>NC_091059.1:64577740-65202740 GCF_000393655.2 Nicotiana sylvestris
CAAAAAAATGAAAGAAAGAGTTAATGGGTCAAATAACGTGAAAGGCTTCGTCTGAGTCAAAGCAAAAGAATAAAGGGCTGAAGCCCCTTTCTCTGGCCAAATAAAAAAGAAAGAAAGGGAAAAAAGGTTTGCTGCGTAAAAACCAAACTAGGAGCAAAAAGGGATTTTGACGGGTCAATGATTAAGGAAAAAATCAAAGATACAGAAGGTGAGTTGGGGAAAAAGCTTGGTGTCGCAAAAGAAGCCACTTCCAGCAATTATTTGTTCAAATCTTAAGGCACTGTATTCCACAAATTTAAGAATATATTTTAATGATTACAGTTAAATAAGGAGATTGGCAAAAGTCAGTGAAACAACGAAATATATGTATAATTTTTGTTAATCTTTAGCAATCTTTTGAGGTATCTTAAGCACTAATTGTGTCTTACGATTATTACTTGAGCTTCTTCTTCTGGTAGATTTTAATTTTAATTCTCATGATTGGAAGATTTTATAAAGTAATAGAAATTACACTAGTTCATTCACGCAATTGAGAATTTTTTTCCTAAAGAATCAATAGAACTTTATGCAATTGGATTAATAAATTATATGAATATGTTGGAGTTGATATATCAGTAATTACTCATACGTGGGTAAATATAATTCGGTGAATTAAATGTCAATTATGAATCCTCGAGGGTTGGGTATTCTAAATTATCTATGAATTAGGCTAAACAAGGAAATTAACATGAGATCGCTATTATGTAATTATAGATTGATTGGAGGAAATTGTACGAATTGCTCGAGGTGAAGCATTTGGTATTTTGGCACATGTACTATGAGCAGTAATCTTACGGCAATTTGTGTTTTCATAACTTGTATGATTTACATATGAATTTTAATATGAATATATTACCAATTATTTTGAGTTGCATGTGGGACAAGTCTTTTACTCGATATGTACCGAAATAGTTATTTGAGATGATTACCGTTGTTTTAAATATTTCAGTTGTCACTATATCTATTTTACCGTTACTTGAATTTACTATTATCGAGATGAAATTATATGATTTGATAAGAACTGAAATGCCCTATATTGATTTAAAATATTTTCTATGAGTATATAGGGTTATAGAGACACGTATAAATGGGAGTAGACATTGAAGGATTCCGTATCTAACGGCTAGTTTTTTTAGACCTGGTGCACCTTGTAATTACCGATTACCGTTATAACCCTTGATAGTGGGAAGGTAGAGCTAGCATACCGTTATCGATTTTCCTCGAGTAGAGACTGCTGTTATTTTTGACTTGTTGCGAAGAAGTCCACAGTTATACCGATTACATGATCCATTCATTTAAACCTCCCAATCATGAATATTGATATTACACGATATTTACCGAGCTTTTTTACCGAATTGTCAATGGATTTATATTACATGAAAAATATGATGAGACTGATTATTGTTTATTATTTCTGAAAAGGGCATTCTTCTGTTATTTTCTGTTCAATATATATATATATATATATATATATATATATATATATATATATATACTAGCATGTTTTCTGAGAAAAACGATTGTGGTTAAGTATTATTACTCACTGAGCTAGCGACTCATTCACCGCTAATTTTATTTACAGAGACAACTGTTGACGCGAGCGAGGATTTCGTTAATTAGAGAGCATAGGTTGATAGTTCTTGGTGAGCCTCGCACTTGTTCGCGTGGGCGGAGATTTTGTTTATTGCTATATAAAATCTCACTCATTCTTATCAAAGTTGGAGATAAAGAAGTATTTCTAGTTGTTAGTGGGTGAGCTATTAATGGTAGATATTTGTTTTGTTAACTAATAAAATCATTGTCATTTGAATTGATATTAGGATGTTTGGTTGTTAATTTGAGACAGGGAAATTTTTGTGATAGTCTAAAAACAGGGAAAACTCTGTTCGATTTTCTGTAAAATACCGATGAGGCTTACTTGGGGGCACTTTCTCCTAAGTGCCGGTCATGATCCTAAATTGGGTCGTGACGGTGTGGATGTATTAAATGAGTATTAATTTAATATTTTAGATACGTGTAATCCTATCGGGATGAGTATGTGTCTCGACCCCAATTTTCCTCTGTATGATGTCATGATAATACCTAGTCTCTATGACTAGGTAAGCCTAACAAACATGTGGAATATAACTCAAATATCAAATAAACTCTCAAATACTCAACATCTATATAGAATAAATTTCATTCCTCAACATATACAATTTTCCCAAAACCTAGTGATATCAAGTCACAAGCTCTACTATGGTATCATAGTCATCCTTATACAACTGTATCTAATAAAAGTAGGAAAAATATAAATAGATAGAAGTGTCTAAGGCATGCGGAGGAATGTGGACGCCGAGGCATGTGGACGCCGGCAGGTGTACCTTGAAGTCTCTAAGTTTGAACTCATCTCACTGATGCCTGGACTGGTAAGAGGTACCTGGATCTGCACAAAAGATGTGCAGAAGCGTAGCATGAGTACACCACAACGGTACACAGTAAGTGCCAAGCCTGACCTCGGTAGAGTAGTGACGAGGTCAAGTCAAGGGCCTACTGGAATAAATAAGAAACTAAACAAGTACATAACAATGAAATGATGATAACAGTATAAATAAGACAATTAAGGAAAAATATCGATAATAGTTCCACTGAACTAAGGCTAATAATGCATCACAGCAGAAAACAAGGAAATGCTTTGACACAAATCGAAATAACAAAACAAAAGTGAAGAAATTGAGAGTGTCAACAAGAGTCATTATGAAGGTACCGCCTCGTAGTCTCAAATCGCAAATAAATTCATAATCTTTCCTTATATCACCGCGAGAGCCTTGCATTTAGTTTTGAAAATTATTTTTCCTGAAACAACATCCCGTATTTTAGCTCACCTTATCACACCGAATGGCTTCTAGTAGTTCCCCTACTAACCACGCATATCAAGCCCACTTTATCTCACTGTATATGTTTCAACCACAAAACATTATACCACCACATGTATATCAATATCACAATATGTCACAAATCGCACCTCAAGCATCCAATATCACAACTTGCCAAGAAACCAACAACAACAGTGTTTTCACAATAAAGAGCCCATGGCTCAACCACAACGTGCACAAGAGTCTCAATAATAACAACCAAAAATGAATAACTCAACATAATAGTATTTTATGACTTAACACTTTGTCTCAATGTAAATCACGGCCTTTATAACACAATATCAATTTCAACAACAAGATATACCAAGAACAACCACTTCAAGTAAGAATTCAACAGTTAAATAATAAATATGGAATAAAGGAAAACAAAAACATCAACTAAGCATGCAGTGCAATTAACAAATATGAGCTAAGACAAATAGAGCATGTGAAATAGACTAATGATGATGCAGATATCATGTTAAGATAACTCAATTGTAATGACCCGGCCGATCATTTTAAACATTTACACTTCGCTCGGTTGTTTGAGGGCATGAGTAGCTCCATATTATGTATTATGACTTATGTGAATTGTCGGTTTTTGTTTTCAGGTTATTTGGAATAGATTTAGAAGAATGATTTTATGCTAGAAGCTTTAAATTTGAAAGGGGTGACCAAGTTTGAATTTTTAGTATTTGACCTCAGATTGGATTTTTGATGGTTCCGTTAGCTCCATTGGGGGATTTTGGTCTTAGTAGCACGTCCGAATTGCGATTTGGAGGTCCGTAGTAGAATTTGGCTTGAAATGGCGAAAGTTGGAATTTTGAAAAGTTTGACCGGGGAGTTGACTTTTTGATATCGGTGTCGGATTCTGATTTCGGAAGTTGGAGCAGGTCCGTAATGTCAAATGTGACTCATGTGCAAAATTTGAGGTCAATCGGACGTGATTTGATAGGTTTCGGCATCGGTTGTGCAAGTTTGACATTTCAAAGTTAATTGATTTTGAATTAAGGTTTGATTTGTGTTTTTAGCATTGTTTAATGCGATTTGAGGCCTTGACTAAGTCCGTGATATGTTTTGAGACTTGTTGGTATGTTCGGACAGGGTCCCCAGGGACTCGGGTGAGTTTCGGGGTGATTTCGGACCATTTCTAGGTCATTTGTAGTTGCTGGTTTTTTGCTACAGGGATGTACAGTGCGATAGCATGGTTTTGGCCATGATAGCAATGAGAAAAATGAAAAAAAAATGGTTAGTGCTTCGTGATCGCAGAAGGCCTTTCGTGATCGCGTAGAGGAAATGTTTTGCTGCACTGACCCAAATTTGGAAGCATATATCTCACAATATATAAGGAATCTGGTGATGATCCAAAAATGAAAGTTGTAGCCCTTGATGTCTAGTTTTCGGAAAGTCAAACCAATTGTAATTTTTTTTTTTACCAAAATATATGACCATTATACTAGAGGCTGTCTGGAAGAGTTATAGAAGGCTGTTGGAAAAATTTGATCTTCGCGATCGAGTGAGAATGGCTGCGATCGCATGGAGTAAAAAAGGGATGGAAAAATTTTGTGCTTCGCTATCACGTTAATTTGTCCATTATAGCATAGAGAAATGCGTGGGCAGATTATAAAGTACTATATTTCAAGGGTTTCGGCCATTTTTACATTTTTGGAGCTAGGGAGCTAGGATTGAGGCGATTCTTGAAGCAATTTTTACCATATGAATTGGGGTAATTGTTCTCTATTCAGTTTTGGTTATATTTCATGAATCTATCTTCGATTTTAGCTTTTGGTTGAGGAATTTTAAAGAGAAAATTGAGGGTTTTGGCCTAAAGTTTCATAATATGAATGTTTGAGTTTTGAACATCGAATTGGAGTCGGAATTGAGTGAACCTAGTATGGTTGGTTTCGTAATTGAATGAGTTGTTGGATTTTGTGAGTTTTGCTAGATTTTGAGGTGCGTGCCCAAGTGTGAATTTTGGCCAAATTTGGTATTTGATTTAGGATTCGATCTTTATCATTTGGAATTGTTTCCTTGGGCTTTATTTGATGTATTTGATTTGCTTTTGGCAAGTTTTGAGCCGTTCAGAAGTCGATATGTGCGTGATGGCATTTTTGTAGCATTGCTTAGCTTTCTCGGTATTGAAATTGGCTTGTTCGAGGCAAGTAACTCTTCTAAACATAGTGCTGAGGGTATGAAACCCCAAATTTTGTGCTATATGATAGGTGTTGAGGTGACGCACATGCTAGGTGACGGGCATGTGGAAGTGCATCATGTGAATTGTGACTCCGTTATTTCTGTGATACTGTATAGTTACCTGATCTTACCTGTAATCATGAAACTTCTACGTACTTGAGCTATTAAGCTTTGATCCATGTGAGACACCATGCCTAGGCCATATGCTTATCATCATTAATGGGCTAGTTTCATGACATTGTTAGCCCGAGAGAGAGAGAGAGAGAGAGAGAGAGAGAGAGATAGAGAGGGAGTAAGTGAAGAGATTGATGATTGAGTGAGCCAGAGGGCCTGATTGTGAGGATATTGATACTACAACATGTGAGTTGTCCGTGCGGATTTTGATATTGATACTTTGCAGCATGTGAGCTGTCCATGCAGATTCTGATATTGATACTAAGGCATGTGAGTTATCTATGCAGATTATAGCGCTTGGGTTGTAGGAGCCCCCTCGGAGTCTGTACACACCCCTAATGAGCGCGGTTGATTATATTGAGGGATGTACACACGACATACAGGCAAAGAGTATTTTCCTCATGTTATACGGTATCACGTCATTCATGACTTATTACACACATTGACATGTGGGCATAGAGAGATATTTCAAACTTGCTATCTAGAAAGAAAATGAAACATCTTATTTATTGTGGAAAGATTTTTAGGAAAATTATAGTTTTCAAACTATCTCATATTTTTCGACGATTTTGGTAAAGAATTGGGTTTTCACTGATATTCTAGAAAATCAGAACTATTTTTGGAAAACTGTGGAAAAACTGAGCATTTTATCTCTAAGGTACGTCCTTATTTATATGCTCTATGTTGCTATGAATTATTGTTGTCTACTGGTGTTGGACCCGACCATGTTCCAACTCGTCACTAATTTCAACCTAAGTTTAGGTTTGTTACTTATTGAGTACATGGGGTCGGTTGTACTCATACTACAATTCTGCACATTGTGTGCAAATGTTGGTTGTTGTTGTTTCTGTGTTCGATGGGAGTTGGATTTGAAGGTGTGCCTGTGTCCTTGTTGTAGCTTCCTCTTATTCATGGTAGCCTTAGATTTATAAAACTCTGTTTATGTACTTTTCAAACAGAAGATGTATTTTCTTCATATCAGCTTTGTAAACTCTATTCTTAGAGGCTCATGATTTGTACTACCAGTCATTGGGGAATGTATAAAATTTAGTTAATTTCTCTATTTAGATTGACTTCATTAGAATTGGATAGTTATTAGTTGGCTTACCTAGTGGGTTGGGTTAGATGCCATCAAGATTAGTGAATTTTGGGTCGTGACATAAATGAAGGCATAAAAGGAATCTACATAGCTAAAACCGGTAAATTGTCACATTTGGCTTGTGACGCACTCGTCACCTTGCGTACACGACTTCCACACATCACAATTATCGCAAATAACACCAAATCCTAAGGTTTATTTCCCCCACACAAAGTTAGGCAAGACACTTACCTCAAATACGCTAACTCAATCCACTAGTAGGCCTTTCCCTCGATTTTCCAACTCCAAACGGCTCGAATCTAGCCAAAACAACTTCATACCAAAAATATAAACTATAGGAAACTAATTCGAATGATAAAGTTACGATCTTTGCAAAGAAATAAAAAGTCAATCCGGGCCCGCATCTCGGAACCCATTTAAAATTACAAAATCCGAACATCCACTAAATAACGAGTCCAACCATACAAGAATACTCAAATTCAACCTCAAATCGCCTTTCAAAACTCAAAAATTTAGTCTAGGAAGGTTTTACCATTTTTCCCAAATTTCCAACTCAAATCCATAATTAGATGATGCAAATTGTAATAGATTCATGAAATATAGTCTATTCCGGGTTAGAATCACTTACCCCAACAATTTCCTGGAAGAACCCTCAAAAAATCGCCTCACACCGAGCTCTCTAGGTCCAAAATTATGAAATATGAGATAAAACCCTCGTTTTTGAAATTATATTCTGCTGCCCAGGGGCTCTTCTTCGCGAATGCGGAATGGGCCTCGCGTTCGCGAAGCACAAAAATACTGAGCTGCCAAATCCCTTTTCACGAATGCGAGATCCCCCACACGAATGCGATGAACAATGAGCCCTCATACGCAAACGTGGTGAACAACTCTTTATTCCTTCGCGAACGCATGGCCATCTTTGTGAGCATGAAGAACAAACCTCACTTGCCTCCCAGATACCCTTCACGAACGCGATGATGGAAACTAGACATCAGAAAATTTAGCAGCTTCAACAATTCTTCAAGGGTTCGAAATGTGCCAAACATGATCTGAATCACACCCGAAGCTCCCGGGACCTCAATCAAAAATACCAACAAGTCCTAAAACATCATATGAACAGGCTAGAAGTGTTAAATCACATCAAACAACACTAGAACCACGAATTGTCATCGATTCAAGCCTAAAGAACTTATGAACTTCTGAATTTCAAAACTAATGTCGATTCATACCAAAACAACTCCGATTGACTTCAAATTTTACACACAAGTAATAAATGACATGACAGACCTATTCCAACTCCTAGAATCGAAATCCGAACCTGATGTCAATAAATTCAACTCCCGGTCAAACTTTCCAACCTTTCAAACCTTTAACTTTTCAACTTTCGCCAATTTACTACGAAACGACCTACGAACCTCCAAACTAACATCCGGATATGCTCCTAAGTCTAAAATCACCATATGGAACTATTGAAACCATCAAAACTCCATTCTCGAGTCATATACACAAAAGTCAAACTATGGTTAACTCTTTCAACTTAAACCTCCAACTTAGGGACTATGTGTCCTATTTCACTCCCAAACTCGCCTGAAACCAAAACATAACACCTCGGCAAGTCACATAATCACAATATAACATAGAGGCGACAATAAATAGGGGATTAGGGCCCAAATCCTCAAAACGACCAACCGGATTGTTACATCTTCCCCTTCTTAAAACAAACATTCGTCCTCAAACGAGTATAGAGACATACTTGAAGTGGTAAAAGGATGAGGATAATGGTTACACGTATCATGCTCAGTCTCCCAAGTTGCCTCCTCGACTGGTTGACCCCTCCACTGAACCTTCACTGAAGTAATGTTCTTTGACCTCAACTTTCAAACCTGCCTGTCCAAAGTGGCTACCGGCTCCTCAACATAAGACAAATCCTTGTCCAATTGGACTGAGATGAAATCCAACACATGAGACGGATTACCGTGATACTTCCGGAGCATAGAAACATGGAATATTAGATGAACTGCAACTAGACTACATGGCGATGCAAGCTTGTAGGCCACCTCTCCAATCCTCTCAAAAATCTCAAAAGGTTTGATATACCTAGGGCTCAACTTGCCTTTCTTCCCGAATGTCACGACCCAAAATCTACTAGTCGTGTTGGCACCTAACCCAATCAGCTAGGTAAGCCAACTAATAACTATCCAATTCCAATAATATTAATAAAACAATTAAACAAATAAATTTTTTCGAATCTTACACATTCCCCAAGAACTAGTAGTACAAATCATGAGCTTCTAAGAATAGAATTTACAAAGCCGTTATGAAGTAAATACACCTCCTTTTTGAAAAGTACATAACATAGTATATTGTAAGGCTATAATGAATAAAAGGCAGCTACAACAGGGATGCAGGTACATTTTCAAATCCAGCTCCCATTGAACATAGCAACAACCACAACCAACATTAGCATGCAAGGTGCAGAAGCGTAGTATGAGTAGAACTGACCCCATGTACTTAATAAGTAACAAACCTAACCTTAGGTTGAAAGTGGTGACGAGCTGGAACAAGGGTCAGGTCCAACACCAATAGCCAATAGCAGTTCATAACAATGTAAAGCAAGTAATAAAACAAGTAACTCTAAATTTAAAATTCTCAGCTTATTCATACTTCCGGAAAATCGTTTCACTTTTCAAGTATATCAGTGAAAACCCAAATCCTTTACTGAAATCGTCGAAAAATATGAGACAGTTTGAAAACTATAATTTTTCCCAAAAACGTTTCAACAGGTAAATGTTTCAATTCAGTTAGCATGAGGAAAGTACGTCTATATGCCTACATGTCAAGATACAGGTAAAATCATGAATGTCACCAAACTGGATAGCAGAAAGGAAATGCATCTCTATGCATGTATCTCAAGTACGCATGTCAAATGCAATGCCTTTTAGTGATGAACTCATGTACTCACACTCTCAGTGTACTCAATCTCACTGTCTCGCATTTCTCTCTTACCGCGCTCAATACTCATCACACTCAATCACTCAGCACTGTATAATACTCGTTGCAGCGTGCAACCTGATTCACATATATATAGCCCTAAGACTCGTTGCGAGGTAAAACCCGATCCATATATATATATAATCAACTGCGCTCACTGGTGGTGTGCAGACTCCGGAAGGGCTCTTACAACCCAAGCTCTATAATTTGCACGGACAACTCACGTGCCATAGTATCAATATCAAAATCCGCACGGACAACTCATGTGATGCATGGACAACTTACGTGCTATAGTATCACTATTAGAATCCGCACGGACAACTCACGTGCTACACGAACAACTCACATGCTCAAAGCGACTGGTTAGGTTGTTACATCATCCCCCACTTAAACATATGTTCATCCTCGAACGTGCCTAGAGTTGTTACAAAAGCCATCAAATCGCCGTGTAACCTTATTATGCACATACCCCGGGGGTGATCCCACGTCACCCTATGCCATATAGGTCTGATAACACAGCATAACTGAAATTTCATAATTGAACCTAGCCCATAAACCTTAAACCAAATTTCCAACATCCAGAATTTTCCATAAGATCAGGATCTCGCATCTATACACTGTATAAGTCTAAACAAGCTGTATTAAGCCATAATCATAACCCAACGAAATGCTGAAAATCCATTATACCGTAGGACCATCACATGAATCTAATACAAAGGTTTGTACCTCAACATAACCCTGCTGCAATGTGTGACCTCATCCAAACACTGGTCCACGGCATATACCTCGAGCCACCTTGCTCAAAATCAATAACCACGCACGATTCGACATCAAGTTCCCAAAGTGCATTACCATAACCCCGGAGAAGCAAATGACGCAATGCCACACAAGCCCGAAAGAACATAACCAATGTGAAATCAATCATGCAACACCCAAATACCCATCTCGCTAAAATTTTGCTATAAAGCCCAAATAGAACCGCACCATGTGTTCATATAACCAACAAATCACAACTCCCAATAGCATAGAAGAGTAACTCAAAGATCATTTTAGAACAAAAATAAGCTCAACAACAGCCGAGTGGCACATCCCTCAACAATAGTAGTATGGAGCTAACCAATCCGATGCGGTGTAGGATACATATCCTAATCGGGCCCAGCAATGGACCCCTAAATTCACTTTGGTCATCCACAAATAGAAAAATATCCCTCCAAAGATCCACAATGACCCAACCATAACACATACCATCCTATGACTAGCTTTGGACACATTTTCACGGTCCACAACCATGAAACGATCTACTCATGAGAACTCCCAGTCTCCAAATCCATAGCACATATGAATCATCGTATTTGATCCCAACTCCACCACCCGAATATCTAACACATATCTAATTCACGATCATCCCACGAGGAATACTTCTATAATTCTTCTGTGCCACAAAGCAAAATTTGAATATCAGCAGTCGATCAACCAAGATAGTGTCGCGATACTAATGAAGTATCCATAAATCAAAAAACAGTGCCCTTTCTGAAACTTACACTCTCATAAAACCATATATAATAGTAATATCATTTATCTAGTCATCTAAAACCTTCCATGCTGTTTACGAATCTTATAATCTTCCCTTCAAAATTGAACTGTGCCTCCATCATGCAAATCTCAATCCCATACAACACATATACCATGCCCTCATATGAAAAATACAAGAACTTCATAATCCACTCCGAGTCACAAACAACTACATACTCAATTAGCCAAGGACATTCCATTTGATTTCATCCATGGGAAAATCACTATACACCACATTCTCCTCACGCCAGTAGGAAATATACTCCTAAAACCGTGGTAGAAACCATTGAGAACTCTTTGAAGCCTATTTGCACATAACCAAGCTATCAGAACTGAATCTCTCTAACTCAACCGAGTGACGTAGGTCATCGAAATCCAAGAGCATTACCACGAGATACTTGTGGAAACTTGCCACATCATAAGTACCCAAAGAACCAATCATATCTATTACGATGCTGATCCAACCTACTATTAAATTGTCCTAACTCTCCGAGTTCTTCCCGAATTTCCTTCAAATTGATACTTCTCCTCGCTAGAACACTGATATCCTTAACCAAAAATTGCCCCATAAGACCATAGAGTAAAACCACACCGCCCTAAGGCTCATAAGTCGTTGAATGCTCTCTTAAGCACCCCAAAAATACCACAACCGAGATACTCACTCCAAAGAGACCTCCTGCGAATTTCAAGTTGTTCTTTCACCTTCCTGATACTGAAATGTAGAATCCAAATGGATATAGAAATACCGAGAGTCCCGATACTCTCCAATAAAGATCTCAGTTTCTAACCAGATACAAATCCTGAAAGATTTGCTACATATAAATCTTGAATCCATTAGAACCATTCTCAATAGTCATCTACTCTGCTCAAATCTCAATTAAACTTACGAAACGGACTGAACGACCCGTGCCCCATTTGCACACCAGCACCCTAAGAAGTAATCCACACCTTTAAGCAACCGAGTAGACCCCTATCCCAGCACACTACATCTGTCATGAATAACAAACTCGATTCATTCCGTGATTCCCATATACCCATTGAGTGGAGTACAACCCATATCCAAAAATTCCCTTACTCGAGTCATCCTCAAACTCAACATCTGTAAGTCATAACTGATTCACAAGTATACCTCAAACCGAAAGCAATAAAACACATAATCGTGCAATCAAATCGTCGATACCAAACTCCCCCACTTGGCACAAATCCATGGAACAAAGCACCTAATAACATACAATATCCATGCCCCATTATTGCCACAATATCGCAAGGACATTCAACTGACTCCTTTATAAGCTCACATAATACAAACCATCTAATACCTCAAATCATTTGCAAATCTTGCATTCACCCTTGTAATAGTCAAGCCAACTTCCACAAGCGATCCAAACTCATATTGCACTACGTATAATTTACTAGTAAAAGAGAACTCTTAATAAAACAACATAGGGATAACACAACCTCAGGACACCCTGCATGAGATAACCCACCTGCTTAGCCTCAATTTGACATCTTTTCATACCTTTTCACAACACAACCACTATGCAGTCACTTAATCTTCCCGAGACTGAACCCACCAACAAGGCATGAGAACCTAATTCGTTCGACAGTTAAATAACATGAAAAATCTTCCAATATGCTCATAACTCGAAACTATACATCACATCAAGACAGAAATCAAACACCCAATAGTCTTTTTCTTATATTACAAGCAAACTCTTCTAGTCAAATTAAACCCATATGAACATATCTTGCAGTCACATCATACTCATCACATATCCATCCAGCCACAAATTCTGCTAATAGGGACACTATCGGACATATAAATCCAAAAGCACATGCTCACACAATCAACATCCCTATGCTCAAGCTACAGTCAAAACCCGGTCTCAAGTCCTTCAGACTAGCTTGTCATCAACATACTAAAATCACATCTCGCAGCTCATCCCTAGAATGATAAGTCGTCGATGCATAGCTTATATCGAGTGCTCATGTGCGCATACGAATGCATAGAAGGAATTCAATAGATTACGCTTCAAGCTGAATCGACGCACGATAAGGAAAGAAAGATAGGAAGTATATCTTAAATGCCCTGTAGCCTCTCGAAGATAGGTATAGACGTCATCATACCGATCCGCAAGACTCTACTAGACACCTGCTCATGACTTGTAGAATCTATGAACCTAGAGCTCTGATACTAATCAGTCACGACCAAAAATCCACTAGTCGTGATGGCACCTAACCCAACCCGCTAGGTAGGTCAACTAATAACTATCTAATTATAATAATATTAATAAAATAATTAAACAAAAGAAATATTCTGAGAAGTACAAATCATGAGCTTCTAAGAATATAATTTACAAAGCCATTATGAAGTAAATACATCTCTTGTTTGACAAGTACATAAGAGAGTCTTATATTCTAAGGATACCATAAAAAATGGCAGCTACAACAAAGACACATGTACATCTTCAAATCTAGCTCCAATCGAACATAGAAACAACAATAGCCAACATCTGCACGCAAGGTGCAGAACTATAGTACGAGTACAACCGACCCTATGTACTGAATAAGTAACAAACCTAACCTTAGGTTGAAAGTAGTGACGAGTAGGAACAAGGGTCAGGTCCAACACCAATAGCCAATAGAAGTTCATAACAATGTAAATCAAGTAATAAAAGAAGTAACTCAAAATTTAAAATGCTCAGATTACTCATACCGAAAATCGTTTCGCTTTTCAAGTGTATCAGTGAAAACCCAAATCCTTTACCGAAATCATTGAAAAATATGAGATAATTTAAAACTGTATTTTTTCCCAAAAACCATTCAACAATTAAATGTTTCATTTCAGTTAGCATGAAGAAAGTACGTCTCTATGCCTACATGTCAAGATACAAGTAAAATCATGAATGTCACCAAATCTGATAGCAGAAAGGAAATGCATATCTATGCATGTATCTCAAGTACGCATGTCAAATGCAATGCCTCTCAGTGATGAACTCATGTACTCAAACTATCAGATTACTCAATCTCACTGTCTCGTATTTCTCTCTTACCTCGCTCAATACTCGGCACACTCAATCACTCAGCACTATACAATACTCGTTGCGGCGTGCAACCCGATCCACATATATATAGCCATAAGGCTCGTTGCGGTGTGCAACACGATCCATATATATATATATACACATATAATCAACTGGGCTTACTAGGGGTGTGCAGACTCCGGAGGGGCTCCTACAACCCAAGCACTCTAATCTGCACAGACAACTCACGTGCCATAGTATCAATATCTAAATCCGCATGGACAACTCACGTGCTACACGGACAACTTATGTGTTGCAGGCACAACTCATGTGCTATAGTATCAATATCATAATTCGCAAGAACAACTCACTTGCTGCACAGACAAGTCGCGTGCTACATAATCAATATCCTCACAATCAGGCCCTTAGCCTCACTCAGTCATAAATCTCTCCAATTTCACTCACGAGCTCACAAATGTCATGAAGCTAGCCCAAACAACAATGATATGATGTGTAAATAAATATTAACTAAGATTGAAATATGATATGAATGCATGCATATGATTGAGTATGAAATATCAATGAAATTAGTGAGATGACAACAAGAAACGACCACTATGTGTCCCAACAATACCGGCATAAAGCCTAAACATGATATCTAGCATGATTGATAGCTCAATTACTTTATCACATGGTGAAAACATAGATATCAACAAAATAGGACCACTATACAGTGGTTTGGAAACAATGGAGTCACAATTCATAGGGTGCACGCCCATACACGCATCACCTAGCATATGCGTCACCTCTACATAAATCACATAGCACGTAATTCGGGGTTTTATATCCTCAACACTACGTTTAGAAGAGTTACTTACTTCGAACAAGGCAATTCCAATATCGAGCAAGCCAAGAGTTGCTTCGAAAATTCCATCTCATGCGTACCGACCTCATAACAACTCAAAACTAGCCAAAAGCAACTCAAATACATCAAATAAAGCCCAAAGAAATAATTCCAAATGATAAAGATCAAATCCTTAGTTAATACCCAAACCGGCCAAAAACACACTTAGGCCCGCGCCTCAGAACCCAACAAAACTTACAAAATCCGACAACCTATTCAATTATGAGTCCAACCATACTAGTTTCACTCAATTCTGACTCCAAATCGATATTCGAAACTCAAAAAGTCATATTATGAAACATTAGGCCAAAACCCCTAATTTCCTCTTTGAATTCATCAACCAATTGCTAAAATAAAGATGGATTCATAAAATGTAATCAAAACTGAGTAGAAAACACTTAACCCAATCCTTGTGATGAAATTTTCTCCAAAAATCACTCCATTCCAAAGTCCATAGCTCAATATGTGGTAAAAATGACCAACCCTCGAACTTATAACATTCTGCCTAGCAATTCCGTATTTGCAGACAAATCGTCGCATCTACGACCACAGCTTCTGCGGTAAAAACTTACTTATGCGAAAATGGCCTTGCCTAGCAACCCCCGCACCTACGGATACCAAATTTCGCTTTTGCGAAGATTTTTGCACATGCGCTTCTAACCTCATATCTCCGCGAACACAGGTGCGCTATGAAAATTCGCTTCGGTGGTCCTCCTCACCTATCCTCCTATCGCTTCTGCGACAACATAAACGCTTCTGCGACCATCGCACCTACGCAAGCCAGCTGCAGGTGTGGTCATACCAGAACCAACAACAATTAGCAATAGCAACATGAAAAAAATGATCTGAAGGCCCTCATGACCAAGCCCCTCGGGACACCGTCCAAGCATACCAACAAGTCCAATAACATAACACGGACCTACTCAAGGCCTCAAAACACACATAACAACATCAAAACGATGAATCACATGTCAATTCAAAATCATTAAACTTAGAAACTTCAAACTTTCACAACCAATGCCGAAACCTAAAAATCACATCCATTTGACCTCAAATTTTGCACAAAGTCACATTTAACATTACAGACCTGCTCAAACTTCCGGAGTCAAAATTCGATCCCCCTATCAAAAGGTCCACTCCCGGTCAAACATTCCAAAATTCCAACTTTCGCCTTTCAAGCCAAATTCTACTATGGACCTCCAAATCACAATCTGGATGCGCTCCTAAGTCAAAAATTACCCAACGGAACAGAACCATTAGAAATCCAATCCGAGGTCAAATGCAAAAAGTCAAACTTGGTCAAACTTTTCAAATTTTATAGCATCTAGCTGAGAATCATTCTTCCAAATCAATTCTGAATAACCTGAAAACCAATTCTGACTATTCACATAAATCATAATACATCATACTGAGCCACTCATGCCTTAAAACAACCGAGCGAGTGAAAATGCTAAAAACAATCGGTCGGGTTGCTACACCGAACCTCATAACACCCTTCATGGGCAAAACTCAGATCAGGAACCGCTCCCCAACCATGAATACAACATCGTGAACCTTCTTATTCGCATTACTATTCTGTCTAGATTGGGCTATGAGCCGATCTTGAATCAATTTAGGGTTTTCCAAAGAATCCTGAACAAGTCTGTACCAAATAGCCTAGCCTCACCCGACTTAAACCAACCCACCGGAGACCGACACCGCCTCCCATACAAAGCCTCAGGGGGGCCATCTGAATGCTCGACTGGTAACTGTTGTTGTAGGCAAACTCGACAAGAGGCAAGAACTGAACCTAAGAACCCCCAAAACTCTATCAGACATGCATAGAGCATATCCTCCAATATTTGAATAGTGCGCTCGAACTGTCCGTCCGTCTGAGGGTAAAATGTTGTACTCCACTCAACTCGCGTACCTAACTCATGCTATATAGCCCTCCAGAATCGCGATGTAAATTGCGCACCCCGGTCAGAGATGAGGGATACCAACATGCCATGAAGTCTCACAACCTCACATATACGAACCTGAGCCAGGTGCTCTGAAGAATAAGTAGTTATCACTGGAATTAAATGAGCTGAGTCAATCTATCCATAATCACCCATACTACATTGAACTTCCTCTGAGTCCATGGGAGCCCAACAACAAAATCTATAGTAACCTGCTCCTATTTCCACTCTGGAATCTCTAGTCTCTGAAGAAATCCATCTATCCGATGATGCTCATACTTCACCTGCTGACGATGTAGGCACCGAGATACATACTCCACTATGTCTTTCTTCATCCTCGTCTACCAATAGTGCTGTCTCAAGTCTTGATACATCTTAGAGGCACCCGGATGAATGGAGTATCGTGAATTCTGAGCCTCATGAAGAATCAAATCACACAAACCATCTACATTGGGCACATACATCCTGCCCTGCATCCTTAACATACCGTCATCCCCAATAGTGACCTCTTTGGCATCGCCGTGCTGAACCGTGTCCTTGAGGACAAACAAATGAGGGTAGTCATACTGATGCTCTCTGATATGATCATAAAGAGAATATTGAGAAACCATACAAGCCAAAACTCGACTCGACTCCAAAAAATTCAATTTAAGAAACTGGTTGGCCACATCTTGAACATCCAAGGCTAATGGCCTCTCCGCTGCCGGTAGATATGCTAAACTGCCCTAGCTCTTCGCCTTTCGACTCAAGGCATTGGCCAACATATTGGCCTTCCCGGGATGATATAAAATGGTGATATTATAGTCTTTAAGAAACTCTAACCATCTCTGTTGATGCTAAGATTGTTGTTCAAAAAGCTCAATCAGAGTTGAAGAAATATTTTAGTATTGAGGAGCAATATTGGAAGCAAAAAGCTGGGATGGTTTGGTTTGCTGAGGGAGATAGGAACACAAGCTTCTTCTACAACCATGTCAATGGCAAGAGAAAGAAGCTACAATTGAAGAGGATACAAACTGGTAGTGGGGTGTGGATTGAAGATCAAGATCAATTAGCTAGTGATGTAGTGGATTTCTATCAAAGGCAGTTGACTAATGAAGGTGTCTCTAATGATTTTTCATTACTAGACCATGTACAATCCATGGTTACATTAGAGTAGAATATGGAGTTGAGTAGATTGCCATCAATTGAGAAAGTTAAGGCAATTGTTTTTGAGCTTAGTAGAGAGAGTGTTAGTGGTCCTGATAAATTTACTCGCTTATTTTATCAAACATGCTGGGAGGTGATTGGAGTGGACATATACAACATGGTGCTACACTTCTTTGGAGGAGCTAAATTGCCTAAGTCTATCACTTACACTAATGTAGTTTTGTTACCAAAGAAGACAAGAGTGGAGACTTTTTCTGACTTAAGACCAATTATCTTGAGTAACTTCATCAATAAGGTCTTATCTAGGGTGTTACATGACAGATTGGAGAGATACTTGACTTCCTTAATATCTCCAAATCAATCTAGATTTTTAAAGGGGAGGAGTATATTTGAAAACATCCTACTGACTCAAGAGATCGTGACTGATATGAGATTGAGAGGTAAGCCAGCAAATGTGGTAATTAAACTAGATATGGCTAAGGACTATGATAGAGTTTCATGGAAATATTTTCTACATATACTAAGTGAAATGGAATTCTTAGAGCACTTAATCAACATGGTGTTGAATTTGGTATCAAATAATTGGTATTCAGTGTTAGTGGATGGGCAATCTTTAGGGTTCTTCAAGTTTACAAGGGGATCCTTTATCTCCAGCCTTGTTCATATTGTCAGGTGAGGTACTATCTATATCATTGAATAAGCTCTTTGAAGATAAATCTTTTATTTGATTTGGGATTCCTAAGTGGTCTAAACCTTTGAACCATTTGGCTTAGTCTGATGACACCATAATCTTTGCTTCTGCTCATCCTCCATCATTGAGCAAAATTATGGCAGTGTTGGGGAAATATGAAAAGATATCCAGCAAAATGATCAACAAATCTTAGAGCTCCTATTATATGCACTCCAAGGTGGCACATGGTCTATTTCAGGCAGTAGGAGATACTACTAGATTTGCAAGAGGTAAGTTTCCATTCTCTTACCTTGGGTGTCCTATTTTCTACACTAGAAGGAAAAATGAGTACTATGAAGATCTCATCAAGAAACTGAAGGCTAACCTACATTCATGGAAAGGCAAGTTACTCTCCTTTGGTGGAAAAGCAACACTCATTTTTAGTGTTTTGAAAAGCATGCCAATACATAAGCTATCAGTACTTGATCCACCTAAAAACATTCTAGAATATTTTCATAAGCTCTTTGCTAGATTCTTTTGGAGTACAAAGGAAGAAGGTAGGAGTAGGCATTAGTCATCCTAGTAGAATCTTTGTCTCCCTAAAGAGGATGGGGTCTAGGTTTTAGGTCCCTCAAAGATGTCTCAAGGGCATTGTTTGCTAAGCTTTGGTGGATATTCAGGACTACAAACTCTTTGTGGTCCAATTTTATGTGGAACAAGTACTGCCAGAAGGATTTACCTACAGTTATACAATTTAGAAAGGGGTCACATGTTTGGAAGCAAATGCTGAATACTAGGGAAGAGGTTGAACATGATATTCTATGGGAGATGAAGAGTCGGACAACTAACATATGGAATTAAAATTGGATAGGACTGGGAGCATTATATCATGTATTACCTAAATATGTTCCTATCAATGAGGACCTTTAAGAATTGGCAGAATTGAGGCAAGGAGAAGAATGGAATGATCAGTTGCTTGATCTAAACTTCACTGAGGAAATTGCTGATCATATTAGGTCTAATGTGCAATATGAGGGTAGTGAGGACTACTAGGACAGACCATACTAGATGCCAACCTCCTCAGGCCATTTTAGTGTTAGTAGTGCTTGGCAAATACTAAGGCATAGGGCTAATACAAATCAAGAGTACAAGCTAATGTGGATTAAAGGTATGTCATTCAAGATATCTTTCTTCTTATGGAGATTGTGGAGGAAGAAAATAACTACTGATGATATGTGGAGGAGGCAAGGGCAAGTGGTGATGTCTAGATGTTGGTATTGTCAGAAGCCTCAAGAGGAAACCATAGAGCATATATTTTTAACCAGTCCTACTGCATCAAAGGTTTGGAACTTGTTTATGGGGGCACCTGGAATTACAGTTCCTTTTATTCAATTGAAACAAGTCATAAGGCATTGGTGGAATGTACAATGTTGTCCAAAGTTGAAATCCTTACTCCAGGCAGTGCTAGTTATCATTACTTGGGAGTTATGAAAGAAAAGAAATGTAGGCAAACATGGAGGTTCAGTGTCCACAAATAGGGTGATTCATGAAGTAAATAGGACATTGCATCAATTGGCAAGAGTGAGGTATGCTTGGGTATCTAATAATGCATTTACAGTTCCTGTATTTCAACCAAGCAAGGCAATTAGGTATATGTCTATCCTAATTGCAAATTCGTTCCCCGATGCCCAGGTTCAAGAACTTGCTCTATTTAATTCTATATGCAATCTAGAGTTCCCACTTTCGAGTTCAACTCTAGATTCGTATATAGTATTTCACTATTAGCTACTAAGAAAAGTAATTAAAAATAGAATTAAATAATCAACCCAATATAATAAAATCAACTTCATCAAATTAAACTTCAAACATCAACATTCATGTTTCACCCCTGACCCAAGAACAATAGGGTTCTTAGCAACTCATGTTCATACAATCATAAAAAATATGGTTTTGAAACATAAAATCAATGAGTACTAGAAAAGCGATGGAATAATTGATCAAGTCCTTGCTCCCGAATGTTGTGCCCTTTTTTTCTCCTCTCAAATTCACGTTCCTCCCTTCAGAATAGGTTTTGGTTGGTTTTTATATGAGTTAGGGGCGTCTAAGCGTCAAAATACTTGAGTCCTTGTTGGAATAGGGCAATATCATGCCTCGAGCATCCAGGGAAGTGTGAGGCGCTGGCCCTTGTACTCAAAATTTGAGTCTTCTGTAAAGTGCGCCACAGCCAGCGCCCGACGCTGGCTGTGGCCCTTAAATTTCACTTTTTTCCTTTTTGTCTCGATTTCGCTCAAATTCGCGCCATTTCGTCCCAAATTACATCTGAATGATTCATGCAAATAAGAATGCCACAAATGAGCACAAATTATCATATTAAACATCTCAAATCATTGAAACATGAGCAAAATGTGAGGCAATGTATATATATCAAAATATACATACTGTAAGCTGATTATCAATACCCCACACGTAGACTCTTGCTCGTCCTCGAAAATGGAACTATATTAATCCCCAAAAATATACTTATCACTATGAAAGAGAATTTCACAATTAATTCAATCAAACACCTTACCTTTGGACTATGATCGATATCGACAATTAAGCATGAACACAGGAATTTCACATTCTTCCCATTTTTAAACTAGCCAAAGTATATACAATGCTATTCGACCAACTCAAGAAACCTCTTCAAAACCATCTTACGTCAAGAGACAACTCGTCACCACTAAGCATCCTCAACCCACACACTCACCCAACAAAAGAAAGTGTACAATATTACCAATCCGCCATGAGATCAAGTGCCCTCACCTCAAGCAAAGGAATGAATATCAAAGTAGTCCACACATTGAAATATGTCATTGAACATAAATTAAGGACATCACACGATTAAACAACATTCACTCACCCTCACAAAGAATTCATGTGCATCACGTGGTCATACCATAAGCTTGCCCGTAGTGTACATCTCTACTAATCTAAGCTAACCAAATCCAGGATAAATTAGGACTTTAAGGTAGTAATTTAGGCTAAGGGATGGGTAGGATACATTTAGGTATAATGACTAACCCTCCTAAGAACTTTAATACACTACATTCACACATCAAATACCTTTTCCTTTCAACCCCTTCACTTGTCATACACCATATATAACATAGCCCTCTTTTCAATTAAGCACCTTTATGGATTCACTAGCACGAATGAGAAAGATTAGGATGTGTTCATTTTTTTTATAAATTATTTGAACTTTTATTTGCTTTTTCTTGCAAATTTTTTCATTATTTTTTTCTTCACACACTCCCTGCATTGAAGTTCATAAGCTAGTGACTTTTATTCACAATTTTAGTGCACCTTAAGGGCCTTCCATGGTTCCACTCAAAAGTAACTCCCCAATATCTCCCCTTACTTCTTTTAGCGGCTAAGTGCTTTAGGAGGTAAAGGTTCAACAATCTCAAATCAAGAACAAAGAAGGAGTACGACTTGTATTGTGGGTGCCAAGAAAACGGTCTATATTCTCAAAGGGGCTAGCAATGGGAAAATTTCATTTGTCAGTGACAAGAACCTTCATGGTCAAGCACGAAACGCCTACGTCATCTCCTAGACTAGCATAACTTAATGATTTCGCGTTGATTAACAAACAAAGGAAGTTCTAGACTACACAGGATAGCACAGAATATCAAAAATCCTTACACACATAGCACTTGACTCTCTCAAGACGGTTATGTGCGACTCTCAAGTCAAGCAAGCATAGCAAGTTGTGAATTTTTAAGCAACAATGCACTAGGTATCAAACAAGTCAATCAACTGAGAAAAAAGGGTCACAAAGTAGGCTACTTACTTTACTTGGGCATTACAATCTAAATCATATATACAGGAAGACAGAGCGCATGCCACAACTTAACTTGCCAACACCAAACATGTCGTCAATAGGTCCCTTAGAGCAATCTTAGTTTTCTCTCATATCCTACTCCTAAGAAGAAAAAAACTAAACTAGAATAGCCGGTTCGAGCTACACCCTTGGAAAAGAACAGGTATCGAAAGAAAAACCAAGGAATACTACCTAACTACCTAAAAAAAGAAAATCTTTATGGTAATTTTTTAATCGGACTTTAATCCCTCAAGAAAATTGTCCAACAGATCCATCGTTGGGAAAAGTCAAAGTTTTTTTGTTTTTTTCTTTTTTTTATAATCTATCTAATTTAAAATATGTTAATATTAAACTAAGCTAAAAGGTGATAAAGAAAAAAAAAATAAAAACAAAACAGTAACACTAAAAAGAGAAATTTTTTTAATACAATTATAGCTCAAAGAGTATTCCCCCACCCTAGGGGTGGGCATAAAATCCGAAAAATCGAATTCCGAACCGAACCAAATTAATTTGGTATTTCAGTTTTTTCGGTATTTCGGTATAATTCGGTACAAAAATTACGATATTTCAGTATTTCGGTACGGTATTCGGTATTGAGTTTTTGATATTTTGGTATACCAAAATACTGAAATATTTAAGTCCAAGCCCAACTCTATTTCTAATTTACAGCCCAATAAGCCTAAGCCCAACACCCTAAGCTCCTAATTCCCTAATCCCTTAGGCTTAGAGACATTACAATAGACTTACGTTAGCTTCTTCTACTTACCCATTTCCCTTTTCTAACCCTAGAATAACAGAGGGCGACTACGACTTCACGACCTCGGAGAGTGGCAACGACAACTCCTCTCCTCGGCGACTACTTGTTTGTTCATTGTTGACTTTCATTCTACAATCTTCAAGTCTTCAACAGGTCCATAATTTCTTCATTCTTCAATCTTGTGGTTTTATGTTAGTGTTCAACCGATTCTTTTATCCTTTTTCACCTCACGCTTTCACCGGTTGGTTGGGTGGTAAAGATACTTGTTTTATCACTTTTCCTTTTGTGAAAATATGTACTAATTCACTATATATTTATTTGGAAGTTGTTTCACTGCCTAAACGAAATCCTATTTTCCAGAACATATTCAATTGTTTAAGTGAATTGAAAATCCTTTCTCTTTTGTACTCAATAGACTTATTATTTTAACAGTTTGGTTACTTAATGGGTTAAAAGTTACTCTATAATGATGACATGGTAAAACTAATTAGGTTAAGTGTTCTGTTTTTTTGTTCTTCTCAATAGTACTTTCGACCAACTTTGTTACTTAGTAGTACTAAGTTTTGTTTTTTTAATTGGTTTTGTTCTATTTTTAGCAGGTTTGCCGCTGGAGGAGGCTATAGATTGATATTAAGTAGTACTATGTTTTGATTTTAGTTGGTCTTGTTATATTTTTAGCATGTTAGAAGGTCTGTAGATTGACTGATGAATATAGTAGTTTCAAGAATGGTGTGTATTGAAGTACTTTTGTTGGAGGTTGGAGACAAGGATTAATCAGTTGCATCCTTGAATTTAATGACGGTAAATTGACTGATGAATATAGTAGTTATGTGGTTTCTTCATTGCTTTAGAAACTAAGAAGTGAGAAACATCCTTATTGTTTAACTGTCTGTTAAATTTCATGCTTATTTCAGTGGGAATTCTTCATTGTTATGTACAAATTAAGTGTTCTCTGCATCTAGTGGGACTGTGGGAGTATTAATTGTTATAACTTATAAATACATCATTAATAGGGACGGTGCAATACCGAAACCGTACCAAACCAAACAAGAAAATACCGAACCGTACCGAACTACTTTGATACGGTATTTGGTATGCGTAATTGATATACCGAATACCGAAATACCGAATCGTAATTTATAAATACCGTACTGAAGTACCGAATGCCCACCCCTACCCCACCCCACACTTAAACAGTGCATAGTCCCCAATACATAATAAATTGAAAAATAGAGTAAGGTGGAAAGAAAGAACTCCCTGCTAGTAGGATTCTGCCTCCTCAGGACGCCCACCAGCTGCAGTTATAGGCTCATCATCATCTCCTAAGGGTACCAAAGCCATTGGTCCTGTAACTTCATCATCATCCGCATCCTCATCATCAGATCCCTTGTGAGTTTTTTCATCCTCAGACGGATGAATGAGACTACCTGGTGCTATGCCAACATCTCCTAGGATGAACTGGAAAGATCACTTCGCAATTGTGTGTGCTCCTCATATGATACCCCTAGCCTGCTCATAATAACATTGATAGTTTTGTAGAGATACCTGTTAAAGTTTTCGTCCCTCTCATTCCTAGTAGCTTGGGTAAGCTTTGATGTGGACTCTAACAAGGATGTGATGTCTATCACTGCCTTGGGTGCCTCACTACCTCATCATAACCTAGGTAATCCAGTACTCCAAAATATAGCATGTACGGTGTCAGGATGTTGCCATAAAAGAACCTCTTGATACTTCCTCCAAAACGGGTGCGAGCCATCTCCCCAAGCATGAGTTAACCCACATTTATGGGACCGGACATTCGAGGAGTTTGCATATAATTCTCGGACCATGCTGAGATTTGCCGGGCCCGGACATTCGAGGAACTTATTAATCTTCCTGTCGATCAATGTAGCAAGTACATCGATGAAGCTTCGTTCTAAGGCCTTCACATTTATCCCCATCTCAGGCACATATCTCACGTATGGAACAAAAGTATCATGCCATTTTTTGGTTTTATCTCCTAAAAATTCCAACCAAGGGCGTGATTGCTTCGTAGACCCGCTAGCCACTTGCTTTCCCTTAGCTTGTCGGGAATAGCACTCATCTTACTTGCGTTTATTTGGAGGGGGAGAAGTAGTGTAGGACTTCCCCACCACTTTTCCTTTAGCGGCAATGTCACGAGCCATAGCAACCTACATCTGTACCCGCCAGCCCAGAGCCCCACGCTGGGGCTGGCACTAAAATTATTTCGCTACTGGAAATTGCGCCCCACCCGGCGTGGGGCGCAGGGCTGGGCACTCATTTCGTGAATTTATATATATATGTTTTTTGCTGAAATCAATACATAATTTACACATAACCCACACCATCCCTACCTAAGATTTTGTGAAACTACAAAACAAAACAAAACAATTAGTCTACACTAACTAAAAGAAAACAAAAAACTAAGCTACGAAAGCAGTAAAAATTCGGTTGTCACCCAACGAGCGCCTGATTTAACGTCGCAACACAACTAAAAACATTTTTTTAAGCAAAGACCAAGTCCACCGAGGTCTTGTGACGTGCAATGTCACCATCCTAATAATGTTTTATTCTTTGGCTATTTACCAAGAAGGACTGCCCAATGAGACTTAAGCTTTCTGGGGAAAAGCTTCAACCTTGAATTGAACAAAAGAACTTTTTGACCCGGATCAAACTCTTGATGTTAGATGGGTTTGTAATGCCACCTCTTAGTCTTTTCTTTATAAAATTTGTAATTCTCATATGCGTGCAATAAAAATTCATCAAGCTTGTTGTGTTGCAACAACCTCTTCTCACAAGCAAAGTCCATATCCATATTTAGCTTTTTAATTGCCCAATAGGCTTTGTGTTCAAGCTCGACAGGCAAGTGGCACGCCTTCCCATAAACTACTATATACAGAGAAGTACCTATGGGAGTCTTGTATGCAGTTTGATATGCCCATCATGCGTCGTCTAGCTTCCCGGCCCAGTCCTTTCTATTTCCACTTACCGTTTTCTCCAGGATTTGCTTTACCTATCTATTTGAAACTTCCACTTGACCCCTCCTTTGGGGTGATAGGCAGTGGAAACCTTGTGCTTAACTTCATACTTTGCAAGAACATTATTCAGCAATTTGTTGCAGAAGTGAGTTCCTCTGTCGCTTATCAACACTCTTGGAGTTCCAAAGCATTTGAACATGTGCTTCTTTACAAAGCTTACCACAACCTTTGCATCATTAGTAGGAAGAGAAATGGCTTCCACCCACTTAGAGACATAGTCGACTACCACCAAAGATGTACCTGTGACCATTAGAGTATGGGAACGACCCCATGAAATCAATTCCCCAAACATCAAAAAACTCCACTACCAGAATATTTTTGCAGAGGCATCTCGTGCTTTTTCGTGATTGCTACGGTTCTTTGGCATATATTACACTTTATAACAAAGGCATGTGCATCCTGAAACAATTTTGGCCAATAAAAACATGATTGTAGCACTTTTTGGGTGGTTTTATCCCCACCATGATGACCTCCGTATAGCGAAGCATGACAGTCATGTAGTATTGCGTTCATCTCATCCTCAGGAACACACCTCGGTACCAACTGATCTGCGCACTGCTTATATAAGAATGGCTCATCCCATAAGTAGAACCTTACATCATGCAGAAATTTGCTTCTCTTATCAGGTGTCAAATCTAGTGGTGTCACCCCACTTGCAATAAAATTCACATAATCTGCATACCATGGGACTTAACTTGAGGTGATTGATAATAACTACTCATCAGGAAATATTTCTTTGATTCACCCTCCTTCATCTACATGGCTTCAATTTTCTAAATTGGATAAGTGATCAATCTCTTGATTCTATGCCCCTTTTCGATCTCGGATCTCTAAGTAAAAATCTTGTAGGAGGAGGACCCAACGAATCAACCTCAGCTTGGCGTCTTTCTTTTCAAAGAAGTATCTAATAGCTGAATGATCTATGTAGATGATGACCTTGGTCCCTACTAGATAAAATCTGAACTTGTCAAACGCCCACACTACTTCAAGCAACTCTTTTTCAGTAACTATGTAGTTCATCTAGGTTGGATTCAAAGTTTTTCTCTCATATTAAATGGAATGAATGATTTTATTTCTCCTTTGCCCCAAAACAGCTCTAATTGCTATGTCAATCGCATCGCACATCAACTCAAATGGCTGCTCCCAATTTGGAGCAATGATAATTGGTGCAGTCACTAGCTTTCCTTTCAGTTCTTGAAATTCCTTCAGACATGCATCATCAAACTTGAAAGGGACATCTTTCTCAAGAAGTCTGCACAAAGGAGAAGAAATTTTCAAAAAATCTTTAACGAAATGAAAATAAAAACCTGCATGGCCCAAGAAACTGCGAATGCCTTTGACGGATGTCGGTGGGGGCAATTTTTCAATCACCTCAACCTTCACTTTGTCCATCTGCAAACCGTTTTTGGACACCTTGTGTCCCAGGACTATACCTTCACGTACCATGGAATGACACTTTTCCCAGTTTAGCACCAGGTTTGTCTCTTCACACCTAGCAAGCACTTTATCAAGATTCATTAAACAATTATCAAAAGAGCATCCAAACACAGAAAAATCATCCATGAATACTTCTACAAATCATTCAACCATGTTAGTAAAAATAGCCATCATACACCTTTGAAAAGTCGCAAGTGGATTACAGATACCAAAGGGCACTCTCTTGAATGCATATGTGCCATAGGAACACGTAAATATGATTTTTTTTGGTCCTATGGGGCTATAACAATCCGATTATACCCCGAATAACCATCTAAGAAATAGTAGTATTCCTGGCTAGCTAATCGATCAAGCATTTGGTCAATAAAGGGGAGGGGAAAATGGTCATTGCGGGTGGCATTGTTCAATTTTCTATAATCTATGCAAATTCTCCACCCAGTGATAGTTCATGTGGGAATCAAGTTATTATTTTCATTAACCACTACAGTCATCCCCCCTTTTGTAGGTACACATTGGACGGGGCTTACATATTTGCTATCAGAGATTGGAAATACAATACTTGCATCAAGCCACTTAGTCGGCATTGTTGCTCTACACTTGGCTTGTGTCCGTCCTATATGAGGACTTTATGCATGCGAAGAGCTGGACTAATTCCCCTAATATCAGACATCGTCCACCCAAATTCTCGCGTGTGCTCACATAGCACTCTCAACAGCTTTTCTTCCTGCAATTTAGACAAGTCAGAAGAAATAATAACAGGTAAAGTGTCAAAACTGCCAAAATAAGCATATTGAAGGTGAGGGGCAGGGGTTTAAGCTCCAATTTTGGAGGTTCCTCAATTGACGGCGTTGGAGGAGGCCCACTTGGCCTATTCATGGGCTCAAAGGGGTGTATCCCCTGCATGTAGGAACAAAATGCATCTAGAATATGCATCATCTCCTCAACCTCATCATCAATCTCCAAGATATCGAACAAGATAAGTGCTTTCTCTAGAGAATCATCTAGATCTACACTCATGTCAAGAAGTTGCTCATCCACTTCCACAACAGATATTATCGAGAGCTCTTCATAGTAGCAGGGAAGTTGAATTGCTTTGTAAACATTAAAGACTAATTCCTCGTTATCCACTTTCAATATCATTTTTCCATCTCTCACTTTAATAATTTCATCACCAGTCACCAAGAGAGGTCGTCCCACAATGATTGGAACCAGTTCATTAGCCTCATAATCTAGGATAATGAAGTCCACAAGAAAGATGAATTTCCCAATTTGCAACAACAAATCTCCAATAACCCCCTTAGGGTGTGCTATAGACCTGTCAACCAGATTATCACAGTAGTTGGTCTTGGAGCTCCCAGACCCAATTGCTTGAACAAGGACAAGGGCATCAGATTTATGCTTACCCCCAAATCACAAAGTGCACAACCCACATCAATATTACCAATTCGTACAGGGATGGTGAAGCTACTAGGATCCTTGAGCTTTTGAGGAAGCTTGTTTTGGACTCTTGAAGTGCATTCCTCAGTAAGTGCGACTGTCTCGAATTCAGTCAATCTCCTTTTGTGAGACACTATTTCTTTTAAGTACTTAGCATACTTTGGAATTTCACAAAGTACATCCACCAATGGAATCTTCAATTGAACCTGGCTCAACATAGAGAGAAATTTGCTGAACATGCGATCAACATTCTTTTTCTGCAATATCTGGGGGGAAAGTGGTGGTGGCCTTGTAGCCTCCACTGGCTCTGAAATTGCATCATTTTCTTTGATTTGTGTGTTGCCTTAGGAATCAACTCCCCCTCAGGTATATGTTTGTCTTTTCTCTTCTTTGGCACTTTCTCTAGTTCTCTCATGTTTCTGAGTGTAACTGCATTAACTTCAGAGTTCTTATCTATATCACTGGGGAGAGTGCCTGCAGGTCTAGTATATTGATTTGTTGCTAACTTCCCCATTTGCCTCTCAAGATTTCCGAAATCAGTACTGAGTTGTTGATTGTCAAGCAACAACTTCTTCAACAAATCATTCGTAGTCTCTTCTACCTGTTGAGGTAGATTATGAGGTTTATTGAAATTTCCTTGTGGTCTATAATGATTCTGATTCGGTTGATTTCCACCCCCATGAAAAGTTGGGATGATTCTTCCAATTTGTGTTGTAAGTGTTCTCATATTGTTCCTGTTGATCATTGGACCTCTGCTCTGTTGCCTCACATAGTATATAGATTCAGGATTCGTGGGGCACATGTCACTCATATCACTGTCACCACATAGTTCGCAGCAAATAGACATTTGTTCTACATGTTGCATCGGTTGTGTTTTTTGCATTGTCATTCTATTCATCTGATTTGCAAATTTTGCTATATCGGCTCTCATGGCTGAAAAGTCATCAAGCTCAATCAACCCGGCTGCTTTCTGTTTAATTGCCCTTCGTGAATCCCCATCTCCTTGCCAATTATGATCATTAGTAGTAAAGTTATTTAGCAAGAGTTGTATTTCATTGTACGGTCTCGCCATGCAACTACTCTCACAAGGTGAATCAAGATTCATCTTTGATGCCTCATCTAGCCCATCAACAAAAGTGTGACCCAATACCTCATCAGTCTGACAATGATGTGGGCAGGCTCTGTGTAGCTTCTTGTATCTTTCCCAAGCTTGATGAAGTGTCTCGACATCCCATTATTCAAACCCAAGAATCTGACTCCTCAATGACTTTGTCTTCTTAGTGGGAAAAAACTTGATTAAGAATTTCCTTGCTAGATCATCCCAAGTGTGGATTGAGTTCGTAGGCTCCTTTTGCAACCATTCCTTAGCTTCCCCCAACAGTGAAAAGGGAGATAGTGTCAGCCTGACATAGTCCTCAAAAACATTCAAATAATTGTAAGTGTCTGTAATTTCTAAGAAATTCTCAATGTGCCTCTATGGGTCTTCATGAGATAGACCCACATATTGCCCTGTGATATTGTTTGAGTTCAAAATTCCTTGTGATCTCAGGCTTCCCAATAGCCTGAGTCATATTAGCAAGATTGGGCTTTGTGGCTTCTATCACCGCACACTCTTCATTACCTTCCATCTTTGTTGGCTATGGCTGAACTACAATGTCCAACTCTCCTTCTATTCTAGTTCTAGCTTCGGCTTCCCTCCTCACTCTGCGAAGTGTTAGTTCAATTTCAGGATCAAGAGGAAAGAAATTTTTTGTGCTCCTACTCCTCCGCATTAAAGAGAAGAGCTCGCGTTAACACAAAGAAGGCAAACTGAAAATATAAACTTGAACAAATAACTAATAAAAGCTTAACTCAGTCAAGTTGCTAATTTCTAAGTCTCCCGCAACGACGCTATAAGCCTTTTGCGACAAAAAACACTTACGCAAGTGTACGCGGTCATCAAATAATAAATTAGTGAGTAGAGTATCATTCCCACGAAGACTTATGATTAACTTTTGACTTATCCAAACTCAATTAACTTATCGATTTGAAAGATTTCTCACAAGATATAGAAGTGACTAATTTACTACCTAAAATAATCAAGCAATGAATTAGCTAGAAATCAACAAAAACAAATAAATAATTTCAATTAACAATCAGTATGAGAGAATATTCCAGGGTCACAGGTTAGCTAATAATCGTGTTGCATTCTTGGCTTAAAATGATTAATTGATTTATCTGGATTGTTGATTGGCAGGGTTAATATTACTCATAAGAATCTAACGAGTCCTTACTCACCTATTTAAGTTAACTTAATGCCTATATGTCTATGGAATTAAGATTGACAATAATGCATTTACAATTCCTGTATTTCAACCAAGCAAGGCAATTAAGTATGTGTCTATCCTAATTGCGAATCTGTTCCCCGATGCCTAGGTTCAAGAACTTGCTCTATTTAATTCTATATGCAATTTAGAGTTCCCACTTTCGAGTTAAATTCTAGATTCATAGATAGTATTTCACTGTTAGCTACTCAGCAAAATAATTAAAAATAGAATTAAATAAACAACCCAATATGATAAAATCAACTTTGTAAAATTAAACTTCAAACATCAACATTTATATTTCACCCATGACCCAAGAATAATATGGTTCTTATCTACTCATGTTCATACAATCATGAAAAATATATTTTTCAAACATAAAATTAATGAGTACTAGAAAAAGGATAGAAGAATTGATCAAATCCGTGCTCCCGAGTGTTGTGCCCTTTTTTTCTCCTATCAAAGTCATGTTCCTCCCTTAAAAATAGGTTTTGGTTGGCCTTTATATTAGTTGGGGCGTCTAGGGGTCAAAATACCCCAGTCCTAGTCAGAATAGGGCAATATCATGCCTCGAGCGTCCAAGGCAGCGTGGGGCGCTGGATTTGGCGCTCAAAAATTGAGTCTTCTGTAAACTACACTGTTGCGCCCCATTTTTACTTCTCGGAGTCCGGGTTTCGACATTCATTTGGGAACAACTCGTTTCCTTTTGGGAATTGAGTATTTGAAGAGTTACCACCTAACGGATTAAGGTGCGTTAGGGCACCTAGAGCAATTAACTCATGTAACCAGTTTGCATTGCCAGAGATTAGGTAAGAGCTTGAAATAACCTTGAGGAGAAGGTGTTAGGCATCCCTCGCGGTCCACAACGGTGGGTCCCGGAAGAACTTAAACTATGTGAATTAGTCATTTAACAAGTAAGTGATCTCAGCACATATTTGCAAATAAAGGTAGTTTATATAGTCTAAATACATATACTATCAAGAAAGATAAGCGTAAATTAAAGAGGTTTAAACAGTCCGAGAATACATAAACCAATGAAGTTTAGGAGATCTGAGTACACGTATGTGATTTAGGGAAAGGGAAGTCCTAAGTTGATTAGCCTATAGGATCAATCTGTGCAATGCCTAGTAATCCTCCTCAATTAGAGAGGCTATACGTGACATTAGCGCGCAGGTCATCATATCCTTTTACTACCTATTACCCTCCCCTTAGTGGTTATATAAGCGAGTTTAATTAACGAACTCTAAGCGTGCTTTACCCATCCCTTCCTTATGGTCCCGAAGAAGTTTAGGACCTCTAGACTTAGGCAGTTCTAGACAATCCTGAGGTGTTTAAAAGTCAAAAATCTAGGTGACAACAAATAACACATAGGACTGTCAATTAGGGAAGCAGATAAAGGGATCATGTTCACCTCCACATATATAGACAAATAAGCAACACGTCTCAAACATAGATTTTAGGTAATTTCAGAGCAATCGAAGAACAGGGTATCTAGGTGAGCATCAAAATACAGAATATGCAACATTGTTTTTTAAGGGCGAAATGACATAACCCTAATCAGGTTGCATGCTGATTTTAAAACCTATTAAACTTGAGCAATTTTATAAATAATCAGAGCACAATTTCTCAGCTTTTACAAGGACATCAATTACCTAAGGCTTGCCTAGGCGTGGGGCTATATACAACCATAGTGATAGAAGCTGTTTAAACAACTTGAAGTTATTTCAACCTATAGGCAGGCTGATCTAAGTGATGAAGGTTATAATAAGTGATTTTATATAGATTGATACTGGAACATGATACCAATGCGTGAAACTATTTTAGTCTATTTATTTGAGATACATGAGGCAAATGCACGTATAGTCCTAAAATATGATTTTTGATGCACATGGAGAAGGTTATTTATTGAGCAGTTTTAATGAACTATTGGCAAGATTTCCAAATGATCATGAATTATACAGAATCAGAAATAGAGTAGGGATCTACCACATGCTTCTAGTTTGCAAAGCAGTAAACGTGAATACCCTAAAACAGGATGTCTAATGCACAAATTTAGCATGGTTTAAATGCAAATAAACATAGAAATCCTAAAACATGATTTCTAGTGCATCACACAAGCTTAAAACATGATTTCTATAGCAGATTTGCATAATGTAAATCCCAAAGCATGATTTCCACCTAGCTTTACCCCATAGGATTCTATAGATACCCTCCCTTTTCACTATTTACCCCAATATATATTTACAAAGGATTTTTATAGACCATGATTGCATAAATTACATAAATGAGATGTAAGCTGAACTATAGGGAGTCTGAAGCAGGCCCAAAATAAACCTGGGAGTACCAGGTCTTCAATATAGTCTCAAATGCCTAGAAATCTCATAGCCAATTTGTGTCCAGGTGTGTCAGAGTTTCCTAAGGACCTCAAGGATAATGGGTAGTGGTCACACCAAGACTTTTCACAAAATAGGAACTGATTATGTGTAGTGTGGAAGGGTCAGCCCCAGTGTGCCAAAGTTCGTGTTACATCTCGCGTAGTCATACGTTAAAAGTTTTGTCTTCAGTTAATTGATGTAGACTCGGGGATGAGATCATATTGACATCAACGCATTTACGCTATTTATAACAAGCAATAAAGAAGTGTCATGAAGGCTAATGTGGTACACGAATTAAAGAAAACAAATTTCGTTGAAAGTGGAAAATTTGAGATAAAATACGGGTCGAGCGATAATACCTGATAATTATGAACTAGTACCATGCAAGGTACCATATGACCACGATAATATAATGTATAAAGTATATTAAAAATAAGTAGAATTTTAAGTAATTTATGATAATTTTTAAATTATACGGGTAATTGGTTAATTACCGGTTAACGAGACATTACCCAGTTAACTAATAAGTGGATAGAAATTAATAAATTATATAACACGTGGCAAGAAGCCACAAAACAAAGAATGACTGAGTAGCCATTTATGCCTATGTGGCTACCTAAGGATAAATGAGAATTTAATGTGACCAAAACAAGACTTATGATAAGTCTTGATACATTTTCATTTTGGACAAAAAACAGAACCCAAAAAAATGTGAAAAATCCCAAAACACGATACTTCAAGGATAAAAAAACCTTCCTAGTTCAAAAGCTTCAAAAGGTTCTGTCTTTGGTCCACAAGAAACATTACAAACAGAAGGTAAATAACTCACTTTGATCTTCTTCAAAAACGTTAGAAACATAAGCAAATTTTCCAACGAGAATTTGTTGAAATAGTAGCAACGTAGAATTTTGCGGTTCTAGAAGAGTACGGTGCAATCTTCACCAAGAATATTATACGGAGTTTTCCTACTCCAGGTATGTTAAGGACATCCCTTCTTTCTTTTGGCATGGTCCAAATTATACTGAATAAACGAGCAAACGCATAGTTTCCATAAATTATTCTATTCATAGAGAGGCTAAGAGTGTCTATATTCTTGGTTCCCCATGAGAATTATTATTATCATCTATTCATGGGTATCAGAATAATACGCAGTTGAAAAAAAGTTTATCCGGAAGGAATATTGAGATTTTAAAATATTTTTCATGCATTTCACCCATTTATGCATGTGCATTGACCCATGACCAGATGGCGTTATATACACGTATATATGTAAATATATGTATATGGGATATGGGAAAATGTTACGGAGTTATATACGCACCACAACCTGATCAGCTGGTATATGTTGATGATATTGTCCACAATGGCCGAGACAATATAATGGGATGCCTTCAATGGCTTGATGATATAATGTACACCCATACCTATGTGTGGGATGGCATTTATACGCACGTGCATGACATTATAAATGTTTTAGAATTTACAAAGTTATTCAGATTTAAAGACATGTTTCTATATTCCATGTTTCATCTATGTCTTTTACGTACAAATTTTCATGCCTTAAATACTCAGTACATTTTTTGTACTTACGACCTATTTTGCGGGGCCTGTGTTTTATGCCCGCAGGTGCAGGTAGGCAAGCTGACGGTCCCTCTTTTTAGGATCCCTGATCGGTAAGAGTTGGCGTGCTCTACTTGATCCGGAGCTACTTTTGATTTTGGTACGATATGTTTATATATATATGGGTATGACGTGGCTCAGTCCCGTCTTTGTACAGTTATGTTTAATTCCATTAGAGGTTTGTAGACAGTGTGTCTAGTTGGGCTGTATGTGGCCTTGTCGGCTTTCAGTTTTGGATGTATAGTTGTCTATAGCAGCCTTGCCGGCTCGCCCACCGTATTCTGCATGTATACGCACATCTGCCTTGTTGGCAGGTCTCCTTCATGTATGTTATTTTTTAAATTCAGCAAATGTTATTCAGGTTCATATCTTAGACGCATTCTTAGGGGGTGTTTGTTAGGTAGGACTCAGGCACCCGTCGCGGCCCATCGGTTTGGGTCATGACAGTTCGGAGGAATCTCATAGGATTCCTAGGCAGTACACACATTGGAGGGACAGAACCTATTGACCTAAGATTAAAGTAAGAGTGCTTGACACAGTTTTGAAAGACTTTGTGAAAAAACAGTGTAGAGATAACTTTAGGAGTAAAAGATTTTGAGATAGAAATTAGTTGTAAGAGAAGGCTAAGAGTGAAAACCATTTAAGAGAACAGTAAGAACATATTTTTTGAAATCTGTTCTGAAGAGAGCAAGCACATAGTCAATCAGTAATAGGGTACATAAACATCCAACAAACCAATGGCACACATGGATGACAGGGGTTGGGAACATATAGGAGTCACATTGGGGGGTACATGGACATGGTATAGAGGAAACATACAAACAACAACTGCATAAAAAACTTAGGATCTTAGAGACTTAGCAGGTTAGTCATGGACAGTAAACTATTAACACATAGATCACATATGTAATGTAGAGAGCACGACATGTCTTAAACAAGATTAAGTATACAGGCATGGTCAATCACATACATCAAATAACCAACATGATCACATAGTTAAGGGTTTAAACAGATGTTGACAAATAGGCTTGTCAAGTATCAGACAACTAAGTGAAGTGTAGACATGCTAATCATACATTGAACAAAACAGAACTTAAACGTGCAGTAATGAAGAGAGCACAAAATGTAAAGCAAGTGCAGTTCAATATCTAGCCTTGGCTTACAGCCAGCTAGATCAGTGATTATCACAGGTAATAGAGAAAGAAAGGAGAGTTTTGAGTGTAAGTGTGTGTTTTTTTTAACTAATGTTCATGTGTTAAGAAGTAAAATAGAGGAGTTTATATAGTAGTTCAAAGGTAGGGCAAATAAGGTAACAGTACCAACTTCAATCAATCAAGAGAGGATCACAGAATCAATTACACGAAGAAAATCAGTATAGTCTTCCATTAATTAAGGGTAATTAACCAACGATAAGGATAGGAAATATTAAGGATAGAAATTCAAATAAGACATAAACAAAGGGTGAATAATTAGGAGTCTAATTAAGAAAATATTCACATAAGGAATTAGTAAATATTATAGGCAATTAAATAAGGTAAGAACACCAATTAAGGTCATAAAGAGAGAAATAATCGAGATTCACTAAATCAGAATTTCAAAGTGATACTGATTTTTGGAAAGATACCAACTTCCACAAATAGAAGATAAGATAACTAAAATTCCATAAACATAGAGATATTAGACGAAAAAAATAATTATGAAACCCTAATAGGGATTACTTAGGGTAAATGAATCTGACTAAGGAAAAACACGTATGTAAAAACACAGAATGAAACAATGCATTGGGTAACATGGAAAAACTCATAATCGAAGCAAAGCATCAGAAAATTAGGGTTTTCACATAAATCGACTAGGGCTTAAGCATCTTTAGCATAAATAAGTCGAGAACACATAAGAACTAACTATTAAGGATTAAAAATTAGAAACCCTTTGAGAAAATAACTTATAGTAAACCCTAGTTTAGGAAAAATGGGAAATCAGTTAAAAAGTAGAAAGCATTCAAGGAAAACATGTGAAATATGTTCGATTTGTCTCAGATCTGAGAAGATCGGAGACCAAAAAATTAGGGTTTTTAGAATGTTCAACAGAGATAAGAACGTAAGCTTAGAAAACCATGCATTCATAACAAAATAAGAAAGATTCTTACTGAAGGCCGGGAAAATAGCCTGAAACAGGCAAGAAACCGAAGGTGCAAAACAGACCTGCCTAGGTCCCTTGAAATCCCCTCAAGGATCTAGGAGACGGATAGACCATAGCCGGTAGGAGTCGGTGGTAGGGAAATTAGGGTTTTGCTAGAGAGCGTTTGAGGGAGAAAGGGGAAGAATGACGACGGGGGAAGGGGTAAATGATTAGGGTTAGAGGGGGGTTTGGTTAGTTTAATTATTTTAGGAAAATCCTGGACCATGGATAAAAAATAATCAACGGCCAGGATTGTCTAAGAATTGGGTCGGGTAGGTAAATTATTTGGGCCTAAAGTTTTGGGCTAATTTATAAAGAGGTGTTGGGCTGGTTTGTACGCGGCAAAATCAGAGGACTTGATTTCTTGCTGTCAAGTCATTTCGGAAGAACACCCCGAGGATGGGAAGCCATGACCAAGTTCCCGACCTTAGGGCTCGTCGAGGCCCGACTCAAAGAAAATGAAGATCAAAGCCAGGACAGAGTGGGAATTTCCCAAGGCACTCAGCTAAGTCTGACAGGGACGACCTATCTAGAGCCTATGATGAGGCATCGCGTCAAGCCATCCCATCTCCCTACTCTGTAATTAATCTCCACGTACTTGCAGCCGAGTTCCCCTCTTACATAAATGGTATTCATCCTACCTTGTAATGGACTGATGTTACTCCATTTCTCCATAAGTGCAATAATATCTCTCTCTCTCTCTCTCTCTTTTCTTTCTAACTTGTTCGTTGTCGCTGGCCCGAGGTCGCCTCGACATCCATTGCTTTTTTACTTGTTCTTCACCATATACCTTAATAATGGTCATAAAGAGACTTGTTTAATTATATCTTCAACTGTTATCGCATACTCGACTATCCCCGATAGTTCGAGCTTGACCCTGACGCCGACCTCGAGGTTCCTCATTGACCAAACCAGTATTCGGGCAGCAGGCCCTTCGGTTCGATTATTATCTCGTTTTAGCTCATATTTAATCTTTAAACTCCATATTATTAGCATCAACTGCTCTAACAACTAGCTCGGGAATAGATCATGTATTTTTAGAATCTCATTTACAAATTTCATTATTGTTACCATTTTCGCGATAAACAGTTTGACGCCCACCGTGGGGATAAAAATAATAATGATTATTTTCTTGCTAGTTTCGTTGCACAAATGCACATTATCTTTTGCACTTTTTCTTCTCCAAGATCCTTTGATTTCAGGTCAAAATATCTGGCTCAATAAATGGAATCGAGAAAGACAACCTTGAAAATCACGGGAAAATGGTGTGGTTGTCTCGGCCGTCGGTGCACCACTACAGAATCCCGATAAAACGCCCGGAACGATTCTAGCAGACGTAGATTCACAGGATGCATAGCAAGTAGACAAAACTTCTCACACAGACAGGAGCATTCAACGTACCGACCAATAGGAAGCCCAACAAACCCCGGCTGGGGAAACACATGAAGTTAGCCTTAATGATATTTTTCCAATGTTGTAGGCACAACAGTTGGCTATCGCTCAGTTGCAGAGCCATCCGGGGATCCCCAGCACAGTAGCGTCGGAAACAGCTCCCTGCACTGAACGAGTACCTAAAAGATCAAGCAACAATGGATCGATAACAGACCCCGCCATAATAAAGACGCTGGAGGATCTCTCCAAGAGAATCGAGTCAGGTTCGTAGAGGCTCATGCAACAGTTATCTCCCGGGGAAGTGGTCCCGGAACCCGCTTCACAAAAAAATGGAACGCCGGAACTCCCTAGGTGCGACAGGGCCTAGGATCCTGATGAGTACACCACCGCTTACACATGTGCTGAAAACAGCAGCGACCTTCAATATGATGAGTTCGAGCCCGTCCCATTGAAATTTTTTAGGGAAACACTCTCGAGAGGAACCATGATGTGGCACTGCAGCATAGCGCCTGACTTCACAAACTCGCTTACCATATCAGCAAATCCCTCCGTAGCAGCACATACCGATGTCATCGAAGCAGTAACGGAAGAGCCTGACACGTCTGAAGCCAAACAAAGATAGAGTGAAACACCACGGAAGGTCACACATCATTCCTTGATAATAGGAATGAGATCGTTCCTGATTTCGGATCACTGGGCAACCCGGGCCTTCGCCCAAAATTTGAACGAAACATGCCCGATGACTTCAAGTCATTTCAAATAAAGCTTAATCAGATACCCAGCCGAGACCTGGTCGGATGCCCGTACCCAGCACCGACCACAAATCAAGGCCATGGACAACCGTTTGGGAGCCTTTACGGGCCATGTATATCCAAGTAGGCTCCCAGCAAAGAAACTAGCGCCCAACAGATGGAGGTACCATCCGTGCACCACGAATGAAAGGAACGCCAAAAGATGCAATCTACCCCGCAATTGTAGGGAAATAGTTCGAGGGCAACGTCCTCGGGGAATCTTCAGTGGAACCTGATCTTATGAGGCGCAACCGGCAGAGGAACCCCGCCCAGTGGAGTATGATTTCAGCATTGTCATGCCAAACATCGTGATCACCATAAGTGAAACCAAGGACGCCGAACGACACAAGCCTATTTGTCTAAGACCCCATCAAAAGAACCACAACCCAGCGCAGAAACCGCAGGGCGTGTGCAGCCATAGGATCAACAATGGACACCATATCGGAAGGACGACGGCCGCGTTACTCAACAAAAATCACGGTCGAGTACCATTGAGCGGTCAGGATCGAGTCCGGCCCCAAGGAAGGAAGGAAACCGGGAAGGATGAAGTGAACAAGACTTGACTTATTTTCACAACAATGAAGGAGTTGTGTCATCCTCCGTGGACTCATAAAATGGAAAATGAAAATGTTCGCCGTCAGGAAAAGACGGATCCAGGGAAGTATTGCGGAGGACACCCTCACATCCAGGGAAAAAGACATTGACATTTCGCCTCGGCATCACACCAACGCATTGGTAACCCTCTCCCTCATTTGATCTATTTCAAATAAAACGTGTGTTCATGAATTTAGGTGGTCCAATCACGCACAACAAAGATGTCGAACCAAAGACAATAGGGAGGACCAAATCACTCCCGTATCCCGAATCACTGGCGAATTCCTAATGATGAATCGCCACAAAGACCATCCTCTTAATACGACCCGTATGAGTTCGGGCCAGGACGTTGAGCTTTATACCATCGGAGGAGGCACAAAGCACGGATGTCTTAGTTAAACAACCGCAGGCACACCACCCGGAGATAGAGTCGGCCCCGTTTCGCCAAAATTATGGAATCCCTCGCAAAGGGAAAAACTAAAATAAGTCGACAGAAAGCAATACACAACGAGAGGAAATTCTTTACCATATGAAGCATCGCCGGCCTCAATGCCCCCACCCTCGGAAGGATCAAAGGGCAAGCAAACCACATCTTCAGCCAAACCTAATAAGACACAACGGATGGTTGTATCGGGGCTCATACCTTGGAAGGATAAAAACATACTGAATCTAAAAATGTCGTCTATGCGTCCTGCGGTAAGGAAGAACTACTTTATTCCCTTGTTATTTTTTCACTATCATGTATGCATACAGCTGGCCAGGATATTCGGAGGTTCTAACTCTACCCGGAGACCCCTAGGCCTTAAAAAGAGGGGGGGAGGCATCGCGCTTTTCCCCCTCAGTCAGGCTTCCGCCCCAAAGAAGGCCTTGTAAGCAAGATTATTAGCGGAGCCACGTACCCCCAAAAGAGGATCCGATACGGTCGCACGCCTTCTTCTACAATCCAACGACGAGCGATAATTTATTTCTAAGGTCACCGTCCACATGAGAAGACTGGGAAATGGCAGAACAAACCCCAATCGGGAATTATGTACCGAATCGAATGGTCTGAGGAGCCGCGCTCGCGCGGGTCAAGCTCACAATGATGAAACAATGTATATCTGCACCAAGTAATAAATGAATATCTTTTCAACGTCTTGTTCTCCGGACAGGGAAATCTCAAGTATACCCCCGACAGGGGCCTCTTCACCAAACACGTCCCGAGATACTCGGAGACTTAGCGTCAGCGATTCAGCACACGCACGACCCTAGAGTCGAAACTCCAGGCTCATAAAGCCCCTAAAAGGCAACTCCGAGCTCACAAAAAACGGTCTTCACGCTTAAACAAATTCGATGACTCGGAGACTGTCGTTCATCACCAATGGCTATGTGCTGGAAAACTCGAAACTGTAAGACCCCTAGCGGACAGACTCGGCAAAACCAGGTCTATTCTAAATTACAAAAATTGTAAGACCTTAACAGGCATGACAAACTGTAAGACCTCAACAGGCATGAAAAATTGTAAGACCTCAACAGGCATGACAAACTGTAAGACCTCAACAGGAGTGAAAATCCCAAAGTTTAGACTATACATCGCATTTGTAAGAATCACGAAAGGGCATACCCTCGGTGTAGACGGCTAAACTGTCACTCGGGATCAAAAATGGCTATGGACAAACACATATGACTATGATCAAAACGGATGATACAGCCAAACCAACGGGACTCGGAGACACCCGACCGTCGCTAAACAAAAATTGTAGGCCATTACTTCGAATATACTTCGGAAAGAACCGGTTAAAATAGGCTTCCCTCAACAGGCAAAAATGAGCTTCGACCATGTCAGCTCCAAATCATAAGGCTTCAACCTACTCAGCCTATGAGCTATGAACCTTCCGAGGTGCTCAAAACATCACCGATAACGACTTGAAATCGAGGTTCTTCCAGAACCGATGACGGGTCAGGCAAATATCTTTCAAAAGACCTTAACGAGCAGAAAACAAAGCATACAAAAAGCCCATGGGAAAAAAAATAGTGTAAGAGCCATTGTCGCCAGCTAAGCAAGCCTTCGGGCCACATATTAAAAGGTCTCTATGACCAAACAACATAAGAGTCATTGTCGCAAGCTAAAAAATTTACAACTTGAGGATTAAAATGAGCTCGAATCGTAACCCGATTCGGAGACCGGATCTAAAATAGTTAACTATTCAAGCCTCTAGGCCACATATGGAAAGGTCTCGACAACCAAAATAGCATAAGAGGCACTATCGCCGGTTTGAAAATACTTAAGGGTCAATTAAAGCTCAAATCGCAATGTGACTCCGAGATTGGACCCGAAATGGCTGAACTACAATATGCCTAAGGACACGGTATAAATGCCACTATCGCCAGCCGAGTGAGCCTTCAAGCCACCCACCTATAAGATCACTTTGACCCGAAGCACAAAAGGCCACCGCCGTCCGCCCATGCAGGCAGGAAAGAACTTGAGGGTCAATTAAAGCTCAAATTGCAACGTGACTCGGAGACTAGACCCAAAATAGTCTAAACGGCAAACGCCCAAGGGAAAGAAATGGGAACAATTACTACCTGCCCGCATGGGCATAAATGATTTAAGGGCAAGAAGGCTCGAGTCAAAGTCCGACTCGGAGACTAAGCCTAAACGGCCGAGCAAAGCACGGAGGCCCCAGCACCTGCTCATGTTAAGGATCGCACTTAAGAGCCCCCAGGCCTGTCCGATCAGTTCCGGACCTATGAGGATCCCGCCAAACACCGAAACCAGCCTGCCTGGCCAAAAGCAATAATAGAAAAGAGATGCTGAAGAAATAAATCTTCAAGTTTCCTCTTATGTTACATACGCAAAAAAAAGGTGCACTCTCCATCTATAGACATACTCTACATATATCATAAACAAAGCAACAAAACGGCGAAATCTATGCTCCTCTCCAAAGGGCTATAGCTTGCCGAGTTTGCTCTCCGCCTCGTCAGCAAGAAGTGACCGCGTGTAATTCTCGTCCGCCCTTGCTCGAGCCAATTCCTCTGAGATAACGAAGCCCCTCGCATCAGTCTCCTTGAGTACTTCTCTTCGGGATCTGCAACAAAAATATTCCTCGATCCTCTTCTCCTGGTCGAGGACTCGCTTCAGCTCGGCTTGAGTGTCCGCAACATCTTTCATACGAATCACCATCTCCTGATCAGCCTTGGTTCGGCTTAGCGCCGCTTCAACCCGGGCATCAATTATCTTATCCCTGATCTTCGAGAGATCAGATTCAAGTTTCCGATCATATCCGCTTGAACTTTGGCATTATCACGAGCCAAGCGGAGTTGGGCTTTGAAGGCAGGGACCTTGGCCGATGCACCTACCTCCTCTAAAGCTTGAGCTCCCACTTGAGCCCTTAGCTCACCACAAGTAGTTATGTCACGGTCGACGTCGCCCTTGAGGTACTCCAAAGCCTCCGTCCTTTTTTGTAGCTAATATAACAAAAGGAAGGTCAAACTTAAGGTCCAAGGGGAGCAAAACACTAGTTGTAAAAAGTTACTTGCTTCATCAAATAGCTCTCATAATTCGAGCTCCGGTATGCCTTATATCGCCAGCGCTGGAACTCAACATCCTTTTCCTTGCTAAGGAGCCTAAGGGACTCGCCCTCGTCCAGAATTTTCTGAAGCCTGGCCCCTTGACGGAGCAGCTCAGACATAAGCCTATTATAGGCCGGCACAAGGAAAGTTCAATAGAGGGAGGAGGACATGGAATACAGGGGAACTGCGCCTAAACTCACCACAAAGTGAAGCCGACGGACTTCCTCGAAGATGAACACACTCTTGTTGATCCTACCTCTTCAGCCCCAGGAGAACTGACCTCAGGCACTTCACTTAAAGGAACCGCCGACCGGGAATAAGGTACTCCGGGAGCAGCAGACGTGGACGGTGCCCTCTCCTCAGAGACACGGGCCCGATCAGAACCTCTAAAGGCTCCATCACACTGCGGGTTCGGATCCCTCTTATTGCCATCGTCCCTCGGCTCGGAGGCCGATGACTCCTTCCCCTCATCGGAAGAGCACTACCTCATCCCAAAGAACCACCCGATATCTGCAAGAGGCAAATGTAGTACAAATGAAAGGGGAAAACATTACCTCAAATATACGAAGGCTAAGGCAAAGGAAGTGTGCGTACATACCTTGGTATTTCGCTCCCTATCTGGCACAGAATACAGCTCGCCACCGACGCTCATCGCAGGACGAATGGGTCACCAGCCTTCGGACCTAGCCGAGTAGGTCAAGGATTTCTCCCGACATCCACGAAGTTGCTGCAACAAGGGAGGCAACATTATTACTCAACCGATTTTCGCTACAGGCAAAATTTGAAAAATCACCAGACGCTCCATTCACGTGCATAATTCCACCCTTCGGGAAATGAAAAAAGCTCCACGAGGTTAATATCGACCGTTTGGACCCTAATGAACCGACTAGCCCACTCTCGATCCCCGTCCTCTTTGTCGTCAACTACAAAAGGCGTGGACGAATGAAACCTCAGGGTTAGCAGGCCTTGGTGATGAAAGTGCAGGTATAGCCTGACGAGATGGTTAAGTGTGAATTCAAGCCCAGCCTTATCCGCAAAGAACCTTATCATCAGCACCACCGGCCAAAATGACGGATGTATCTATGCTAAAGTAACTCGATACTTCAAGCAAAAATCATGCACAAACCTATCAAGGGGACCAAATGCGAAAGGATATAGATATACGCTCAAGAATCCATCAGCAGAGTCCGTAATGCTCTCATCCGAGAGAAGCACTTGCAGCGCTATCCCCTCGCTCCATCCGCAGTATTTTCTCACCATCTCCAGATGTTACCCTCTTATCAAAGAAACAGTCTTCAGAGCGAACTCCTACGGTTCCTGAGCGCTGGGAGCAGCACTCCCCATTCCCTGCCGGGTCGGCCCCGAAGTGGTTGCTATGACTATGGTAAAACTAACAGATCAAAGCAAGGGCATGCACCAATACTTTTTGCGCCTAAAGAGATAAAGAACCCTATGCCAAGGCGGAAGAGTAGCTATCTAAAAATAGTGAGGTCTAGCAAAGAAGCCGAAGCCGTCCCACATATATGCCAGAAGCAGCGACGACTCACCTACCCGGAGTGAGACCCAAGAAACCTACAGCCTCGATGTAGATTGACAGGGTGATACCCGATCCCGAAAGAATCCTCTGACAATACGCCAAGACTCGAGGAATTATCCGTATTATCTCCAATTTCAATGCCGCGCTCTACCCGAGGATCCCGGTCAAGGAGAAGTCGGACTTTGGGAAGCTTTCAACACCACCACTCAACGCAAGACAAGTACCTGGTCTCATTGTTCCCCATTTCTAATAGAAAGGAATAAGTGCGGGAAGCTCCAATCATAAAGCTCCACGAAGGTCCGAGGCAGTGCCTGAGTACAGGCAACTCCTCAACAGAGGTCTATCCTATACATTTTAAAAGGGCTATCTACGTCATGATCGAAAGGGACCCCCTGGCACCCAAACTGACCTTCATTCAGGATAACATCCTCGAAGGTCCCAAAATTCGGCACATTATCTCCATGCAACTCGGAGGGCCCCTTCAGCTCGAGCCTATCAGATCAATCAAGGATTGGTCCCAGGTACGATGATGGTTTCGAAAGAGAGCCATGTCGATAAGTAGAGGATCGAAAAGAACGCTCGCACCTAAGTCGGATATCAGCAGTCAACAAATAGAAGAAGGCATTCAAAGGGCCTCGAAGGTCATGAGAGTATACAGAAATAAGGAAAGAAGAAGTCAATAGAGTGTATTCATATTGGTAAAAATTAGTGTACAAGCAGCCCTCGAGGGGTCATTACATACAATTACAAAAGCCTACAAGAGTCTACACCTAAAGTGGAGGAGCGGAAGGATGTACATATGATGAAATCCTGGAGCCCGATCCGCCCTCAAAGGTTCATCTCCAGTATCAGCGTCCTCGGGCGTCGCCCCCTCAATCATGCATCCTCGAGGGTGATTCCTTCGACCGCCACCTCCTCTAGGCTCCCAGTTCAATCCTCAAGGGATTCCCACCGGAGAATATGAAGAATAGGAAAAGCAGGGGACATAGAGGAGGTAGAGAAAAGAGACATGGCCCACCGAAGCCAAAGGTTAAAGATTCGGCAGGCCCCAGCCTCAACGGCCGATAGTGCCACTTTCTCCCTTGGGAAAGGAAAAAACCCTAGGGATGAAGTCCCACACCAGGCTTGGGCAGGAGAGTGAGCAGTGGTGTATAATCCGAGCCCCCTTTTGAACAGCGGTGCATAATCCAAATGACTATCTACATGAGGGAGAAACCAACTCCCCATCCATCAGCACCTCGGGCCAACAGCAGCAGCAAAGGCCAGCATATCGAGACCATAGCAATAGCAGGACAATAGGATTACGCTCGACAAAAGGAAGTTCCGGCAAAGGGCCATAACTCGATCTAAGGGAGTTCCTCCAAACGGACTTGAGGACATGAGCTCCAAGCATAATGTTTAAAGATAGAAGAACATGGTAAGAGGGAACAGGCAAGCGAGCCAACAAAGGCACTGGGATAGGAAACCCAACACCAAAACACCCCCATTTATAGGGGTTTATGACGCGGTCGTCGAGGCTTTGGAAAATTGACCGACGGGCGCAGTTAATGCATCCATGGAAAATCGAACCGACGGTGGTACCTTCTCCTTGGAAAGCAAGTATCGGGAGGAAATTGAATGAGGTCGAAATACACAAGCCCATGAAGGCTTTATTACCACAAAACTCACGATAGGAGTCGCATCATCATTATGGCATCGCCGAGAGAAGCTCGAGGAGTCAAATGTCAGAATCATTTCCCATCACTTCGCCATGGGAAACGCGGAGACTATCTGTACGTGGAAAAATCAAAGGACTTGATTTCTTGCTGTCAAGTCATTTCAAAAGAATGCCTCGAGACCCCGAGGACGGGAAGTCGTGACTGAGTTCCCGACCTTGGGGCTCGTCGAGGCCCGACTCAAAGAAAACGAAGATTGAAGCCAGGACAGAGGGGGGAAGTTCCAAAGGCACACAGCTAAGTCTGACAGGGCCGGCCTATCCAGAGCCTATGATGAGGCATCACGTCAAGCCATCCCATCTCCCTACTCTGTTATTAATATCCACATACTTGCAGCTGAGTTCCCCTCCTATATAAAGGGGATTCATCCTACCTTGTAAGGGATTGATGTTCCTCTATTTCTCCACAAGTGCAATAATATATCTCTTTATCTCTCTTTTCTTTCTAACTTGTTCGTTCTCACCGGCTCGAGGTCGCCTCGAAATCCATCACTTTTTTATTTGTTCTTCACCATATACCTTAATAGTGGCCATAAAGAGCCTTGTTTAATTATATCTTAAACTGTTTTCCCATCCCCGACTATCCCCGATTGCTCGAGCTCAACCCTGACACCGACCCCGAGGTCCCTCATCGACCAAACCAGTATTCGGGCGGCAGGCCCTTCGGTTCGATCACATATTATTAGCGTCAACTACTCTAACAACTAGCTCGGGAATAAATCACATATTTTTAGAATTTCATTTACAAATTTAATTGTTGTTACTATTTTCATGGTAAACATGGTTATTTAGGCTAAATTGAAAATAAAAGGGTTGTTTATTAAATACCCAAAAAATTAAATAAAACTAATTTGTAAAATAATTAACTAATTAGAAAAATGATTTTTGTGCGTAGAAATGTTTTAAGAAAAATTTCAGTATTTTGAAATATAATGGACTAATTTCTAGTAAAATAACGCAAAAATTGTATGCATGGTCTATAATTGCAAAGTTACTACAATTATAACCAAAAGGTGACAATTTGGCTATTTGTAAAATAATTTAGACTTAATAGGACCATACATAGTAATATTAAATCAAGAAATGTGTTAAAATCATTTGTGATGCAGTTTTATAATTATTTATATAAATAAAATACTAGAATAAATTAATTTAAAAATAGAAAAATTATGGAAAGTTATCCATTGATGTTAATGCATAGTTTTGAAGGTATATATGCACTTTAAAATATTATAGTGAAAAATTGGGTATCAACAGCTGCCCCTCTTTACCCGAAAAGGATCAAAGAGTTTTAGGGTAAAGAAATAATGGCAAATTTTGATTGAATGGGATGTTTTGAAAGATAAAGACCGGACTCTGGTCTTTAAGCTGCCTACATATCCTTGGTTTTACAGGAATCGGGCCATGTGTAGTTCTGGACCCACCGTTGAACGAAGCCGATGAAGTTGTTATAGGAATGGTAGCCAATTTCGATAACAACTCTTTTATGAAGGGTGATGTCGTATGGAGTAATGATTGTGGGTCTAGAGTGTATTGGATGTATTATATGGCAGATAGCTGGATATCACGAGGTAAGATGGGTAGCTGATGAGAATCAGTTATGAATGGCGAAGTGAAAATGGTATGAGCGGAAACCGGAGAGAATGGTTGCTCCTGTTTGAAAACGGTTACCTCTGAGATCAACTGCAAACTCAAAATACAATGCATGCAAGTACGTAGATTATTGTAAAAATTTAAACGTGATGCAAATTCCCTTTGGACCATGAAAGATTTTCTTTGGACGATGCAGATAACGTCTTTAGACCATTATGTCCTGGTCCATGAATTGTGAGATAAGAGATTCACAGGCGATGAAATGATGTTCTCGGGCTATGAAAATGGTTCATCCGAACCATGATGCCTTTGAATAATGATATGCGAATTTGAGAGATCCTTAGGCCATGGCATGGTGTTTTCCGGCTATGAGGCGATGCCTTTAGTTAATGACGTTGTTTGACAAATTGGCGATATTTCACCCCATGAGATTTAATAATATGATGCTAAAATCAACAAGACAAGGCTTAGTCTTGTGAGATTGAGGGCAAAGCTTAGCCCGAAAGAGGAGCAAATAGATAGTGCTGGAATAGAGCAATATTTATGCAAGGAGGGACAATGCTTAGTCCCTTAGAAGGCAAAGCTTAGTCTTTTGCAAATATGGAGGCAGGTCTTAGCCTCATGCAAGATAGAGACAGAGTTTTAGTCTCACGCAGGATGTGGGATAGGGCTTAGTCCCATGCAAATGAAAGACAGAGCTTAGCCTTATGCAAATATTAAGGCATAGCTTAGACTCATGCAAGATGCAGGACAGGGCTTAGTCCCATGAAAATGGAAGGTAGAGCTTAGCCTTATGCAAAATTGGAGGTAGGGCTTAGCCTCGTGCAAGATGGAGACAGAGCTTAGTCTCATGCAGGATGCGATGTTTACCGTGAAAATAGTAACAATTATTAAATTTGTAAATGGGATTCTAAAAATATGTGTCTATTTTTATGCTAGTTTTTAGAGTAGTAGATGCTAAGTGTATGAAGTTTAACAAAGAGATTCAAGCTAAAACGTGATAGTAATCAAACCCAGGGCTTGTCACCTGAGCCTCAGACTGGTCAATGAAGGAGCCTCAGGGCCAATATCTGGCTTGGTCTCGAGCTATCGGGGGTAGTCGGGAATGGGATAACAATTGAGATATGATCAAGCAAGGCTCTTTATGGCCAATACCTAATAATAAATGAAGAACAAGTATGAAAGTAATAAATGTTAAGAGTGGCCTCGAGCTAATAAGAACGAGCAAGTTAGAGAGAAGAAAGAGAGAGATATTATTGCTCTTGTGGAGAATAGTTGGAGCAACATCACTCAAGGGACTACAAAGTAATGGGAATCCTCTTTATATAGGAGGGAAATAAGCTATAGTACAAAATGTGGTAACTGCAAAGGCGTGGAGATAGGATGGCTGGATGTGACATCTCAAAATAGGCCCCGGATAGGTCAGCCTTGTCAGATTAAGCCGTGTGCCTTGGGAACTCCCCTCTCGCCTGTTGTAGCCCGCTATAGTTGTTGGAACGTGATGCCCTCTGGACCGTTAGCTGACGACCCCTGAGGGTGAGTCTCGACCTTGGATTCAAGCTTCGTGGAGCATGACCGCGAGATGACTCTATGACAGGAAATCGGGCCCTCAGATTTACCGTATACAGATAGTCTCTGCGTTTCTTAGAGTGAAAGCAGCAGTAAATGATAAGAAACAGTCCTGAACTCCTACTTCCTTCGGTGTTCTTGCAAATGACTATGAGATGCCAAGGTGCATCATGCGTGCTATCCCTGTAGGTTTTCGTATTGACTGCGGCGGTTGGCTTCCTTTAATGTACCCACGACGCTTTTGTAAATACTCACCTCTTTCTTTCTAGACTCCATCTCGTGCCAAAAAACCCCTAGTAAGGTTTGTTTTTCCCTCGTTCTCGCTCTTTTTCAGGAACACCACCACTTCTTATTCTTCATTCAGATTCTCTCAAGGATGACGAAAATTTCCACTTCTGCTTCCCAGGAGGTTGCGGGCTCAAGGATGACGAAAATGTGAAGTGGCCACTTCCCCCTGTGTCTAGGAGTGCGTCCCAGGATCCTTTGTGATGAATTCCGATTTTAGGGTCAAGAGACATTCCCCGAAGTCAGGGCGCCGCGAGCCTGTAACTCGGTATATCAGAACTATCACAAATATCGAAAGAGTGAGGCCCGACTATCACTAGGGGGATACCGTGCTCATTGAGATTCCCACTCGGGAGTAAGATATTATATCTCATAGAGCCGGATTTCTAAGTGTGTATACCTACCCATTCAGCTTGGGGTCGGTGGAGTCATCTTCGCCCCTAATCGACCCTGTGATTCTCGACTTCTACAGGAGTTATCAGGTAACTTTGGCTCAAGTTCATCCTTCATTCAGGTGTGTGGTTTATATGATCAGGCATTATTCGTTCCTTGATAAGTGGAACACCGGGCGTAAGTAAACGTGGTGTCTTTGCTCCTTGTTGGCGATATCTCCCTATGCGTATAACTCTGCTTTTCTTGTCTTTTCAGCCGTAGCGATCTACCCTAGTGCGGTGTCGAATCTCCAAGGTTGGGTTGGTTGTTTATACTCAGTTTGCTCGTATATCGAACGAGCGTGATGAGATTTATCCCAAGCTCGGTGGGAAACCAAAGACCATGGTGAGCCTCGAGCCTTGATGCATCCATGTATTATTGACACAGTTTGTTATTAGTAGCTTTCTCCATCCTTTACATTTAACCTCTGCATCCATGTAGGTCTGGAAGAAGTTCCATTGACGAAGGAGGCACCGTCCGTTAGAGGGGACGCTCTGGTGTTTGGCGAGGAGAAGAAAAGGCAGGGGAGTCTATCTGTTGGGCCACCGGAGCCCAAGAGGGCCAAGGTGGAGGATTCCAAGGTTGACATAGCAGTTCCGACCTCCAAGGTGATAGGAAATCCCCATGCTGAAGGTGAGGGAGAAAGCAGCTTCCCGGCAGCTCTTGAGGAGCGTTTGGACTTGATCGATCCTTGGGCCGTGGGGATGGATGCTCCTAGACAAGAGTCTGATGCCGTCGTGGCACAGCTTCGTGGTGGTAAGGAAATGGATGGGGTATCAAGCACTGCCCCCGAATTGGCAGGTGGCCGGAGTTCTTCTCGAGATAGGACGCCCTTGACAGGTAGTTTGGAGGGGCCTCGATCTGGGACCCAAGGTGAACAACGGACGAAGATTTTGGCTGAACCTGTTAGCCCATTGATTGTTGTCGATTCTCCTCAAGGGGAGATCCTTCCATCTTACGAAGTGCAAGATTCCCCTCGCAAGGAGCTTTCTGAGGTAGGAGTATTGGTCAAAGGTGGAGATGCACTCGAGAGGCCGGCGACCATTCTCGAGGGTAGCTCCGAGGTCGATGCTTCATCCAATTTTGGCAAGATGGGCAAACTTTTCAAGCGGGTAACTCTTGCTAACCTTGTCTGTAACTTTGGGCCACTCCGGCCTTCCTTCTCCTAACTTGTCTCTCTATATGGTTTCAGGCGAGAATGCTTTATAACCAGGATCTTGCCCAGTATCAGGATGAGGTAAGCCGTCGTGAAAGCGAGAAACCCTATTTTACCGAGCGGTTATTCATCCCCTATTTTTACTATTACTTGAGCCCTTGTGAGATTTCATTGCTTCTAACTTCTCGGTCCTTGAATTGTGTAGTTTGAGAAGGAGAATGCCCTGCTGAGAGGGGGGCTTTGGTCTAGAGATGCTAAAATCTCCAAGCTTAGTCAGCACGTGAGCGAGGTGGCTTCCGATAGGGACAACTTTCAGGGGGGAGTTACCTTGATTGATCGTCATCTCCAGGACGCGATGGAGGATAGTGACAAGTATTAGAGCCTCCATTTCGAACTGGTTGCCACATTGGTTCGGATCAAGCGAAGGCCAAGGTGCTTGTATCTTTGCATGGGAGAGGAGCAGTCATCGCAGATTCTTGCATTGAGAGGACGTTTGAGGGAGCTGGCCCGACTTTACCTTGAGCCATGGATCGTGTTTGGCCGGGTTCCCTAAAGCAGACCATTGGGGCGTATTGGAAGGTAGCTCAAGTGGTGTTAAAACTGGGGGTGGATCCCCAAAGAGAGAGACCGCCATTGAGAAGAGGTCGTCGGGGGACTAGTAATCGCTTGGGTACAACCCTTGGGGAGCTATTGAGGCTGACGGTTTGGCAATAGATTAGGATCTATGTTGTTCTTTCCTGTCGATCTCCCTGTTTGTATATAGTACTTTTATTTTTGCATATGTATAAAGAGAATCCTGCGGCTTCATTTCCCTTATTCCCCTTTCTGCTCTGAATTCAGCAATAATTGGCGAGTTGTCATGTGACTAGTCGATGCGACCTTTAGTGTGAACTGCCGTGAGAGCTCTAGCACTTTTGCCCAACAGTTTTGTGTTGAGTCTCTGGGTCGAGTATTGTCTCGAGCCTACTTGATCTTCAATCTCCTATGCCTGCATGATCGGGTGATGATGGTTCTCATCCCTTTCCCTTGGGAATTTGTATTTTGCCTATTTTTGGGTTCAGTCTACGAGCTGTGTTGTGATTCGAGCTTCAATTGACCCTCAATCTTTTTCATGCCTACATGGGCGGATGACGATGGCTCTTGCACCTTGGGTCAAAGCGACCTTTTGAGCTTGTGTTCTGGAGGCTCGTTTGGATGGCGATAATGTCACTTACGATGTGCCCTTAGGCATATGTAGTTAACTATTTTGGATCCGGCCTCCGAATCGGGTTACGACTCGAGCTCATTTTAATTCTCAAGTTTTCAATTTTCAAACTGGCAACAATGGCTCTTACGCTGTTTGGTCATTGCGACCTTTTAGTGTGGGCCCGGAGGCTCGTTTGGCTGGCAAAAATGGTTCTTATGCTTTTGCCCGTGGCCATATTGTAGGCTTTGTTTTCCTCTCGTTACGGTCTTTTTGAAATGATTTTGCCTGACCCGTCATCGGTTCGGGGAGAACCTCAATTTCAAGTCATTAGCGGTGATGTTCGAGCACCTCAAAAGGTTTTTAGCTCGTAGGGTGAGTAGCTCGAAGCCTTGTGATTTGGAGATGAAATGGTCGAAGCTCGTTTTGCCTATTGAGGGAAACCTATTTTAACCAGTTCTTTTCAAAGTATATTCGAAGTAATGGCATGCGATTTTGCTAGCGACAGTTGGGCATCCCCGAGTCGCATTAATTTGGTTGGTGTAGCCGTTTTGACCATAGTCATATGTGTTTGGCTTGAGCCATTTTTGATCCCGAGTGATAGTTTTGGCATCCACACCAAGGGTATGCCCTTTCGGGATTCTTAAAAATGTGACGCATGGCCTAAAATTCAGGATTGAGCTTTATGCCTATAGTAAGGTCTGACAAAATTTTCATGCCTATTGAGGTCTTACAGTTTGTCATGCCTATTAAGGTCTTATAGTTTGTCATGCTTGTTGAGGTCTTATAGTTTGCCATGCCTGTTGAGGGCTTACAATTTGCCATGCCTGTTGAGGTCTTACAGTTTTTATTGCTATGCAGAATAGATCTGGTTATATGAAGTCTGCACGCTCGGGGTCTTATGGCCTCGGGTTTTCCAGTGTACGACGATTGGCGACAACCTCCGAGTCATTGAGTTTGCTTAGGCTCGAAGGCCGTTATTCGTGAGGTCAGAGTTACCTTGTTGGGGCTTTATGAGCCCGGAGTTCTGACCCTGGGGTCGTGCGGGTGCCAAATTGTTGACTCTAAGTCTCTGGGTATTTTGGGACGCATTTGGTAGAGGGATCCCTGCCGTGAGCATGCTAAAATTTCTTTTTTGGAGTATGAGATGTTAAAAAGATATTCTTTAATTGCTTGGTGTAAATACATGTTGTTGGGTTGCTGTAAGCCCGACTCAGGTGGACACGGTTTGCTCGACCATTTAGCCCGGTACATTATTTCCTATGGGAACCTCATTTTTCATTTCTCGGGAAATGCATGGACATTACCTCGTTAAAAACGTTGCTGGTAAAAACCCGTTACGGGATAAAAAAAACTCGGTCGAAGGAAAAGAGTGCGATGTTTGCTCGAGGATATTTGCGGGATTTTGCAATCGGACGCCCTAGCAGTAATACCTCTAAAGCATCGATACATTCCAGTTTCTCGAAAGCTGTTCGCCCTCCATGGTGCCAAGCTTATAGGATCCTTTGCCAACTATCCCAAGGACATGGTATAGCTTTTTCCAACTCTGGCCCAGCTTCACTTCATTAGGGTTTCGGGTGTTGAGAGTAACCTTCTTTAGGAACAAGTCCCCGATCCCAAAATATCAAAGATTTGTTCTTCAATTGTAGTATCTTTCGATTTTCTACTTCTGGGCAGCCATTCGAACCAGCGAGGCTTCCCTTCTTTTGTCGAGCAGCTCGAGGGCCGTTGTCATGGCCTCGTTGTTTGAGCCCTCATTAGTGTGCTGTAATCTGGCGCTTGGTTCCCCGACTTCCACTGGTATCAGTGTTTCAACACCATATATTAAAGAGAAAGGTGTTTCTCCGGTGCTCAATTTAGAAGTTGTCTGATATGCCCACAGCACCTTGGGCAGCGTTTCTCTCCATTTTCCCTTGGCGCTCTCCAATTTCTTTTTCAAGTTCTGAATGATTATTTTATTCGTGGATTCGGCCTGGCCGTTTGCACACCGGTGGTATGGCGTTGATAGGATTCTCTTGATTTTGTTATCTTCAAGGAACTGTGTTACCTTGTTTCCGATGAACTACCTCCCGTTATCACACGTTATTTCGGACGGGATCCCAAATCGGCATATTATGTGATATCATATAAATGTGATAACTTCCTTCTCTCTTATTTTTACAAAGGCCTGCGCTTCCACCTATTTTGAAAAGTAATCAGTCATAAACAGAATGAATCTAGCCTTACCGGACACCATAGGAAAAGGGTCGATGATGTCCATTCCCCATTTCATGAATGGCCATGGTGATAAAGCGGAATGTAGTTGCTCGCCGGGCTAGTGGATCATGGGAGTGAACCTCTGACATTTGTCGCATTTTCGGACGAATTCCCTGGCAGCATTTTCCATGTTGTCCTAATAGTAACCCGCTCTGATCACCTTTCGGACTAAAGAATTGATCCCGGAATGATTTCCGTAGGTTCCCTCGTGGATCTCTCAGAGCACATAATCTGTGTCGCCCGGTACCAAGCATACCACCAGGGGTCCATTAAAAGTTCTCCTGTATAGAGCCTTATTTTTGTCGAGCGAGAATCGGGCTACTTTGGTTCGCAGGGCCCTCGACTCTTTTGGATCTGCAGGTAACTTCCCGTCCTTTTGATAAACGATATATTTATTTCTCCAATCCCATGTTAGGCCGGTAAAGTTAATCTCTACGTGACCTTCCTCGACCATAGATTTGAACAATTGGATGATTGCCCCGGGGAGCAGGTCTTCTTCTTCAGTAGAGGACCCCAGGTTTGTGAGGGCAACGGCCTCGCTGTTCTGCTCTCGTGGTACATGGACTAAGGTCCATTCTTTGAAGCGACGTAATATGATTTGGATTTTGGCCAAATACCTCTGCATCCTATCCTCTCGGGTTTCATAGCTTCCGTTCACTTGGCTTACTACGATGAGCAAATCGCATTTTGCCTCGACAGTCTCTGCCCACAAACTTTTGGCCAATTCTAAACCTGCAATCATAGCCTCATACTCGGCTTCATTGTTAGTTAGTTTTGCGGTTTTTATGGATTGTTTGATTATGCCGCTGACGGGAAGCTTTAGGACTATACCGATCCCGGATCCTCTTATGTTTGTGGCACCATTTGTGAACAGGGTCCATACCTAGAGGACATGCCTGATTTCAATAAAAGTTCTTTCTCTACCTCGGGCACGAAGGATGGCGAGAAATCGACCACGAAGTCCGCCAGGATTTGGGACTTGATGGTCGTCCGAGGTTGGTACTCAATATCATACCCTCCAAGTTGAATGGCCCATTTGGCTAGTCAACCCCATAACTCAGGTTTATGCAGTACGCTCCAGAGGGGATAAGTTGATAGAACACAGATATGGTGACACTGAAAGTAAGGCTTTAGCTTGCGGGAGGCACTTATCAGTGCGAGAGCCAATTTTTCCATATGGGGATATCGGGTTTCGGCGTCCCCCAAGGTTCAACTTACATATTAAACAGGAAATTGCGTACCTTTCTCTTCTCGAACCAGTACGCCGCTTACCGCTATTTCGGACACGGCTAGGTACAGGTATAGTGTTTCATCCTCCTTGGATGTGTGCAGCAAAGGCAGGCTAGTCATGTACCGTTTTAGTTCTTCTAGGGTGTGTTGGCATTCTGGAGTCCGTTCAAATTTGCTCTTTATTTTGAGTAGGGAGAAGAAATGGTGGCTCTTGTCTGATGATCTTGATATGAATTTGCCCAGGGCCGCTATCCGCCCCGTCAGTTGTTGGATGGCTTTTACCTTGTTCACCACCGTGATCTCTTCGATGGCTTTTATTTTGTTGGGGTTGATCTCGATCCCCTTGTTTGAAACCATGAAGCCCAGGAATTTTCCTGAGCCTACTCCGAAGGCACACTTCTCGGGGTTGAGCTTCATGTTGTAGCTTCTGAGGATGTTGAAAGTTTCCTGCAAATGGGTCACATGGTCCTCTGCATGCAGGGATTTGACTAGCATATCATCAATATATACTTCTATCGATTTACCAACTTGATGATCGAACATTTTATTAACTAGGCGCTGGTATGTTGCTCCCGCATTTTTTAGCCCGAAGGGCATTACGTTATAGCAATATGTACCATATTCCGTGATGAACGAGGTCTTTTCCTTGTCCTCGGGGTTCATCTGGATTTGATTATACCCCGAGTAGGCATCGAGAAAAGTGAGGTCTCATGGCCGGCCGTAGCATCGATCAGACGATTGATATTAGGCAATGGGAAGGAATCTTTGGGGCATGCTTTATTCTAATCTTTGTAATCTATGCACATTCTTAGCTTGTTCCTCTTTTTTGGAACTACTACTACATTACCATTCGGGGTACTTTACCTCCTTAATGAATCTGACTTTAAGAAGTTCCGCTACCTCCTCTTTGATGAAGGCATGTTTTACTTCGGATTGTGGTCTTCTCTTTTGCTTTACGAGTTTGAATTTGGGATCAACCCTCAGCCTGTGGGAGGTTATTTTCGGCGTGATTCCTGTCATATCTAAGTAGGACTAGGTGAACATTTGATATTGTTACTAAGAAATTGAATAAACCATGTCCTGAGTTCGGGGGTCAGTCCCGTCCCTAGGTATACCTTGCAATCCGAGAGGTGCTCGATCAAAACGGTTTGCTCCAGCTCTTCGTTTGTTGATCTAGTCGCATCTAATTACTCAGGGGCGATGAAGGCTTGGGGAATAAAGAAGTCTTCCTCATCGTCTTTGAGGGTCCACATGTTTCCCTCCTTGTCCGAGACCGGGAGTGTGGAGGCTGGATTCTCGTGGTGGACCGCAAACATTTCTTTCACTGCCCATTGTTCTCCATGTATGGTCGTGATGCTATCCCTCATGGGAAACCTTATCACCTGGTGTAAGGTTGAGGGCACTGCCCTCATGTTGTGTATCTGAGGCATGCCGAGTAAGGCGTTGTATCTCATGTCGTCATCGATGACCTAGAACTCGGTGTTCTAGATTGTGCCAGACGTGTTGATCAGGAGGGTGATCTCTCCTTTCATTTCTTCGCCGATCATGTTGAAGCCATGGAAGATTCGAGGGACGGGATCGACTTGATTGAGTAGGCCCAACTCTTATAATACTTATGACCTTATTATGTTGGCTGAGCTGCCTGGATCCACTAGCACGCGCTTTATCCTGGTGTCGTTTAAGAGAAACGAGATCACTAGCACGTCATTGTGCAGTTCCATCACAGCCTCGAGGTCCTCCTTGCTGAATACGAGGGTATCCTCGGGCACGCATTTTCGGGTCGGTCCTTCTCCCGTAGTGGACGTTCTCGTTCGTTTGAACATGGGTCCTTGTGGAACGTTGGTTCCCCCAATAATCATGTGGACGTTATGTTGGAGAACCTTCCTTTCCATCTAGGTTGGATCCGGTGGTGTACTGGCCTCTAGGGCAGTCGTGTCCTTTTCTCTGTTGTTTTTGAGGTTATGGTTTCCCATTTTACTCGACGAGCTAGGTGCTCTGTCCTAAAATCCAAGATCTTGGGCCAAAGAAAGTGTGAGAGATAACTTGCGTTTTTGTAATGAAACCAGCAAAAAAATAATCACTATTATTTTTAGCCCCACGGTGGGCGCCAAACTGTTCACCATAAAAATGGTAACAACAATTAAATTTGTAAATGGGATTCTAAAAATATGTGATCTATTTTTATGCTAGTTGTTAGAGAAGTAGATACTAAGAGTATGAAGCTTAACAAAGAGATTCAAGCTGAAACGGGACAGTAATCAAACCCAGGGGCTTGTCGACCGAGCCTCGGACTGGTCAATGAAGGAGCCTTGAGGCCGATATCCGGGTTGGTGTCGAGCTATCGGGGGTAGTCGGGGATGGGATAACAGTTGATATATGATCAAGCAAGGCTCTTTATGTCCAATACCAAACAATAAATGTAGAACAATTATGAAAGAAATAAATATTAAGAGTGGCCTCGAGCTAATAAGAACGAGCAAGTTAGAGAGAAGAGAGAGAGAGAGAGAGATATTATTGATCTTATGGAGAATAGTTGGAGCAACATCATCCGAGGGACTACAAAGTAATGGGGATCCCTTTATATAGGAGGTAAATCCGTTATAGTACAAAACGTGGTAATTGTGAAGGCATGGAGATAGGATGGCTGGATGTGACATCTCGAAATAGGCCCCGGATAGGTCAGCCTTGTCAGATTAAGCCGCGTGCCTTGGGAACTCCCCTCTTACCTGTTGTAACCCGTTATAGGTGTTCGAACGCGATGCCCTCCGGACCGATAGTTGACGACCCCCAAGGGTGAATCTCGACCTTGGATTCAAGCTTCGAGGAGCATGACCGTGAGACGACCCTATGACAGGGAAATCGGGCCCCTGGATTCGTCGTATACATGCGAGACAGGTCTTAGTCCCATGCAAATGGAAGGCAGAGCTTAGCCTTATGCAAATATAGAGGTAGGGCTTAGCCTCATGCAGGGTTCGGGATAGGGCTTAGTCCCATGAAAATGGAAGGTAGAGCTTAGCCTTATGCAAATATAAGGCAGGGCTTACCCTCATGCAAGATGGAGATAGAGCTTAGTCTCATGCAGGATATGGGACAGGTCTTAGTCCCATGCAAATGGAAGGTAGAGCTTAGCCTTATGCAAATATAGAGGCAAGGCTTAGCCTCATGCAAGGTTCGGGACAGGGCTTAGTCCTATGCAAATGGAAGGCAGAGCTTAGCCTTATGCAAATATGGAGGCAAGGCTTAGCCTCATGCAAGATGGAGATAGAGCTTAGTCTCATGCAGGATGCAAGACAAGGCTTAGTCCCATGCAAATAGAAGGCATAGCTTAGCCTTATGCAAATATAGAGGCAATGCTTAGCCTCTTGCAAGGTTCGGGACAGGGCTTAGTCTCATGCAAAGAACGAATAACAAATAAAAGTATAATGTTTCTTAGCTGGAGATACGTTCAGTGTCTGGTAGCCCATTTGATAGTGATTTTGCTTTGTGTATATATATTTGTGAATGCTACTGCTATGTCAGATGTACCTGCGCTCAAAGAAAAATTGTAAGTTTTGTAAGGGGAGGTTGGTTCTTGCCTTTGTCTGCTGGCCTTGCTTCTCCGTTCTGGATGCCTTGTTTGAGTTTCCCTGGGTAACACCTGGCTATTATGCAAAATAGAGTTTTCCAAAATATGCAATCATTGATAAAAATAGAGTAATTTTAGAAACATGGTGAAATATTAAATAGTTTTAGATAAACTAGTGATTGTAACACATTTCAGACACATCACAGCTTTCTCATGTTAGAATTTAGAGGGTCCTCCTCAAAATTCTGCCCCAGTTTGGTAGATGATCCTTCAGCAGTTTGCGAGCAACGAACTTGTCGAACCCTCTTCGGAATTTTGAAAATGTTTCTCAAAATTCTGCTCTAGTTTCTTAACAAATTTCTGACCTTTTGGCATGTAATGGCGTTGGCTGGACTTGCTCCGGAATTTTGAGGGTCCTCCTCAAAATTTTGCCCCAGTTTCAGATTTGGGGGAAGGGGAAATTTTATTATGATATGATCGAACCCACAGGGCTACCTACGTATCCCCTCTTAAACAAGAATCAAGTCAAGGGTAGTTCAATTACATTTGATGAGGAAATGTAAATAGTCTAAACATAGTATCTTTTGACTGCATCTGAATTGATCGGTTTCGGCCAAACTTCTCCATCCATTTCTACAAGTATGAGTGCTTCTCCTATCAGCACCTTGTGAACCATGTAAGGACCTTGCCATTTGGGAGAGAATTTCCCTTTGGCTTCGTCTTGATGTGGGAAGATCTTTTTCAATACCAACTGTCCTGGTGCAAACTGCCTTGGTTTGACCCTTTTGTTGAAATCTCTGGACATTCTATTCTGATAAAGTTTACCGTGACATACCGCATTCATTCTTTTTCCATCTATAAGGGCCAATTTCTCATAACGGCACCTTATCCATTCCGCATCACTAAGTTTGGCTTCTTGTATGATACTTAAAGAAGAAAACTCTACCTCGGCTGGGATGACAGCCTCGGTACCATAAACTAGTAAGTAAGGAGTTGCCCCAATTGATATGCAGACTATAGTGTTGTATCCCAACAGGGCAAAAGGTAACTTCTCGTGCCATTGTGTGTGGTTTTCTACCATCTTCTTTAGTATCTTCTTCATGTTTTTGTTGGTGTCTTCTACAGCTCCCTTCATTTGAGGTATGTACGTTGTGGAGTCCTTGTGCTTGATTTTGAAAGTTTCACAGATGACTTTCATTAGATCACTGTTGAGATTGGTGGCATTATCAGTGACAATGTACTTGAGAACTGCAAATTGGCAAAAATACGATCCTTGACAAAGTCTGCGACAACTTTCTTAGTTACAGCTTTGTAGGATGCGGCCTCTACCCATTTTGTGAAGTAGTCAATGGCCTCTAGAATAAACATGTGCCCATTTGAAGCCGTGGGCTCGATCGGACCGATGACATCCATTCCCCAAATGGCGAATGGCCAAGGTAAGCTTGTTGCATTGAGTTCATTTGGTAGCACTTTTATCATATCTCCATGCACTTGACATTGGTAGCATTTGCGGACATACTGGACACAATCTGTCTCCATAGTCATCCAAGAGTAACCAGCCTTAAGTATCTTCTTGGCCAAGATGAAATCATTCATATGCGGGACGCATGTCCCAGCATGTATCTCCTCGAGTAGCTTAGAAGCCTCTTTTGCGTCGACACATCTTAGCAATCCTGAATCAGGAGTTCTTCTATACAAGTTTCCTCCGCTGTGGAAGAAGTGATTGGACAATCTCCGGAGTGTGCATTTTTTAGTATGGTTTGCATGTTACGGGTATTCCCCTTTCGCTAAATACTCCTTGATGTCATGGAACCAAGGTTTTCCATCCGTGTCCTCCTCAACATGAGCGTAGTAAGCCGATTGATTATGGATACTCACTGGGATGTGATCAATGAAATTCTTATCTGGATGATGTATCATGGATGACTAGGTGGCCAAAGCATCGGCAAACTCGTTCTGAATTCTAGGAACATGCTAATACTCCATCTTCGTGAACCTCTTTCTTAATTCCTGTACATGGTGCAGATATGGCAATATCTTCGAATTCTTGGTGGCCCATTCTCCTAGTACCTGGTGCACAAGCAGATCTGAATCATCGATTACCAACAGCTCCTGAATATTCATGTCGATTGCCATGTTGAGCCCTAGTATGCAGGCTTCAAACTCTTCCATGTTGTTGGTGTAGGGAAATCTAAGTTTAGCAGACGCCAGATAATGTTGGCCAGTTTCCAATACCAAAACCGCTCTAATGCCCACTCCTTTGAAATTTGTAGCTCCATCAAAGAACATCCTCCAACCATCGTATTCTTCAATAATGTCTTCTCCCACGAACGACACTTCTTCATCAGGAAAATACGTTTTCAAAGGCTCGTATTCTCCTCCTACAGGATTTTCAGCAAGATGGTTTGCCAATGCCTGTCCTTTGACTGCCTTTTGAGTTACATAGATGATATCGAACTCACTTAACAGTATCTGCCACTTGGCTAACTTTCCAGTTAGTATGGGCTTCTGAAATATGTACTTAAGAGGGTCCATCCTGGATATAAGGTATGTGGTATAGGCACAGAAGTAATGCCTCAATTTTTGGTCCGTCCATGTCAAAGCACAACAAGTACGTTCTAACAGAGAGTATTCTGCCTCGTAAGGTGTGAATTTCTTACTCAAGTAGTATATTGCTTGCTCCTTTCTCCCTGTATCATCATATTGTCTCAAATCACATCCGTAAGCCTCATCTAATACAAATAGATAGGGTAGCTCAGGCCATCAAAGTTCCGGCGGGACCAGGACTAGTGGTGTGGATAATTACTCCTTGATTTTATTGAAAGCCTTCTGACAATCTTTGGTCCAACTTGTTTCGGCATCTTTCCTCAACATCTTGAAGATGGGTTCACATATAACTATGGACTGTGCAATGAAGCGACTCATATAGTTGAGCTGTCCTAGGAAGCTCATCACGTCCTTTTTGCTCCTAGGTGGTGGTAACTCCTGAATAGCCTTAACTTTAGATGGGTCTAGCTTAATCCCTTGATGACTGATAATGAATCCCAGTAACTTTCCTACGGGAACCCTGAATGCACATTTTGCGGGGTTCAGTTTTAAGTTGTACCTCCTTAACCTGTCAAATAACTTTCTCAAGTACGCTACGTGATCTGCAGCCCTCCTGGATTTTATAATGATGTCATCCACATACACCTCTATTTATTTGTGTATCATATCCTGGAAGATGGTTGTCATGGCTTTCATTTAAGTATCCCCAACATTCTTTAGACCGAATGGAATCATCTTGTAGCAATATAACCCCCATGGTGTAATAAAAAAATTTTCTCTACATATTCTTCATCCATCCAGATCTGGTTATATCCCGCGAAGCAATCTACAAAATATTGGAGTTCATGCTTAGCACAATTGTCAATCAGGATGTGTATATTTGGCAGTGGAAAGTCATCCTTGGGACTCACTCTATTTAAGTCTCGATAGTCAACGCATACTCTGATTTTTCCATCATTCTTCGGAACTGGTATAATGTAGGCTAACCAGGTTGGGTACTCAACCACTCTGAGGACTTTGGATTTGATCTTTTTAGTAACTTCCTCCTTGATTTTTAAGCTCAAATCTTGTTTGAATTTCCTGAGTTTCTGCTTCACTGGCGGACACATGGGATTGGTAGGAAAGTTGTGAGCCACTATGGACGTGCTCAAACCGGTCATGTCATCATATGAACATGCAAAGATATCTTCATACTCCTTCAAGAAGCAAATGTACTCTTCCTTCTATGTCGATGATAAGTGAATGCCGATATGAGTCTCCTTGACGGTTTCGGCTTCTCCCAAATTTGCTGCTTCGATTTCTTCCAGGTTGGACTTAGGCATATTCTCAAATTTATCAACACCCCTAACAATCTCCTATGGTATTTCATCTTCTTCATCTGAGTCACTATCCTTATATTGCGTTGCCTCATTACATGTCACCGTCACCGGTTCATAAGGAAAAGTAATAACAACATTGTAGAAAGAAAAGTGTGAAAGGTAATAATGAATGATAAATAGCAATGCATTGATTAGAACTGAAAACATCCAAAACAAGTACAGCTCGATTAATCGAACATTTGTTTGAAACAAGTAAGTCTTTAAAAATAAAATTACTGAAAATCTTAGATGCCTAGCATGGCTATAGAAATAAAATTAAGTTGATTGCAAAGCTACCCATGGACTCGACGGCCCCGGGATAGTGTGGCAGTCCAGTTCCTGAGAATACCTCCCTTCTCCACAGTCTAAATAGTGATTCCTCCTTACTCCTCCTCTACAATTATCGCACTGCATTCCATGTCTTCGTCCTCTAGGAACAGATTCCTCAGCCAGCTAACGCTTCTTCTTCTATAGTTACCCATATTGTATCAGCTTGGTGGAAAGTCTAACCCATATGTGGCACTGGTTGCTCGAGAGGGTAATAAGGTCCACGCCATGGAGGCGACCAATCATCATACTCTTGACATGTATAATGGTATCTGAGCCCGAAGGTAGTAACATGACATTTCAGTTGTATTGGTTTGGTGATGCCTTGGAAATTCTTCCCAAGCCCTTTGTCGGGTTCATACCCAGACCATGCTTGTACGCTTTCTATTTTGTTACTGCACCATTTGTCTTTCTCAACGGCATTGACACATTCGATGTGATAATTGGTTCCCCCTCCTAGACTTCTTCTATTCCCGATAACCGGGATGGTTTGACTGGTGTAAATAGGGTTACTCCCATCCCCGTGAATGATCACCTCTTGATGATTCCATTCGAACTTTATGGCCTGGTGCAGTATGGAAGCCAAAGCCCTAGCAACATATATCCATGGTCGGCCCAGTAGATGATTGTATGAGGCTTATATGTCAGGCACCTGGAATTCAACGTCAAACCAAGTTGGCCCCACCTACAGAAAAAGATTAATCTCCCCAATTGTGGCCCTTTGAGACCCATCAAAGGCTTTCATGTTCATGCTTCCTGCCTGTATTTCATGGAAACCTTTGCCTAATCTTTTCAGATTGTCCAACGGACAAATGTTGAGGCTTGAACCTCCATCGATCAGAACTCTGACAATGAATTTGTCTTCAAATTGTACCATGATATGTAATGCTCATTTATGATTCAACCCTTCAAGCGGTAGTTCATCCTTGTGGAAGATTATCTTATGACTTTCCAGCACCTGCCCTACCATGTTGGCCATCTCTCCGCAGGTGATATTGTTGGGTACATAAGCTTCACTCAACACCTTCATCAAATTACTCTTGTGCGCCTCTGAATTTTGCAACAGTGATAGGATGGATATTTGAGATGGGGGTTTGTTCAAATGATCAATGACGCTTGCACCTTCCTCCAAACGTCATCTGGTCCTATTTAAATGATAGGTTGCTTGGTAGTGGCATACTTACTTGGTCCTCCCAAGTGTTCAGGTGTATAGATTCTTCCAGTCCTAGTCATTCCTTGCGCAGCATCAGATTCCTCCATCTTTTCCTTTCCTTTTCGCCTAGTTTCGGCAATGTAATCCCTGAGTATTTCTTGTGAATCCAAAAGAGGTATGATTTATATTGCCACTACGAAAGGTGTGGCCACTTCTACTTTAAATGGAACAGGGGTGGCCGAAGGTGGACCTACTTCTATCTCAAATGGAACCGATGCAGCTGCCTCAACCTCGACTGGTGACTAAATCTGTACTACAATAGAAGTAAGTGTGACTGTGGGTTTGAAGTCGTAACCTTCTCGAATAAGCCCGATTGACCCCCAGGATCCTATTCTTCATCCATCTCTATCACATGTATCCCACCACCCCCATAATCCGGGAAAGGATTGTTGCAAACATTGGGTGCAACTTTTTTTTCGTGTATGACCTTGTTGTCAATCTCTGTCTGGATTTTATCTTTCAATGTTCGGCATTCGTCAATAGTATGTCCCTTCATACCAGAATGGTATGCACAAGTTTTGTTTGGGTTAACCCATTAGGATGGGTTCTCTACTACCACAGTGAGAATAAGAGTGACATAACCAGTGGCCTTCAACCTTTCATACAGTTGGTCGATGGGTTCAGCAATAACGGTGTATTGTCTGGGTGGTTTACGGTCAAAATTGGGTCATGGTCTTGGATAATTTTGGCGAGTTTGAGGTGACTGGAAATGAGATGGTTGGGAATTATAAGTGTGATAGACAGTGGCTGGTTAGGGATATCTGGGAGATGAGGGTTGATATGTAGGTGGAGGTGTTTGGCATGTGGGTAGGGGTGTTTGGTATGTAGGTTGAGGTGCTTGGTATGTGAGTGGAGATTTTGGGCCTTGAGCCACCATTACTGCCCCGACGTCTTTCTTTTTCGATATGTGCTAGATTGTAATGCTTTGTTTGTGGCCTGTAGTGCCTTAAAGTTTGTCACCATCCTGCTTTTGATGCCTTCTGCGATCCTTTCACTAGGTTTGATGATATCAGAGAACTTATGGTTTTCAATAACCATCAACCTTTCATAGTATTGTGGATCTTGTGCTCTGACGAAGAATTTATTCATTTGTTCCCGTCCAAAGATGGCTGACTTTGGCCGCTTCTAACCTCCAACGAGTAGCATACTCACGGAAAGTGTCGGCGGGCTTCTTCTTGAGGTTTTGAATGTAGAAAATATCTGGTGCATTTTCTATGTGGAACCTGAATCGGTCCATGAAATCAAATGCCATACGCACCCAGTTGGACCATTTCTTAGGATCCTGGCTGATATACCTGGACAAAGCGTCTCCCATAAGACTCCTCATGAAAAGCTTCATCCGGATCTTTTCATCCTTTTCTACCCCAACAAGTTTGTCACAATAGGTTCGTAGATGAACCCTAGGATCACCTGTACTATTAAACATCTCGAACTTGGGAGGTTTGTAACCCTTTGGCAGTTCTACATCCGGTTGTATGCATAGGTCTTCATAATTCAAACCCTCTATCCATTTGCCTCCTTAGACGCCCTGAACCCGACTTGTCAATTTCTTGAGTTCCTCAGCCATAATCTTGATGAGTAGGTCCTTCTCAGCGGATTCTGGTGTATAGGAGGTTGTATGAGTAGAGTGAGGTACGGTCTCCACATATATAGGATTGTTTTTGTGAGTGCTAGGAACCTAGGTGTAATGGTGGTCATTGGTTGACTTTTGAGGATCGGGAATGGGTTGTGGTGTATTCTGGGGAGTGTGATAAGTGGCGGTTGGTGGGTACTGGATTGGTTGATGATGGTGTTGTGGCGGAGTTGGAATCGGTAAGGGATTGAGATTTTGAGGTGGAGTAGCATATTGATGCTGTGCGGGAGGGTTTTATGGATGCTCGCTTGGTGTGTTTTGGGGAGGCGCTGGGTTTTTGGTGTTTTGTTGGTTGATATCGGGGACATTCAGGGTGAGGGATAGGTTTGCCAAGTTGCAGACCTGCTCAAGCTCTCCCTGTAGCTCCAGTATCTTTTGTTCCAACCTCAAAACTAAATCATTTGGCACCGGAGTACTCCGACCGTCTGAAGTTTCCACATTCTCAGCACTTTCCTTTCGAATACCACTTAAGTCGTCCATTTTAGCCTTCCCTTTGCTTCTCGTATTACTTGGAGGAGGAGAATCGGAGGGCCTCTAGATCTGGTGTGATATGCTGATGATGCCAATATGTGCGAACCAACCTTAGAGGATGGGAATAAAGAATAAAGAAAAATAAAAGGTAAACAAGTCAGTAAGGGTTTTGAAATGTTTGCAGTATTTAAACATGTATTGGGGATGTGAGCATGTGATTTTTGCCCTATATGAAATACTCCTATAAAATCCAAGAAAATAGATTTTTTTTCTTAATTATTTTCCATTTTTAGGAATTTTTGTAGATTTTTATTAATTGTTTGCATTTTTTTGCATGTTTAATTTTTATTTAAATCATGAAAAATATCAAAAAAATGTCGTGCATTGCATTTAAGGTTTGTTTTTATATTTTTAGAATTAATCAATAATTATTTGCTTTATAAAAATTTGAAAATCACAAAATAGCTCATTTTTACATTTTTTGTCTTTTAATTTTAGTTTATTGATTTTCCTCTTTTGATTTAGAATTAAGTGATGTTTATGTTTTTTATAATTAGTTTAATTTCACATTTTTAGATAATTTAGGATTTTTTTAATTATTAGATTTTTTAATTAAAAAAATAAAAGAAAAGGAATTTAGAAAATAAAAGAAAATTGAAGAAGAATCTCCTTTTTCGGAATTGGGCCAGCCCCATGCACCTCAATCCAGCCCAAATGTTTCCCCCTGCATAATTAATTCCCTTCAGCCCAAACACTTCCTTCTCTATAGCCCCAGCCTTAAAACCAGATCCAAACCCAACAAATAAACCGACCCGCCCGTCGCCCTAATATATAAACCATCTGATAATGTTTACCCAAAATCATGAACCCTAGACCTAACTGATGAAGCAGCGCACCCTCACTGTTCACCATCTCCTTCACTGATTCAATCCCCAATTCAACCTCAACTCGCCCGAGTTCACTCAAATGGTCCCCTCCCCTCCATGTCATTTGATTCCCAACGTTTTTTTGTCAGAAAGAATTCGAATATTCCCTCAAATCGCATGATTTCTGTACTATAGGAACAATTTATTCGATGAATGAGAGCCATGGATAGATGTAAAAAAATCCACGCCCTCCATTTGTCCCAAAAATTGTTCAAAGACCTGAACATATTTCGGATTTTAGGGCAGATTTTTTAAGATTTTGAAGGCTATATATATTCGAGGTAAGTCTGTGTGCTAGGTTAGAGAAAATATTGGGAAATATCTTCAGAAAAATTGAGTCGAGTTTCTAGGGTTTGAAGTGGTCATTTTCTTCAAGCCATTTTTCTTTAGCCTGCTTCTTTTTTTAGAAAGATAAAAGAAACAAAAACAACAAAATGGTTTAAGTTCGATTTTGATTCAATCTTTTTAGTTCATTTTCGGAGAAAAATCGAAGAAAAATCAGAGACAATTTCCGGAGTTTGGTAGTGAAATTCCTAATCCTCAAAGCTTTGGATTCGTGTTCGAGTTCTCTTGATCTTTGCTGCTGTATTGCTGAGCTCCTGAATCATTCTTCTTGTTATCATTTTCCCTCTGTATTTCGTTTTCTATATCAAGGTATTTTTCTCGATTTTGAATCATGTGACTTGATTTGAATGATTCATGTTCTATAAAAAAAAAGAAACAATTTTGTGAGGTTACATGTTCTGCACTGATTAAGAGAATGACCACTAGTGTCGATTTGTATGTTGTGTTTATAACTAATTTCAAAGAGATAACATGAGATTTCCCTATACTCTTTCATATCCTAATTTCTTGTTAGTTTGTTTGTTGAAGTAGGTCTTTAAATTTAAATCACTTTTCGAATCAGTTTGGTTAAGCATGATTTTGAATACCGCTTGTAACTTCCTTTGTGAGTTCTGAAATTATTTAAGGATTGAAAGTTGAAGTCACAAAACACACACTACTAGTTTAATGACTATTGGCAACAAACCTATCAAGATGTGGTAGCAGTTTTGTTGTATGTTTAGAAACTAAACTTATTGGTCACTTTGATGGAGAATGTTGGGTGGCTTTATAATGTTCTTATCCTCGTTCAAGACTCTACTATTACTGATGAAGTTTTCTCTCATATTCAGTCTCTTTCTGTCAAGTTTGGTCAACCTGTTTGGTTTATTGTTCTTATAATAAAATGATAGTTTGATAAATTGGGATTTAAAGGTTTTGGTTGTCAGCATCATGCACTTCTGATGAACAACATCTTGCTTTCTCTTGGGTTAAAATTTGTTGGAGAGGGTAGTTAAAGGAGCATGAAGCCAGTGAATGTATTGATTGAAAGTTAAGGACATAGAACGTGATGCATATAATGTTAAAGACAAGATTGATTTCAAGCCCTGAAATGTGCTGCATATAATGTTAAAGGCAAGATTGATTTCAAGCACTGAAATGTGATGCATATAATGTTAAAGACAAGATTGATTTCAAGCAATGACAAAGCTAATAGCCAAGAATGGTTCATGAGCCTTGTTGTGTATCACATTAGTTGCATAGCACCTTTCATATGTAGATGTCATTTTTTTAGAGATTTGGAAGTGAATCCTTATTCTTTGATAATCTTTTAATGTGAATGACAACAGTGTTTGCTCTTTTCTCAGTCTGTATCTTATTATGTCAAGCTGTGCAGAATTTATTGAAGGAAAATTAATGGATTTCCTTAATCGAATTTCTAGTTTCTTTCATTTTTGGGCTCATCTCTTTCATAAGGTTACATTGGTTTCATGGGATGGATTCCATTAATAGATCAATTCAAATAGGGGTAAATTGAAGTATATGGGCTGGCTGCATGTTGGCCTCATTTTAGCCCAGAACAATAGGTTCTCTTTAGCCTCAGCATTTTATTTTGTTTGGGCATGTGTTTGGGCTCAATTGCAGGATCTGATTCTGGGCTTAAATTTAGGCTCAATGAATGATGGTGTCCCTCTTTTTTTTTAGAATGGAAGAGGCATGCAAATAATATGCTGGGCTCGCCTTTGGCCCGATCCCTGTGTCTATCGTTTCAGGCCCAAATTTGGATGGGAATAACCTAAGCTTAATCAAGTTTAATCCTTTTTAAAAATGGTTGGAGGCGTGCCATTTTCGTTAAAATTACCCATGGCCCTCTTGTTAGTTAATATAAACTTAGAAGTAATTGATTCTTTAAAATACCTGTAGTCTGCTTTAGCCGTGCATTTAGAATTATTACAACTATGGGTGCGGCTCCCGTGACGTATTTGTGATAATTAGTTTTAAATTAGTTTAAAATAAGAGTAGTTTTAGTTTGCCTTTAAAATATATATAAACTTTTTTTTAACTTGCGGTGTGCCATGCTTTGAATCTATAACACATGGCCCTCACAAATTTAGAACAAATAATTAGGGGTGTGCCATATACAAATAAATTCCTTTAATTTATGGCCCTCATACAAATACAAAATTAGTTTAGAAATGCCTTGAACTTTCGTAGTTTGCTTTAGGCGCGTTAATTAAATAATTTTCATAGATACGGGTACGGTTCCCGTGCATAGTTGTGATGCTTAATTACTAAAATTCGGGGTACATTTATGTGACCCGGCCACAATTTAATCTTTAAAAGTTAAATATATTGTAGATCGTGGGTACAGTTCTCATAACATGATTCACAATATGTAACAATAAATAAATAAAAGCGGTTATAAGGTAAAAATGCACAATAGGTTGAAACATGTAATAAATTGGATAATAGGGCAATTATTAATAGTTTAAGTGACCGTGCTAGAACTACGGAACCTTGGAATGACTAACACTTTCTCCCGAGTTAACAGAATTCCTTATCTAGAATTTCTGGTTCACAGACTTTAAAAAATAAAAGTCAAATTTCCTCAATTTAGGATTTCAAAATAAACCAGTGACTTGGGACACAATAAATTATCCCAAGTGGCGACTATGATAAAATAAATAAAATAATCCCATTTGAATAATGTCACTTTAATTGGAAAAACTCAGGTATATCCCCCCCTCGAGTTGTTTAAAAGGAGGTGTGATAGCTCTGGCGACTCTGCTGGAGAAAAGAACTTAGAACTTCCGATTCAGGGTTCAAGAATTCGATCTTAGAATAACTGTTATATTTTGGCTTTATTCATTGTCTGATTTTTACATATTTGAGCCTAATGTGCTAAATGCCGCTCTTTACCGTTTTGATATTATTTGAATTGCATTTATACTATTACGAAACCCTTCTCTTCTCATCTTCAGGGATGTGCACGCTGGCGTGACTCCTCTTTCTGTTAGTGTCATACCTTTAAATAAGAAAGAGGCTCAGACAAGTTACAAAGCCGGATGGCCTTTTGGTTCCTGGTATGTAGGACCCCTCCCCCCCCGGCTCGGGTTGTCCGCTCTTGTACACAAGTCTAGAACAATATACCCAGGTTTTAAACTTAGAATAACTCAGCCTCATGTTGGATCCCTAGCAGGAATTTTTTTTGCATCATGTGCATTTGACTTTGGGGACTCAACACAGGGGTTGGGTCCGTCTAGGACAGGTGGACCCCAGAATCAAAGACCATCATGATGCATATTTTACGTGCTACTTGTGCAATTATTTGCTTCAGTTTGCATGTTGACCGGTTACTGGAATAGGGAATAAATTGGGAAAAATAAAATTGAGGTATGAGAGAGATAATTATCCCCCATTGATAAAAAAAAACTGGTGTCCAAAATATGCCGAAACTCTGCCGAAATTTTTTCTATAAAAAAGGAATTTGGTTTCAAAAGTTTCATGTCTTTTCTCTATTTCAGTATGTCAAAACTGACCGAACTACGCAAGTTTGATTCTCATCGGATGTGGGATACGTAAGCAACCCTCACCGGGTCCAACTCCATTTTTATAAAAATAACCCAAAAAGGTGAAATATTGTTATTCTGTCTTAAATAAAATTAGGTAATATCATTCTTGTCTAATTAGCCCAAAATGTCCCCAAAAGGACGCTGGAAGGCTGGTTTTACAAGAATAACCACTTACTGCACTTTTTCAATTTTTTGGGCTACCTAGCAAGCACAACCCTAAAATTTTCCTTTTCAAAGTAATGAAGAGCCATATTTGCAAAAGTAGCCATGTTATTTAAATGTTAGTAAAATTGACCTCTTTTGAAAAACTCGCTTTGTTCTTTAACCAATCACCTTAAGTTAAATGTGTAGAATGAGCACGAGTCAAAACTTGCCAATGACGGTCATGACCAAGATTCCTTTGGAACTGTATATGTGGTGGGAAGATCTAGAAAAATCAGGACAAGATATGGTCAATCTTTACTTGGGGGCCCTCATTGGGTTATTGAAGATTAGGCCTAGAGGAGACATAATAAAGGCAATGGTTACATTTTGGGATCTAGCTCACAATGTGTTCCATTTCTCGGATTTTGAACTCACACCCACTTTGGAAGAGATAGCTAGGCATATTGGAAGCACTGAAACTCTGAGACATAAGTATTTGGTCGCTCCAAGAGCTGTGACTCCACACAAGTTTCTAGATTTACTAAAGATAAGCAAGGGGGTCCAATACCCAGATTTGGCAGTTGATTTTTCCACTCCAAGTTCATATACCAGCGATACGGACACATAGGGGGTTTCAACAATCTAGAAAGTAGAATTTGCAGCAAAGGGAATCAAACTAAAATGGGAAGAACACAGGTGCTTTGCTTTCATGGTGGTATTTTTTGGGTCTTCTAGTGTTTCCCAGGAAAGATGGGAATATCGATGTATGGATAGCTGGGGTCATCAAAACTTTGCTTACTCAGGCCAAAAGCACCCTCGCACCCATGATACTGTCTGAAATCTTTCGAGCTCTCACAGCTTGTAAAGCCGGAGGAGACTTTTTTGAAAGGTGCAACTTGTTGCTACAAATGTGGATGATTGAGCATCTATGTCATCGTCCTCAATACATGAACTATGGGTCGACAGGGAAAAGCTGCATAGGGGAGTTTTATACAAGGGTCGACGGGTTTACCATGCCAGAAGGTGTTGCAGAATAGATATCTTGCCTCCACTCTGTCACTGCGAATCAAATAGAGTGGACGTTCGATTGGCTTCCTGTTGATGAAATCATATACATGTCAGCTACTGGTCCTCACTTCCTCCTGACGGGTCTCAAAAGCATCCAGCCTTATGCCCCATACCGGGTATTGAGACAGCTAGGGAAATGTCAAATAGTTCCCAAGGATGAAGACCTTAGCCTTCATGTGGTCGAGATCCGTTCTTATGGCCAGTTTCACGAAACAGTGGTTCACCAAATTTGGAGTGAGTGCCAATATTTGATAGCAAATACCCGAGTGCGTGATCTATCCAGAGGTGAAGTCTCACTCGGTTACCTTGCCTGGTACAAAAGGAAAATTGAGTTTGGAAGGCCAGCTAAAAGACCTCACCTCCAAGAGTTTGTCGAAGCATCACAAGAACAGTGGGAGTGGTTGACAAAAGAAAATGAATATCGGGCCACCATAAGCAGGTTAGAAGGACAGATTAGAGACCTCAAGTTTGATAGTGATGTGCAAATCGTTGCAGATGAGGGCGAGAAGAAAAAATTAGCCAAAAAAATAAAATCCTCCGGGCCCAGATCCAAAGGATGAAGATAGCTACCAAGAATCCAGAAAGAAGCCGAGCAGTTGAAAAACTCATTAATGGCCTTAGGAATAAAATATGTGAGTACAAGAATGGTTTAGAAAAATCCGAAGGCAGTCTAGCAAGAGCTAGAGCACAGCTGGCAAAGAACGTAAAGGGGAGGGCAGAGTTTGTTCAACAACTAAAATGGAAATACGATGGAAAAGTCACAAACTTCAAGAAAAAGATAACCACCCTCGAAAATGAGATGGCCAAGCAAGCCAAGAGCTTTAAAGCCGAGAGAGAACATTGCTACGCATGATGGCACAACTAGAGGGAGACCTACAGCATTTGCAAGAACATAATCATACTGCCACTCTGGTCTTGGAGGCTAGATCTCAGCAGATTGGGCATTTGTTGCAAGAAAAGTGCATCATCAGGGAAAGGGTTAGAAGAATCGCCGACTACATTATGATGAAATGCAACGTGTGCAAGGACATGAACAGGTCCATGTTCTTCGCCACAATGATGATCTTTGTCCGTCGGATAATGGAGGATCTCGATCGCCTCCAGGATGACATGGCGCGTAGGCCTGCAGCAAGAGTAGTTGGTGTTCCTAGGACAAGATTGGAGGCACTAATGTACTCCTAATTGTGTTTTCTTTTTCGAGTTTGTATTTTCATTCCCTAAAGTTGGTTTTGAGTCTGTTTTATGTTTTTAATTCGCAAGTATGTAGGGTCGAGTCTTTTTAATAGAGAAAATTAGAAATCCTGTTTTAATGAAAAAAGTTTGAAAAACCAAAAATGTTTTTATTTATGTTGCATTTATTCCTTGAACTACGTGATGATCTGATTCATGCGGTGTCGTGATACGTAGACAATCCTCATCGGATCCGGTCATGATCGTTTGTAATAACTCAAATAAAAAGAGGAAAGTGGAATAGAGAAACCAAAAGAAAGACCAAGAAAAAAAAGGAAAATAGAATAAAAATAAGAGAGAAAATAAAAGCGCAAAAGAGGGCAAGGGAGAAAATCAGGGAGATGAACAAAAGCCGGGATGAGACATGCAATCGTTGTAAAACATGTAGAAACACTTTTAACTGCATAGGTGCATCACACCCCCAACGTGTGATTTCCTATGTGTTAATTGCTTCAAACTAACCGGTTTGTTATCTATTGTTGAGTACAGGTTCTGTTTTAAGGTGGTTGGTTTGTGGTAACCTGGCTTCACACCAATACTTCACAAGATCAAAAGGCGGTGTAGAAATGTCATCAGAAGGTCTTTCGCCAACAATTCCCATCTCAGACGATAGCCCACTATTGGTTATCCCAACCTCAGAATCAGCGGCAGCTGAGGAGAATAGGGCACTGCGCCTCTGTATGCTAGAAATGTCGGACGCCTGGTCCAATGGTAGAGAGCCGCCAAGTGCCATACCCGGTTTCCCTGAATACCCCACTTGGATACCCCACCATTTCAGCTCACTTCACCGGAACACCTTCTGAGGTTTGCCCCCAGGTGGTTTCGGGATTGGCCTCCAACATATTACAGCACCACCAACCTCGACTGCGGTACAACCGACTTTTCCTAGGCCAAGTTTTGACCCATCATCTTTCACCTTCCAAGTACCATCTTTTCCACCAGAACCTACCCAGTTCACCACTAGTTCTTACCCTCAACAACCCTAGTACGAGTTTGCCGTGGGACAGGAGAATGCTACAAAGAACCTTGAGCAAGAGGAAATTACCCGGAAAATGAGGATCATGGAACAGAGCCTTAAGAATATACAAGGTTTGAACAGACAAAAGAGCGTATCCTACACTGATCTATGCACGTTCCCACACGTGCATTTGCCCCTGGGTTTCAAGACCCCAATGTTCGAAAAGTATAATGGGCACGGGGATCCCATAGCCCATCTCAAGAGGTACATTGCGAGGGGCAGGCGGAAAAGAAGATCTCCTAATGGCTTATTTCGGAGAGAGTCTGGTCGGCATTGCATCTGAGTGGTACATGGACCAAGACATGTCTTGTTGGCATATTTGGGACGATCTGGCCAGATATTTTGTCAGACAGTTTCAGTACAACATAGACATAGCTCCTGACAGGAATTCTCTATCGAATCTAAAGAATAAGTCCTTGGAAAGTTTTCGAGAATATGCTATCAAATGGCGCGAACAAGCGGACAGGGTCAAGCCTCCGATGGATGAAATGGAAATGGTTAGTATGTTTCTTCAAGCCCAAGAGGCTGACTACTTTCAGAATATAATGTCTGCGATGGGGAAACAGTTTGCTGAGGCCATGAAGATTGGTGAGATGGTCGAGAATGGTCTGAAAACAGGGCGCATATTGAGACAATATGACATAAGAGCTACATACCAAGCAATTCAAGGCGGATCCGAAGATGTAGCAAACAGAAAGAAGAAGTTAGAAGTGGCAATGGTAGCTTCAGGTCCGAGAAACCCCCGTCCACCCAGAAATTACTTCCATCCAAGCACCCCACAACATTATTATTCTCATCAGGATGTGCCCTATACTATGGCTCCTCAGCCATACGCAGTAATGAACGCCCAGCCATACGCTAGGCCGTAACAACAGTTCAACCAAACTGAGCTCCATTTCCTAGAAATGATCCTCCTTCCCAAGCTTAGTATAATCCCCACAAAATAACTTCCCCTACAATGCACGTGCTTGGGAGCCACCCAAGAGAACAAACATCACACCTATTGGTGAGTCATACTCTAGTCTTTTCCCTAAACTGGTCCAAATGGGTTTGTTGCAACCCGTACCCCAAACTAGGAAAAACCCAAAGTCGCCCTCTTACTGAGCTAGTGCTTGATGTGCTTACCACTAGGGAGCGGAAAGGCATGACACTAAAGACTATTGGACTCTAAAAGGGGCTATTGAAAATCTCATAGAAGCAAATGATAGATCCTATGTGGTACGGGGGCCAGTAATTTCACCAAGGCTGAATTAGCCTGTGGTTATTGGTCGCGCACCGCAGAGGCCCATAATAGATCCTACTGTTGTCCCGTGGAATTATAACAAGGTGGCAGTAACCTACGAAGGAAAAGAAGTATTGGTAGAAGCAAATGAAACTAACCCAGCTGAGAAATACTTTAATGTGGGAGAAGTGACAATGCGAAGCAGAAACGCTTCCCGATCAAAAATCCAGTTAGTGCCGAAGAAGCAGAAGAGTTCTTCCAAAAAATGAAAACTGTGGATTGCGAGGTAACAAACCAACTCCGAAAGTCCCCTTCACAGGTTTCACTTTTTTCTCTGCTTGTGAACTCAACCGAGCATTAGAAAGTATTGATAAAAACCCTTAACGAAGCTTATGCAGAGGATGGCAGAAAGATTTTCTGCAATCAATCAGATTTCCTTTAGCAAGAATGATTTGCCTCCGGAAGGGGCCGCCCACAAAAAAGCCCTCCATATGACAGCTAAATTTGAGGGGTACTATGTGAAGAGAGTCATGCTAGATGGCAGATCCAGAGTTGATATCTGCCCTCTCTCAACTTTGCAAAGAATGGAGATTGGGACTGATAGAATCGGGCCTAACAATGTCAGTGTGCGTGCCTTTGATGGCATCAAGAGAGATAACATAGGAGAGATCAATTTGATTTTGACTATTGGTCCTGTGGATTTTGAGGTGACCTTTCAGGTCTTAGACATGGGCACTTCCTATAATTTCCTCTTGGGAAGACCTTGGATTCATGCAGCAGGGGCTGTACCTTCCACTCTTCACCAGATGGTGAAATTTGAATATGAAGATCAGGAGATTGTAGTCCATGGAGAGGATGAGCAGTCGATTTATCAGGACTCGTCAGTCCCATGTCTCCAAGCTAGTGAAGGCAGTGAACATATAGTCTATAAAGCTTTCGAGGTTGTGGTTGTAGACCAATGCGAGGAGGGAAGCCCATGCCCTCAACCTTTTCTATCAAATGCGTCCATCATGGTCACTACTGAAATGATCAAGCATGGTTATAAGCCTAGGAAGGGACTCGGGGCATCATTGCAAGGAATAACAGAACCGATCACTTTACCTACCAGCGAGAAGTTTTTCGGTGTGGGTTTTCATGCCACAAAAGCTTATGCGACATGGGCAAATGAACAAAAGAGCAATGGTTGGGTCTTACCTCATCCGGTTCCACATCTCTACAAAACATTCGTCAATACCAAGTACAACGAAGAAGAAGAAGATGAGACCTTCACGACCGAGGAAATAGAAGAAATCTGTAGGGCTATGAGGCTGATGTTGTATGAAACCCACATGGTTCAACTGGGAAAAGGCTCGAGCACCGCTGAGGTGCTATATATGGGGCATAATGCCAAGTAGCAAAACTGGAAAGCTACTCCATTCCCAGTCAGGCGAGAATCCTGGTAGTCCTGTCTTGCCACCTTTCTGCATCACAAGTTATTCCAGGGTATAACTCGGATGTTTCTTTTAGTTTATTGTCTTTAAATTCAAATGTAAACCCTGTTATCTTCAAAATTTCAATGAAATAAAATCTATATTTCATCGTCCATCTCTCTTTATTCTTTCTGATTCTTGGTACTTTTTCTTATTTCTTTTTTCAGTTCTAATAATGCAGCTTTAAATAACATGACATGCTTGCGGACTTCATGCCCAGATCCAAACATGTTGTCTAATTGTGAAATAATGAACCAAGAACCGGAATATGATGAAGAAGAGGTTTTTAGGGAAATAAACCGAGAATTGGAACAATTTGAGAATAAACCTAAGATGAACATAAATGAAACCAATCCGGTTAATTTGGGTAGTTCCGAAGAAGTCCAAGAAACCATGATAAGTATTCACACAAATGAAAGAACCAGGGACGTATTGATCCAACTTTTGTTTTAATTCAAAGATGTGTTTGCTTGGTCCTACGATGTCATGCCAGGATTAAGTGTCGATTTTGTGGTCCACAAGTTGCCAACTTACCCCGATTATCCCCCTATTCAGAAAAAGCAAAGGATGTTCAAAATTGATATTAGTGACAAGATCAAGGAAGATGCCACAAAACAGTTGAAGGCGAGGATGATCCGAGTGGTCCGATACACCACCTGGTTAGCTAATGTGGTTCCTGTGCCAAAGAAGGATGGGAAGACTCGAGTGTGTGTTGACTACCGAGATCTGAACAAAGCAAGTCCAAGGACCACTTCCCTTTGCCAAACATCCATATCCTTGTTGATAACCGTGCCAAACATGAGATACAGTCTTTCATAGATTGTTATACTGGATATCATCAGGTTTTGATGGATGAAGAACATGCGGAAAAGATAGCCTTCACCACACCCTGGGGCACCTATTGTTACAGGGTCATGGCTTTTGGCTTGAAGAATGCCGGGGTAACTTATATAAGGGCTATGACTGCCATCTTTCATGACATGATGCACCAAGAAATTGAGGTGTATGTGGACGATGTCATCATCAAATCCAGAACACAAGATGACCATGTTCGGGACCTGAGGAAGTGTTTTGAGCGGCTGTGTAAGTATGATTTGAAGCTAAATCCGGCTAAATGTGCATTTGGGGTTCCATGTGGAAAACTCTTGGGATTTATAGTCAGTCGGAGGGGCATCGAGCTAGATCCAACGAAGATAAAGTCTATTCCGGATTTTCCCCCTCTGAGAACCAAGAAAGAGGTTATGATCTTGCTAGGGAGGTTGAATTACATCAGCTGGTTCATTGCTCAGTTGTCTTCCACATGTGAGCCCATATTCAAGCTGTTAAAGAAAGATGCGGCGATTAAATGGACGGATGAGTGTCAAGAAGCCTTTGACAAAATCAAAGAATATCTGTCGAAACTACCAGTCTTGGTCCCACCCGAACCGGGAAGGCCTTTGTTTTTGTATCTGACAGTCTTGGAAAATTCCTTTGTTTGAGTCCTCGGGCAACATGATGTGACCGGAAGGAGAGAGCAGGTAATCTACTATCTGAGCAAGAAATTTACCAGTTATGAAGCCAAATACACTTTGTTGGAAAGGACTTGCTACGCTTTAACTTGGATCGCTCAGAATCTTAGACATTACTTGTTGTCCTACACTACCTATCTCATCACCAGGTTGGACCCTCTGAAGTACATATTCCAAAAACCGATGCCCACAGGGAGGTTAGCAAAATGGCAGATCCTGCTCACTGAATTTGACATAGTCTATGTCACCCGCACGGCAATGAAAGCCCAGGCTCTAGCGGATCACCTAGCTGAAAACCCTATTGATGACGAGTATTAGCCCTTGAATACTTACTTCCTAGACGAGGAGGTGCATTCAGTTGAGGTAACATCAGAAGACACCAATGCTTGGAAAATGTTCTTCGATGGAGCTGTGAACGCAAAAGGTGTCGGGATTGGGGCAATTTTGATCTCACCCACTGGTCAACATTGTCTAGCCACAACCCAACTTCAGTTTTTCTACACAAACAACACCGCCGAGTATGAAGCCTGCATTATGGGTATGAATATGGCAATCAACCAAGATGTCGAAGAACTGTTGATCATGGGAGACTCGGACTTGATTATCCGACAAGCTCAGGGTGAATGGGAAACTCAGGATGTCAAGCTTATTTCCTACAGACAACATGTGGAAGATCTTAGCAAGCGGTTCAAGTTAGTCGAGTTTAGGTACATTCCCCGTTTTCACAATGAGTTGGCTGATGTACTCGCTACTTTGGCCTCAATGTTGCCATACCAGGCAATCTCCACATTAACTTGTTGGAAATCCAAATCCGAGAAAGGCATTGTTACTACAATACGGTCGAGGTAGTGCATAATGTTCAGCCATGGTATCATGATGTCAAGATATTTCTGAAAACGAAAGAATATCCCGAGCAAGCCAGTGGAGATCAAAAGAGAACCATTAGACGACTTGCAAGTGGTTTCTTCTTAAGTGATGAGGTCTTGTACAATAGGACTCCGGATTTCAACTTGTTAAGATGTGTTGACGTCGAAGAAAACGGAAGAATCATGTATGAAGTGCACATAGGAGTGTGTGGACCCCACATGAATGGGTAAATTTTGGCAAAGAAAATCCTCCGAGCAGGCTATTACTGGATGATTATGGAAAAAGATTGCTTCAGTTTTGTCCGGAAATGTCATCAATGTCAGGTGCACGGTGATCTGATTCATGCACCACCTAAAGATCTGCATCCTATGTTAGCACCATGGACATTCGTTGCTTGGGGCATGGATGTAATTGGGCCGATCGATCCAAAAGCTTCAAACGGGAATAAATTCATATTGGTCGCCATCGACTACTTCACCAAGTGGGTTGAAGCAATTACGCTCAAAGCTGTTACTAAGAAAGGAGTGGTAGACTTCGTGCACTCCAATATCATCTGCCGTTTTGGTATTCCTGCAACTATCATTACGGATAATGCTGCAAACTTGAATAGTCACTTGATGAGGGAGATATGTGAGCAGTTTAAGATCACGCATCGAAATTCCACCCCTTATCGGCCCAAAGCTAATGGCGTTGTTGAAGCAGCAAACAAGAACATCAAGAAGATTCTGAGAAACATGATCCAAAGTTCCAGGCAATGGCATGAAAAGTTGCCATTTGCATTGTTGGTATACCGCACAACTTTGCGCACATCAGTATGAGCAACTGCATATCTATTGGTTTACGGCACTGAAGCCGTGATACCCGCAGAAGTTGAAATCACTTCCCTTCGGATCATTGTAGAAGCTGAGATTGAGGACAGTGAGTGGGTCAAGACTCGTTTGGAATAGTTAACCCTGATTGATGAAAAGCAAATGGCTGTAGTCTGCCACGAGCAGTTGTATCAACAAAGTATGGCCCGTGCCTATAACAAGAAAGTGCGGCCTAGAAACTTTGAAGTGGGGCAACTCGTTTTGAGACGTATTCTCCCCCACCACCAGGAAGCAAAAGGAAAGTTCGCTCCTAACTGGAAAGGCCCATATTGTTTCCAAGAGGGGCGTTATACCCGGGAGACGTCGAAGGAAATAACCCTGAAACAGTTGTAAATGCAGACGTAGTCAAAAGGTATTATGTCTAGTCTTTCTACAGCAACAACTTTATCCGATTGGGATGGTGAAGGCTTTCATTCTTGCTACCCCAAACACTCCACTCCTTTGCTAATCCTTTGAGTCGGTTACCTTTCTTTCATTGCCCTCTTTGAAACTTGAAAACGTTTGTAAAAAAACATCAAAAACAAAAGAAAAAGAAAAACAACAAAACAAAATGTTTCCCTAAACTACGTTCGACTTTATTCCAAAAGGATACGTAGGCAGCCTCTCTCAGGGGTTCAGTCAGACCAAAACAAAAATCCAATTTTCCCCCATAAGCAAAACTGGGGCAGATGTTATAATGGTTCGGTGATGATCCCACCTGAATGGTTCCAAAGTTGTAATTCGATACAAATTCTTTTTACCCAAACCTTGTTCAAGTCATTCCAATCAATCGATAAAAGGGGTTCAAAATCGGAGAACGCAATTGTTTGGATCCGATTCAATCAAGATGAGAGAAATAAAATGAGAGTCTTATTGGTAAAAACTCACGGGCACCGTAAGACAATGGAAGCAGAGAAAATGAAAATGAGAGAGTCTTGTTAGTGAAAACTCGTAAAGAGAACTATAAGGCGATAGTGAGAAGAGAAATGAGAGAGGTCGATTGGCGAAAACACACAAAAGGCATCGTTGATCAAAAAGAAGAATTCCCTTACCACCATTGGCACTGATAGAATCTTGGCAGGGTTTCTCGGTTTTAAAACACGGGTCATGATGGGTTTACGAGAAGTTGGATAGTTGGGCAGATCGGGTGTCCAGTCCAAGAAGTATGTCATGTCTATTAAAGTTTGCATGCACTCCAGATAATTCCTTCTTTCCTCCCCGAAAGGGACACTTCTCTTTAAATTCACTTTCTTGTCATTTGTTTACTCTTTTTTGAATCCCTTTCAGTTTAATTCTTCTCCGGATCTAATACAAATAAAAGGCGGCAAGATTGGTTTTACAGGGTTCTTCTTAACAAAAGCCAAATTCAAAGAAAAGCACCCAGCCTTAGCGGGTGCATCAAGTCGATCCCGACTGGCCATGATGGCCGATGCTCTGAAATCAAAATTATTGAAAATGAAAGAAATCTAATGTCAAGTGCCCATAGAAGCAGAATAAAATGAAAAGGCCAAACCCCACACGGGCGAGCCATCATGTGAAATTTTGGAAAGTTGAGTCCCTCGGTTTTAGAAGAAAGATCAATCTTCAGAAAGTTAGTAAGCCACAGAGTTTCTCATCAAAAAGAGTTGGGCCGAGATCAAGTGATTTAAACAATAAAGGCCACAAAACCAACCACCGTTTCAAACTAACAGTTGTTCTTTGTTTGAAAACTTGGAACAGGTGCAATCCAAAGCAACCTTGCAAGAAGTAGGTGGAACCAAAAGAAATAAAAAGAGAAGAAATGCGCAAGTGCTAGAAACAGCTTTGCATCAACAATCCATAAAAGGGAAGTCCCCTCTAAAATTCTTTCCTGCATTCATTCATTTTACTGGAAAAAAAAGTTAAAAAAGAGAAGAAAACAAAATGAAAATAAAAGAAGCAGAAAAATTCAAAAATGGTAGCTTAGGATCCCCAATCTCAATTTTTACGCCTTTCCAACATAGGGTCTCCCATCCCTAGTTGGGTTTATTTTTAGACATAGGTCTCCAGTCCCTAGTCGCCTTTTCCAATATAGGGTCTCCACTCTCTAGTTGAGTTTTATTTTAGACATAGGTTCTCCACTCCCTAGTCTCCTTTTCCAACATAGGGTCTCCACTCCCTAGTTGAGTTTATTTTTAGACATAGGGTCTCCACTCCCTAGTCGCTTTTGCCAACATAGGGTCTCCACTCCCTAGTCGCCTTTTCTAACATAGAGTCTCCACTCCCTAGTTGAGTTTATTTTTAGACATAGGGTCTCCACTTCCTAGTTGCTTTTATTTTTAGACATAGGGTCTCAACTCCCTAGTTGAGTTTTTATTTTTAGACATAGGGTCTCCACTCCCTAGTCGCCTTTTCCAACATAGGGTCTCCACTACCTAGTTGAGTTTATTTTTAGACATAGGGTCTCCACTCCCTAGTCGCCTTTCCAACATAGGGTCTCCACTCCCTAGTTGAGTTTATTTTTAGTCATAGGATCTCCACTCCTTAGTCGCCTTTTCCAATATAGGGTCTCCATTCCCTAGTTGAGTTTTATTTTTAGACATAGGGTCTCCACTCCCTGGTCGCATTTTCCAACATAGGGTCTCCACTCCCTAGTTGAGTTTTATTTTTAGACATAGGGTCTCCACTCCCTAGTCGCCTTTCCAACAAAGGGTCTCCACTCCCTAGTTGATTATATTTTTTAGACATAGGATCTCCACTCCCTAGTCGTTTTTCAAAGATACACAGTCCTGACATTTACTGCTTTCAATAAAGAAGTAGTTTAGAATTTTGTTGCAATAACTCACGAAATTTTCCTAGTGAAAACTAGGTTAGAAAAATTTCGTTAGTTTGCTTGTTTTGGTGTCTGAGCATGTTTTACCTCGAGGCACATGGTTCGAGATGACCAAAAGAATGAGTCTCAATCCAGGATAAAGAAAAGAAGAAAAATAACAAAAAAAATTGAACTCAAAGTGCAAAAGCAGAGAAAGATGCGGACTGCTCAAGATACGATTGAAGTCACAAACTTCGCACATCCCGCCTTGATCCAAAAGCTGAAGAATGAACCAGCGGTTACAGCTGACGAGCATCAAGATTCAGATCGGAGTCTGCAGCAAGAACTAGCCAAGAATCAAGATCAAGATTTAGATGGTTATAGATAGGAATCTTGTAACTCGTAGTTCATAGGCTTAGCTAGTTTAGCTTTTCATCTTTCATTTTGGTGTAATAAGTAGCTCAGCAAGCAGAAGCAGCAGCAACAACTGTGAAATCACAGTTTCCCAGTAGTCGCAACTGCCAAAATATCCAGAACTACACTGACCTGATTCCCTTATAGCCAAGGATATGTAGGCAACCTCTGAAGCAAGGTTCGGTCAGGCTCTTTCCAAAAAAGCTTCTCACGGAGTTTCAAACGGGCAAAAATCCCTTATAATTGCTCATTTTATCTTTGCCCGAAAACCCATCGTGTCTCCGAGAAAAGAGTGGCAGCTGTGAGCATATGATTTTTGCCCTATATGAAATACTCCTATAAAATCCAAGAAAATAGATTTTTTCTTAATTATTTGCCATTTTTAGGAATTTTGTAGATTTTTATTAATTGTTTGCATTTTTCTTGCATGCTTAATTTTTATTTAAATCATGAAAAATACCAAAAAATGTCACTCATTGCATTTAGGATTTGTTATTACATTTTTAGAATTAATCAATAGTTATTTTCTTTATAAAAATTTGAAAATCACAAAAATAGCTCATTTTTACATTTTTTGTCTTTTAATTTTAGTTTATTGATTTTTCTTTTTTAATTTAGAATTAAGTGATGTTTATAATTTTTATAATTAGTTAATTAGTTTAATTTCACATTTTTAGATAATTTAGGATTTTTTTAATTAATAGGTTTTTTAATTTAAAAAAAAAGAAAAGAAAAAGAATTTAGAAATAAAAAAGAAGATTGAAGAAGAATCTCCCTTTTTCGGAATTAGGCCAGCCCCATGCACCCCAATCCAGCCCAAACGTTTCACCCTACACAATTAATTCCCCTCAGCCCAAACACTTCGCTCTCTATAGCCCCAGCCTTAAAACCGAATCCAAACCCAATAAATAAATCGACCCGCCCATCGCCCTAATATATAAACCATCCGATAAATTTTCTCCAAAATCATGAACCATAGACCTAACTAATGAAGAGGCGCATTCTTGGATGATATAAGATGGTGATATCATAGTCCTTTAATAGCTCCAACCACCTTCTCTCCCTCAAATTTAGCTCATTCTGCTGAAGAAATATTGCAGACTCTTGTGATCCGTGAACACCTCACATGCCACGCCATACAGATAATGCTTCCAAATCTTCAACGCATGAACAATGGCTGCTAACTCCAAATCATGAACCGGATAGTTCTTCTCATGAATCTTCGACTGCCGCGAAGCATAGGCAATGACCTTGCCATGCTGCATCAACACTGCACCAAGTCCAATACGAGATGCATCACAATAAATTGTATATGGCCCTGAACCTGTGGGAAAAACCAACATCGGTGCCGTAGTCAAAGCTGTCTTGAGCTTCTGAAAGCTCGCCTCACACTCATCTGACCACCTGGACTAGCACTCTTTTGGGTCAACCTGGTCATCAAGCCTGCTATAGACGAAAACCCTTCCACAAACCGACGATAGTATCCTGCCAAACCCAAGAAACTCCGGATCTCTGTAGATGATGTGGGTCTAGGCCAGTTCTCAACTGCCTCTATCTTTTTTAGATCAACCTGAATATCCTCTGCTGATACAACATGACCCAGGAATGCAACTGAACTCAACCAGAACTCGCACTTCAAAAACTTGACATACAACTGATTGTCCTCAAAGTCTGAAGAACCACTCTAAGATGCTGCTCGTGCTCCTCCCGGATGCAGTAATAGATCAAAATATCATCAATGAAGACTATCACGAACAAATCCAAGTAAGGCCTGAACACTCAGTTCATCAAATCCATAAAAGCTACTAGGCATTAGTCAACCTGAATGACATCACCAAGAACTCATAATGCCCGTACCGAGTGAGGAAAGCTGTATTAGGGACATCGGATGCCCTAATCCTCAATTGATGGTAGCCAGATCTCAAGTTAATCTTCGAATATAACTTGGCACCCTGAAGTTGATCAAACAAATCATCAATCCTCGGCAATGGATATTTATTCTTGATTGTAACCTTGTTCAACTACCGATACCATCTCCTTCACTAAACCCCAAGTCAACCTCAACTCGCCCGAGTTCACTCAAATGGTCCCCTCCCCTCCACGTCATTTGATTCCCAATGGTTTTTGTCAGAAATAATTCGAATATTCTCTCAAATGGCACGATTTCGGTACTATAGGAATAATTTGTTGGATAAATGGGAGCCATGGATAGATGTAAATCAATCCACGTCCTCCATTTGTCCCAAAATTGTTCAAAGACCTGAAGATTTTTCGGATTTTTGGGCAGATTTTTGAAGATTTTGAAGGCTATATATATACGAGGTAAGTCTGTGTGCTAGGTTAGAGAAAAAATTGGGAAAAATCTTCAAAAAAATTGAGTCTTGTTTCTAGGGTTTGAAGTGGTCATTTTTTTCAAGCCATTTTTCTTTAGTCTGCTTCTTTTTTTAGAATGATAAAAAAAACACAATGGTTTATGTTTGATTTTGATTCAAGCTTTTTAGTTCATTTTCGGAGAAAAATCGAAGATAAAATCAGAGACAATTTTTGGAGTTTGGTAGTGAAATTCCTAGTCCTTAAAACTTTGGATTCGTGTTCGAGTTCACTTGTTCTTTGCTCTGCATTGCTTAGCTCTTGAATCGTTCTTCTTGTTTTCATTTTCCCTCTGTATTTCGTTTTCTACATCAAGGTATTTTTCTCGATTTTAAATCATATGACTTGATTTGAATGATTCATGTTCTATAAAAAAAAAAGAAACAATTTTGTGAGGTTACATGTTCTTCACTGATTAAGAGGATGATCGCTAGTGTCGATTTGTATGCTGTGTTTATAACTAATTTCAAAGAGATAACATGAGATTTCCCTACACTCTTTCATATACTAATTTCATATTAGTTTGTTTGTTGAACTAGGCATTTAAATTTAATTCACTTTTCGAATTAGTTTGGTTAAGCATGATTTTGAATACTGCTTTTAACTTCCTTTTTGAGTTCTGAATTTATTTAAGGATTGAAAGTTGAAGTCGCAAAACACACACTACTAGTTTAATGACTATTGGCAACAAACCTATCTAGATGTGGTAGCCATTTTGTTGTATGTTTAGAAACTGAACTTATTGGTCACTTTGATAAAGAATGTTGGGTGGCTTTAAAATGTTCTCATCCTCGTTTAGGACTCTACTGTTACTGATGAAGTTTTCTCTCAGATTCAGTCTCTTTCTGTCAAGTTTGGTGAACCTGTTTGGTTTATTGTTCTTAAAATGAAATGATAGTTTGATAAATTGGGATTTAAAGGTTCTGGTTGTCAGCATGATGCACTTCTGATGAACAACATCTTGCTTTCTCTTGAGTTAAAATTTGTTGGAGAGGGTAGTTAAAGGAGCATGATGTCAGTGAATGTATTGATTGAAAGATAAGGACATAAAACAAAGAATTTGCCCTGGAATGTGTTGCATATAATGTTAAAGACAAGATTGATTTCAAGCAATGACAAAGCTATTAGCCAACAATGGTTCATGAGCCTTGATGTGTATCACATTAGTTGCATAGCACCTTTCATATGTAGATTTCATTTTTTTAGAGATTTGGAAGTGAATCCTTATTCTTTGATAATTGTTTAATGTGAATAACAACAATGTTTGCTCTTTTCTCAGTCTGTATCTTACTATGTCAAGCTGTGCAGAATTTATTGAAGGAAAATTAATGGATTTCCTTAATCGAATTTCTAGTTTCTTTCATTTTTGGGCTCATCTCTTTCATAAGGTTACATTGGTTTCATGGGATGCATTCCATTAATAGATCAATTCAAATATGGGTAAATTGAAGTATATGGGCTAGCTATATGTTGGCCTCATTTTAGCCCAGAACAATAGGTTCTCTTTAGCCTCAACATTTCATTTTGTTTGGGCCTGCGTTTGGGCTCAATTGCAGGATCTGTTTCTGGGCTTAAATTTAGGCTCAATGAATGATGGTGTCCCTCTCTCTTTTTTTAGAATGGAAGACGCATGCAAATAATATACTGGGATCGCCTTTGGCCCGATCCCTGTGTCGATCGTTTCAGGCCCAAATTTGGATGGGAATAACCTAAGCTTAATCAAGTTTAATCCTTTTTAAAAATGGTTGGAGGCGTGCCATTTTCGTTAAAATTACCCATGGCCCTCTTGTTAGTTAATATAAACTAAGAAGTAATTAATTCTTTAAAATAACTGTAGTCTGCTTTAGGCGCACATTTAAAATTATTACAACTACGGGTGCGACTCCCGTGACGTGGTTGTGATAATTAGTTTTAAATTAGTTTAAAATAAGAGTACCTTTAATTTGCCTTTAAAATATATATAAACCTTTTTTTAACATAAGGTGTGCCACGCTTTGAATATATAACGCATAGCCCTCACAAATTTCGATCAAATAATTCGGAGTGTGCCATATACAAATAAAATCATTTAATTTATGGCCCTCATATAAATACAAAATTAGTTTAGAAATGCCTCGAACTTTCGTAGTTTGCTTTAGGCGCGTTAATTTAATAATTGTCATAGCTACGGGCACGGTTCTCGTGACGTTATTGTGACGCTTAATTACTAAAATCCGGGGGTACCGTTATGTGACCGGCCACAATTTAATCTTTAAAAGTTAAACATATTGTAGATCGTAGGTACGATCCCCGTAACATGATTCGCAATATGTAACAATAATTAAATAAAAGCGGTTATAAGGTAAAAATGCACAATAGGTTGAAACATGTAATAAATCGGATAATAGACCAATTATTAATAGTTTAAGCGACCGTGCTAGAACCACGGAACCCGGGAATACCTAACACCTTCTCCCGAGTTAACAGAATTCCTTATCTAGAATTTCTGGTTCACAGACTTTAAAAAATAAAAGTCAAATTTCCTCAATTTAGATTTTTAAAATAAACTGGTGACTTGGGACACCATAAATTATCCCAAGTGTCGACTCTGATAAAATATATAAAATAATCCTATTTCAAATAATGTCACTTAAATTGGAAAAAACTCCCTTATACCCCCCTCCCCCCTTCGGGTGGTTTAAAAGGAGGTGTGACAGCGGGAATGTAAATTCGTGTCCTAATTTGGGAGCCTCGTTGTGCCCGAGGTAGGCCTAGCGACAAATATATTTGGAAAAATTCAGTGCCAATAATTGCCTCATTTCATTAATGTAAAAACAAATGACATAAAACGACACTAAATAAGATAATGTTGCTAATGGCACTTGGACTTATTACATTTAAAAGAAAGACAACCAAATCTAATCTACTTGGTTCCAAAAGGACCCTCTCTATACCGGATTCTGTTGTCGATCAACTCTCCCTACTCTCGCAGGTTTAGCAGTAAGAACGCCCTTGCCAAATGCCCTCCTTCATTTCCCTCAACGTTCTGGCAGTTGGTGACTATCTTTCTTATCTTTCCCTCGAATTCCATCAAATTGTACTCCAAATATTCCAGCCTTTCGTTGGATTTAACAGCCCTCTCCTTCCACTCATTAATCATTTCCATATCGGCCTTATGCTACACCATATGCTTAGCTTCAGACTCTCGAACTCTTCTGCGCATCTTGTTATACTTCACCTCTACTTCGGCAAACTCATCTATGACCCTGTTCCTAGACCAACCCTTGGCTCAAAGATTCCTGATAGATTATCATCCAACCATGAGGGGTAAGAGTATGAATGGCCCGTATGATATGGGTCCGGCCCGATGGTATCCTTCTCCACAATTATCTTCAAAGTCCACATATGCTGTGCTTCATTCTTATATAGGATGGCATCACCTTGAAAATCAGCAATGAAGTGACTCATCTTAGCGACTTGTGGTATGACCTGTCTCCTGCCTACCTGTCTCATAACTGTGAGAGGAGAGTAAGGGTATATGCCCCTCAACCCAATCAACATCAAGTGTGGAACGTCTCTGGAGCTGATGATGAATTCATCAGTAGGGAACCACTCGAAAATCCATTGAACTTGGTCCTCAGTCAACTTGCTGAAGAACTACACCCATCCTATAGCATCCTTAGGTTGAGCAAACATGTCCGGAATGTAAGTCATTCTCTTAGGGTGATGGAAGGCTATGTGGTCATTCCACGGCCTTCGTGGAAACTCTTGGCGATATTGACCCCTTTGGAGATGTTCTAATAGCCAAACTTTTAACTGAAAATTGCAACCCTCAAAGAATTTGGACCCCTTCTGACAGCGTTCCAAGGCCCGATACATATCCGCAACGATCATAGGGACAATAGTATATGTCTGTCCCTCGATCCCATCCATCAAAGTTTTGGCCACCATGCCTAGTATGGATTCTATCCCCTTGGATTGGGAATACCAGCATGCCCAAGAAACACACAATGAAAACGAATACCCTACGATGAACCCAGCCCAAGGAGGTGATTGGGAACTCATCATCAAAAATACAGTAAGAGCTACTGTGACCGTATCTTTCATAGAAGAAGTCAAAAGGTATGTAAGACTTCTCCAGGCACTCTAAATCATCATTTTTGTTTAGCCCCATCATTTTAACGAACCCTCTAGCAGTGCGATTTTAGGTGCTAATAGACCAAGGATATCCCAAGACAACCCAGCAAATCCCCCTATTTCTTCTAGGAGGGGAGTCATTTCTATATCACCAAAGCGGAACACAGCTCTTTCCTTATCCCAAAATTGAGTGGCAGCCTCGATCAACATTTTGTTTGGTTGAAGATCCAACAGTGACATCAAATTCCCTAAGACCCTTTTCACATGATTTTGGTCACTTTAGGGAAGATCTCTCCACCAATCTAGCAAAAGTGGAGGTATGCTACCGACTGTCGCGCCCCTTTTTCTCGCAAAATTGGGTTTATGACATTTGGGAGGGCAACTCATTCCCTTTTGAGAATTTGGGTTTGAATTGAAGAGTTGCCACCTAATTATTAAGATGCATTAGGACACCAAGAGGGTTTTGATTTGAGTAATTAGAGATTGGGTAAGGGCTTGAAATTATCCCAAGGGGAAGGTGTTAAGCACCCCTCAGGATCCACTAGTGTGGTTCCCGACCAGACTATTGTTGTGACTTTAGGTGCAAATAACATGTAAGCAAATGAAATTTCAAATAAGAGGGAATTTTCACATAATGGTTGACAAATAAACAAAGTTCGAAAGAACTAAAAAAAAGCCGATTTTCCTTAAAGACATAGTTTGAAATCTTTAGAAGAAACAAATAAACAAAGGGAAAGGGGGTCCTAGGTTTATTAATAATATGGATCACCCCACACAATGCCCGGTAATCACTCCTCAATGAGGGACTACACGTGACATTATCGCGTGGTCATCATATCCACATCTACCCTTCCCACCCCGTTAAGGTATTAAAGCGCGGAATGGTCTCGTTTTACTTATTGCATGTTGTTTCCCGTCCCAATCCTATTAGTCGCGGAGGCATTTAGGACTACTAATCGAAAAGGGTAGGGGTATTAGGCTTATTTGTAGTTTCAAAGGCAAAATTCTAAGGCGACACACAAAACATGTATAGCAAATTGGGGGAAAGCACATAACAAGCAAAAAGGGTCAGATACACCTCCTTTAAGCAAAGAAGCACGTAATTAGCATGACTTACACATACTGTTTAGGGGCTGATTAAATACTAACATGAGAGGACTTAAAAGTTGAGGCAGACTGATTTATTATATAATTCAGATAAGAAGCCCGAATCAGGCCTGCCTACTGGTTGTAGTTAATAGAACAGATTCAGTTTATAACTTTACCCTAAGGCTTGCCTAAGTGATGGACAAGGATCCTATGGGCATGGCATCTACTGAATTCAGAAAGTAATGAAATAACAAGGTTTAAAAAATAGACAGAATACTGTAGTCAAAACGAAAAGGCAAGTTTTAACGAAGGTTATAAGTTCTGCAACTAATGGTACTTATTATTACTGGTTTTATTTCTATACGTGAATGAAGCAATTCAAATTAGATTAGGAATTTCTATAGGCATGCTTTCTACACGTAGTTGATTTTAAGCCTTTTGTAGACAAGGTAAAAATGCAGAAGCCTTATATACATGATATCTAAATACATAAGACTGGTTTTAATCAAACATGGTATCTAACTGGCAGAAAAACCTATGAGCATGATATCTAATTGCAGCCTTTGCTTAAAACGTACGAGCATAATATCTATACGAATGTAGTAATCCTATGATCATGGTTTCTATGTGAAAATGGACATTCAGAATCCCCTATAGGCATGTTTTCTATATGCATTTGAGTGTGCAGAATTCAAAACACCTATAGACATGGTATCTATGTGAGAATGTAGAATTTAGAATGACCTATAGGCATAGTATCAACGTGAGAATGCAGAATTCAGAATCACCTATAGGCATGGTATCTACCCTTTGCATACATAGTTACCCGCCCTTTTCACTAGCCATCCCCAATAGTTTATTACAAATTATTACAGCCTGGAATAAAGTAAAAAAAATACATTAGAAAATATAAACGTACAACCAAAGGAGAGCCTAATTCAGACTTCACGTCTGAAATATGAGGTAAACCAACTCCAAGAGATCATGATCCAAAGCCTTTCTCCCATTTGAATGTGTCAAAGTTCCCTAAGAGCCTTAATGGGACTCCGGGCAATGCTCACACCCAAATGTATTATCAGATTAGGACAAGTGCAGTGTGGAAGGGCCAGCCCTCAAGTGTCCAAGTTCAGAGGGAGCTCAAAGGGTCCCAAGGCAAGGCTCACAAGAGGGGGCAGAACTTAAAGATTAAGAGAGGGTGCAAGTGCAGAAACAAAATTCTGAAAGGAGAAAGGGAGAGGGAAACAGTTACAAATAAGTACACATAGGGAAATAGGGAATAGGGAGATTGTAAAGAGCCTATTGCTTAAGTAAGGGCAGGCTTCAAGCATGCTCAGCAATGGAGGATGCTAGCATACTTTCAAACCTACTAGAACATACTATTTAGAGGCTAGGATCCCAAGGGATCGAGTTTGATTCATGGATAATAACTTGTAGTATTGCTATGCCTCTAACCATAGCTTAAACACATAGGGGGGCAGGGGTTTGGGATTCATAATAGAGCAGGCAGAAAGAAATCAATATGCTAAAGCAAGTGTTGAACTATACAGAAGTAGTAAGCAGACAGGGATACAAAAAGTAATAAATAAACACATTGTTGTGAAGTTGAAATATTAAATCAGGACATACCAATTTCAAAGAAGTAAATAGAGAAAAGCAAGAAGTAGGTCTTATAAACAGGCCACAGTTCAAGCAACAAGAGAGAATACTGAGTGTAAGTATAAGTTCAGAAAGACTACGAGTGCTGGATTGATCTCTTTGGGTCAATGAAAGAGTCGATATTTATAGCGTGAAAAACAGGCAGAAATAAGGTAAGAAAACAATTAAGGAACTCGTTATCAATTAAAAATCAATCAATACAAGACTTCCTTTAATTAAGGAATTCAGATTCAAATGGTAAAACTATTTAAGGAAAGAAATCAAATGAACATCTTATGCAAAGTAGGCAATTAGGGGTAAATACATACGAGTTTTAATTAAGGGAAGAATTTTGAAATACACGGCTAAAACAAATAAGGTAAGGATCAATCAGTATACAATAAATCAAGGGGTCAGAGGTTTGAAATTACTGGCTCATGAATAGGCTAAGGAAATGTTTTGACTCAAATCAAGTAACAGGGAAATCAGTAAATAAGGAAAGAAATCAATCAAACTTATACAAGGGAAGTCTGAAATCAATCAAAATTGAAAGCTATTTTTAGAGGGAAGCTCAGCACATATAAAGAGCACACAAATATGCTAGATTGAATTTAGAGCAAAGAAAAAGGCATGCCATTGCAAAATCAGTAGGTAGTCACGTATGTTAGAAGAGATAGTATCAAATAGCATACAAAGGGTATAGGTAGTCACGTAGGTTAGAAGAGATAGTATCAAATAGCATACAAAGGGTCCAGTATAAGGACCTTAGAAGGTTTTTAGTAGAAAAATCAGAATCGCTTAAAGAAATAGAGATTTCAGGACTCAGTTAACAGTTTCAGAAAACTCGAAATAGGTCCAAAACAGTTAGGTTTTCTGAAATCAAACAAGTTCAAAGATGAAGAGCAAGCAAATCATATAGCCAAGGGTCTCAAAACTCGGATGAACCCCCAAATTTAGGGTTCTTGCCATTAACCGAGTGCAGAGACGAAGGGGCAAATGAATAAGGGAAAAGATACTAATTGAAACAGGTTCAGAGGTCTCAGAAAGGAACTGAGACCTTTAACATGCTCTTTTAGTTGTAGGAACTCATAATAGGCATAGTAAAAGAACAACATGCGAAACCAATAGAAGAACTAGTAGAAGAAACAAATAAGAACATGGTGAAAAAAAAACATAACAAGAACACAGTAGGAGAAAACAAGGTAGACGAAACACACAAAGAACACATTAGAAGCAACATAGTGGAAGAAACACACAAAGAAAAAGAAAATCAAAGAAACATGCAAGAGAAAAAAGAAAATCAGAGAAATATAACTCAAAAACCCTAGATCAGAAGAAATAAAGGTTTTGAAAGCATAGTTTTAAAAGAAATGTCAAGAAATTGTTTTAAAATTTTAAGGAAAACATGGATCTAGAACAGATCTAAGGAAATCACAAGAACCTCGAAAGCTAGGGTTTCAGAGGAACCCAAACGTTGAGAAAGACTTGGATAGTCGTTGATCTAAATAGGAGGAGTCGAGGCCAGGCTCGAATAGACATGGCTTGCCGGAGATAGCCAGGAACTCGAATCAAACAAGGTCTGGACCTAGATTCTTCGTGGTCAAGTCATGAGTCTTTAGTAATCAAGCGTGTAGGAACCATAGCAGGCAGGTAGGTGGTTAGACCACCATGGATTCAGGCCAAGAGGTGTCCGGAGAAGGCGAGTGGAGCTCATCGGAGCAGAGGGGAAGGGGGAAGGTTATAGAGAGAACCATAGAGAGAGAGAGAGAAGAGAGTCGGTTGAGTGAGGAATGAGAGGGGTTTGGGGGGAGGGTCGTTTGGGTTTAATTTGGTAAGAGTGAATCTGGGCTGTTGATCAATTTTGATCAACGGCCAAGATTTAATCTGGTTTGGGTCGGGTAGAATTAGGGATTGGGCTTGGGTCTTTGGGCTGGTTTAATTTAGGTTGGGGTCTGGTGTAATTTAGGTTAGATTATAAAGCCAAATCTGGTTATAAGCTAAATAACCCATTTTTTCCCATTTAATTTATAGAAATAGTAAATGAATTTCTGAAAACATATTGAAAGTGCTAAAATGATTTATAATATAAAATTAATAATCTAAAAATATAAGATCCTATTTTATAAACACGAGACGATTTTAAACCTAAAAATGGCTAATGTTGCAATTATGCAATTTTATCCTTAAAATACCAAATATATTTGTAAAAAAAATATATAAAAACTATCATAGCCATATTTCAGTGTAAACATGAGACTCCAATAAATGAATCACCAAAATAATAATTTTGAGGATAATTATTGGGTTTTTTCTTGATAAACTAGGGCAGTAAATTGATTTAAAAATCCTTGAAAATTAGGGAAAAATAATTGGACCTTAGGACATGCCTATATATGCATATACATGCTATTTTGAAAGGTATTTTGTACATAAAAATACATGAAAAAATTGGGTATCAACAGCAGCCCCTCTTTACCCGGGAAGGATGAAAGAGTTATCGGGTAAAGATATGATGACCAATTTTAACCGAACGAAATGGTTTGAAGAGGTTTGGCCATGCCCTGGCTTCTGATCTGCCTACATATCCCTGGTCATACAAGGATCAGGCCATATATAGTTCATGATCCATTGGCGAAGTATGCCGATGGAGATCTTTCAAGAACGGACACAATATTCGGGTTGGGCTGAATGGTTAAGGTCTAATAGGGCTGTGGGAACTGGAGCGGGATCGCTCCTGCTGAGACGGCCATTGCTCGCCGGTTTACCTGCAAATGATCAATACAAGCGTATATTGTGCAGAAATTTAAACATGATGCAAGTTCCCGTTGGACCATGAATGTTGTCTTTGGACGGTTAGGATGACGTCCTCAGACCATGACGTCCTGGGCCGTGAAGCATACGATAAAGGATTCGCATGCCATGAAATGATACTCTCGGGCTATGAGAATGATTCCTCCAAACTATGATGCCTTTGAATAATGATATGCAAAAGATTAAAAGAGTCCTCGCCATGGCATGGTGTTCTCATGCTATGAAAATGGTGCCTCCGAACAATGACGCCTTTGGACAATTTGGTGATCTTTCAGCACATGAAATGCAGTGTTTGGCAATCCTTAATCCTATGCAACGTAGTGGGTGGCAATCTTTCAACCAAGCAATGTAGTAGGTGGCAATCTTTCAGCCATGCAAATGCAGTAAGCAGCGATCTTTCAGCCATGCAAGTGTAAAATAACGCGGTGATCTTTTAGCCATACAGGTGTAAAGGTGGCGATCTTTCAGCCATGCAAGTGTAAATAAAGCGGCGGTCTTTCAGCCATGCGAGTGTAAATAAGGTAGCGATCTTTCAGCCATGCAAGTAGAGGTAGAGCTTAACCCCGGAAGGCATAATGGTAGCCTTATGCAATGCAAGAATGCAGATGGAAAGAGCTTAACCTCGGGAGGCAGAATGGTAGCCTTATGCAATGTAGGAAATGCAGATGGAGACAGTGCTTAGTCTCAGAAGGCAGAATGGTAGCCTTATGCAATGCAGGAAATGCAGATGGAGACATTGCTTAGTCTTAGAAGGCATAATGGTAGCCTTATGCAATGCAGGAAATGCAGATGGAGACAGTGCTTAGTCTTGGAAGGCAGAATGGTATCCTTATGCAATGCAAGAATGTAGATGGAGACACTGCTTAGTCTCGGAAGGCAGAATGGTAGCCTTATGCAAGAAATGAAAGACATAGGGTTTTCTTAGCTGATAGCTGATTGCGATATTGTGGCTGTTGGGGACACTGTTGTGTGCGGATAGCAAATGCGAATAAGTGCAACAGTTCTGAGAGTTGTATTTATGAATAGTGTGAGACTCATGAGTGTATGGCATATTTGATGATTTTGCAACTCAAGTACCTGCATCCAAAGAAAAATCATGAGTTTTGTAGAGAGGGAGGTTAATACGTATCCCCGCTAGCTCTACTTGACCCGCTTGACTTTGATATGGTGAGACTGTATGTATCATTGGGGTAGCGTTGCTAAACAAGATAATTTTAGTAATAAACATGCATGATTTTGTAAAAATACGATATAAGTATATGATTAAGAAACAGCCTTTAGGTGAATCGACAATTGTGACGTGGTTTAGGATATTGCAACCTCTCTTACTACGGAATTTTGAGGGTCCTCCTCAAAATTCTGCCCCTGTTTAATGGGTTGATGTTTTTGATTGTTGTTTGCGATGATTGGGTAAAATCAACTTCGGAATTTTGAGGGTCCTCCTCAAAATTCTGCCCCAGTTTCCAATAGCGGGGGAAAATGGAAATTTCATTGAATTGTGACCGAATCCATAGGGCTTCCTACGTATCTCCTCTTAAAGGGGAATCAGGTCAGGCGTAGTTCAAATTACATCATATAGGAAGGCATAAAGATTGCACATAGTAACGCTTGACTGCAACTGAATTAATTGGCTTTGGCCAGACTTCTCCGTCCATTTCTACATGTATGAGGGCTCCTCCTGTCAGAACCCAGTGAACCATGTACGGACCCTGCCAGTTGGGAGAGAACTTCCCTTTGGCTTCATCTTGATGCGGGAAAATTTTCATTAACACCAACTGCCCCGGTGTGAACTGTCTTGGCTTGACTCTTTTGTTGAAGGCTCTGGACATCCTATTTTGATAAAGTTGACCATGGCAAAATGTGTTCATCCTCATTCCGTCTATGAGGGCTAACTGCTCATATCGGCTGTTTACCCATTCTGCATCATCGAGCTCTGCTTCCTGTATGATCCTCAAGGAAGGGATTTCTACTTCAGCGGAAATGACGCTTTTGTGCCATATACCAGCATGTAGGGGGTTGCCCCTGTTAATGTGCAGACTGTGGTGCAGTACCATAGTAAAGCAAATGATAGCTTCTCATGCCACTGCTTATTCTTCTCTATCATCTTCCTTAGTATCTTCTTGATGTTCTTATTGGCGGCTTCTACGGCTCCATTCATTTGAGGACTATAGGCTGTAGAATTCTTGTGTCTGATCTTGAAAGTTTCACACATAGCTTTCATCAAGTCACTGTTGAGATTGGAGCTATTATCAGTGATGATTGACTCTGGAACCCCGAATCGGCAAACAATGTGATCGCGGACAAAGTCTGCCACGACCTTTTTGGTCACTGCTCTGTAAGATGCTGCTTCGACCCATTTGATAAAATAGTCGATTGCTACTAGAATGAATCTATGCCCGTTGGACGCGGTAGGTTTGATTAGTCCAATGACGTCCATTCCCCAGGTGGTGAACGACCATGGTGAGCTTGTTGCAGTAAGCTCATTTAGGGGCACCTTGATCATATCTGCATGTATCTGGCAGCGGTGGCATTTTTGGACATACTGGATGTAGTCCGTTTCCATAGTCATCCAGAAGTAACCAGCCCGGAGTATCTTCTTGGCTAAGACAAAACCGTTCATATGTGGACAACAGGTCCCAACATGGATTTTTTCTAGCTGTTTAGATGCTTCTTTTGCGTTGACACACCTTAGAAATCCCAAATTAGGAGTCCTCCTATACAGGATACCTCCACTATGAAAGATATTGTTGGACAACCTCCAAAGTGTGTGTTTCTGAGTAGGTTTTGAAAGTTCTGGGTATTCTCCTTTCGTCAAATATTCCTTGATATCATGAAACCAAGGCTTTCCGTCTGCTTCTTCCTCAACATGAACACAATAAGCTGGCTGATTGTGGATCTTTACCGGAATGGGATCAATAAAGTTCTTGTCTGGGTGTTGTATCATGGATGATAGTGTAGCCAGTGCATCGGCGAATTCATTATGGACTCTGGGGACATGCTGGAATTCTGTCTTTGTGAACCTCTTTCTCAACTCATGTACATGATGCATATAAGGGAGTATTTTGGAGTTCTTGGTCGCTCATTCTTCTTGTATCTGATGTATAAGCAAGTCTGAATCCCAATTACTAGCAATTCTTGAATGTTTATGTCAACATCCATCTTGAGCCCTAAGATGCAGGCTTCGCACTCGGCCATGTTGTTGGTGCAAGGAAACCTGAGTTTGGCCGACATCGAATAATGCTGACCGATTTCTGATATTAGGACTGCTCCTATGTCGACTCCTTTGAAATTTGCTGCTCCATCGAAAAATATTCTCCAACCGTCATAGGATTCTGCAATATCTTCTCCTATGAATGATACCTTTTCGTTAGGAAAGTACTTTTTTAGGGGTTTGTACTCTCCGTCCACGGGATTTTCAGCAAGGTGATCTGCTAGTGCCTGTCCTTTGATCGCTTTCTGAGTTACGTAGACAATGTCAAATTCACTCAACAGGATTTGCCACTTGGCTAGCTTTCCAGTAAGCTTGGGCTTCTGGAAGATGTACTTCAAAGGATCCATCCTTGATATGAGATATGTAGTATAGGCACAGAAGTAATACCTCAACTTCTGAGCTACCCAAGTCAGAGCGTAACAAGTGTGTTCTAGCAGAGAATACCGGGCCACGTACGGGGTGAACTTCTTGCTGAGGTAATAGATGGCATGCTCCTTCCTCCTTGTCTCATCATGTTGCCCTAGGATGCAACCGAAAGCTCCATCCAGTACCGCAAGGTAGAGTAGTAGAGGTCTACCTGGCTCGGGCAGGACTAGAACTGGTGGTGTTGACAGGTACTCCTTGATTCTGCTGAAGGCCTTTTGGAAGTCATCAGTCCATTTTGTAGCGGCGTCCTTCTTCAACATCTTGAAGATTGGCTCATAGATGATAGTAGATTGTGCTATGAACCGGCTGATGTAGTTGAGTCTCCCCAAGAAACTCATTACGTCTTTCTTGTACTTTGGCGGTGGCAATTATTGATTAGCTTTGACTTTTGATGGATCTAGTTCTATTCCTAGGCAACTCACAATAAACCCAAGAAGTTTTCCGGTAGGAACCCCAAATGCACACTTTGCGGGATTTAGTTTTAGGTTGTACCTTCACAGCCTGTTGAAGAACTTCCTTAAACCTTCGATGTGATCAGTGGAATTCTTGGACCTGATGATAACATTGTCTACATATACTTCGAACTCTTTGTGTAGCATATTGTGGAAAATAGTGGTCATGGCCCTTATCCAGGTGGCCCCAGCATTCTTTAATCCGAACGGCATCATCTTGTAACAGTACATCCACATGGCATAATGAAAGCCATTTTCTCAGCATCTTCTTCATCCATCTAGATCTGATGATACCCCGCAAAACAATCTACAAATGACTGCTACTCATGCTTGGCGCAATTATCGATCAGGATGTGTATATTTGGCAAGGGGAAGTCATCTTTCGGACTGGCCCGGTTGAGATTCCGGTAGTCGACACAGACTCTAACCTTCCCATCCTTCTTTGGTACTGGCACAATGTTGGCTAACCATGTTGGGTATTCTACTACCCTGAGAACCTTGGCTTTGACTTGCTTAGCAACTTCCTCCTTGATTTTTAGACTCATGTCAGGCTTAAACTTTCTGATCTTTTGCTTTACCGGCGGCCATGCTGGATCGGTTGGCAGTTTGTGAGCCACAATGGATGTACTTAGACCAGTCATGTCATCATACGACCAGGCGAATATGTCCTCATATTCCCTTAGAAATTCTATGTACTCTTTCTTTTCTGATGGAGACAAATGAACGCTAATTCGTGTCTCTTTGACATTTTCTTCATCTCCCAGGTTAACAATCTCAGTCTCGTCCAACTTGGACTTAGGCCTGTTCTCAAAATTCTCGACTTCTTTAACAATCTCTTTTGGTATATCATCTTCTCTGAATCTATGTCCGTTTGTTGCGTTGTCTCGTTGCACGTCACAGTCATTGGTCGATCAAGACAAGTAATAGTAATGCTATATAAGTAAAGTAAAAAGAGAAAATAATAAGAGTATGATTTGTAAAGAAAATCAAAATGCATTGATAATTCCATGACTGTTTTGAACATTGAAGATATTATTGCAAAATTTAAAATGTGAAAGGAAAGTCAACTAGTAAAAATAAAAGATAGTGCATGATGCTTGTTCAGCCTTGCTACCCTAAGGCTCATCGGGCTCTGGTTGTCCTGATGGTCCAGGTATTGAGGCGGGCTACTCTGCTTACTGCCTGTATGGAAGGGCCTTCCTTCCCCTCCTCCTATAATCCATATCATTGTCTTCTAAGAACAAATTCCTTACTGCTGCCAGTGCTTCCTCTTCTTCTGAACCATAAATAACATCGGCTGGTTGGAAAGTCTGCTCCAAATGTGGTATTGGCTACTCCAGTGGATAGTAAGGACCGCGCCATGGTGGCAACCAATTGTTGAATTCCTCCCAAGGGTACTCATATCCCAGACCGAAGGTGGTTCCATGTTTCTTTAGTTTGATAGGCTTAGCGATTCCTTGGAGGTTCCTGCCAAGTCCCTTGCCAGGTTCGTATCCGCTCCAGTTCAATATACTCTCGATCTTTTTATCCCACCATTTATCTTTGTCAACAACGTTCACCCTTTCGATGTGATGGTAAGTTACCCCTTCTAGCTTCCTTCTTCCGTCGATTGACGGAATGGTCTGGTGACTGTATATAGGATTGCTTCTGTCGCTGTCAATGATTACCTCTTGATGGTTCCATTCAAATTTTACCGCCTGATGCAGTGTTGATGCCACAGCCCCAGCAGCATGAATCCATGGTTGTCCCAGCAGCGGATTGTAAGATGTCGGTACGTCTATCACTTGAAAATCAATATCAAACCAAGTAGGCCTCATTTGCAAACACAGGCTGATTTCCCCAATGGTGGACCTTTGGGAACCGTCGAAAGCTTTAATGTTGATGGCCCATCCTTGATCTCATGAAGCCCCTTTCCCAATGTCCTAAGTATTACCAACGGACAAATATTGAGGCTGGACCCTCCATTAATCAGGATTCTAGCGATAAAATAATCTTTGCATTGCACGGTGATGTGGAACGCCTTGTTGTGACTCAACCCTTCGGGTGGCAACTCGTCTTCATAGAAAGTGATCTTGTGACTTTCCAATACCTTCCCCACCATGTTTGCCATCTCTCCTCTGGTGATGTTGCTTGGTACATATGCCTCACTCAGCACCCTTAACAAGGCATTCTTGTGTGCATCGGAATTTTGTAGCAAAGCTAGGATAGAAATTTGTGTCGGCGTTTTGTTCAGCTGATCAATGACCGAGTATTCCTTGGATTGTATCTTTCTCTAGAGATCATCAATCCCGGTTTTAGTGATGGTTGGCCTACCAGAGGCTTGCTTGCTTGACTCAGCCAAATGTTCTGGGGTATAAACCCTACCGGTTCTCTTCATACCCTGTGCCGCAGCGGCTTCCCCCAAACTTGACCTTCCCTTTTCTTCTTGCCTCGGTTGTGTAGTCCCAAGGTATGGCATTTGTATGGAATGGTGTTACGGCAGACATTGCCACCGGAATTGGCGTGGATATCTTTAATCCGAATAGAACATGTACCTTAGGCAGTGAAACTACAATTTCGAAAGGTGTAGATGCATTTGCTGGTGATATAAATTCGACCTCAATCGGCGTTGGCGTCTTTGCAGAGGATGGTGCTTCAAACTCAAGTGGCATGGATATATTTACCTCGGCATCCCCAGAAGGTTGAATCTGGACTACAATTGGATTAAGGGTGACTATTGGCTTCTTTGGATCGTCATTTTTTGTGATCAACCCGATCGATCCCTTGGGGTCCCAATTATCCTTTATTTTAATCATGTGAACAGCTCCACCCTTGTGGTTTGGCAGAGGGTTTTTTCGGACATTCGGAGCAGGCTCCTTTGCCACAATAATCTTGTTATCAATTAGGGCCTGGATCTTGTCTATTAGGGAGCGACATTCCTCGATGGTATGTTCTTTCATGCCGAAATGTTATGCACAAGATTTATTTGGGTTGAACCACTGAGGAGGGTTTTTAGGGGTTATGGCAGGGATAGGGGTGATATAACCAGCAGCTTTGAGCCTTTCGTACAATTGGTCAATGAGTCCAGCAATGGTGGTATACTATTTGGGAGGTCTTCGGTCAAAATTTGGTCGAAGTCTAGGAAAGTTTTGACGTGTGGGAGGTGATTGATAGTGGGATGGTTGAGCATTGTAGGCTTGGTAGAAGTGTGCAGGTTGGGAATATCTTGGTGAGGTAGGTTGATATATGGGAGGTGGATGTGATTGATAAGTGTGTGGTGGAGTTTGGTAAGAGGGTGAGGGTGCCTGGTAGTTCGGAGTAGGCTGATATGTGAGTGGAGGCATTGGATAGGTTTGGTATTTGATAGGGGATTTGGCTCTCTATGCCACCATTACGGCACCTACGTCCCTTTTCTTGGACGTACCACCAGACTGTAAAGCCTTATTGGTGGCTTGTAAGCCTTCAATGTTTGTAACCATACCACTTTTGATGCCTTCTTTGATCCTTTCTCCTAGCTTGATGATGTCTGAAAATTTATGGTTCTCAATCAATATTAGCCTTTCATAATACTGCGGGTCCTGAGCCCGGACGAAAAACTTGTTCATTTATTCCTCCTCTATAGCAGGCCTGACCTTAGCAGCTTCTGATCTCCAGCGAGTAGCATACTCGCATAATATTTTCGTGGGCCTCTACTTTAGGTTCTGGATGTAGAACACATCTGGTGTATTTTTTGTATTGAACTTGAATCTGTCCATAAAGTCAGATGCCATACTCACCCAGTTCTATCATTTCTTTGGGTCTTGGCTAATGTAACAAGACAGAGCATCTCCTTTCAGACTCCTCATGAAAAGTTTCATGCGGATCCTCTCGTCCTTTCCTACCCCGACCAGCTTATCGCAATATGTTCTCAAATGAACTCTTGGATCCCCTATACTATCAAACATCTCGAACTTAGGAGGTTTGTACCCCTCGGGTAGTTCGACATCGAGTTGTATGCAAAGATCTTCGTAGTTCAACCCTTCAATCCCCTTACTTCCTTCGACACCCTAAATTCGGCTAGTCAATTTCTTGAGTTCTTCAGCGAGATTCCTAATAATAATGTCTTTATTATCAGACTCGGGTGCGCTTGAGATGGATTGGGTGGAGTGTGGCATGGTTTCCACGTAGATAGGGGTGTTATGATGGGTGTGAAAGTGGTAATTTGTGGAGTTTTGGGGTTCAGGGATGGGCAGTGGAGTATTGTTAGAAGTATGGCTGGTGTTGCAGTGGTGGTGAGGAGCGGGATGGTTTAGTGGCTTTGGGATATTTTGTGGAGGTGTGGGGTCTTGAGAATTTGGGAAGTTGACATATGGAGCGCTGAGGGAAAATGACAAATTCGCCAGATTTCGAACTTGATCAAGTTCCTCCTGGAACTTCAACAGTTTTTGCTCGAGTTGGGTCGCACTTTCTTTGGAAACCTGAGTACCATGAGTGACCTCTACTCGTTCAGTTGATATTTTCCTTTCTGGTGTTGTTCGAATCTTCCATCTTCCCTTTGTTCTTGTTTCTGATAGGACTAATAGGAGGAGTGTGTGGAGGTCCCCTGGATCTCGTTGAATATGATGATGATGTCAGAGTGCACGAACTAACCTTTGGGGAGGGGAATAATAAAAACATAAACAAAGAATAAAACAAAAGGTAACCAAGTTAGTGAGGATCATAAAAAGTATTGCGGTATTTAAATACATAGTGCGGGAATTTAAAACGTGTCCTAATTTGGGACCTCTTTGTGCCCGAGGTAGGCGTAAAGACAAATTGATTTTGAGAACTTAGGATGCTAAATGCCTCATTTTATTGATAAAAAGTAGACGAATCCCAAATTGACACTAAATAAACAGGAAATGAAAAATCACTAATAGCCACTGGCCTTATTACATTTTGTAAAGCGAAAAAGGAAAAACTCCTATCTACTTGGTCCAAGAAGGACCTTCCCCAGACTCGGCATCTTTGGCTCCATTGAATAGCTTCACCAACTCGCGAAGTCCCAGCAATAGGTAAGCTCTGGCTAGGTGTCCACCCTCATTTCCTTCAGCATTCTAGCAATCCTCGATTCTTTTGAGAAATTTCCTTTCCATCTCTACCAAATCCCGCTCCAAGTATCCCAGTCGCTTTGTTGGCACTGACAGCCATGTCTTTCCACTCTTCAATCAGCCTTTGGTGGGCTTCTTGTATCTTACGGTGCTCGCTTTCACATTCCCAAATCCTCTTGCGCGGTTGATTGTATTTGACCTGTGCCTCGGCCCTCTCTTCTATGATCCTGTGGCCCCTAGCAAGTCTTGGCTAACCTAGACCGTCGTGATTAGATTATAACCAGCCTAAATAGTAGGGAGCGCAACCAGCGTGGTATCTGTCTAGTTCGATAGTATCTCTTCCCATGATGATCTTGCAATACCACATACGCTGAGCTTGGCACTTATAAGGACTGTCTTCAGCTTGGAAGTCATCCCGGAAGTGACTCATCTTGTTGACCCTTGGTATAATCTGCTTCTTACCAGCCTGTCTCGTAACTCGAAGAGGGACATATGGGTAGGTTCATGTTAGACCGATTAATATTAGAAACGGCGCGTCCCTGGATCGGGCGATAAACTCCTCGGTAGGGAACCATTCGAACATCCATTGTATTTGATCCTCAGTTAGGTTTTCAAACAACTCTAACCATCCCTTAGCATCTTTTGGCTGGGCGAACATGTTGGGCATGTAATTCATCCACCTTGGATGATTGAAAGCTATATGATCATCCCAGTCCCTTTGCTGAATCTTTTGCCGGTATTCACCCCTTTGGAGGTGTTCTATGAGCCAGAGTTGGAGTAGCAAATTGCAGCCCTCGAAGTGTCCGGCTCTTTGTTGACACTTCTCCAAGGCTCGCTATATCTCTGCAATGATCATGGGCACTATGCTGAATGGTTGCCCACCAATTCGCTCCATCAGAGTTTTAGTTACCACAGCCAGCCTGGTATGGATCCTTGCTTTCTTTATTGGGAACACTATCAACCCCAGGAAACAAAACATAAATACAAAGACCCTTCGATGAATATGCCTAATGATGTGATGGAAAATTCGTCGGGATAGGTACGGTAGGACTTTTTGTGGCTGTACCTCTCATACAAGTAGTCGAAGGGGACATAATATTCCTTCAGACATGTCAGTTCTGGATTCTTCTTCAGACCCATCATTTTGAGAAAACCTCTACCCTTGCGGTTTTCTGGCATTAACAAACCCAGAGTTTCCCATGGTATACCGGCTAATCCTCCTATTTCCTCCAGCATGGGTGTCATCTCAATGTCTCCGAAGCAGAACAAAGACCTATCATAATCCCAGAACAGAGTAGCAGCTTCTATGATCTTGTTGTTAGGTTGGATTTCCAGGAGAGAAGGTAGATTTCCTAGGTATATCCGGATAAGAGTCTGATCACTGGAGTGAAGATCCTCCCACCATCTTAGCAATTTTGGGTGGATGTTGGACACCATGCCGAATCTGGGGACATCGTGCCTCATATTTGTGCAAGACAAAAAGGTTAGGCCCTTACCCCCACCAGACTCAACTATTAAATATCAATAATTGGCATAAAACATTTAGTTCTCCAAATAAATGCACAAAACATGGTAGTGTCTGTTTGGGTTTAAGGGAAACCCAGTGGACTTTGGACAAGGCTATCTTAAAGAGTCATTATGCGGAAAACATAACTGACTCGGCTAGGTTTGACCATGATGCATGCACAATTAAACAAAGTAAGGTTTCTATATGTTTTAGACTAGTACCCTTGAGCGGACAACTCAAGAGTGAAAGGCACGGAACCGTCAACTACACCATTGATCGACTGGTTTTACTGCAAATATGCCTTTGTCGAATTTAGGGGGTGATAACATCGGAAGAGCACAACCACTCATTAGAAGCGTTGCTATGGTATTTTGTTTGGCACGAGTGGAATGTGATGTTGAAAACATGTTTATGCAATAACTAAAGAAGCTTGTCATGTATTTGCACGTTGAGAAAGTAGTAAATACAACAGTTCTTCATAAAAGTAGTAATAAAGAAAAGCAGTAAAGGAAAGCAATAAAAGAAATAAAGGAAAGAAACAAAAGACAAGTCAGTTTTGTAGTTGAAAAGGAGAATTGAATGCTTAAAGGTATTAAACAAATAAAAGCATATAAAGAAAATGTCAAGCCATAGTAATAGTCTGAAATGGTAAAAGCCTAAAAGATCCCCAGCAGAGTTTCCATGCTGTCGTGCCCCCTTTTTCTCGCGAAATCGGGTTTATGACATTTGGGAGAGCAACTCATTCCCTTTTGAGAATTTGGGTTTGAATTGAAGAATCGCCACCTAATGATTAAGGTGCATTAGGACACCAAGAGGGTTTTGATTCGAGTAACTAGAGATTGGGTAAGGGCTTGAAATTATCCCAAGGAGAAGGCGTTAGGCACCCCTCAGGATCCACTACTGTGGTTCCTGACCAGACTATTGTTGTGACTTTAGGTACAAATAACATGTAAGCAAATGTAACTTCAAATAAGAGGGGATTTTCACATAATGGTTGACAAACAAACAAAGTTGGAAAGAACTAAAAGAAAGCTGATTTTCCTTAAAGACATAGTTTGAAATCTTTAGAAGAAACAAAGAAACAAAAGGAAAGAGGGTCCTAGGTTTATTAATAATATGGATCACCCCACACAATGTCCAGTAATCACTCCTCAATGAGGGGCAACACGTGACATTATCGCGTGGTCATCATATCCATATCTACCCTTCCCACCCCGTTAAGGTATTAAAGCGCGGAATTGTCTCGTTTTACTTATTGCATGCTGTTATCTGTCCCAAATCCTATCAGTCTCGGAGGCATTTAGGACTACTAATCCTAAAGGGGAGGGGTATTAGGTTTATTTGTAGTTTCAAAGGCAAAATTCTAAGGCGGCACACAAAACATGTATAACAAATTGGGGGAAAGCACATAACAAGCAAAAAGGGCTCAGATATACCTCCTTTAAACAAAGAAGCACGTAATTAGCCTGACTTACACATACTATTTAGGGCCTGATTAAATACTAACATGAGAGGACTTAAAGGTTGAGGCTGACTGATTTATTACATAATTCAGATAAGAAGCCCTAATCAGACCTCCTGTTGGTTGTAGTTAATAGAACAGATTCAGTTTATAACTTTACGCTAAGGCTTGCCTAAGTGTTGGACAAGGATCCTATGGGCATGACATCTACTGAATTCAGAAAGCAATGAAATAACAAGGTCTAAAAAATAGACTAAATACGGTAGTCAAAAAGAAAAGGCATGTTTTAATGAAGCTTATAAGTTCTGCAACTAATGGTACTTATTATTACTGGTTTTAGCTCTATACGCGAATGAAGTGATTCAAATTCGATTAGGAATTCCTATAGACATGCTTTCTACGTGTAGTTGATTTTAAGCCTTTTGTAGACATGGTAAAATGTAGAAGCCTTATAGACATGATATCTAAATGCATAAGACTGGTTTTATCCTATAAACATGGTATCTAACTGGCAGAAAAACCTATGAGCATGATATCTAGATGCAACATTTGTTTAAAACCTATGATCATAATATCTATACAAATGTAGTAATCCTATGATCATGATTCTATGTGAAAATGGATATTCAGAATCCCCTATAGGCATGCTTTCTATATGCATTTGAGTGTGCAGAATTCAAAACACCTATAGACATGGTATCTATGTGAGAATGTAGAATTTAGAATGACTTGTAGGCATAGTATCACCGTGAGAATGCAGAATTTAGAATGACCTATAGGCATGGTATCTACCCTTTGCATACATAGTTACCCGCTCTTTTCACTAGCCATCCCCGAGAGTTTATTACAAATTATTATAGCTCAAAATAAAGTAAAAAAATACATTAAAAAATATAAAAGTACAACCAAAGGAGAGCCTGATTCAAACTTCATGTCTAAAATATGAGGTAAACCAAATCCAAGAGATCATGATCCAAAGCCTTTCTCTCATTTGAATGTGTCAAAGTTCCTAAGAGCATCAATGGGACTCCGGGCAATGCTCACACCCAAATGTATTATCAGATTAGGACAAGTGCAGTGTGGAAGGGCCAACCCTCAAGTGTCCAAGTTCAGAGGGAGCTCAAAGGGTCCCAAGGCAAGGCTCACAAGAGGGGGGAAAACTTAAAGACTAAGAGAGGGTGCAAGTGCAGAAACAGAATTCAAAAAGGGGAAAGGGAGAGGGAAACAACTACAAATAAGTACACATAGGGAATAAGGAGATTATAAAGAGCCTATTGCTTTGGCAAGGGTAGGCTTCAAGAATGCTCATCAATGGAGGATGCTAGCATACTCTCAAACCTGCCAGAACACACTATTTAGAGGCTAGGATCCCAAGGGATCAAGTTTGATTCATGGACAATAACTTGCAGTATTGCCATTCCTCAAACCATAACTTAATCACATAGGGGTCAGGGGTTTGGGATTCATAATAGAGCAGGCAAAAAGAAATCAATATGTTAAAGCAAGTGCTGAACTATACTGAAGTAGTAAGTAGACAGGGATACAAAACGTAATAAATAAACACATTGTTGTGAAGTTGAAATCTTAAATCAGGACATATCAGTTTCAAAGAAGTAAATAGAGAAAAGCAGGCAGTAGGTCTTGTAAAATTGCCACAGTTCAAGCAACAAGAGATAATACTTTGAGTTTAAGTATAAGTTCAGAAAGACTACGAGTGACGGATTGATCTCTTTATGTCAATGAAAGAGTTGATATTTAAAGCGTGAAAAACAGGCAAAAATAAGGTAAGAAAACAATTAAGGAACTGGTTATCAATTAAAAATCAATCAATACAGGACTTCCTTTAATTAAGGAATTCAGATTCAAATGGTAAAACTATTTAAGGAAAGAAATCAACTGAACATCTTATGCAAAGTAGGCAATTAGGGGTAAATACATAGGAGTTTTAATTAAGGGAAGAATTTTGATATACACGGCTAAAACAAATAAGGTAAGGATCAATCAGTATACAGTAAATCAAGGGGTCAGAGGTTTGAAATTACTGGCTCATGAATGGGCTAAGGAAATTTTTTGACTCAAATCAAGTTACAGGGAAATCAGCATATAAGGAAAGAAGTCAATCAAACTTATACAAGGGAAGTATGAAATCAATCAATATTGAAAGCCATTTTTAGAGGAAAGCTCAGCACATATAAAGAGCACACAAATATGCTAGGTTGAATTTAGAGCAAAGAAAACGTCATGCTATTGCAAAATCAGTAGGTAGTCACATAGGTTAGAAGAGATAGTATCAAATAGCATACAAGGGGTCCAGTATAAAGACCTTAGAAGGGTTTTAGTAGAAAAATCAGAATCTCTTAAAGAAACAGAGATTTCAAGACTCAGTTAACAATTTCAGAAAACTCGAAATAGGTGGAAAAAAGTTAGGTTTTCTAAAATCAAACAAGTTCAAAGATGAAGATCAAGCAAATCACATAGCCAAGGGTCTCAAAACTCGGATGAACCCCCAAATTTAGGGTTCTTTCCATTAACCGAGTGCAGAGACGAAGGGACAAGTGATTAAGGAAAAGATACTAATTGAAACAGGTTCAGAGGTCTCAGAAAGGAACTGAGACCTTTAACATGCTCTTTTAGTTGTAGGAACTCATGATAGGCATAGTAAAAGAACAACATGCAAAACCAATAGAAGAACTAGTAGAAGAAACAAATAAGAACATAGTGAAAAAAAACATAACAAGAACACAGTAGGAGAAAACAAGGTACACGAAACACACAAAGAACATAGTAGAAGCAACATAGTGGAAGAAACATACAAAGAAAAAGAAAATCAGAGAAACATACAAGAAAAAAAAGAAAATCAGAGAAACATAACTCAAAAACCCCAGATCGGAAGAAATAAAGGTTTTGAAAGCATAGTTTTAAAAGAAATGTCAAGAAATCATTTTAAAATTTTTGGGAAAACATGGATCTAGAATAGATCTAAGGAAATCAGAAGAACCTCAAAAGATATGTTTCAGAGGAACCCAAACAGTGAGAATGACTTGGATCGTCGTTGATATAAACAGGTGGAGTCGAGGCCAGGCTCGAACAGACATGGCTTGCCGGAGATAGCCATGGAACGCGAATCAAACAAGGTCTGGACCTAGCTTCTTCGTGGTCAAGTCATGAGTCTTTAGTAACCAAGCGTGTAGGAACCATAGAAGGCTGGTAGGTGGTTAGACCACCATGGATTCAGGCCAGGAGGTGGCCGGAGAAGGCGAGTGGAGCTCATCGGAGCGGAGGGGAAGGGGGAAGGTTCAAGAGAGAACCAAAGATAGAGAGAGAGAGAGAGAGAAGAGATTCGGTTGAGTGAGGAATGAGAGGGATTTGGGGGGGGGGGGGTCGTTTGGGTTTAATTTGGTAAGAGTGAATATGGGTCGTTGATCAATTTTGATCAACGGCCAAGATTTAATCCGGTTTGGGTCGGGTAGATTTAGGGATTGGGCTTGGGTCTTTGGGCTGGTTTAATTTGGATTGGGGTCTTGTGTAATTTAGGCTAGATTATAAAGCCAAATCTGGTTATAACCTAAATAGCCCCTTTCTCCCATTTAATTTATAAAAATAATAAATGAATTTGTGAAAACAAATTGAAAGTGCTAAAATCGTTTATAATATAAAATTTAAAATTTAAAAATATAAGACCCTTTTTTATAAACACGAGACGAATTTAAACCTAAAAATGGCTAATATTGCAATTATGCAATATATCTTTAAAATACCAAATAAATTTGTAAAAAAAATATAAAAAAAATATCTTAGCCATATTTCAGTGTAAACATGAAACTCCAATAAATGAATCACCAAAATGATAATTTTGGGAATAATTATTGGGTTTTTCTTGATAAAATAGGGCAGTAAATTGATTTAAAAATCCTTGAAAACAAAATGATTAGCACATTGGCACTTATTTCTCCAAAATTAATGCACACAATCGTGGTTGTGTCCGTTGGGATTATGGAAAACCCGATGGACTTTTGGACAAGGCTTGTCTTAAAGGGTTACTTTGCAGACAACATATTAACTCGGCTAGGTTTGACCATGATGCATGCACAAATAATCAGAGTAAGGTTGTTATAGAGGTCTAGACTGGGACCCTCAAGTAGACAACTTGAGGGGGAAAGGCACGGAACCATCGAATGCACCGCTGATCGGCTAGTTTTACCGTAAATACACCTTTCCAAATTTAAAAGGGTGATATATAGGAAGAGTGCAAACACTAATCAAGCGTTGCTATAGTATTGATTATGCACGAGTGGAATATGATGTTGAGCATGATTTATGCAACAATAAATAGCATGTTTTCAAGTATTTGCACGTTTAAAAACGATAATTCAGTATTTAAATAATTGAAAAACAATTACGAAAAAAGAAAACAAAAGACAGGTCAATTTCAGGAAATAAAGGAAATCATGAATGCTTGAAAATAAGCAGTTAAATCCAAATAAGGGGGAGGGTGCATGGGATAAGGCATGCTTAAGACTGATTCACAATAATAAGTTCGTTTTGGTAAGAGCCTAAAAATATCCCCAGCAAAGTCGCCATGATGTCACGCCCCCTTTTTCCTTCGCAGAGTCCGGGTTTCAACATTCATTTGGGAACAACTCATTTCCTTTTGGGAATTGGGTATTTAAAGAGCCACCACCTAATGGATTAAGGTGTGTTAGGGCACCTAAAGCAATTTACTCATGTAACCAGTTTGCATTACTAGAGATTAGGGTAAGGTCTTGAAATAACCTTGAGGGGAAGGTGTTATCTCGCGGTCCACAACGGTGGGTTCCGACAGAACTTAAGCTATGTCAATTAGTCATTTAACAAGTAAGCGGTCTCAGCACATATTTGCAACTAAAGGTAGTTTAGACAGTCTAAACACATATACAAACAAGAAAGATAAGCATAAATTAATGAGGTTTAAACAGTCCGAGCATACATAAACCAAGAAAGTGTAGGAGGTTTGAGTACACATATGTGATTTGGGGAAAGAGAAGTCCTAAGTTGATTAGCCTATAGTATCAATCTGTGCAATGCCCTATAATCCTCCTCAAGTAGAGAGGATACATGTGACATTAGCGTGCAGGTCATCATATCCTTTTACTACCCATTACCCTCCCTTTAGTGGTTATATAAGTGAGTTTAATTAACGAACTCTAAGCGTGTTTTACCCTTCCCTTCCTTGTGGTCCCATAGGAGTTTAGGACCTCTAGACTTAGGCAGTTCTAGATAATCATGAGGTGTTTAAAAGGCAAAAATCTAGGCAACAACAAATAACACATAGGACTATCAATTAGGGAAGCAGATAAAGGGCTCATGTTCACCTCCACATACATAGACAAATAAGTAGCACGTCTCAAACATAGTTTGTAGGTAATTTCAGAGTAATCCTAGAATAGGGTATCTAGGTGAGCATCAAAACACAAAATATGCAACATTGTTTTTTTAAAGGAGAAATGATGGAACCCTAATCAGTTTGCCTGCTGATTTTATAACCTGTTAAACTTGAGCAGTTTTATAAATAATCAGAGCACAGTTTCTCAGTTGTTACAAGGACATCAATTACCTAAGGCTTGCCTAGGCGTGGGGCTATATGCAACCATAGTGGTAGAAGTTGTTTAAACAATTTGAAGTTATTTCAAACTATAGGCAGACTGATCTAAGTGATGAAGGTTATAACAAGTGATTTTATACAGATTGATACTAGAACTTGATACCAATGCGTGAAACTATTCTAGTCTATTTATTTGAGCGACATGAGGCAAATGCACGAATAGTCCTAAAACATGATCTTTGATGCACATGGAGAAGGTTATTTATTGAGCAGTTTTAATGACCTAGTGGCAAGATTTCTAAATGATCATGAATTATACAGAATCAGAAATAGAGTAGGGATCTACCACATGCTTATAGTATGCAAAGTAGTAAGCGTGAATACCATAAAACAGGATGTCTAATGCACAAATTTAGCATGGTTTAAATGCAAATAAACATAGCAATCCAAAAACATGATTTCTAGTACATCACACAAGCCTAGAACATGATTTCTACAGCAGATTTGAATAATGTAAATCCTAAAGCATGATTTCTACCCAACTTTACCCCACAAGATCCTATAGATGCCCTCCATTTTCACTATTTACCCCAATATCTGTCTACAAATGATTATTACAGATCAGGATTGCATAAATTATATAAATGAGATGTAAACTGAACTATAGGGAGCCTGAAGCAGGCCCAAAATAAACCTGGGAGTACCAGGCCTTCAATGTAGTCTCAAATGCCCAGAAATATCATAGTCAATTTGTGTCCAGTGTGTCAGAGTTTCCTAAGGACCTCAAGGATCCCATGCAGTGCTCACACCAAGACTTTTCTCAGAATAAGGAATGATTATATGTAGTGTGGAAGGGCCAGCCCCAATGTGCCATTCGGAGGAATCTCATGGGATTCCTAGGCAGTACACACATTGGAGAGGCAGAATCTATTGACCTAAGATTAAAGTGAAAGTGCTTGACACAGTTTTGAAAGACTTAGTGAAAAAAACAGTGTAGAGATAACATTAGGAGTAAAAGATTTTGAGAGAAATTAGTTGTAAGAGAAGGCTAAGAGTGAAAACCATTTAAGAGAATAGTAAACATATTTTTCGAAATCAGTTCTGAAGAGAGCAAGCATATAGTCAATAAGTCATAGGGTACACAAACATCCAACAAACCAATGTCACACAGGGATGACAGGGGGTTGGGAACATATATGAGTCACATTGGGGGTACATGGACAGAGTATAGAGGAAACATACAGACAACAACTACATAAAACACTTAGGATCTTAGAGACTTAGCAGGCTAGTCATGGACAGTAAACAGTTAAGACATAGATCACAGATGTAATGTAGAAAGCAGGACATGTCTTAAACAAGATTAAGTATACAGGCAGGGTCAATCACATACATCAAATAACCAACATGATCACATAGTTAAGGGTTTAAACAGATATTCACAAACAGGCTGGTTAAGTATCAGATAACTAGGTGAAGTGTTGACATGCTAATCATACATTGAATAGGGCATAACTTAAACGTTCTAAGAAAAGAAGTAAACAGGAAAACATGTTGAATTCATGGTCAATGAAATAAAACAGTAATGAACACATAGAGTTTAGGTTTCAAAATCTAATCAGCGACATACCAGTTAAGGAAGAGAGCACAGAATGTAAAGCAAGTGCAATTCAATATCTAGTCTTGGCTTACAACCGGCTAGATCAGTGATTATCACAAGTAGCAGAGAAAGAAAGGATAGTTTTGAGTGTAAGTGTGTATTTTTTTTAACTAATGTTCGTGTGTTAAAAATTAAAACATAGGATTTTATATAGTAGTTCAAGGATAGGGCAAATAAGGTGACAATACCAACTTCAACCAATCATGGAAGGATCACAGAATCAATTACACGAAGAAAATCAGTATAGTTTTCCCTTAATTAAGGGTAATTAGCCAACGGTAAGGACATGATATATTTAAGGAAAGAAATTCAAATCAAACTTAAGCAAAAAGTGAATAATTAGGAGTCTAATTAAGGAAATAATCACATAAGGAATCAGTAAATATTATAGGAAATTAAATAAGTGAGAAGACTAATTAAGGTCATAAACAGGGAAATAATCGAGAATCAAGCAATCATAATTTCAAAGTGAGAGTGATTTCTCGAAAGATAACAACTTCCACAAATAGAAGATAGGCTAAGTAAAGTTTCAAAAACATAGAGAAATTAGATGAAAAATAATTCTGAAACCCTAATAGGGATTAATTAGGGTGAAAGTCACAAAGCAATGAATCTGACTAAGGAAAAGCATGTAAGTCAATACAGAATGAAACAATGCAATGGGTAACATGGAAACACTCAGAATCGAACGTAGGCTTCGAAAATCATGGACTCGTAACAAAATGAGAAAGATTCTTACTCAAGGTCGGGCAAATAGCCTGAAACATGCAAGAAATCTGAAGGTGCAAAATAGACCTGCCTAGGTCCCTTGAACTTCCCTCAAGGATCTAGGAGACGGATGGACCATAGCCAGTAGGAGGCCGGTAGAGGCCTGAGATGATGAAGAAACACCATGTAATAGCAGCGTAAGACGGTGAGGGCAAGGAAATTAGGCTTTTTCTAGGGAGCGTTTAAGACAGAAATGGGAAGAATGACGAAGGGGAAGGGGTAAATGATTAGGGTTAGAGGGGGGTTTGGTTAGTTTAATTATAGTAGGAAAATCCTGGACCGTTGATAAAAAATGATCAACGACCAGGATTGGCTAATCATTGGGTCGGGCAGGTAAATGATTTGGGCCTAAGGTTTTGGGCTAATTTATAAAGAGGTGTTGGGCTGGTTATTTAGGCTAAAATTGAAAATAAAAGGGATGTTTATTAAATACCCAAAACAATTGAATAAAATTAATTTGTAAAATAATTAACTAATTATAAAAATGATTTTCATGCGTAGAAATATTTAAAAAATAATTTCAGTATTTTGAAATATAATGCACTAATTTCTGGTAAAATAACGAAAAAATTGTATGCATTGGCTATAATTGCAAGGTTATTGCAATTATAACCAAAAGGTGACAATTTGGCTATTTTTAAAATAATTTGGACTTAATAGGACCATAAATAGTAATATTAAATCAACAAATATTTTAAAATTATTTGTGATGCAGTTTTATAATTATTTATATAAATGAAATACTAGAATAAATTAATTTAAAAATATAAAAATTATGGGAAAATATCCATTGATGATAATGCATAGTTTTGAAGGTATATATACACTTTAAAATATTATAGAAAAAAATTGGGTATCAACATGCACCACAGTCAGCGCCCCACGCTGGCTACGGCCCTCAAATTTTACTTTTTGTCTTTTTGCCCCGATTTCGCTCCAATTCGAGCCATTTCATCCCAAATTGCATCCGAATAATTCGTACACATATAAATACCACAAATGAGCACAAGTCATCATATTAAATATCTCAAATCATCGAAACATGAGAAAAATACGAGGCGATATATCAAAATAATATATACTATAAGCCGATTATCAGGCATCAAAGGGCACTCCTGGTCCAAGTTCACTAGGCTTTTGTGTGAGGAATGATTAGGGAGAGTTGGTGTATGCAAGGGCAATAGACCTGAGAGACAACGAATGTAGTAGCTGAAGCAAAGGCAATTATGCAAGGATTGGAATATTGTGTGGAGAATGATCTATATCATCTCATTTTAGATACATACTCATTGGTGGTAAAGAAGGTGATTGAAGGGCAATGGGATCCTCCATGAGCAATTTCTCAATAGGTGAATGGGATTAAGGAGATGAGGAACAACTTCAATTTGATATTTCAACAGTATTCAGAGAAGGCGACTCAATGACAGACTTTATAGCTTACATTGTTTTATCTTTTGCAGGCACATCTGAATTTTGATTCATTTTCTGAACTGCCTAGTGCATGTGGGAGGTTGATTATTCTAGAAAAATCCCAAACTCCTAACCTTAGGGTAAGAATAGCAAAGAGAAGAGCCCCAGATTAATGGCTTCACATTGCATGCTTCTGCACTTACCTGCTTGTTTCATTAGGTTGTGGATGGTGCAGCTTTACCTACTTCTATTATGTCCAAATGTTAATGAACTTGTCCTTCTGTGTTTCTGGATATTGGTAAATTACTTCCCAGTGGTATTAGCATGTTCCCATGCTCAATTTGGTGGTGGTTTAGCAATGTTCAAAATGGTTACTACATCAAAGGTTCTGGCATGAATTTCAATAAGCTTACAAGGTATTTCTTTGAACATTGCAAGTACTAGGTCTAGACTAGATTTGCATGCATTTGTGTTGTTTGGTGTTCTATACTGTACAACATCAGGGTGTTGCTAAGTGGTATTAGCATGTTGTCATGGTCAATTTGGGGACTATTGATACCCAATTTTTCCCTATATATTTTCTAATATGAAAAATACCTTCAAAATATAATCTGTATGAATATATAAGTATGTCCAAATATTTTATTATTTTTTCTTAATTTTTAAAAAAATTTAAACCAATTTATTTCCCTATTTTATTCATAAAAAACCAATAATAATTCCCAAAAATTATCACTTTGGTGATTCATTTATTGGATTCATATATTTATGATACAATATAGCTAACATGATTTTTGCATGTTTTTACAAATTTATTTAGCATTTTTAAAGCAAAATTGCATATGATTGCAATATTGGCCTCTTTTAAGATTTAATTGCATTTATGCTTATAAAAATTAGGTCCAGTATTTTTAAATTGATAATTATATGTTATAATTCATTCTAGTACTTTCAATTTATTTCCACAATTTAATTTGCTATTTTTTATAAAATAAATGGGGAAAATGGCTATTTAAAATCTAGCCAGACTTCATTTCAATTTCAGCCTAATTTGAACCCCAATTTGAACCCAATTTATCCCGACCCAATTTCAAATTAAACCGACCCAGACCTGGATCCCCACCTAACCCTTTAAATCCCAGCCGTTGATCATTTAGATCAATGGCCACCGGCTGCCCTTACCATTTTTAACTCAAGCCAACTCCTTAACCTAATTCACTTCCCACCTACTGCCGCCCTTGAAACCCCCACCTCTATCAACTCTCTCTGAAACTCTCATGAACCCTAGCCGCCGCCCTCTAACCCTACCCTAATACCTACCTAATCCATGCCCTTCCGTGGTCATTTGAGGCATATACCATCCTTCCATGGCTTCTATGTATTTGTTCTTATGGTTTCAAGGCCAGACCTTGAAGGAGTCTGTCCAGTCCTTGTTCGATTTCAGTTCATGGCTCTTCTCCGGTAATCCTTAACCTTTCTTCGGCCAGCCATGGCCGCTCGAGTCAGATCCTTGACTCTCCTGGTTAGATCTGTAAATTTCAGGACCTTTCTCACCTTTTCTGGGTTTTCTGAAACCCTAATCTCTAAGATCTTTTAAATTTCTTTCAGATCTACCTTAGATCTGTGCTTACCTTGAACTTTTTAGCATTTTCTCGAAGTTTCTTTAACTTTGCTCTCAAAATGACTCTTTATCTTCTCCGATTAGGGTTCTTCTTTTAAGTTATTTCAAAATCTATTCTCTGATTTTAACGTGTTTCTGATCTTGCTATGTTTTGCTCATGTTGTTCTTCTATCTGAGTTAGCATATTTAAAAAACCCTAATTTCTTTTTGCTGTTTGTTAGATGAGTGCTTGTTTTGTTAAGATTTTGTTCGATTTATTTGTTTATCATCTTTTAAGTCGACTATTGTTGAAAAAAAACCTATGTCTTGGGTCTGAAACTGTTCGTTTGAATATCTGACTCGATTTGAAGTTCCTTGTTCCAGAATCTCTTTTTCTTTATGTGATTCCTCTGATTCTAGGTTTTATTATCTTTAAAACTCGACTATGCTTGAAACCCTAACTTTTCAAAAGGCTTTCTCGTCTGCTACTGTGAGACCTTTGCATATTTCTGATACTTTGTTTTATCCATTGTTGACTCAATGTGACTTGACCTACTTGATTACTATGCTTCGAATGTTTGCTTTACTACTGAACCTTATGCCTATTTCTGTATGCTATTACTTTTGCCAATGGATTTGGCCTCACATGTCTGGTGTCTCTACTCACTCTGTTTAAATACTAAAGTATAGAAACATGTTACTTCCTTGATTGATCTCAATCTTGTGACTGATTTCAGAACTTTTCTTTTATGAACTCTAATTTAACTCGCCTATGTAAAGTTAATTGATTCTTTTCCTTTATTATGATATTTTGCCTTACTGAATCCTTTACCAAAATAAGCATATTTATGTACTTTGACTTGATTGCTTACTTAATATTTTTACTACCCTTTTTATGGCAATAATCAGTCTGCCTACAAACTGATTCGTCTTTTCTTATTTTTTTAATCCATCACCCCCATTAAACAAGTGATATCTTGATTAATGGGGAACCACTTGGTTAATTGATTCTGACTGTTGTTGTTTCCTTATTTGTATTGAAACTTTACTTATTACCTTATTTCTCACATGTTTTCAAAACTATAAATACCCTACACCCCTCTTCTTTCAAATACATGAACACTTGAGTTCAGAACACACACTTAACTCAAAACTCTCTTTTCTCTTTTACTACTTATGTTACTGCCTTACCTAGCCGGCTGAAAGCCAAGGCTAGGTTGTGGAAAATTTGCTTACTTTCTTTCTGCATTTGCTTCTTTACTGGTATGTTCTAATTAAACTTCAGCATCAATAACAACATGTTTCTTTACTATTTCTTGCACTCTTGCATATTTTCTGCTTGTGTTTAATCAAGTTCCATTATTAAGCATGCTGTAATCTGCGCATTTCCCTTCTAAATTAATGTTTTCTTATGTATGAATTCTGTCAGTCACTTATTATGACTTATGAATCCCAAACCCCCATATCCCCTATGTGTTTGTATTCCTTGGTTGGTTTGAGGGCATGTCAGCATGAGACATTGTTGTGCATGACCCAAACCTGACCCTCCCTAGGGTCATATCCCCTATATGTTTTGTATTCTCTAGCTGGTTTATGGGCATGCCAGCATCATCTATTATTGTGCATGTCCAAAACCTGACCCCCTCCTAGGGTCATATGCTCCCTATAGTGAACTCCCAAACCCTTGACCCCTTTGTATCAAAATGTTGATTCTGTAGTGTTAACTTTATTACTACTGTTTTCAAATTACCCTTACCCCCTTACTATTCTCAACATAGTTTTAAACAACTCTCTACTCCTGCACTTCCACTATACTCTTAGACTTAGGTTCTGCCCCTCTTGTGTGAGTCTTGCCTTGGGACCCATGAGCTCCCTCTGAATTTAGACATATAAGGGCTGGCCTTTCTACACTGCACTCGTTCCTGTATGGTTATGCAAACTTGGGTGTAAGCACTGATCGGGGTTTCTTGAGACCCTTAGGGAACTTTGACACACCCAGGTCTTAGAAAGGCTTTGAAATAAATGGAATTTGAGGTGGTTTATTCCATAACTCAAAGAGGAAGTCAAGAATCAGGCTTCCTCTAGTTGTAACTTTTTTTTCTCTTTTACACTTTTCTGATGTAATTCGTTATTTAGTATGTAATAATTTGTAATAAACGTTGGGGTTTGGCTAGTGAAAATGGTTGGGTAATTGTGCATGCTTAAGGGTAGATATCATGCCTATAGGACCTAAAATTTTGCATATTTAACTCTGCAATTTAGATGTCATGCCTATAAGATCTGTTTTCACTAAAATTCTGCATGTTCTACATCTAGAGAATATGCATATAGGACCTAAAGTCTGCATGTTTAACTCTGCATTTAGAGAACCTGTCTATAGGACTCGTTTAAATTCTGCATGCTTAGCTTTGCATTTAGAGAACCTGTCTAGAGGACTTGTCTTAGATTCTGCATTACCACACTTAGACACCATGCTCTTAGGATCTAACTGGTTATCGTCTGGCATCATGTCCGGTAGTTTAAAATCAGTACCCTTTTATAGAAATCATGCCTATAGGAATTGCGAGTAAATTCAGCCTACTTCATTACACGTTCAACTAGATATCATATCTATAGGTATTAAATCAGCAATAATAGATATCATGCCTACAAGATCTGAAACCAGTCTAGTTTAAAATCAGCCTAATTCATATTGTTCTCAACTAGTTTTTAAACAACTTTCTCACTTTCTGCTAATACGGTTTAGAAAGCATGTCTGTATGATCTTAAATCATTTGTTTTAAAATGATTACTGCTTTGCCACATTCTGAATCAGTAATAGATATCATGTTTATAGGATCTCACCCAAACACTTAGTCAAGCCTTAGGTGATAACAACAATAAGACTCAATCCGCCTTTGTTAATTGGTAATTGCTACAACTAGCAGGTAGGCCTAATTCGGACTTCTTATCTGAGTTATGTAATAAACTAGTCTGCTTCAACAATTAAAACTCCCCTCGCCTTTAGTATTTTTAAATTCAAACCCTAAATGTATGTTTAAGTCATGCTATTTATGTGTTTTGCTGGGGGAGGTATACATGAGCCTTTTATTGTTTACATGTTTCCCCTAATATGTTGTACTATGTGCTTTTATATGTCGCCTTAGATTTTTCACCTTTTGAAACCTAAAGTCAGCCTAATATCCCTCCCTTTTAGGAATAGTAGTCCTAAATTCCTCTGGGACTGATAGGAAGGGATGGGTAATAGCATGCAATAGAGGTCGAGACCAATCTGTGCTTTAATACCTTTACGGGGTGGGTAGGGTAGATATGGATATGATAACTGGTGCGCTAATACCACGTGTATCCCCTCTTCTGAGGAGTGTCATACCGGGTGTCGCATTGATGTGATCCATATTATAAATAAACCTAGGACCCCCTTGTTTCCTCTTTTATATTTTCAAGTATTTGTAGAACTGAAACTCTTTCTTTTCGAAATCCGCCTTCTAACTGTTTTCAAACTCTTATGTGCTTAAATCCCCTACTATTTGAGCCTATACCTGTTTGTTTGCTAAATTTCACAAATTCACAAAAACTGTCTGGTCGGGAATCACACTAGTGGATCTTAAGGGGTGCCTAACACCTTCCCCTTAAGATAATTTCAAGCCCTTACCCAATCTCTGGTTATCAGACAAACTTTGAAGTGAACCCTATAGGTGTCCTAATGCACCTTAAATCATTAGCTGGCGACTCTTCAAATGCAAAACCCAGTTCCCAAAAAGAATGAGTTGTCCTATACCCAAAAATTATCATAAACCCGATCTCCCGATGCAAAGAGGGAAAAAAGGGGGTGCGACAGCATGGCGACTTTACTAGGGATATTTAGGATTTTACCATTTTAGATTGTTATTGTGAATTTGTACCCTCCCTTATGTACAATTACTTGTTTAAATTCCTTTAAGCATTTAATTTCTTTTCAAAAGCAAAACTTACTTATCTTCTTCGTTTCTTTCCTTTATTGCTGCTTTAAATTATAAAACTGTTGTATTTATTGCTTTTGTAACGTGCAAATACGTGCCAACATGATTTTAATTATTGCATAATCATGCTAAATATTATACTCCACTCATGCCAACCAAATACCATAGCAACGCTTATAATGAGTGGTTGCGCTCTTCCTATATTATTACCCCTAAATTCAGAAAGGCATATTTCCGGTAAAACCAGTCGATCATCGGTACAGTCGACGGTTTCGTGTCGTTCCCCTTGAGTTGTCCGCTCAAGAGTACCAGTCTAAAACCCTATAGAAATCTTACTCTATTCAAATTGTGCATGCATCATGGTCAAACCTAGTCGGGTCAGTTATGTTGTCCACATAATGATCCTTTAAGATAGCCTTGTCCAAAGTCCACCGGGTTTCCCTGAACCTAAACAGACATCACCACGTTCTGTGCATTTATTTGGAGAACTAAATGCTTCATGCTAATTGTTGGTATTAAATAGTCGAGTCTGGTGGGGGGTAAGGGCCTAACCCTTTGTTTTGCAGAAAATGAGGCACGATGTCCCCATTTTTTGTATGATTAGCACGCCCCCACTCTTGCTAGACTGGTGGAGTAGCCTTCCATCAAATGACCAAATCAACGAGTGGAATGAGAGGGCCGCCAAATCTAGCGAAAAGTTGGAATATCTGGAGTACAGTCTGCTGAAATTGGAAGGGAAAGTGAGGAAGAGAGTCACCGACTGCCAGAACGCCGAGGAAAATGAAGGGGAACACCTAGCAAAGGCATTTTTACTGGTGAACCTATACGAATTGGAGGATTTGATCAACGAGAGCATTCAATATGGGGAAGGTCCTTCTGGGACAAATAGATAGGAGTTTTTCTTTTTGCTATATAAAATGTAATAAGGCCAATGGCCATTAGTGATTTTCATTTCCTGTTCATTTAAGTGTCAATTTGGGATTCATCTATCTTTATCAATAAAATGATGCATTTAGCATCCTAAGTTCTCCAAATCAATTTGTCGCTAGGCCCACCTCAGGCATAAAGAGGTCCCCAAATTAGGACACAATCTAAACTCCTGCACTATGTGTTTAAATACTGCAATACTTTTTATGATCCTCACTAACTTGGTTACCTTTTTGTTTTATTCTTTTCTTTTTATTATTCCCTTCCCCAAAGGTTAAGTTCGTGCACTCTGGCAACATCATCCTATTCCACGAGATCCAGGGGCCCTCCACCCACTCCTCATCTTAGTCCTGTTAAAAGCAAGAACAAAGGCAAGATGGAAGATTTGAACAACATCCGGAAGGAGAACCCAACTAAATGGGTTGAGGCCATTGATGGCCAGGGAATTCAGATTCCAAACGAGAATGTGTCACCACTTGAACAGGAGGAAGGCCCTTCCATACAGACTGTGAGCAGAGGGGCACGTCTCAATAATTCGACCATCAGGACAACCAGATCCCGGTGAGCCTCGGGGTAGCAAGGCGAAAACAAGCATCATGCACTGTTTCTATTTACTAAATTATTTTCTTCTCGCATTTTTATTCTCGCAATAAGATCTTCATTGTTCAAAATGATTATGCAATTTATCAAAGCATTTTGACTTTTTCTTATGTATCAGCACTCATTATTATTTTTTCTTTCCCTCATTGCTTTATTTATACAACATTACTATTACTTATCTTGATGAACCAATGACTGTGATGTGCAATGAGACAACGCAACAAACAAACATTGATTCAGAGGAAGATGACATACCAGAGGAGATTGTCAAAGAAGTTTAGAACTTTGAGAACAGACCTAAGTCCAACCTGGAAGAGACCGAAATTGTCAACCTGGGAGATGAAGAGAACGTCAAGGAAACACGAATCAGCGTTCACCTGTCGCCATCAGAAAAGAAAGAATACACAGAATTCCTGAAGGAGTATGAGGACATATTCGCTTGGTCGTATGATGACATGACTGGTCTGAGTACGTCTATTGTGGCTCACAAACTACCAACCGATCCAACATGTCCGCTGGTAAAGCAGAAGCTCAGAAAGTTCAAGCCTGATATGAGTTTGAAAATCAAGGAAGAAATAACTAAGCAGGTCAAAGCTAAGGTTCTCAGGGTAGTAGAATACCCAACATGGTTAGCCAACATTGTGCCAGTACCAAAGAAGGATGGGAAGGTCAGATTCTGTGTCGACTACCGGGATCTCAACCGGGCCAGTCCAAAAGACGACTTCCCTTTGCCGAACATACATATCGTGATTGACAATTATGTCAAGAATGAGCTGCAGTCATTTGTAGATTACTTCACTAGTTATCATCAGATCTGGATGGATGAAGAAGATGCTAAGAAAATGGCTTTCATTACGCTGTGGGTAATGTACTATTACAAGATGATGTCGTTCGGCCTGAAGAACGCAGGAGCCACTTACATGAGGGTGGTGATTACCATTTTCCATGACATGATACACAAGGAGATAGAGGTATATGTAGATGATTTTATCATCAAGTCCAAGAAGGCCACTGATCAGATGGAAGATTTGAGGAAGTTCTTCAATAGACGGCAGAGATACAATCTGAAACTAAACCCCGCGAAGTGCACATTTGGGGTTCCTGCTGGGAAATTGCTTGGGTTTATTGTGAGTCGCCGAGGAATTGAACTAGATCCATCAAAAGTCAAAGCTATCTAGGAATTGCCACCGCCGAAGAACAGGAAGGACGTGATGAGTTTCTTGGGGATACTGAACTATATTAGCCAGTTTATAGAACAGTCTACAGTTATCTGCGACCCAATCTTTAAAATGTTGAAGAAGGACGATGCTACCAAATGGACCGATGACTGCCAAAAGGCCTTCGACAGAATCAAGGAGCACCTGTCAACACCACCAGTCTTGGTCCCGCCCGATCTAGGTAGACCTTTATTACTCTACCTTGCAGTATTGGATGGAACTTTCAGTTGCGTTCTAGGGCAGCATGATAAATGGGGAGGAAGGAGCAGGCCATTTATTACTTCAGCAAGAAGTTTACTCCGTACGAGGCCAGGTATTCTCTGTTAGAGCGCACCTGTTGTGCTTTGACTTGGGTAGCCCAGAAGCTGAGACATTACTTCTATACCTATACCACATATCTCATATAAAGGATGGATCATTTGAAGTACATCCTCCAGAAGCCCATGCCCACGGTCAAGCTAGCCAAGTGGCAAATCCTGTTGAGTGAATTTGACATTATCTACGTGACTCAGAAGGCAATCAAGGGACAGGCACTAAAAGATCACCTTGCTTAAAATCCCGTGGATGGAGAATACGAACCCCTGAAAACGTATTTTCCTGACGATGAGGTATCATTCATAGGAGAAGACATCGCAGAATCCTATGATGGTCGGAGAATGTTTTTCGATAGAGAAGCAAATTTCAAAGGAGTTGGCATAAGAGCAATCCTAGTATCAAAAATTTGTCAGCATTATCCGGTGTCTGCCAAACTCAGGGTCCCGTGCACCAACAACATGGCCGAGTATGAAGATTGCATCCTAGGTCTCAAAATGGCCATTGACATGAACGTTCAAGAGTTGCCAGTGAATGGAGATTCGGACCTACTTATACATCAAGTCCGAGAAGAATGGGCAACCAAAAACATCAAAATACTCCCATATCTGCATCATGTACAGGAATTGAGAAAGAGGTTCACAAAGACAGAATTCCAGCATGTTCCTAGAAACCAAAATGAGTTTGTTGATGCATTGGCTACACTGTCATCTATGATACAACATCCGGACAAGAATTTCATTGATCCCATTCCAGTAAAGATCTATAATCAGCTAGCTTATTGTTCCCATGTTGAAGAAGAAGCAGACGGAAAGCCTTGGTTTCACGACATCAAGGAATATTTAGAAAAAGGAGAGTACCCAGAGCTTGCAAACCCTACTAAAAATTCCAAACTTCAGAGGTTGTCCAATGATTTCTTTCATAGCGGAGGAATCCTGTATAGGAGGAATCCTAATCTGGTATTATTAAGGTGTGTCGACGCAAAGGAAGCATCTATGCTACTAGAGGAAGTTCACGCTGGGACCTGCGGTCCACATATGAATAGTTTTATCTTAGCCAAGAAGATACTCCGGGCTGGTTACTTTTGGATGACTATGGAATCGGACTGCATCCAGTATGTCTGGAAGTGCCACCACTGTCAGATACATGCAGACATGATAAAGGTGCCTCCAAATGAGCTTAATGCAACAAGCTCACTGTGGTCGTTCGCCGCCTGGGGAATGGATGTTATTGGACCAATTGAGCCTGTTGCATCCAACAGACATAGGTTTATCTTAGTAGCAATCGACTATTTCACCAAATGGGTCGAAGCAGCATCTTACAAAGCAGTGACTAAGAAAGTCATGGCAGACTTTGTCCGCGACCGCATTGTTTGTCGATTCAGAATTCTAGAGTCAATCATTACTGATAATGGCTCCAACCTCAACAGCGACTTGATGAAAGCTATGTGTGAAACCTTCAAACACCAGAATTCCACAGCCTATAGGCCTCAAATGAATGGAGTTGTAGAAGCCGCCAACAAGAATATCAAGAAGATATTGAGGAAAATGATAGAGAAGCATAAACAGTGGTGCAAAAAGTTCTCATTTGCTCTATTGGGGTATCGCACTACAGTCCGCACATCAACTGAGGCAACCCCCTATATGATGGTTTATGGTACAGAGGCAGTCATTCCCGCTGAGGTAGAAATTCCTTCCCTAAGGATTATACAGGAAGCTGAGCTCGACGACGCAGAGTGGGTGAAAGGTCGTTATGAGCAACTAGCCCTTATAGACGGAAAGCGGATGAATGTAGTTTTCCATGGTCAACTCTATCAGAACAGAATGTCCAGGGCCTTCAACAAAAGAGTCAAGCCGAGATAGTTCATACCAGGACAGCATGTGTTGAAGAAAATTTTTCCGCATCAAGATGAAGCCAAAGGGAAATTCTCTCCCAACTAGTAGGGTCCATACATGGTTCATTGGGTTTTGACAGGGGGAGCCCTCATACTTGTAGAAATGGACGGAGAAGTCTGGCCAAAACCAATCAACTCAGATGAAGTCAAGCGCTACTATGTGTAATCCTTATGCTTCCCTTATATGATGTAATTTAAACTACACCTGACCTTATTCCCGTTTAAGAGGGGATACGTAGGTAGCCATATGGGTTCAGCCACAATTCAATAAAATTTTCATTTTCCCCGCAATTGGAAACTGGGGCAGAATTTTGAGGAGGACCTTCAAAATTCTGAAGTAATTTCAGCCAATCATCGCAAGCAACGGTCAAAAACATCAACCTAGTAAACTAGGGCAGAATTTTTAGGAGGGCCCTCAAAATTCTGTAGCAAGAGAGGTTGCAATGTCCTGAACCGCGTCACAATCATCGGTTCATCTAAAAAGTTATTCTTAATTATATACTTATGTCATATTTTTTACTAAATCATGCATGTTTATTACTGAAATTGCCTTGTTTAGAAATGAAAACTCAATAATACAAATAGTATCACCAGATCAAAGCCGAGCAGGTGAAGCAGAGCCAGCAAGGATACGAACTAACCGCCCCTTTTACAAAACTCACGATTTTTCTTTGGATGCAGGCATTTGGATTGCGAAATCATCAAACATATTATACACTCGCGAGACAAACATTGTTCGGGAATACAACTCTCAGAACCGTTGCACTTATCCACATTTTCTATCCATACACACCAGTGACATTCCGTATGTCACAATGTCCCCAACAGTCACAATATCGCAACCTGCTATCAGCTAAGAAAGCTCTATTACCACTTGCCATTTTATTTATTGCATAAGGATACCATTCTATCTTCCGAGACTAAACGATGTCTCCATTTGCATTGCTGCACTGCATAAGGCTACCATTTTGCCTTCTGAGACTAAACGTTGTCTCCATATGCATTTTTGCATTTCATAAGGCTACCATTCTGCCTTCCGAGACTAAACGCTATCTCCATCTGCATTTATGCATTGCATAAGGCTACCATTCTACCTTCCAAGACTAAACGCTATCTCCATCTGCATTCTACACTTCATAAGGCTACCATTCTGCCTTCCGGCACTAAACGCTATCTCCATCTACGTTTCTGCACTGCATAAGGCTACCATTTTGCCTTCCGAGACTAAACGTTGTCTCCATCTGCATTTTTGCATTGCATAAGGCTACAATTCTGCCTTCTAAGGTTAAGCTCTACCTCCATCTGCATCTCATAGGCTGAAAGATTGCCTCATACTATATCTGCATGGCTGAAAGATCGCCGCATACGGCATCTCATGGGCTGAAAGATCGCCACATACAATATCTCATGGGCTGAAAGATCGCCAAATTATCCAAAGGCGTCATTGTTCGGAGGCACCATTTTCATAGCCCGAGGACACCATGTCATGGACTGAGGATCCCTTTTAATTTTGCATATCATTATTCAAAGGCATCATGGTTGGGAGGCACCATCCTCAAAGCCCGAGAGAATCATTTCATGGCCTGTGAATCCTTTATCATACGCTTCATGGCCCAGGACACCATGATCTAAGGATGTCATTCTAACCGTCCGAAGACAACATTCATGGTCCGGCGGGAATTTGCATTATGTTTAAATTCATGCACGGTATACGCTGATAGTGCTTCTAAATTGCAGGTACACTGGCGAGCAACGGCCATCTCGGCAGGAGCGATCCCTCTCCAGTTCCCATAGCCATATCTTAACCCTTCCCATAAACCTGCCACTCACTCGACCCTAGATATTGCTTCCATTCTCGAAAAGTCTCCGCCGGCATACTCTGCCGATGGATCCTGAACTACATATGGCCTAATTCCTATAAAACTAGGGATATGTAGGTAGCTCAGAAGCTAGGGCGCAGCCTAAACCTCTCCGAACCGTTTCGCTCGATCAAAACTAGCCATCATATCTTTACCCGACAACTCTTTCATCCTTCCCGGGTAAAGAGGGGCAGCTGTTGATAACTAATTTTTCCCTATATATTTTCTAATATGCAAATTATCTTCAAAATATTATATGTATACATATATAAGTATGTACAAATATTTTATTATTTTTTCTTAATGTTTAAAATTTTTTAAACCAATTTATTTCCCTATTTTATTCATAAGAAAAACCAATAAGATTTACCAAAAATTATCATTTGGTGATTCATTTATTGGATTCTCATATTTATTCTAAAATATAGCTAATATAATGTTTGCATATTTTTACAAATTTATTTAGTATTTTTAAGCAAAACTGCATATAATTGCAATATTGGCCTATTTAAGATTTAATTGCGTTTATGGTTATAAAAATTAAGCCCAATATTTTTAAATTGATAATTATATGTTATAAATCATTCTAATACTTTCAATTTATTTCCAGAATTTAATTTGCTATTTTTAATAAAAGAAATGGGGAAAATGGCTATTTAAATCTAGCCAGATTTCATTTAAATTTCTGCCTAATTTGAACCCCAATTGGAAACCAATTTACCCCGACCCAATTTCAAATCAAACCGACCCAGACCCAGATCCTCACCTAACCCTTTATATCCCAATCGTTGATCATTTAGATCAACGGCCACCCGCTGCCCTTACCATTTTTAACCCAAGCCAACCCTTTAACCTAATTCACTTCCCACCTACCGCCTCCCTTGAAACCCCCTCCTCTCTCAACTCTCTCTGAAACTCTCATGAACCCTAGCCGCCCTCCTCTCACCCCACCCTAATACCTACCTAATCCATGGTCTTCCGTGGTCATTTGAGGCATATACCAGCCTTTCATGGCTTCTATGTATTTGTTCTTATGGTTTCAAGTCCCGACCTTGAAGGAGTCTGCTCCAGTCCTTGTTTGATTTCAGTTCATGGCTCTTCTCCGGTCATCCTTAACCTTTCTTCGGCCAGCCATGGCCGCTCGAGTCAGATCCTTGACTCTCCTGGTTAGATCTGTAAATTTCAGGACCTTTCTCACCTTTTCTGGATTTTCTGAAACCCTAATCTCTAAAATCTTTTAAATTTCTTTCAGATCTACCTTAGATATGTGCTTACCTTGAACTTTTTAGCATTTTCTCGAAGTTTCTTTAACTTTGCTCTCAAAATGACTCTTTATCTTCTCCGATTAGGGTTCTTCTTTTAAGTTATTTCAAAATCTATTCTCTGATTTTAACGTGTTTCTGATCTTGCTATATTTTGCTCATGTTGTTCTTCTATCTGAGTTAGCATGTTTAAAAAACCCTAATTTCTTTTGGCTATTTGTTAGATGAGTGCTTGTTTTGTTAAGTTTTTGTTCGATTTATTTGTTTACCATCTTTTAAGCTCAACTATTGTTGAAAAAAAAAACTATGTCTTGGGTCTGAAACTGTTCGTTTGAATACCTGACTCGATTTGAAGTTCCTTGTTTCAGAATCTCTTTTTCTTTATGTGATTCCTCTGATTCTAGGTTTTATTACCTTTAAAACTCGACTATGCTTGAAACCCTAACATTTCAAAAGGTTTTCTTGTCTGCTACTGTGAGACCTTTGCATGTTTCTGATACTTTGTTTTCTCCATTGTTGACTCAATGTGACTTGACCTACTTGTTTATTATGCTTCGAATGTTTGCTTTACTACTGAACCTTATGCCTATTTCTGTATGCTGTTTCTTTTTCCAATGCGTTTGGCCTCACATGTCTGGTGTCTCTACTCACTCTGTTTAAATACTAAAGTGCAGAAACATATTACTTCCTTGATTGATCTCGATCTTGTGACTAATTTCAGAACTTTTCTTTTATGAACTATAATTTCACTCGCCTATTTAAAGTTAATTGATTCTTTTCCATTATTATGATATTTTTCCTTACTGAATCCATTCCTAAAATAAGCGTATTTCTTTACTTAGACTTGATTGCTTACTTAATGCTTTTACTACCCCTTTTATGGCAATAATTAGTCTGCCTACAAACTGATTTATCTTTCCTTATTTTTTGAATATGTTACCCCCGTTAAACAAGTGATCTCTTGATTAAAGGGGAATTACTTGGCTGATTGATTCTGACTGTTGTTGTTTCCATATTTGTATTGAAACTTTACTTATTACCTTATTTCTCACATGTTTTCAAAACTATAAATACCCTGCACCTCTCTTCTTTCAAACACACAAACACTTGAGTTCAGAACACACACTTCACTCAAAACTCTCTTTTCTCTGTTACTACTTGTGTTGCTGCCTTACCTAGCCGGCTGAAAGCCAAGGCTAGGCTGTGGGAAATTTTCTTAATTTCTTTCTGCATTTACTTCTTTATTGATATGTTCCAATTAATCTTCAGCTTCAACAACAACATGTTTCTTTACTATTTCTTGCACTCTTCCATGTTTCCTTCTTGTGTTTAATCAAGTTCCATTATTAAGCATGTTGTAATCTGCCCCTTTCCCTTCTGAATTAATGTTTTTTTTTTCATATGTATGAATTTTGTCAGTCACTTATTATGACTTATGAATCCCAAACCCCTATATCCCATACGTGTTTGTATTCTTTGGTTGGTTTGAGGGCATGTCAGCATTAGACATTGCTGTGCATGACCCAAACTTGACCCTCTCTAGGGTCATATCATTCATATCCCCATTATATGTTCTATTCTCTGGCTGGTTTATGAGCAGGCCAGCATCATCTATTGTTGTGCATGTACAAAACCTGACCCCCTCCTAGGGTCATATGCTCCCTGTAATGAACTCCCAAACCCCTAACCCCTTTGTATCAAAATGCTGATTCTGTAGTGTTAACTTTATTACTACTATTTTCAAATTACCCTTACCCCTTACTATTCTCAACCTAGTTTTAAACAACTTTCTGCTCCTGTACTTCCACTATACACTTAGACTTAGGTTCTACCCCTCTTGTGTGAACCTTGCCTTGGGACCCATGAGCTCCTTCTGAACTTGGACACATAATGGCTCGCCCTTCCACACTGCACTCATTCCTGTCTGGTTATGCAAACTTGGGTGTAAGCACTGCCCGAGGTCCCTTGAGACCCTTAGGGAACTTTGACACACCCAGGTCTCAGAAAGGCTTTGAAACAAATGGCATTTGAGGTGGTTTATTCCATAACTCAGAGAGGAAGTCAAGAATCAAGCATCCTCTAGTTTTAACTTTTTTTTCTTTTTTACACTTTTCTAATGTAATTCGTTATTCAGTTTGTAATAATTTGTAAGAAACGTTGGGGTTTGGCTAGTGAAAAGGGCTGGGTAATTGTGCATGTTTAAGGGTAGATATCATGCCTATATGACCTAAAATTCTGCATATTTAACTCTGTAATTTGGATATCATGCCTATAAGATATGTTTTCACTAAAATTCTGCATGTTCTACATCTAGAGAATATGCCTATAGGACCTAAAGTCTACATGTTTAACTCTGCATTTAGAGAACCTGTCTATAGGACTCGATTAAATTTTGCATGCTTAACTCTGCATTAAGAGAATCAGTCTAGAGGACTTGTCTTAGATTCTGCGTTACCACACTTAGACACCATATTCTTAGGATCTAACTGGTTATCGTCTGGCATCATGTCCAGTAGTTTAAAATCAATACCCTTTTATAGAAATCATGCCTATAAGAATTGCGAGTAAATTCCGCCTGCTTCATTACTCGTTCAACAAGATATCATGTCTATAGTAATTAAATCAGCAATAATAGATATCATGCCTACAGGATCTGAAACCAGTCTAGTTTGAAATCATCCTAATTCATACTGTTCTCAACTAGTTTTTAAACAACTCTTTCACCTTCTGTTAATACGGTTTAGAAAGCACGCCTGTAGGATCTCAAATCGTTTGTTTTAAAATGGTTACTACTTTGCCACATTCTGAATCAGTAATAGATATCATGTTTATAGGATCTCACCCAAACACTTAGGCAAGTCTTAGATGATAACAACAATAAGACTTAATTCGCCTTTGTTAATTGGTAATTGCTACAACCAGCAGATAGGCCTGATTCAGACTTCTTATCTGAGTTATGTAATAAACTGGTCTGTTTCAACAATTAAAATTCCCCTCGCCTTTAGTATTTTTAAATTTTGACCCTAAATGTATGTTTAAGTCATGTTATTTATGTGTTTTGCTGGAGGAGGTATACCTGAGCCTTTTATTTGTTTACATGCTTCCCCTAATGTGCAGTACTATGTGTTTTTGTATGTTGCCTTAGATTTTTCACCTTTTGAAACCTAAAGTCAGCCTTATATCCCTCCCCTTTAGGAATAGTAGTCCTAAATTCCTCCAAGACTGATAGGAAGGGACGGGTAACAGCATGCAATAGAGGTCGAGATCAATCCGCGCTTTAATACCTTCATTGGGTGGGAAGGGTAGATATGGATATGATGACCGGTGCGCTAATACCACCTGTATCCCCTCTTCTGAGGAGTGTCATATCGGGTATCGCATTGATGTGATCCATATTATAAATAAACGTAGGACCCCCCTTTTTTCCTGTTTTGTATTTTCAAGTATTTGTAGAACTATAACTCTTTCTTTTCAAAATCCGCCTTCTAACTGTTTTCAAACTCTTATTTGTTTAAATCCCCTACTATTTGAGCCTATACCTGTTTGTTTGCTAAATAGCAAAAATTCACAAAAACTGTCTGGCCGGGAACCAACTAGTGGATCCTGAGGGGTGCCTAACACCTTCCCCTTAGGATAATTTCAAGCCCTTACCCAATCTCTGGTTATCAAACCAACTTAGAAATGAACCCTATAGGTATCCTAATGCACCTTAAATCATTAGGTGGCGACTCTTCAAATGCAAAACCCAGTTCCCAAAAGGAATAAGTTGTTCTATACCAAAAAAATATCATAAACCCGATCTCCCGATGCAAAGAGGGAAAAAGGGGGCGCGACAAGGACATTCTAATGTTATATGGACTAATTTACACAAGGCAGGAGATAGTTGATTTCAAAAATACACATGGCAAATCACTGATGAACAGTAGGTCTGTGCTATGCACAACCATATATTCGATCCTAATGTTCAATGCATTGTGCACTCCAACTTTGCAGAATAAGCTAAGGGATCAAAACTGGGATTTAATTGTATCAAAAGGTGTTCCAATACACATACATGAAGCTGCATCTGCACCTTGGACACTTCATAATGAATTTCTGTCTCACAACTCATTGATTCATATGATATTCTTTCTGCTAGTTTGTGTGTTGTATTGTCATTTTTCAGGGGTGTTAGTTTGTTCACACACTCATTCTAGAGATGATAATGCAGTATGAATGGTAAGTTTGATGATTGAGCAGATAATCTATCCCTGCCTTAAGTTTAAATGGAAAACCATAAGAAAGGGATCATTTGGGAGCAACATTGAAGATTGGAAGACTTTGCTTGCTTCAATTCTGTGGTGTAGATGTTTGGAATTCATTCTAGCCTATGGACTGTATACCCTAGCGCCTGGTGAGAGATTGATAGGTGATACTTGGTATTTACCACTGGCAATTGGATTCACACACACTGATAGGAGTAGGAAGCATTCAGCTTATCATGTTGTAATAGCTAGTTCATTAGACCTTAGCTTTTTTATCTTTCTAATAGCTAGTAATTTCCTGCAACTTATATTTTGTTTTGGGACATCTTGTAAGCTTTGGACTCAATTTGGGATTTTATTTATATATTAGCCACTAGGTAGCCTGTCTAGTGATATATTTGCTATAAAAATAAACAATAAAAATAAAAACCAAAATGACTTACCTATTTTGGGCTAAAAACAAGTACACTATTTTCTTTTGCATATGTTACTAGTTGATCTTAATTAGGCTTTGTATTACATCCATGTTGTACTCAATGAACTCTTGGTTTTTCTTTGAGTCTATTGCCAGACTGAAACTCCGCATTCCATTATTCGAAAAATTCTTTTCATGACAAAATTAGCATTTTAAAGTTTTGAATCATGTAGGAGAAATATTCACATTTGATCCATGAACCTTCTGAAAACTATTTGTAGCTACAACAAGTTCATTTTTGAAGTATTCTGACGAAAAGATAATATGTTTTTTACTTAGAATGTTATTCCCTATGGTTTCTCAAAACTTACCCATATTGGTTTTATATAGATTTAGTTAACTGGTGACAACAAAAAGGCTTTCAAGCTAGAGAGACGTTGAGTAGGACAAAATGGTATTTGATTAAAGCGGACTGAAGAGGCTCAATGTAATCTGTCTTTCATGGGTGGTGGATAGAGAGAAAAAAAGGGAGGTATATTTTCAGCTGCTCTTAAAAATAATACCCGACAATTAGTATATTTTTTGAATATATATATATATATAGCAAATGCAATTAGTTTCAAATGCACCCAAGTACTGCCGACACTGTAGGTTACTTGGGCAATCTGATACAATGTAGAAAAGCTTGAAAGAAAATAGAAGGGGAAGGAGTTAACAAAGAAAAAAAGCACGACTCATGCGGCAGTTGAAAACAAGGGAGTTTAGCCGGAAAAAGTGGAAAAGAAAAACAATGAGACTCACAAACAAGGTATAACAGAGGAATCTACGCATGTAGACAACAACACCAGGAAACCCCCCACGGATGTTTCACAAAACAAAGGGAACAAAACTCAACATAAATTGGAGATAATGCAGGGTCATGGCATTCAGATGGAGGACAAAAAAATTGCAGAATCGCTGGTGCAAACGACATAGAATAAAAAGAAGCAAAAAAAAAAGAACATGGAAAAGAAAATGCCAAAAAAGAAGAGCAAAGTTTTGTTCAAACTTGTTCAACTTCAAGGAAACAATAGTAACAATAAAATTGTATACGGTGAAATCGGAGGGTCCAATTCTTCGTCATCGAGACACCTCAGAAGATCATCTCGAAGCCTTGAGGCTACAAGGCTATGGTCGAGTTTCCCCCCTCGAGGTTCGTCGACGCCTGATATTGGGACAATGTTGACCACGACTATGGTAGAAATGGAGAATTCCCAAGGTACACGGCTAGGACTGACAGAGCCTAGTGGACTACCCTAATCCTGAATCAGGGTGTCATCTAGCTGTCCCATCTCCTTTTTTTGTCATTAATGTATTTTGTATTATGTTGAGATTCTCCTCTTATATAAAGGGGATCCATATCATTTTGTAAAGTGTTATTGCTTCAGCTGCTCACACGAAATATACAAGAACATTCTCTTTGCTTTCCAACATATTCTCTTGATATTATTGCTTCCATTTATTATCTTCATTATTGTTCATTTATTGCTTATCATTGCCATAAAGAGCCTTCATTTATTCTACTATAACTGTTAGCCATATTTCGACCACTTTCGATAGCTCCAAGCCTAGCTCTGGAATCGACCCCGAGGCCCCGATTATTAACCTATCGGTTTGTTTATCGCCTTATCCTTCACTCCTATTTCATTTGTAAGTCTCACACATAGCTTCATCTGCTTAACAACTAGAATACAAATAGATCACGTATTTTTAGAGTCCCATAATCAAATTAAATTGTTATTACCATTTTCACGGTAAACAGTTTGGCGCCCACCATGGGGCTAAAAATAATAGTGTTTATTTTCTTACTGGTTTTACTACATAACGCAAGTTATCTTTCACGCTTTTTCTTGTCCAAGATCCTCGATTTCAGGACGAAATGTCTAACTCAGTGAATGGAGGTGAAAACAACAATCTTGAGGACCACGAAAAAATGGTATGGGTGTTCTAGGTGTTGGTGCGCCACCACGAAACCCTGGGAATGCACCAGCACCAATCCCCGTGGATGTGGTCTCATGCAACGCCCCACACATCGACATAAGCTCCCATTCTGACAGGAGCGTGCACCAAGGGGATCCACAAGAAGCTCAGAAAACCTCAACCAGGGAAGAACAAGAGGTTATCATTCATCTTATTTTTGAAATGTTACAGGCACAACAGTTGGTTATTACTCAACTGCAAAGTCACCAGAAAGCTCCTAGCACAGTATGGTTGGGGACAGCTCCCCCAGCCGAGCAGGTACTGGAGAGATCGAGTAATAATGGGTCGATTACCGATCCCGTCATCGTAAAAATGCTCGAGGACCTCACCAGAAGGATCGAATCGGGCGAGAAAATGATAGAAGCCAACAACAAAAAGGTCGAGACCTACAACTCCAGGGACGACCAAATTTCGGGCGCACCTCCGATCCTAAAACGGGTGGATTCGAAGAAGTTCATACAAAGGCCGTTCCCAGAGGAAGCGGCTCCGAAACCAATTCCAAAGAAGTTCAGAATGCCAGACCTCCCAAAATACAGCGGGACCTCAGACCCCAATGAGCATGTTACTGCTTACACTTACGCAGTGAAGGGCAACGACATAAAGGACGATGAGATCGAGTCTTTCTTACTAAAAAAGTTCGGGGAGACACTCTCGAAGGGGGCCATGATGTGGTATCACAACCTAGATCCTAACTCCATTGACTCATTTTCCATGCTGGCAGACTCCTTCATAAAGGCACATGCTGGTGCCATCAAAGTAGCAACAAGAAAATCTGACGTGTTCAAGATCAAGCAGAGGGAGAACGAAATGTTGCGAGAGTTCATATCTCGTTTTCAAATGGAATGGATGGAACTACCGCCAGTCTCCGACAACTGGGTAGTGCAGGCCTTCACTCAAGGTCTAAATAAACGAAGCTTGATGGCTTCAAAGCAGTTGAAGCCGAATTTGGTCGAGTATCCCGTTGTGACCTGGTCGGACGTCCACAACCGGTAACAGTTGAAGATCAGGGTTGAAGACGACTAGCTGGGAGCCCTCTCAGGCTCAGTATACCTAAGCAGGCTTCTGGCGAAGGAGCCCAAGCCAAACAAAGAAAGATATCAGCAATACACCAGAGACAGAAGGAACGCCCAGAGGCGCAACCCACCTCGCAATGATCAAAGGATAGACCGAGGATAGAATCCTTGGGGGCTCATCAATAGAGACGGATTTGATAGGAACGCAGGGCCAACGGAGGCACCTCACTTATCATAATACAAATTCAATGTCGATGTATCAGACATCGTGTTCGCCATCAGTAAAATCGGAGATGCCAGGTGGCCTAGACCTGTACGATCAGATCCTTCGCAATGGAATCGTAACTTAGTATGTGAATTCCACAACACACATGGCCACAGGACCGAGGATTGCCACCAGCTCCGAGAAGAGGTAGCCCGGCTACTTAACAAAGGTCATCTCTAGGAATTCCTCAGCGATCGAGCCAAAAATCAGTTATGGAAAAGAGATGCGGCCAAGAAGAATGAAATGAATAAGCTGCAACATGTCATCCACATGATCTTGGGAGGCATCGATGCCCAAGAGCTCGTGATGAGAAGCACAAAAATATCCATCACCATAGAAAAGCGAACCCGGGGGTATATACCAGAGGATGCTCTCACATTCAGTGAAAAGGACACCAAGACCTTGTCTCAACCCCACAATGATGCACTGGTAATCTCTTTCCTTGTAAATACTTTTCAAATAAAGCGTGTACTCGTGGATCTAGGTAGCTCGGCCAGCATTATCAGGTCTAGGGTAATAGAGCAGCTCAGACTTCTTCACCAAATCATGCCCGCCACTCGAGTCCTCAATGGATTCAACATGGCAAGTGAAACAACGAAAAGAGAAATCACCCTCCCAGTCAACGTGGCCAGCACAACCCAGAATGTCAAATTCCATGTCATTGAAGGAGACATGAAGTACAACCCCTTATTTGGGAGGACGTGGATACATTACATGAGAGTAGTACCATCCACCCTCCACCAAATGATGAAATTTCCGACAAAAGATGGAATTAAAACCATTTACGGGGAACAACATGCGGTAATAGAAATGTTCGTGGTGCACGTTGTGGCACCGGCACCAATACCTCCACCCACAAAAGGGCTAAAGGGATATCAAACTACATCTTCAGTTAAGCACAATTAAACAAAGCAAAAGACCATACCGCGTCCTCATCACAAGAGAGTAGAACATATCGGACCTCGAAATATCGCCGGCACATCCCACACTAAGGTATATCAATCTCCCATTTCATTTTTATTTCATACTAACCCTTATGCAGATGCCCGACCGAAGCAGTCAAAGCGCTAACCCAGCCCAAAAACCTTAAGGTTTCATAGCATCTGTTGCACTCTTTTCCTTCGACCGAGTTTTTGTGCTGAAAAGGGTTTTACCGGCAAGGTTTTTAATTAGGAAACATTCACATGCTATCTAAGGATGACTCAACAATTATTCAAGGCTTCTTTTGCAATAAACCTCGAACATTGGGAGGCATCCCCCCGGAAGCTCGTCCACTCGGAAAAGCCAAGAAATGCCAAATGGGATCCCAATAGGAAAACGGTGTACCGGGCCAAACGGTCGAACTAACCGTGTCCATATAGTCGGGTCCCCGACAGCGAAAACATGTATACTTGCATCAAGTAATCAAAGAATACCTTTTATCAAAGCATCTCACACTCCAATGAACGTCTCCAAGGCCGAAAGTGTCCCGAACATTCGGGGACTGGCGTTAACAACTCACAACAACGCGACCCTCGGGTCGGAGCTTTGAGCTCATAGGCCCTCAATGAGGCAATAACAAGATCACAAAACGGCTCCAAAGCCAAAAGGCGACCCGAACACTCGGGGACTGGAGTCAAAAACTTAAATGGCCTCCGGGTCGGAAATTTCAAAATGGTAACCCCTTAATTAGGCAACACCAAGTTTACAAGTAATGGCTCCCGAGTCAAGAAACCCTCGATGACTCGGGGACTGCCGTCAAGCGCCATCTCCATCGACCTATTAAAACCTGAGGTCGTAAGGCCACATGCGGGCAACCTCGGTGTTGTAAGATCTACATAAGGCAACAACAATATTTGTAACACCTCAAGCAAGGCATGAACAATACTTGTACCAAGTGTCCAAAACTCTAAGACCTCAAAAGGCATGTAAAACTTGTAAGACCTCACTAAAGGCATAAACCCGATCTCAAAGTTTCGGCTATATATCGAACTTATAAGACCCCTAAAGAGGCATACCCTCGATATAGATGCTGAAACTACTTCACTCGGGACTTAAAAGCTCCGGCTGAACACAAATGACCCCGGTCACAAGGTTGTACCATCTGAACTAACGCGACTCGGGGATGCCCGACCGTCGCTACAAAATCACAGGCTTTCAATTATACTCCAAATACACTTCGGAAAGAACCGGTTAAACAGGCTACCCTCAACCTAGGCAAAAGAGCTTCAACCATGTCAGCTCCAAATCACAGGCTTCGAGATACACAACCTCCGAGCCAAACCTCCCGAGGTGCTCGATTATCACCATATAACGACTCATAATCGAGGTTTTTATCAAACCTTCGAAGAGTCAAGCAAAAATTATTTCAAAAAGTCCTTAACGAGGGAAAAATAAAGCCAATAAAAGGTCACTTTGACCCAAGGCATAAGAGCCATTGCCGCCAGCCCACACTAAAACGCCGCATTGGCCCAAGGCATAAGAGCCATTCTCGCCAGCCCACAATAAAAGGCCGCATCGGCGTAAGAGCCATTGTCGCCAGCCCGCACAAATACAAAATTTGAGGGTTGAATGAGCTCGACTCGGAATCCGATTCGGAGACTGAACCCAAAAATAGTTAACTAAATATTCCTAAGAGCAAGGCGTAAGAGCCATTGTCTCCAGCTCACACTAAAAGGCCACATTGGCCTAAGGCATAAGAGCCATTGTCCCCAGCCCACATAAAAGGTCGCATCGACCAAGCGCGTAAGAGCCTACAGGCCAGCCGAATGAGCCCCAGGGCCATATCACAAATCTAAGGATCCCTACCAACTCAAAGACCAGTTCACCTGGGCAAATTTGATACAGAAAGAGATATAGAAGAAATAAAGCTGCAAGGTTTTCATTTATACACATATATGAAAAAATCTCTATCTACAAACATGCTTTGAAAATTCTATATAAAGAAGGCAAAATCTACGCCCCCTAGGAGCTATTTGCCTGCCGGCCTCATCTTCACTTTCTTCGGTGTTGGACAAAAGTAACCGAGCATAACGCTCGTCTTCCCTCGCTCACGTCAACTCTTCCGAGAGGGCGAAACCCCTAACACGGATCTGCTCGAGGGTCTTTCTCTGAGACTTGCAATAACATATTCTTTAATCCTCTCTTTGCGGTCGAGGACCCTTCTCAGCTCAGCTTGAGCATCAGTAGCGTCCTTTAAATAGATCGCCATCTCCTGGTCAGCCTTAGCTCGGCTCAGTGCGGCTTCAGCCCAGGCATTAACGATCTCAGCCCTAACCTTCGAAAGCTCAAACTCGAGCTTCGTAATCATATCAGTTTGAACCAAAGCGTTATCACGAGCTAAGCGAAGTTGAGCCTCAAAAGTGGGTTCATTAACCAGAGCACCCTTCCTCTCTAAAGCCTGAGCCTCCGCCCGAGCTTTTAGCTTATCATGCTTACGCCTGGCTCGGACAGCTTCATCCCGAAGGTGCTCCAGGGCCTCCGTCCTTTTCTGCAACTGAAATAAATGAAGTGTTAGCCTCAGAAGCTAGAAGGCGGAATACACGCTCACCCAGGACAGAAAATTACCTGCTCCTTCAAGTAGTTCTCATAATTCAAGCTACGGCTCGCCTCATACCGCAAGTGTACCAACTCAACATCCTTTTCATTGCAAAGGAGCCTAAGGGATCTATCCTCATTCAGATCTTTTCTGCATCCTAGATTTACAACAAAGCAGCCCAGACTTAAGCTTGTCGAAGGTCTGCAAAAGAAAACCCAATAAGGATGGGAAGGCGCGAAGCTCGAAATGCCTATGCCGAAACTCACCACAAAGTGAAGCCGTTGGGCTTCCTTGAAGGTCGAGCGCTCACCTGCCAACCTAGTTCCCTTAGCTCTGAAATGGTCGACTCTGGTCAAGGCATGGTCGCTCGGTATATGCGACCCCGGGTTTCTAGTATCCATCGAAATACTGTCAACGGAAAAGGAAGGCGACAGCAACAGAGAGACCATCTTTTCCGAACTAGGAACCATGGACATGGCAAGCTCGGACGATGCTTCCGCTCTAAAGCCCCAGCCCCGTTTTGTCTTGCTTTGAGTGCCATCGCCCTATAAAAGCATCTCTCGCTTATTGTTGTCATTTTTTGGCTTGGAAGCTGGCAACCCTGCCCCCTCTCCAAAGGAGCGCGACTTTGCCTTGGAAGGATTTTCGATGCCTAAAACAGCAAGATTAATATGCATAAAGGGAAAATGCCTCTCCAAATGAAGGGAGGGAAAGGAAAAAATAGCAGAACACGCACCATGATGTTTTGCTTCCCATCTGCCCCGGGATAAAGCTTGCCACTTGCGCTCATCACAGGTTGAGTGGGTCACCAACTTTCAAACTCAATCTGGCAAATCATGAACATCGCACGGTGCCCATGAAACCGCTGCAGAAAGAAAAAAAAAGGCACGGTTATGATACCAGCTTTTGCCATAGACTAAACTAAGAAGGCACGGAATGCACCACTTGCGTGTATAGTTCCATTCCTCAGGGAATGGAATAAGATCCACGATGATAATGTCAGCGGTCTGAACTCGAACGAAGCGACTCATCCACTCCCGATCTCAATCTTCATCATCGTTAACAACGAAGGGCATGGTTGATCGACATCGTAAAGTTAGCAGACCTCGATGGTGAAAGAGTCGGTACAACCTAATAAGATGGCTTAGCATAAGTTCAAGCCCCGCCTTCTCCATAAAAGATCTCATCATTAACATTGTTCGCTAAAATGACAGGTGGATCTGTGCCAAGGTAGCCCGATACTTTAAACAGAAGTCGAGCACAACCCTATCAAGGAGGCACAGTGTGAAAGGATATGTGTACACATTCAAAAATCCATCGGCTCAATCCGTGATGCCCTCATCGGGGGAAAATGTCTGTAACACTACTTTCTCCCCCCATCTGCAGTCTTTTCTCACTAACTCAAGATTCCCTTCTCCTATCAAAGAAGTAGTCTTCAAGGTATACTCTCATTGGTCCTGAATATCGGAGGCAGGACTCTCGCTTCTCTGCCGGACAGACCCCGATGTAGCAGCCATGGCTATGGCAAAATTAAGAGAACTAAAGCAGGAATCTGTGCAACTGCGTTAGTATTAAAGTAATGAAAGACTTAACGCAGAAAAATAAGGGTAACTACTTAGAACGATGGGATCTCCAAAAAAGCATAAACAACCCTATATACGAAAAAAAACAATATCATCGCCAGTCCTTAGGTGGTACCCAACCTCGAGGACCTCTATCAAAAAGAATCTAGGCTTTAAAAGGCCAACGTCATCATCGCTAGTCCCGAGGTGGTACCCGACCTCAAGAACCTTCGTCAAAAAGAAGTTAGGCTGTAAAAAGCCAACGACATCATTGCCAGTCCCGAGGTGGTACCCGACCTCGAGGACATCCATCAAAGAAAGATTAGGCTCCAGAAAGCCAATGACATCATTACAAGACTCGAGGTGGTACCCGACCTTGGGGACTATCGTCAAAAAGGAGTTAGGCTCCAAGGAAATAAGCACTTAAACTCCACCCATATGGGCTTGGACTCGGGGTACCGTCTGAGTTCAGACAAACCCTCTTCCAGGATCTGTCTACAGCACCTTCAGGCTATCTACGCTAAGTTTGAATCAACTTTCCAAGTGGCCCGAGTTTGAACAAACCTCCACTCGGGGACTGCTCTCGAAAGCTCAAAGGCCGTCCCTATCCTCGGACCACCGAGAAAATTTCCCTTCAAAGACTACCGCAGAGCCTGGGTGATAAATCACGGTCTCAAGGCTCAAAGCGTTGCTTTCATTCAACTTAAACTAAGGGTCCCGACAACCCGAGTTTTTCAGTTCAACCCATGTTCGATCCAAGGAACGGTGAAGGGTTCCATGAGAGGTCGTATCTGTTAATCAAATGTTAGAAGAAACACTCGCATCTGGGTTTGATATAGGCAGTAGCCAATAGAGTCACACATTCAGGGTCTCCATAAGTGCTAATGAAATGAAATATAATAAGTATTGAATACAAACTTGTGAAAACGTCTTTGTATTCAAAAAACAATTGATTACAGAAGCCCTCGAGGGGTCCTAACATATGATTACAAAAGCCCACGAAGGGTCCTTACACAGAAATAAAGAAGCAAAAGGGTACACATATAGTAAAAAGCTTAGAGCCTAACCTACTCCCAAAGGTGATCCTCGGCAGTAGCATCTTCGAGCGCCATCTCTTCGGGCATATATTACTGGCAACAATATCTTGACTGCCACCTCCTCTAGGGTTTCATCTCGATCCTCCAGAATAATATCTCAGAGGGCGAAGATGAAGAAGAGGAAAAGGCGAAGATGAAGGAGAGTGAGCAGTGGTGTATAGTCGGAATGCTTTCCCGAGTAGCGGTGTAGAGTCCAAACGACCTCCTAAGTTGGAAGAAGTAGGCCCCACTATATCATTACCTCGAACCAACGACGACAGTAGTATTAACCGTAATAGCAACAACAATAGTGACAAGACAGCATAACCTCGCTCGACAAAGAAAAGCCTAGGCAAAAGGCCATGGCGTGGCTGATGAGAACATCGCTATAAGACCTTAAGGCCATAGATCCCAAACATGATGGGTGGCAATGGAGGAGGATAGTGGGAAGAAAGGGATGGAAAAGTGTTGAAAGGCACTTGGATAAAAAGATAGTACCGGAAGGCCCCCATTTGTAGGGGGTGATAGTTTGGCCAACAACGCCATCAATGCCTTTGAAAGATGGATCGGCAGGCACAATCAATGCGTCATTGGAAACTGGATCGACAGCGATACGGTCGCTTTGAAGAATGAGAATCGACAGTGCATTGAATGACGCTGAAAAGACAAGTCCATGAGATGTCCCGACTATCGTGAAGGCTTACGTCATAAGTATGATATCATCAATGTGACGTCATCACGGGAAGTCTGAAGAGTTGGGTGTTGAAATCATTTCATTGTTGCTCCTCTCTAAGAAACTTGGGGACTATCTATATACGGTAAAATCAGAGTGTCCAATTCCTCATCATCGAGTCACCTTAGAAGATCATCTCGAAGCCTCGAGGCTAAAAGGCTATGGTCTAGTCGTCGATGCCCGATCTTGGGACAATGTTGACCACGGCTATGGTAGAAATGGGGAGTTCCAAAGGTACACGGCTAGGACTGACAAAGCCTAGTGGACTACCCTAACCGTGAATCAGGGTGTCATCTAGATGTCCCATCTCCGTTTCTTTGTCATTAATGTATTTTGTACTATTCTAGGATTCCACTCTTATATAAAAAGGATCCATATCATTTTGTAAAGGGTTGCTGCTTCAGTTGCTCCAAACGAAATATACAAGAACATTCTCTTTGCTTTCCAACATATTCTCTTGATATTATTGCTTCCATTTATTATCTTTATTATTGTTCATCATTTATTTCTTATCATTGGCCATAAAGAGCCTTCATTTATTATACTATTAGCCATATTTCGACCACGTTTGATAGCTCCAAGCCGAGCTCTGGAATCGACCCCGAGGCCCCCGAATCGACAAGCTCGAGGCCCCGATTGTTAACCTATCAATTTGGTTATTGCCTTATCCTTCACTCCTATTTCGTTTCTAAGTCTCACATATAGCATCATTTTCTTAACAACTAGCATAAGAATAAATCACGTATTTTTAGAGTCCCATAATTAAATTTAATTGTTATTACTATTTTCACGGCAAACAGTCGTGGTCAACATTGTCCCAAGATCGTGCGTCAACGAACCTCGAGGGAGGAGATGAAGAAGAGGAAAAGGCGAAGATGAAGGAGAGGAAAGTGATGCAGAAGAAGCAGAAAAGAGAGACATAGCCACCGCATTTACATCCAATACCTATCAAAGTCTCACTCATATCTTAAAGGATAAGAATTACACCTCTGAAGATCCATAAGACAAAGCAAGTAAAAGTAACAATTTTGAATCAATGATTAAAGAGAGTTCTATGCCTGATAAAGATTGAGGATCAAACTATTCAGGGAATGATGCCCTCTAAGAATAGAGAAGTTACTTCTGCTAATAAAGCTCTGGTTGATATCTGTATAAACGCTTATGATCAAAAGAAGGGAAACTCTGACGAGAAGAGTAAAATGGCGGAATACAATTCATGTTCTAAGTGCCATCCTACTAATATATGGAGCATCCAGGCATTAATTTGATTGTTGATTTAAACTACAAACACCCTACTCAACTAATATAAATAACCCCAGAACTGATCACCCTCTACAAGATCATTCTCTTCATAATAGCCTTGAAGAACCTCAAGTTGGATCAGAAGGCATGCAGGCAGACTTATTCAAGAAAGAGGACCCTCTTCCAAATGGGAGAGGAATAAGTAGAGTCAGGAAAAAAGAAAGAAAGCACAAAAACAAATATACACCTTCTAAGAAAAGGAAACAAAGAAATTTTTCTTCCCTCCCCGCTCCAAATTTTCCATGATTAGTACGATCTTCTAGAATATTGGAGGGGGGGGTGAGTTCCAAAAAGGCCATTGATAGACTGAACATCTTATTAGAATCAAAAATATTTTATATGTTGCTATCCTTAAACCTATGGTTAGTAAGGACAAGATTGAGGACATGAGATTCTTGAATTCCGGATATATCTCTAACGACAATAGAAAAATATGGTATTTTTTGAAGAACATTTGGCATACCATTATTTCTACCAATGATGAACAACACATTACTATCAATATTGTAGAAGGTCATTCCAACATTACTACGGCCATTACAGTTGTTTATGCCAAATGTACTTCAGAAAAGAAAAGAATTATAGTCTAGCCTAAAAAATGACAGCAATGGTATTAATGGCTCATGGTACACTAGAGGAGAGTTTGATGTTATCATAGAACCTGAAGAAACCTTGGTGGTAACCCTCACAGAATGTTTAAGAGCTTAGATTTCATGAATTGTATGAAATAATATGGGTTGATGGATATTGGTTTTTCTGGAGCTAAGTTTACTTGGTGTAACAATTAGAGGCCTAGTAAAAGAATTTGGAAAAGATTTTATAGAGTTTTTATCAACAATATAAGGGCATAAAAATTTCAGGATACTGCTATCAAACATCTGGTGAGAACAAACTCAGGTCACAAGCCATTGCTTATGAAATATTTTGATACAACTGACATCCACATTAAGTACTTTCGATTTCTTAATTTTTGAACCAAGCAAGATGACTTTCTCAGCATTGTTAAAGAGGTTTGGGACACTCATATCACTGGAAACAATATGTGGAGACTCCAAGATAAGCTGAAACTTCTTAGTAGAATGCTAAGTCAATGGTCTTGAGAATCCAGAGTAATGTCATCAAGCGGGAGGAGATGATTCAAAGCCTGGAAGAAATGAATATTATCAACAACATAGTGCAGACATAAGTGAAATTAAGAAATGCCCATGTGGAATACATTAGATTTCTAGATATACAAGAGTCCTTTAACACTCAGAAAACTAATATAAAGTGGTTTGGAACGGAGATAGGAACACTAGCTATTTTCACAGTTTGCTCAGGGAAAAGAGGAGAAGACTTCACATTGCTTGAATTAAAAATCAGAAAGGAAAATGGATTCAAGAAGATGACAAGATTTATAAAGCAGCTACCAGACATTTCAATACCCTTTTTATCCTCCCTATCTCCAAGCTAGATATTTCTATTTTGAATTGCATCACTAAGGAAATTACAGAAGAAGTCAGCATACTTCGTAATGTTATTCCAATTGAAGAGGTGATTAGGAATTCAATATTCAAATTGTCAGCCACTAGTAGGGCTGGACTAGATGGGAATGGATACGTCTTGCAAAGTTGCTAGGACATCATCAAGGATGCTATCATAGCCTTTGTTATTGACTTCTTCCAAGGTAAGCCTCTGACTAAATTTTATACTCATATTGTGACGATTCAATAGGTCATTTTGAGTACTAGTCCTTATTTCGAACTCTGAGACCTTTATTGGCTTCATTTGATATTTCTTGATTTGTGTATATGGTTAATATCGCTTTTCGAACAACTTTTAAAAATGAGGCTAGAGTTGAGCGTGATCAATATTTTGGGTAAACGATCCCGGATCAATATTGTGACTCTTCTTTTAGGTTCATGTTATGATTTTAGACTTGGAAGTATGCCCGAAAATTAATTCGGAGGTCCTAGGTTTATTTGGCTTCTTTTGCCGAAGGTTAACAATTTTAAAGTTTGGAAATTTTTTGGTTTGACCTTAAGTTGACTTTATAATTATCGGGTTGAGATTTTGGTTTTGGGACTTGAAATAGATCCATTTATTTATTTGAAACTTATCTACAAAATTTGGTGCAATTTAAAGTTGATTTGATAGGATTTGGATACTTGGTTGTGATTCTAGAGCTTCTTGAGTTTTCCTATGAGTTTCATGCGTTTTGATGCTTTATGTGATTTTAGATATTGTTTTGGTGTTATAGTTGCGCAAGCAAGTTTGTATGATACTTTTAGACTTGTGTTCATGTTTGGTTTGGAGCCCGGGGGCTCGGGTCAGTTTCAGGTATGTATCGAATGAGTTTTGGATGGCTTGAACTAGTTGGTGTACTGCTGCTTCTAGTGTTGGTATACATATCTTGCATTTGCTAGGTCTATCTTGCAAATGCGAGCCTCGCTTTTGTGATCAAGACTTGGCATTTGCGAGTAGGGGCCTGGGCTAAGTAATGTCGCAATTGTGAGGAAAGGGTTCACATTTGCGAACTAGCTGAGACTGCATTTGCGATCTAAGAGTCGTATTTGCGACATAGAGTTCTGGGGGGTGAACTTTACATTTACAAAGTAGTTATCTATATTTGTGAAGGGGGGACAGTTCATATTTGCGAACATTTTGTTGCATTTGCGACTTTTGAGCTTATGATGCAAAATTTGCATTTGTGACCTTTGTTTCGTATTTGCGATATTCGCATTTGCGATGTTCACGGAGTTTGCAATTGCGGCATCCGCAACTAGGTAAAAGAGGGAAAATTAGGACATAGCTCATTCCATACCATTTCTCAACCCTAAACATTCTAAAGGCGATTTTCAAGTGATTTTTCTTCCCAAATTTATTTGTAAGCAACTTTAATCCATCTCCTTTCAATTACCCAATATTTTCATGTGTTTTCAACACCAAATCTAGGATTTAATGGTAGAAATTACGGATTTTTGTAGAAATTAAGGATTTTATAAAATTAAGTTTTAAACATCAAATTGAGGTCGAATTTCGAAATAAACCACATAATTGGGCTCGGGGGTAAATGGATAATCGATTTTTGGTCCGAATCTCGAGTTTTGACCAAGCGATCCCGGAGTTGACTTTTGTTGACTTTTTCTAAATTCATTAAAGATTGAATCTTTTTCACTCGTGATTAGTTTCTAAAGCTTATTTTGAATTGTTTGATCGATAATTAATTAGATTTGGTTGATTTGGAGGCCTGCTCAAAAGGTAAGGTCGTGGTTGGTTGATTGACTTGATGGCGAAGTGAGGTAAGTGTTATGATTAAACTTGACTCTAGAGAATTAGGACTTGTTGGTCTATTTGTTATGTGAATAATGTGTGGGGACGACGTATATATAAGGTAACGAGTATGTGTGTGTTCTCATTGGGTTAAAGCATGTGGGTCAAAATTATTTTGTTGCAATATATTGTTTCAATGATTATACTTTCTCTGTCGTAGTTATATTATTACTTCTTTAATTGGTCACCTTCACATTTATTGTTTATTTTGAAGTTGTTGGGATTTTGAAAGTTAAGTCGAATTATCATTACCCTGTGATTGAAGTGAAATTGCACCCTACCTTGTTTTGCTATTTTGGATTAGCGTGTTGCTTGGTGAGGAAGAGTGAAAAGCACGAAGTTTGTTGTCGTACCTTAATTGCATACAATATCATTTAATTGAGAGATTGTGGGGACTAAAGCACGAATGGTGATGCTGTGTATTTGATTGTTTATTATCATTTATCATATCATGTGAGGAAGAGAGTAAAAGCAAGAAGGGTGATGTTGTGCCATTTCATTTATGATATTACATGGTAATAAAGAGAGTAAAATCATGAAGGGTGATGTCGTACCATTATTTATTTCATTGCTTTACTTGATATCTGAATTGATGATTTAATTGATTGCATTGTTGTTGTTTTCAGAAAAAGGTTATTTAGTAATTTTGTACTTACCGTTCTTATCGTACTCTCATTTCTGCATGTCCTCCCCCAGTTTATATTTTAAATTGGACTACTTGTTATTTTGTTGCATTTTGTATATATCTGTATATGATTTACATAGGTGTCTTGTCTAGCCTCCTCACTACCTCATCGGGTTTAGTCTCGACACTTACGAAGTACATTGGGTTGGTTTTAATCATGATACACTTCTACACTTTTTGTGCAGATACTGGCATTGGTCCCAGCAATGTCTAAAGGTTCTTTTGATCGGATCATATCTACAGTGGAGACTTGAGGTAGAGCTGCTGGTGTGTGCAGTCCTTGGAGTCCCCATCTATTTCTTTCTATAGTGTTTATCTCATTTCGAACAGTTATATTTTGTTCAAAGTATACTTGTATATTTCTAGCTGCTCATGTACTGGTGACACCAGATTTTTAGGATTAGAATAAATTGTATTATGTTATAGGTTTATTTCGTGTATTACAGCTTTATTGACCGTTAATAATTGATATTTCTCTACTTTAAATTGTTAAGATGTTAAATTGGCTATCTAATGTTGGCTTGCCTAGCAAGTAGATGTTAGGCGTTATCACGACCCGAGGTTGGGAATCCGGATCGTGATACATACTTGTCTTGTTCTTATCCCCAAGAATGTTTCCCCTTCAACCTTTAATGAATTTAGACCTATTAGCCTTTCTAATTATACTAACAAGATTATCTTTAAAATCCTTTTTAATAAGCTGAACCCTTTTCTTACTAAGTTAATCTCTACCTATGAAAGTGATTTTATTAAGGATAGGCTCATTACTGAAAATGTTCTTTTAGCTCAAGAAATTGCTCAATCTATCTCTAATACTAATAAAGGTGGTAATGTTGTGATGAAGCTAGATATGGCTAAAGCCTATGATAGAATGTCTAGGAACTTTGTCATTGTTGTGCTTAGAAAATTTTGTTTTGCTAAAGTTTGGATTGACATGATCTTTAATCTTATCTAGTAATTAGTATTCTACCATCACTAATGGTACTAGGAAAGGATTTTTTAAATCCAGATAGGGTCTGAAACATAGAAATTGGGTGAACCCCTATCTCCTCCTTATTTATCCTTGCTGCTGAAGTACTTTCTTGCTCCTTGAATAACCTCTAGATAATAATTTTATTCCTTTCTTTATTCCACTTAGATGTCCACACATTAATCAACTAGCATATGTTGATGACACAGTTATCTTTCTGGTGGTAATAGCAATTCTATTAATGTCATCATGAACGTTCTTCATAGTTATGAAAAACACTTTGGTCAAAAGGTTAGCAAGGATAAAAAAATTCTTAATTACTCCAAAAACTACTTCTATTAAAATTCATAGAATCAGAGACTGTACTGGTTTATGGACAAGAAATTTCCTTTAACCTATTTGGGATGCCCCATCTACATTGGAGAAAAAAAGGTTGCCTATTTTGATGGTATGATGAAAAGTATTGTCAAGAAGCTTAATGTCTAGCATGACAAATTGCTTTCATATGGAGGTAAAGTCATTCTCATCAAGAATGTGCTTCAAGCCCTCCCTACTTATTCTTTTTCTACTATGTGTCCTCCTAAAGCAACTTTTAAGTTTATAGAGAAACATCTGGCCAATTTCTTCTCCTATCAGACTAAGCATAGAAATTCAATCACTAGGGGTGTACTCTCGGGATCAAAAGAAGTATCATTGGAGATCCTGAAAAAATATGTGTTATCCTCTTGAAGAAGGTGGGATGGTAAGAATGCAATATAATTCCAATACTTTATCCATCAAAAGCTGTGGAGGTTTAGAACTATTCCTTCTTTGTGGGCTACTTTCATGAACCAGAACTATTGTACTAGAGTTTATCTAGTGATTAAATGTTACACCCCGCAATATTACGTCCAGTAGTATTATATTACGATAATGTTATGCTCTGTAGTAATAAGTTACGATAGTGTTGCTCCTAGCAGTATTACATTACAGTGATGTTATGCTTCGCAGTAAAAGGTTACGGCGATGTTGCACCCTGCAGTAATGTATGTTCAATTTGTCGTAAGGTAATTGACATTAGTCCAAGGAAAAGATTATTTGGGGATTATAAGGATTATAAGTGATGAGTAAATTCGTGAAGGTAAGAGGGTAAGTAATATCGAAGAAAATAAATTTTGTCAAAGTTTGGCATGTTGGGGTAAAATACGGTCCGAGCTAAAATACCCCGGTATTTATGGACTAGTACCATACAAGGTACTACATGGCCATGATAGTAAGGTGTACAAGGTATGTTAAAAGTGAGTAATATTTTAAGTAAGTAAGAATAATTCTCAATTTTTCGGGTAATTGATTAATTACCGGGTAACGGGACATTACCCGATTAACTAATAAATTGGATAAGATTAAACTTTTTCCACCCTCCCCCACGTGGCAGCCATGCAATTGACATTAGATGACTCTTTAAGTTATTACGTTGCCAACAACCTAACATATCCAAAATATTTTGTCTTTACTCCTTCTTTCTAAATGTATTAACTTCTTTTCTTGCCTTTAATATGTGAAGTACAAATTTGACCAAAAGAAGAGGAACGTGGGGTATAAAGATAGTAGATGTTGAGTTTGATCTGTAGCTTTGTTGGTATATGGTTGATGATAAATATGTTGTAATGTGTGTACATCATGATTATGCACCAAAATAAACAACAACAAAAAAATGGGAATTCTTTGTATTATAGGTATGTACACTTGAAGATGTGTTGGATGAAGGGAAAAGGCAGGAACGCCTGCACTGGACGCTGCTATTTTCTCATCTGATTTCTCAATATGCGCAATAGTTGGTTAGGTGTGATTTCATTAGTTGGTGACTTTGAAGTTATTCTCTTTGTGTATTTTGCATAATGCAATTACTTTCCAACTTATGTAGTTGAATTATCCGTAGAGCATGACTAGTGACTACGCGGGTAGTATTATCCTCCCTGCTGATTAGTCAACCATCTCCTAAGTCAATTAATTATACACTTGGTGGACCTTGGTTTGAGGCTTGGAAAGATTGTGAATTCGGAGATTTGTGGATAAAGGAGCTCGAGGAGTACAAGAAGTCGATAAAGAATAAGGTGGATTAAGGCCAATGTAGCTAATGGGAGTACGGTGAAAGCTTTATCAAGGGAATCAGTTTAGGTATGTTAAGGCTATCCCTTATTTCTTTTGGCATGATCCATACGATATGAACGAAACGTGCAAATGCACAAATTTCATAAGTGACTCTACTCATAGAAGTAATAGAAATATCTATGTTCTTTAATTCCCATGTGTCATAATATTTAATCATCTGTTCACGGGTCTCAGAAAAATACGAAAGTTGAAAAGATGTTACTTTATGATATTGCAAAAGAGGCAAAGTGGTCTTATGACCTTCTGAATGATTTTATTGACGTACTTTTAATGCATTGCATTCATATGCATTGACCCATGACCAGATGGCATTATATACGCGTATATATGTAAATATATGTATATGGGATATGGGAAAAGGTTATGGCATTATATACGCACCACTACCTGATCAGCTGGTATATGATGACTATATTGCCCACAATGGCCGAAATATGATTCAAACGGCGTTATATACGCATATATATGTAAATATGATTCAAACGGTATTATATACGCATATATATGTATGTATGTATGTATATAGGATATGGGAAAGATTATGGCGTTATATACGCACCACCACTTGATCAGCTGGTATACGATGATGATTTTGCCCACAGTGGCCGATATGATATGAATTGATGCCCTCAGGGGCTGATGATGTTATGAAATATTTACCTATGCACGACATAACATTCATACGCATACGCATGACGCTAAAAGTAATTTATGATTTACAAAGTTATTCAGACTTATAGGTTGAGTCATGTACTCTATATGTCTTCCATGTCTCTTATGTATTTATTTATGTGCCTTACATACTCAGTACATTATTCGTACTGACGTCCCTTTTGCCTAGGATACTGCATTTCATGCCCGCAGGTCCCGATAGACAGGTCGAGAGCCCTCCATGTAGGCTATCAGCTTAGCGAAAGATGTTGGTGCGCTCCATTTGCTTCGGAGTTGCTTGTTTGGTTAGTATGAGTAAGAGGTATATTGTTTGGTATGGCGGGACTCTGTCTCGACCTTTATGATATTTATGTATTCTTGGAGGCTTGTAGACATATGTCGTGTACGTGAAAGATTGTACGGCCTTATCGTCCTATGTTTTGAGTTTATAAATGATTATGTTGGCCTATTAGGCCCATATGTCACGTGTATATGATGATGTAATAAGAAAGATGCATTACGTTGGTATTCGGTTGAGTAAGGTACCGGGTGCCCGTCGCGGCCTATCGGTTTGGGTTGTGAAAAAAGTGGTATCAGAGCAGTTCTATCCTAGGGAGTCTACAAGCCGTATCTAGTAGAGTCTTGTTTATGGGTGTGTCGTGCACCACACTTATAAGCATGAGGCTACATGGCATTTAAGACTGTCACTCTTTCTTCTTACTCTAGATCGTGTGGTAGAGCTCACTTATAAGAATTCAAGTCCCGAACTTCTATTTTTATTCGTAATAAGACAATGCCTATGTTCAGAAAGATTATCGATAAGAGATATAGCTGTGGAAGTGTTGAATTAGAGGAACTCGATTTTGTATCATGCTTATGATAAGTAAATGTGAGATCTTCAGCAGATCATGTGCGTACTGAAAGGTATAAGCCTCTTGATAAGAAGCCTTAAGGCAAGAATGCCTATCCACCTTTATGATGAAAGAAAATGAGAGATTAAGAAGATAAAACAAGTTTCAACGAGCAAAAAAAAAGGCAAGATAAAGAATAGTACGAGGCGTTGAGTTAACAAAGGATAACAGTGTTTATAATTCAGGCAGAGGGACATAAGCTTTTTGAGTTATATTTAATAGTTACAGAGGTATATACAATTGGTCACACCCTTTCCAGATATGTCCTATAGGGGTTAACAAAAGTAGTATAAGAAGATATGATGGATGAATTGATTGCGTTAGTTGACATTTCCGTAGGATATTACCAATGTGCTAATAGATCTAGTGCAACCAGATATGAGTACTACAAAGACTTACACTATAAGCCTTGAAGGGATAAATATTACCTTAGTGTGGCTCGCGTCCCTAGTAAATCGAAAACGTTAAGCAACTTGAAGAGCTACTGGATGGAGCAAAGGAAATCTAAAAGCGAAAGAATGTCGTATTTAAGTTTTCACAAGAAAAGAGATATGAAGAAATATTAGCAGAATAATGAGAAGAGAGATAAGGAAGCATTATGAATAAGGTGTGATACATTGATGAAAATGATAGAGTGTTACAGAACCTATTGTCAAATGAAGGAAGAGACGAAAGGTGATGGGCCTTAAGACAATAAAAGAATATAGGCCATAAGGTCATATCCCCATTTCGAGAAATAAGTTCGCAACTCTAACGCGATTACTAAGAGGAAAAGTTAGATCCCAGAGTAATAGAAATTAATATGGACTGGTGAACAACATAAACTAAATATGAATTAGGAACTGAGTGATTTGATAATAGTCATCATCTTGAGAATTTCAGATCATGTTCTAGCAATAATAAGATGGACCACAGAAGGAGATTCACGATGAATTCAGAGGAAAATCATTCAGGGAAAAGCTTCCCTAGAGCAATCAATGTGAGCAAAGTTAAGTTTAAGAGACTGTATGTACCAGTTACGCTATGTGTCAACCTCGCGAGTAAGGGAAGTTGTCATCCTTCTTACAGGAGAATTTCTGCAAGGCGAGTAAAGATCATTGATGTTGAGAAACAACGCCAAGGATGAAGAGGGAAAACATCTATAGGTAGATCCTCATGGCCTCAGCTTTTAGTACACCCCTAAAGGGGGGAATATGGAGTGATATGACATTAAGTCAGAATTAAGTGGTTCTATTGACTACGGAATGGTAAAGCAAGTAAAGGTTCCTAGCCGAGCTGTTATTAATAAATAAGGAGCCAGTGTGAGACGTAAGTTAAGACAAAGGAAATAACCCAAGAAAGATTACAAGTAACATTGATATGAGAATGGGCCAACGAGTAGTTAGTAATTGGTTAGGACGATCCCAGTTATGGCTAAACAGGAGGTTACAGACGAGTCATCAGATCATGTAAGATAAACATAGTAAAACCCAACATGGAGAATTTAACCTCGAAGAATATCATTATAATATTTGAAGTATATTCAAACAAACTTCGGGGTAGTTAAAGATACCGGATGAGTGTTACGGGGATAAAAGAAAGTGACACTGGAAAGGCAGTTAAAATATTAGTTCAGAAGCAACTATACAAGCATAAGGGCATGAAAGTAAGCAATTACGAATGATTATAGGCAAGTAAGGATATCAAGAAGGTCCATAATAAGCTCACAGCTTTATGAGAGTCAAGGGTTCTCCCTAAGTACTACAACAAAAGACTAGCTGAGGAAATAAGAAAGAAGGCTTCAACCTAAGCACAATGACCTAAATAGAAAATGGTCGTGTAACAAAAGTTTCGCAACAATATTGTAAGCACTCCAAAAGAAAGTGGCACCTATCGTGGCTAATGAACGGAAAGTAAGAATTAAAAGTAATATTCGAGATCATATGAGTTGTATGAAAACTATGGCAAGTGTGGGCGCTAAGATAAGCTAAGTACGGAAGCAACAAGGGGCAGAAAGACCAGGAAAAATAATTGTACACGTTTAAAGAAAACTGAGATAGAACGAAAGAATTATTTGATCAATGATCCAGATTTAGTACGTTATGGATACACTCAAGATTTTGGAGCATTATGTTTGTTGACAATCATACAGCCATAGAAGACTCCGGTATAAGTTAAAAGAAAGAATTGAGACCAGGGCATAGACGAGGGATTGAATTGTTAGAAGATTGTATCAGGGATATTCCATAATGTCCATGAAAGGCTAGGGTAATAAATGATACCATGAGCCACGAATTGGAAGATAACTTAAGCCTACGTAAAGGCTGATCAGAAGGAAGAGGAAACTAAAGAATTACATCACCTAAGTGAATCAAGAGTCTGACTATTGGATCTAGGAAAAATAATTTATAGAAGTTGTGCTTGAGAACATGACAGAATCGCTCTTAATATCAGACGTTCAAGAGAAATAACACAACAACCATAATCTATAAGGTCTCTACAAGGAATCCAGTTAGAAGAAGTACCAGCCTCATAAGAAGTCAGTACGAAGCTCCCACCGATTGTGTGTGTACCAGAGGTGCGAGTATTATAATAGAGCTTCAAGTTATGGAAGTGACTTACACCTAGATGGAAGGGACGTTATGAAAGAGATAGAAGATATGATACGAGATTTTAAGTAAGTAAGGCAAAAGTGAACAACGTACGAGATACTAAAATGCAGAAAGTTATGAATAGTTCATACTTCGGATAGAAGGTTATAAGCACGGGGATTCAAAATCCAGGAATAATAGCAGCATTATTAGTGGCATATCTTCCAACCTATGGTTTCTACGTATCGAGAGGTGTAGTTAAAAGAGTATAGAAGAGTTAGAGACGAGGTGACGTCTCTCTTGATATTCTAGAATAACATAAGGAAATCTATGGTGCAAGCAAGTTGAAGAAAGGTTGCAAGTAGTATAAATGAATATGTGTAGGTTGCAAGATAAAGTATGGAATAAGCAATGAGAGTAAACTGGGATTTGGTAGCAGACCTCAGCAGAGATAAATTAAAGTAAGAGTTATGGCAGTAAATTCATACGGATGGCTAAACGGACCTATGCAATGAGATATAGCAATATTCGTGAATTCAACAAAGTACCAAGCAAAGAACTTCAGTATACTCATATATGCCCAAAGGGACATCTTATCAAGCTCTACATATGACGCTTAGATATTGGCTAAAGACTGGGGAATAAGGAGAGAAGAGTCGCATAGACGTGCATACAAGTTCAGAGCCGTACAGACTGCATAATGGAAGGCAGTAGCAGTTACGAGGTTGGAAGGATTCCGACCATAAGACACGGTGTGAGAAAGAGGCTTAAGGGGGGAATACCCTGGACTTTGGATTTATTCACAGAATAGTCGCCTAGATGGCAAGGAAAGTTCTAAAGTATTCGAAAAATATAAGTCAAGAAAATGATAAGAGCATTGGTCAACATTCAAGGACGAATATTCCAAAGGGGGGAATGATGTTACACCCCGCAATATTACGTCCCGCAATATTATATTACGACAATGTATGCTCTGCAGTAATAAGTTACGACAGTGTTGTACCCAGCATTATTACATTACAGTGATGTTATGCTTCGCAGTAATAGGTTACGACGATGTTGTACCCTGTAGTAATGTACGTTGAATTTATCGTAAGGTAATTGACATTAGTCCAAGGAAAAGATTATTTGGGGATTATAAGGATTATAAGTGATGAGTAAATTCGTGAAGGTAAGAGGGTAAGCAATATCGAAGAAAACAAATTTTGTCAAAGTTTGGTATGTTAGGGTAAAATACGGCCCGAGCTAAAATACCCCGGTATTTATGGACTAGTGCCATACAAGGTAAGGTGTACAAGGTATGTTAAAAGTGAGTAATATTTTAAGTAAGTAAGAATAATTCTCAATTTTTCGGGTAATTGATTAGTTATCGGGTAACGGGATATTACCCGATTAACTAATAAATTGGATAAGATTATACTTTTTCCACCCTCCCCCACGTGGCAGTCATGCAATTGACATTAGATGACTCTTTAAGTAATCACGTTGCCAACAACCTAACATATCCAAAACACTTTATCTTTACTCCTTCTTTCTAAGTGTATTCACTTCTTTTCTTGCCTTTAATATGTGAAGTATAAATTTGACCAAAAGAAGAGGAAAGTGGGGTATAAAGATAGTAGATGTTGAGTTGGATCTGTAGCTTTGTTGGTATATGGTTGATGATAAATATGTTGTAATGTGTGTACATCATGATTATGCACCAAAAGAAACAACAACAACAAATGGGAATTCTTTGTATTATAGGTATGTACACTTGAAGGGAAAAGGCAGGAACGCCTACACTGGACGCTGCTATTTTCTCATCTGATTTCTCAATATGTGCAATAGTTGGTTAGGTGTGATTGCATTAGTTGGTGATTTTGAAGTTATTCTCTTTGTGTATTTTGCACAATGCAATTACTTGCCAACTTATGTAGTTGAATTATCCGTAGAGTATGACTAGTGACTACGCGGGTAGTATTATCCTCCCTGCTGATTAGTTAACCATATCCTAAGTCAATTAATTATACACTTGGTGGACCTTGGTTTGAGGCTTGGAAAGATTGTGAATTCGGAGATTTGTGGATAAAGGAGCTCGAGGAGTACAGGAAGTCGATAAAGAATAAGGTGGATTAAGGCCAATGTAGCTAATGGGAGTACGGTGAAAGCTTTATCAAGGGAATCGGTTCAGGTATGTTAAGGCTATCCCTACTTTCTTTTGGCATGATCCATACGATATGAACGAAACATGCAAATGCACAAATTCCATAAGTGACTCTACTCATAGAAGTAATAGAAATATATATGTTCTTTATTTCCCATGTGTCATAACATTTTATCATCTGTTCATGGGTCTCATAAAAATACGAAAGTTGAAAAGATGTTACTTTATGATATTGCTCAAGAGGGAAAGTGGTCTTATGACCTTCCAAATTATTTTATTGACATACTTTTCATGCATTGCATTCATATGCATTGACCCATGACCAGATGGCGTTATATAGGCGTATATATGTAAATATATGTATATGGGATACGGGAAAATGTTACGGTGTTATATACGCACCACCACCCGATCAGCTGGTATATGATGATGATTATGCCCACAGTGGCCGAAATATGATTCAAACGGCGTTATATACGCATATATATGTAAATATGATTCAAACGGCGTTATATATGCGTATATATGTATGTATATATGTATATGGGATATGGGAAAGGTTATGGCGTTATATACGCACCACCACCTGATCAGCTGGTATACGATGATGACTTTGCCCGCAGTGGCCGATATGATATGATGGGATGCCCTCAAAGGCTGATGATGTTATGAAACAGGTACCTATGCACGACATGACATTCATACGAATACGCATGACGCTAAAAGTAATTTATGATTTACAAAGTTATTCAGACTTACAGGTTGAGTCATGTATTCTATATGTCTTCCATGTCTCTTATGTATTTATTTATGTGCCTTACATACTTAGTACATTATTCGTACTGACGTCCCTTTTGCCTGGGACGCTGCGTTTCATGCCTGTAGGTCCCTATAGACAGGTCGAGAGCCCTCCATGTAGGCTATCAGCTCAGCAGAAGATGTTGGTGCGCTCCATTTGCTTCGGAGTTGCTTGTTTGGTTAGTATGAGTTAGACGTATATTATTTGGTATAGCAGGACTCTGCCTCGACCTTTATGATATTTATGTATTCTTAGAGGCTTGTAGACATATGTCGTATACGTGAAAGATTGTACGGCCTTGTCGGCCTATGTTTTGAGTTTATAAATGCTTATGTTGGCCTATTAGGACCATATGTCACATGTAGATGATGATGTAATAAGAAAGATGCATTACATTGGTATTCGGTTAAGTAAGGTACCGGGTGCTCGTCGCGGCCCATCGGTTTGGGTCGTGACATTAAACATAATGTATCTGGTAATTCTCACTCATGGCAGAAGTTGATTCAAGTCATAGACAAGTCTTCACATTATTTGGCATATCAACTCTAGAAACTCAAGTATTGAGTGGGATAATTGGACTGGAAAGGGACCTTTAGACTCTTTGTTTCCAAATGCCAAAAAGTGCTAAAATCTTTATTAATGATTTTATTTTAGATGGCAACTAGATTATCCAGAGGCTCAAAGAGTTGTTTTCATAGGAGCTCATTCACCATATAAAAATATCAACATTGCTATGCATGATCTGCCTGACCAAGTTTTTTAGGATCTTACTGATAATGCTAAGTATTCTAATAGGACAGCTTCACATCTATTCAGGGACACAAAGGAGAAAGATCAATTCCTTACAAAGGTATGACACTCTAGAATTTCTTTAAAAATTTCTTCCCTAACATAGAGATTGTGCTTATGTAAACTTCATTTTGATGATATTATCCTTAATTTTAGTAAGAACATTTTTTCTAATTGTAACTATTGCACTAACCCAAAAAAAAAAGAAACTATGTGTAACGACCCCACCGGTCGTTTTGAGCGTTTATACTTTGCTTAGTAGTTGGAGGGCATGAGTAGCACTGTATGATGTCTTATGACTTGTGTAAATTGGCGGTTTTGATTTTCAGGTGTTTCGGAATTAGTTCGAAAGGATGAAGTTCATGATTGAGGAGCTTTAAGTTGGAAGAGTTGATGGAGTTTGACTTTTTAGTATTTAAACCCGAAACAGAGTTTAGATGGTTCTATTAGGTCCAGATGATAATTTTTGACTTGGGCGTATGCTCGAATTTGCATTTGGATATTTCTAGAAGGTTTCACGTCTAATAGGCAAAATTTGAAAATTTGAATGTTTGAAAAATTCAGAAGTTTGACCAAGAGTTGACTTTGATGATATCGGATGCGGATTGTAGTTTCGGGAATCGGAATAGCTTCATTAAGTCATTTGGGTTTTGTGTACAAAATTTGAGTTCAATATGGGTTTATTTGTTTTGTTTCGGTGCGAGTTTTGGAAGTTGAAGATTCGAAGTTCATTAAGTTTGATTTGAGGTGTGATTCATCGTTTTGATTTTGTTATATGTGATTTGAGGTTTCGAATAAGTTTGTATTATGTTTTAGGTCTTATTAGTATGTTCGGACGGGGTCCCGAGGGGCTTGGGTGAATTTTGAACGAGTATGGGCATTTCGGCACTATGATGATGTTCTGGAACATTTGAAGTGCAGAGGGCACATTTTGGAGTGCTGAGGCAAAGCCTCATGTGCGGACCGCAGAGGAAATATGCGGACCGCAAAAATCCTCTTGCGGCCGTAGAAAGAGGAATCTGCAGGTTTAATGGCCTGACTTCGGACACTTATATCTCTTAACCTATAAGGAATTTGAAGATGATCCAAAAATAAAAGTTGTTGCCCTTTGAGTCTAGTTTCCACAAAGATAAACCATTCATCATTTGAATATTCTTACAAAATATTATGGGCAATTTACTAAAGCCTAGTAGTGCAGTCACTGTTGAAGTGTGACGGCACGATTTGGAATTGCGGCCGTGGAACCTGGAATGTGCGGTCAGCACAATGGGATGTCAGATTTTGTACTATATAAACGAGGGTTAGAGTATTATTTCATATTTGGACTTTGGGAGCTCGGATTGTGGCGATGTTTCATGAGTTTTTCAAGAAATTTATCGGGGTAAATGATTCTAACTCGGATTTGGTTAATATACATGGATATATCATTTTTTCATCATTTAATTAGTATTTTGAGATGGAAATTTGGGAAAAATTGTAGAAACTTCATAAATAGTAATTTGAGGATTTGATGGTCGAGTTGTGATCGGATTTGACTAACTTTGATATGGTTGGACTCGTGGTTGAATGGGTGTTTGGAGTTTGTAACTTTCATCGGATTCCGAGACGTAGGCCCGAGGGTTGACTTTTTAGTTGATGTTTTGACTTTGAATTAAGAACTTAGCATATTCATTTGGAATCGTTTCCTTGGGCTTCATTTGATGCATTTTAGTTGCTTTTGACTAGTTTTGAGTTGTCCAGAGGTTGGTATGCGCAAGATGGCATTTTTGGGAGCATCATTTGGCTAGTTCGGTATTGGATTTGGCTTGTTCAAGGTAAGTAACACTTCTAAACTTGGAGCTGAGGGTATAAACTTTCACGACCGAAAATCAACTAAGGGTTCTGATGGTGCCGGACGCTACTGTTAGACAAGCCAACACCAAGAAGTTAATTAAATTCCTATTTTTAATATTTATTGAAATTATTTCTTTTATACATTAAACAATAAATAACGAAATTCACTGAAATAAAAATGATGTCTTTAACAAACTTAATATCAAATAATCCCATAATCATCCCAGAACTCGGTGTCACAAGTGCATGAGCTATTTCTATGAAACAAAGTAATACGGTAACCATCCGGAATACAAATTGAACAGTAGAAAAAATACAATACAGTACTCAAAAAGAAACTCTGCTGGCTGCGGGTCATCTCGAGGAGTGTAGCTTACCTAAGACTCCGTGTCAACCATGCCTCTGCGCCAAACTAGGCCACTAGACATACATGAGCCTGTGCAACAAAAATGCACAGCAAATTTAGTATGAGTACAAAAACAACTTGTACCCAGTAAGTATCCCGTCTAATCTCTAAGAAGTAGAGACGAGTGGTCCACTTCAACACTTACTAGGGGTCCAACAATAATATACCAATAATATAGTAAATCGAGGATTTTCATAAAAGATGGTTCTAACTCAATAGCATGAGGCAAGTAAACAATTCTTTCGTTTATAGGAAATTTCCAAATTTATTTTTCATCATTTATACATTTATCTCAGGCCAAGGAGAATAGATATCAACATCTATGAATCTCAAGGCAAGCAATACAAGCATGCGCAAATCATGTCGAGATCGTACGGCCCGATCCAATAAATATTTAAATTGTGCACTACCAAAGGGTCGAATGGCACGAACAATAGATGCATCTTTTACCCCGCTCGCGAATCATACATGTGACGCAGTCAAATATAAATAAACAATTAACCCGCTCGCGAATCATACATGTGATGCAGATACACATAGAAACATACATTCAAACAGTCAATCAAGACCTCATCAGGGAAACAATTATTCAAGAAGGTGTCAAATTCTCTTTTACAAGTCGAGAAAACGAAGTTTAAATCTTTTACAAAATCATTTACCACTTCGATATGATTAAAGCAATTTAAAGTGTCAATAAGGTTACAATTATTTCAAGTAAAGCATGTCTTTGGGTCCTAGACTACCCGGACATAAGCATAATAGTAGCTACGCACGGACTCCCGTCACCTCGTGCTTACATAGCCCCCACAAATAGAAACACATATCCAGCTAATTCACCTATGGGGACAATACCCTCTTACAAGGTTAGAAAGGAGACTCACACGCTCCGAAGTTCCATAACCGGCATTCCACGCCCTTTCGAAGACTCAAATCGATGCATAACGCTCCAAAACTAGCCAATAGTTATGTAATCCCATTAATATATGTTCAATTACTCATAATAATCGAATTTATAACAATTTCTAACCCCGATCGAAAAGTTGACAAAATTGCCTTCGGGCCCACGTGCCTGGATTCCAAAAAATTTCGAACATAAAGTTTGCCCACAACCTCACTAAATCAAATATATAGTTTACTCTCAATTTCATGTCTAAAATCGTGGTCAAAATCCAAGAGTACCAATTTTCTAGGTTTTTCCCTCAAACCCCAAGTTCTACTAATTTCCATGTTAAAACATACACATAGTCAATGTATTTAACTCATAATAGGTGGGGATGGCTTACCTTTTCGTTGATGATGAAAACCCCCTCTTGAAACCCTCCAAGAATCGCCCAAACCAAAAGAAAATGAAGGAAAATGGGCCAAACCCTGTTTTTAAAAGAACACACGGCCTCCCGACTTTCCGTACCTGCGATCACTTGACCACTTCTACGGTTCCGCAGGTGCGGCCCTACTACCGCATCTGTTGTCCTTCACCATGCCCCCTCACTCCACTTTATCTCTCCTCCTTCCGCAGGTGCGGTCCCGCTTCTGCGGCAAGATGACCGCATCTGCGGTCCCAGCCTTCTCCTTTCTCAACCACATCTACACTCATTTGGCCGTTTCTGCAGCTCCGCATCTGCAGCCAAGACCTCGCATATGCGGTTACACCAGATGACAGTAGGCTTCAGCTCTTCCTCCGAACTCCAATTCGATCTATTAACCACCTGAAATCCACCCGAGGACCCTGGGACCCCGTCCAATCATACCAACCAATCTCAAAACATAATGCGGACCTGCTCGAGTCCTCTAATTACATCAAACAACCCTAAAACCATGAATCACACTCCATTTCAAACTTGATGAACTTTGGAACTTTGAACTTCTTCATTTGATGCCGAAACCTATCAAATCACATCAAATTGACCTCAATTTTTGCACACAAGTCATTTTTGATATTTTAAACCTACTCCAACTTTCGAAATTGGATTCTGACCCAAATATAAAAAAGTCCACTTCTGATCAAACTTCTCAAAAACCTTCAAATTTCTAACTTTAGCCAAATGACTCCAAAATGACTTACGGGCTTCCGAATCCACTTCCGGATGCACCCCCAATTCTAGAATTACCATACGGAGCTATTCCTAGACTCGAAATCCAAAACGGACATCGATAACACTGAAATGTACTTCAACCCAAAATTATGAAATTCTCCCAATATGCTAACTTCCACAATAGGAACTGTAACGCGCCCGGGTCATCCAAAACCCGATCCAGACATACGCCCAGGTCTAAAATCACCATACAAACCTGCTGGAACCTTCAAATCCTAATTTCGAGGTCATTTACTCAAAAATTTGATCTTACCCAAATTCTTTCAACTTAAAGCTTTCAAAATGCAAAATTCCTTTCCAAATCATCTCTGAGCTTCTCGAAATTCAATTCCGACCATGCGTACAAGTCATAATACCTGAAGTGAAGCTGCTCATGGTCTCAAACCACCGAACGATGCGCTAGAGCTCAAAACAACCGGTGGGGTCATTACATTCTCTCCCACTTAAACATATGTTCGTCCTCGAATGTTCTAAGAACTGTGTTGGAGTTGTTCGAAATCACTATTAAACACCTCGTGCACCTACCCGTGCTACCACAACTAAGTTGAGCACATTAGCTCAAGCAAATATGAAGATATTCTCTTTTATTCAAACAAATAACCTTAGAACCCAGTTCTAACACCCGAAATTCTCTGCCTGGCCTGCTTCAAACCTACGAAAACTGTATCAATCACCACACAATGTACTAGAACATGACTGCATACCTTTGCTGGATTCTCACCTTGCACCACATCATTCACAGACCATAATAACATTCTCTGATCATAATAACCGACATTCTCTAAATCTAATGCTCGTAATGCACCTCTTGCCCCAACTTTTGCAATACCGCCACGACGGAAGAGGTATGTGGAAATTCATGACCATCTGTCGAGTCAACAAATCATTGAGTCTCTACTCCTGACAAGAACCATCACCTCATTCTGAACCAAATAATAGTATTTATTCTTTAATATACTTAACACAATCCGATCGCACTAATCCTAGATCCAACAATCTTGTCTCACCTAGTACGAATCAGACAATAAGCCACCCCAGACATGACCAAAAGTCTTACATGATGCCAAAATGTGCCGATAGGCAACAAACCTGAATGTGATACACAAGGAAATCGAACTCTGGAAGGGACTATTCAACTCACGCAACTAATACGAACTTTTTTCAAAAAATGGGAAACAAAACATACAAAAATTAGAATATAGAAAACTGTACTCAACATCATGCTGTTGCGGCGTGCAACCCGTTCCAAAAAACATACCCGTGGCGGCGTGCCACGTGATCCACATATAAAATTCACACAAGGATATACACACCGAGCTAAATTGCTCATTGCTACAAAATACCAAATATCGGTCACAAGCACACTAAGTGCATAATACCATCCCTAGAGAGACATATAGTGCCATAAGCTACAAAACCCAAGCACAACTGAGGTACAATATATGATCTGAATCTCAAGAGCCATCATGCTCACATAACACCATCACTATGCGGAACCTTAACACATAAGAGATATACCAAGCCATTTCACAACTCACACGGCACCATATAGTATTACATGCAATAGTCGACGACGATATAACATCTAACGCCGGAATACTCCTACATAAGGAGTGTTATGCTAAAATGAACACATCTGGTCCGATATAGAACCCATATTCATATTTATATCCACCCATCGACCTTGAGCCGATTCTGACCATACCATACTAGGCTAATAACCTTTCAAGGGTCCATAATAACCCCCTTTTCCCATGACTCACAAGAACAACCATGATAACCGGAGCAAACCTCCACAGTCCATAACCCAATAAACCGGGTGCCCTTCAGGCATAAATCTAAAATCAAGTGACCACCTATCACACTCATACAATCTCCCTGTGAGACACGCTCCCACGACCTTCTGCACCAGATATCAAGTCTGCACATCTATACCACCGGTCGTACTAACGCTGTAAAGCAAATCAAAAATCCATAACCAGGCTGCAGAGCCCCTTTCATAAAACACCGATCTCAGGTGATGCTAAAGACCATACCAGCTTACTCTAAACATTCAAATCCCTTTCCTGCTCATCGAACTCGTGACATCCTTGCCAACACCGAACCGCAACCTCGGTTCCTCACTTTTAATTTCTCATACTGCTCATTGCACCTAACATGCCATTATGCGACCGCATAAGAATTTCATCATAACTCCTGAACTACTAATAGGGTAAACACTTCATCATATAAAAAGTTTTACTTGACTCATTCCAAGAGAACCATAGCAACATACGACTGAATTTTCATAATCGTAGAACATGCAAATCCTCAAGCAGTAGACAAACCACCATAACCCTTTCGGGATCCGCCTACACATAACATACCATAATACTCAAATACTTCCAAATAAAATCAATTACGACGGTCGTCAAGCCTCGCACATACCGTGACAAATTAACTTAATCACACTGAAGGGACTGATTTCTTCTACCAATATGCCAATTCAACCATGGCGAACCAATCCGACTTATTCTAACTCATCCTTAACTTGACTTAGAGATAATATAGCTCTGGTCAACACATAACAACTCCATCGCACTCATCCTGAGTGGCCTTGTATTACGAGACCATGGTGTCTCAAATCTCACGAACCATCTCATACCTTCCTTGTGCGCACATTCGCATCCTCAGCTGGTACGCCCATCTGATAACTCCTCTACGAATCCGAAGTCTTTTTCTCTTTTTACTCCAAAATGCTACACTTCAAGTCAAAAACATCATAGAACATCCCGAGCCTCTTATCATAATCTGCCACAAAGGCTCGATTCTTAACTACTGCGGGCTTGAAATCTTTAGGCACCGCAATTTAACCTTTGAATTCACTAGGACCATTGTTGAGAGTCACCCACTCTGGCTTGGTCCCGAATATAATCAACTCCAAGGCTCCACTGGCACATGAACACTCATCTCAATGAAGCACCCGACTGAATCACTTCCCTTGTAAATCACCTATGTACGAAGCATAAATCCCGAATCTTACCAAAGCTTGAACATGAGTCAATAAGGCCAACTATAGCACACCTTTATCAATTTCTTTGCTCAAATTACCACGTATGTTATTTTCCCTTAGCTGTAATAACTCACCAATACACCGATAACCTGAACCTCACAAATAGATAACCATACAACCTATTCGTAGGCGATGGGACCCTTCTACTTAGCTTAGAGTCACTTATTACATAACCCTTGAACCCACCAAAATTCTTTCTTCATTATTGACATGATCTTGCACAACCAACCCGCCAAATTCCTCAAAATCTTTCTGTAAAACCCTTTACGAATACTCTGAATCATTAACTACATTCACATGCCCGATCTCCTTACCGGATAGCGAGTAGAAATTCTTCGCAGAACTCTGCCAACCATACGACCGCCGATGTGCTCACAGGAGATAACCCACTTGTGGAAATTACACGCCGACATCTTTCAACGTCGCTGCAAGGGGTACAATTACTACGTCATCCATAACCCATCACAAGCTCATGCTCATCCACCAATTGTACTAGCCCGTTCACTTCTTATGGATATTAATTAAATGTGCGACAATATCTTCCAATTCAAGGTTATATCGCATCCTTCTTCATATCAAGCAACTCCGTTTCTATTACATCCGATCTCCCACCGTATAATAGCCAATATTTCAAATTAAGCCCATGGACCAATCACCGTCCACGAAAATTCCTAAATCACTCCAAACCTTTCCTCAAGGTGTGTAGTCCTCCTGCCACTGAACCCATATGCTACTCTACCACTCTCCCACTTTGGGAAAACTCACTTCTTTAAGAAACTTCTCGACTTCCGCTTCTTACACCTGGCCTTCTAGAAGTTTAACCACCGCATGATACTTCCCACATGTCCTTCCTCATCCTTTGCTGCCCAATTTTTGTCTTAGATCAATATCTATCTTGGTAGCACTCGAACTAATAGACCGCTACTAACTTTAAACCTTTCTGAAGATCATCTTTTCTCGAGCCGTCGACATTAAAACATAGATTCAATCTTGAAACACCGCACCCATGATCTCTGACAGTCGATTCTTCAATACTATCTCACAATATCCTGCCCCACAGGCGATTTGAAGAAGATTATAACATCGGCAAACATAACATATTCAATCAAATATAATGACACCACGCCACAGATGAAAATTTCAATACACTTGAAAACACCAAGTCTCATTACTCTATCAACCCAAACCTGAATGTTTATAGTCTGATTGACTTTCCTCTACCGGAAATACAATACCGATTCGCTAAATAATGCACTGTGAAGACCTCCTTCCAAGTCATACACTGCTTCCACGCATGGACAAGCATCCCATCATCACTTTGATATCGTGCAATAACCATTCATGAGCATAATAGCAACTTATGCATAGCCTCAAAGCTCTCAGAAGTATAGCTACAGAGTTGAAACGATAGAATATCCTTCTGCAAGGCGACGACAATAGTCCAATCAACTACGCAGGGAGAAACATCCCGCACTACATCTGTAGTACCATTAAAATTCCTCAATTCCTGATTTATAATAAGCGCTTCGTGTTGCATAAGATCGAGTAGGAAGTAAACAAAGGGATAAGCCTCAAAGGAATCAAATCGCACGATGAGGAATCAAGAAGGGGAGTGCTCCTAACAGCCCTGTAGCCTCTCGCAAATAAGTACAGACGTCTCTGTATTGATCCGCAAGACTCTACTAGACTCGCTCATGACTAAAGAGACCTAAGAGAACCTAGTGCTCTGATACCATGTTGTCACGACCCAACATCCACTAATGGTCGTGATGGCACCAGACACCACTGTCAGGCAAGCCAATACCAAGAAGTTAATTAAATTCCTATTTTAGTATTTATTGAAATTATTTTTTTTATACATTAAACAATAAAATAATGAAATTCACTGAAATAAAAATTATGTCCTTAACAAACTTAATATTGAATAATCTCATAATTATCCCATAACCCGATGTCATAAGTGCATGAATTATTTCTAGGAAACAATTTAATACAATAACCGTCTGGAATACAAATTGGACAGTAGAAAAAATATAATACAATACTCAAAAGGAGACTCTGCTGGTTGCGGGTCATCTCGAAGAATGCAGCTCACCTAAGTCGTTGTATCAACCATGTCGCTGTGCCGAACTAGGCCACTAGACATATATGAGCCTGTGCAACAAAAATGCACAGCAAATTTAGTATGAGTACAAAAACAACTTGTACCCAGTAAGTATCCCGTCTAATCTCTAAGAAGTAGAGACGAGTGGTCCACTTCAACACTTACTAGGGGTCCAACAATAATATACCAATAATATAGTAAATCGAGGATTTTCATAAAAGATGGTTCTAACTCAATAGCATGAGGCAAGTAAACAATTCTTTCGTTTATAGGAAATTTCCAAATTTATTTTTCATCATTTATACATTTATCTCAGGCCAAGGAGAACAGATATCAACATCTATGAATCTCAAGGCAAGCAATACAAGCATGCGCAAATCATGCCGAGGTTGTACAGTCCAATCCAACAAATATTTAAACTATGCACTGCCAGAGGATCGAATGGCGAGAACCATAGATGCATTTATTACCCCGCTCGCGAATTGTGACGCGGTCAAATATAAATAAACAATCACTCCACTCGCGAATTATACAAGCGACACAGGTACACATAGAAACAGACATTCAAATAGTCAATCAAGACCTCATCAGGGAAACAATTATTCAAGAATGTGTCAATTTCTATTTTACAAGTCGAGAAACCGAAGTTTAACTCTTTTAGAGAATCATTTACCACTTCGATACGATTAAAGCAATTTAAACTGTCAATAAGGTTACAATTATTTCAAGTAAAGCATGCTTTGGGTCCTAGATGATCGCGGCCTACTCCGCACTACTAATTATGTAGCGAGAGAGGGTCGGAGCAGCTTTTACCCGATTTTGGGTCGGGATCGATTTTCACAAAGAGCTAGAATTTGGAATCGAGTATCTATCTAGATTAGAATTGCGTATGTGTTCCAAATTACACTTCTAATCATTGTTGGGGTTTTCTTTTTTACTTTACTATTATCAAACTACAAATGGTAAATGCAACTAGATTAAGCTAAGAGTTAATGCTACAGGTTGTTCGAATGATTTAAAAGGCACTAGGGTAGTGACTTCCGCCTAGGTGGTCAATTGACGGGTACTTGAGTCTAAGGCACAATTGACATGATTGGGGAGTATGATATAACCGTTGCACTATTTTACCCACTCTACACATCTCGATGATTCGAGTGATTTTGCCACTCTCTCGAGGTTTAACACTTTAATTGGGGCTATCAATATCTTGAGTACGCCCCAATTTCTTGTTGGACCAATTTCAGAGACTTAGGTTCTCTTTCTCAAGAAGAACCTAAGTCAACTAAACACAAACTAGTGTTTGCAACCACTAATTCAGAAATTAACCATGAAATAGGCCCAAATATCAAACACCCATAGTCAATTTAGCCCTAAAATACAAGACCCATCAATTACCCACACTAGGGTTGAGCCACAACCCTAACTTATGGGTCTAGCAATTCATAATTAAAGAAGGAAAGCAAGAAATAGATGAAGAACAACTCATATTAATTAATTGCTGAGCTAAATAACAAGATTCAATGATGAAAAGTAGATAAAATTGCCCAAAATAGCTAAGAATCTCGAACCCACGAGCGCAGCTGCTTAATTACAATATCTAATACCCTAAAAATGGGAAAAGAAGCTATTTATACTAAGAAGACAATTCTGGAAAAAAATGCCCCCGCAGGGTTAGTGCGGCCACACTAGGGCTCTTAACTTCAAAATCCAACCCTCTGAACTCAGGCAATGCGGACCGCACAGAACGGACTACGGCCGTGGAGGCTTCTAGTGCGGTCCGCACAGAATGAACTGCAGACCGTATTGGCTTGAAACTTCAAAACTGGCATCTCTCTGATTCTTGGATCTGCAGACCGTACTAAGTCGAGTGCGGCCGCATTAACTTCAGTGCAGACCGCACAAAACGTAGTGCGGTCGCATTGTCTTTGTGCCTGAATGTCAACCTCTCTGAATCCCCTAGTGCGGACCACATAGAATGGTGTGCGGTCGCACTGGGCCTGTTTTGCCTGAGCGTTGTCTTGTCTTGGGACTTGTGCAAGTTTCACTCCTTTTTGAGTTGATCTTTGACATTTTGTTACTTTGTTGATCAAACCTGCAATCAAGCACAACTTGTGAGCCTTTTGGAACTATTTTGTATGAATTCTAATCAAAGCATAAGCAAGAAGGAGTATAAAATGCGTTAAAATCCCTAGTTATCAACTTCCCCCAAACTTAAGCTTTTGTTTGCCCTCAAGCAAACAAAATAAGACCCACCCCTTAAAGGAAAATCCAAGAAATATTCAGCTGACCTAAAGTAACCTCATCTAGCATCAGTTGGGACTAACAATTGCCCTCAGTACAAATGAATCATTAACAACTTTTACTCCTTGAAACATCATGGATTAAGTGCAACACAAGAGCATCAAGAATTGACTCAACACATCAAAGAACTCTTTTCTATTACTTCAGTCATTGTGGAACCCAAACTCACACATCATCAACTCTCCCTAAGCAATCCTCACTTTTAAGATAGTGGCACTCAGAATGAGGTTAATGGAAGTTCACTCATCTCTCTCAAGAAAAAGTCACAAGTCGGGCTCTAGGTACCATATGCTTACCCCTTATGTGAGTATCCACTAATGTAATCTTCATTCAACTTAAGATCATATAGGGCTTTTGTGGAGACATTGTGAAGGCTTTTGGTTTAGGGTAGGAAATGTTTTGGTCTAAGTAGGTTCCATCTTTCCTTAAGCACTTCTTTAAATCATTTGGCATCCATTCACTTGACTCTTTGAGTCATTTCACTTCTTTCTAAGGGGTTAGAGAGACACACTGTCACTCTTTCTTATGCATTTAAAACCTTTTCTCCTTTTTCAACTCTCCACACCTTTCATTCTTTGCTTTTCTTAAATCCCTTTTTATTCTTTTTACATTGAACATTCTTTTTATCTTTTTGCTTTTCTTTCTTTTTCATTTCCTTTCCTTTTCTCCATTTCTGTCCTCGTCTCTCCCCCCAAACTTATACTTTTGAACATGTATAGGCTTGTATCATGGTTCTTGAAGGAAAGAGGTCTAAGGCTCAAAAGGGTTAGCTGAGGATCTTATCATTGGTAGGTTATGGGTGTGTTCAACTATCATTTGGACCAAGGAGAGCCTATAATCATGTCTCAAGTCAGAATTCACTTAGGATTTCACCCCAACAAACATTCAGGACAAGTTCTAGACCAATGGCTCGGGACTTGGACTTGCAATGCGATTACTCACCACACAAGGTATGGGATTGCTAAAGACGCAGTCGGGGGCCCACAATGACCTTAGATAAGATTTGAGCACACAATGGTCCCGAAAAACCACTTGATGATTATTGGCCAACACAAGAGTCTCAAGGTCACTACTTTCACCATCCTAAACACAACAATTTATTTTTGACCATAAGATCGAAGGCAAATATGCTAGGACCAAGTGAAGCTTTGCTTGAGGCTCCCTTAACTACTAACTACTAAAAATGAAAAGAAAAACAGACTCAAACCCTTAAGAAGGTTGTCGCGCCATCCATCATTGGGAAAAGCCACCCGGTTCACACAACACTCCACCTTTGGAAAGAACCGTGGCATTAAGAAAACCAAAGGCTTATTGCAGTCTTGAGAAACAAGAACCTAAGAATCATAAATAAGAATCTAAGAACGAAAAATTTGCAGAAATTAGAATGAATATATACAACAGGGGATTTGCATATACAATAGATGGGATGAATATGTACAATGTAACATAACTTTATATACAGACCCAAAGTAAAATAAAAGTGCGATAAATGTAGAAATGGTAAAATTATATACAACCCAAAGGTGAAAGATCAAGAAAGCATAAAAAGTATCAAATATATATACAATCATCCGAATGAATAAAAAGTAGGGTCTACCCCCTCAAATGAAAGTTGACATTATCCCCAATGCCAACTAAACCAAATAAAGCATCAAAAAGAGATAGGAAAAAGGATGTAGGGACTCCCTATGGCATGTCTGTCTGCATAGGCTCCTGAGTGGTCCCAGGGTCCTCACTATGCTCGGGAACCTCAAACTAGTTCCCGGTGGCCTGCTGCTGGGACCTAGGCCTAGACTTGGACAGGCTCCTGAAGTGCATCCTGGGGTTGACTAGAGGAATCCTCAGGTGGGTCGGCCAACTGGATGATTGCATCATCCGCTCTATGAATCATCCTCTTCCTCTTGGGAGGCCTCTGTGACTGCTCTGGCTGGGAATGAGCTGCGGTTACTGGGTCCTGGAGAAGTAAGTCTAAAGGCAGTTGATCTACCTTCAGTCTGTCAACATCAGCTCTCAACGCCTTCACGGAATTCTTAGATGCCCGTGTCTTTCTCAGCTTCTTGTGCTCCCTAGCAAGCTCCTTGAGAGACTAGCTGTGTGAAGCAACTGCATCTGTGAGCACCTTCTAAGTGTCGAGGATTTTCTTCTAGTTGTCTAAAATCTCTTTCAAAGCATCCTCTATCGACTGGAAAACTTGTGGGACTGAAGGTGCCGACTGAGCCTCTAACGTGGTAGTCAGGATGGACAACTTGGATGAGGCAGTCTGCATCCAGTTGTTGATACTCAGAAGTGCCTGGCTCAGTCGGTGGGCAGTAATAGAATGGGACCAAGAAGATGGAATCTCCGGGTCTGCTGAGGTGGATGGACCATGAGGGGCAGCAGTGGAAGTAGATGCAGGCTCAGCTAGAGTCACTACCACAACTGGCTCTTCACACTGGCCAGTTGGAGCAGTAACTATATTCTTGATGTTCTTGCTCTTGGGGTTGTCATCCCCCTGCAAGCTGTACCAGGAGAAATGGGCCTTCGCTTTGACTTTGATGCCGAAGGTCCTCTTCTCCACTTTCAGGTCTCGGAAGTACATAGTGAGGAAACTGGGGAATGGGTAGTTTTTGTCATGCTTGGCACCCACAATGGTAATAATCCGCGACATCAAATTCCCCACATTGATTGGGTACCTCGCCATGATCGAAGCCACTAACACAGTCCGGTGGAGAGTTAGGGAGTTGTCATATATCCTGGGGTCCAGCCTTCTACATATAAAGGTCTCCCACCCCCGTGCCTCAAAGTTCAAACTCCGTCTCAAGATATTGACTCCAGCAGTCAACTAGTCGGGGGTGGTACCTGGGATTGCCAGGTACTGTGCTAGCCAAGGACGAACCTCCTTGCCCATTTCCATCTTTGCCATGTACATGATCTCATTTTCCTCATTAAACTCAAGATAGTCATTGATTGTCTTCCCGTCTAACAACACTTTCAGATTTCGAACCTTGGTCACTTTGGAGCCCTTTTTTATGTGTGCTACGTTGCTGTAAAATTCCTTGACCAAGTGTTCGTTGGCATCCACACACTCATCTAGAAAATATTCCCAGCCCACTCTTGTCCTAAACTACCTCCTCACATTGGGGTTGTAAGGTAGCAAGTCTCTATCAATAAAACTTCGCTTCGGGATTAACTTCCTCACCGGCCACCATTCCCGGAACTAGTGGTATGCTACGTCACTAACAAACTGGTCATGCCACACATCCGGTTTCCTAGTTCGGGCAATACCCCCCACTTGTGGTTCACCTCCTTCTCCTACTTCTTCGTCTCCCCCTACTTCCTCCTCATCACCTACTGCACCCTCTCCAGATAATGAACATGTGGGAGAGATGGAGTATTCCCCACCACCATCACCTGAGCCCTCAGACGACCCAGAAGAGATGTTCACTGATGCTTGGGCAATGGGAGATGCTAGAGGTGTATCTCTCAGTCTATGCCTCTCCGGCCAGTCAGGGATGTGTTCTAGCATAGAGTCCGAACAGATCTTTCGGGAAGGCTCGTACTCACTCCCTGACATGTCAATGGCTTTGTCAGCAGCTTTTATCACTTTCCTCATTTTTTTATGTTTTGCCTAGCTTGGGGAGTGAGTCTTATCATTTTCTGCTTCCCTCCGCGAGAAGATTTACCTCTGCCAGGTTGTTTATATATTTTGCCTCATTATTGTACCATTGTCTGCAAACACAATTCAAATGACTTTGTTAGTATCAATAGCAACAAGCAAGAAACAGAATTGCAGACAGAAGAAAAGAGTTGCAGACATGTTGCAGAAGGCACCCAGTGCGGACCGCACAAAGTGGTGTGCGGCCGCACAAGGGCCAATGCGGACCGCACAAAATGGCCATGTGGTCAGCACAGGGGTGGGATTCAGACTACCCCCCTCTGTATCCAGGCAGTGCAAACTGCACAAAATGTAGTGTGGCCGCACTAGGGCCAGTTCGGTCCGCACAAAATGTAGTGCAGCCGCACTGCCCAAAGTTCAGCTTTCACAAGTTTCATTAATGTGGTCCGCATAAAATGGTGCTGCGGACCGCACCGGGGCACTGCAGACCGCACAGAAATGACTGTGGTCCGCACTGAGTGCCCAGTTGTGGCACTAAGTTAGGGTTTAACGTATTTTTGATTTTAAGCATAATTAATACCTAAACAATGCCCCTAAGTGATTTCCCATTTTTTTAACTACAGGAGCCTACTCTAATCAAGAAATTTACAACCCTAACCTAATCAATTGAAGAAAAACTACGGGAAACATAGAGAGGGAAGCAAGAAAAACTAAAATTAAAAGAAATTAACAAAATTGAACAATTAAAAGGCAAGTAAAGGTACCAGATGTGAGATGAAATGAAGCTAATCAATTCCAACAATTAATTACTAGCAAACGGAAGTGATGAACAACGTTTGAATTAGTCTGAGATTCAAGGGTTCAAAAAGAGTAAAAGGAGGGCCTCAGGCCCTATTTATAGAAAAGGACCTAGGGCCCAGTCTCACCAACCAGTGTGGACTGCACAAAATCGACTGCGGTCCGCACTAATAGCTTTTTCCAAGTTTGACCAAGTAACCCACTGCAGTCCGCACAAAATGGACAACGACCACAGTGGTCCACGGCAGACCACACAAAATGTAGTGCAGCCATAGTGGCAAACTTTAAAGAGGTCATCATTTCACTCTTCACTAGTGCAGTCCGCACTAAAGGTAGTGGGGCCGCACTAACAACTTCAGAGACCTGGCACTTTTTTCCACTATGTCCTGCACTGCACTGCACTAACACAACCCTATAACATCTCACAACCAGTTAGCCCAAAAATAAATCCTATCCTACAATGAAAATCAATGAACAATAAGAAGAAAAATACATGGGTTGCCTCCCAATAAGTGCCTAATTTAACGGGGTCACACACACCACTTCAAAATGTCCACTCCATTTTGACTTGAGCTTTCCCGGAAACTAATGTAACCAGGAGTTGAACAAGAGAACCAAATCACGTACGTTGAACTCCTTTCCATGAGCATATTTATCATGAAGGTACTTCATCTTGTCCTTATACAAGGATGAACTGGAGTAGGCATGGAATCTGAATTCAACAAGTTCATTGAGCTGCTCCACACGAAGATTGGCTGCAACATCCCACTCAAGATTAAGCTTCCTCAAAGCCCACATGGCCTTGTGCTCTAACTCAACCGGTAGATGGCAAGCTTTCTCAAACACCAACCTATACAGAGACATACCAATCAGAATCTTGTAAGCAGTCCTATAAGCCCATAGAGCATCATCCAACTTCTGTGACCAATCAATCCTATTTGCATTGACCATCTTTGACAATATGCTTTTAATTTCCCTGTTGGAGACTTCAACTTGACCACTTGCTTGAGGATGATAGGGAGTAGAAACTTTGTGATTGACACCATACTTTGAAAGAAAAGTGTCGAAAACTCTATTGCAAAAATGAGACCCCCCATAACTTATGATTGCACGAGGAGTACCAAACCTTGTAAAAATGCTCTTTTTGAGAAATGCAACAACACTCCGGGCCTCATTGTTGGCCAAAGCCACGTCTTTAACCCACTTTGAAACATAGTCAACCGCCACAAGAATGTAATTGTTCCCACAAGAGCTAACAAATGGGCCCATGAAATAAATGCCCCATACATCAAAAATATCAACATCAATGATGGTATTGAGAGGCATCTCATCTTTCTTCAAAATTCCACCCGCTCTTTGGCATTCATCGCATCTCTTCACAAAATCACCTGCATATTTGAACAAGGTTGGCCAATAAAACCCACAACTAAGAACTTTAGAAGTCGTCCTCGCCCCGCCATGATAGGCACCATTGGGAGAGGAATGACAAGCCTCCAAGATATTCAATTGCTCCTCCTCCGGGACACACCTTCTGATCACACCATTTGTGCAAATCTTGAACAAGTACGGCTCATCCCAATAGAAGTCCAAACTATCCCGCTTGAGCTTCTTCCTTAGGTTAGAAGAGAGCTCACACGGGATTATACCGGTCACAAGGAAATTAGCAACATCGGCAAACCATGGCATATCATTCATCGATACCGAAAGGAGTTGTTCGTCAGGAAATGAATCATTGATCTCTAGGTCATCACTAGGCCTCCCCGCCTCCTCCAAGTGGGACAAGTGGTCCGCCACTTAGTTCTCACTACCTTTCCGGTCCACAATCTCCAAATCAAACTCTTGAAGTAACAAGACTCATTGCATCAGTCTAGCTTTGGAGTCCTTCTTCGTCATCAAGTACCGGAGTGCGGCATGGTTGGTATGAATAATAACCTTGGCAAAAGTTCTAAAGTTACGGCTGGAATTTTTCCATAGCAAACAAAATAGCCAAAAGTTCTTTCTCGATCACCGTGTAGTTCACTTGAGCATCATTCATTGTCTTGCTTGCATAGTACACCGGATGAAACATTTTGTTTACTCTTTGACACAAAACCACCCCAACCGCAACATCACTCGCATCACACATGAGCTCAAAAGACAAGCTCCAATTAGGTGCAGTAATGATAGGAGTGGTGGTCAACTTATGCTTGAGAAGTTCAAAGGCTTGCATACATTTCTCATCAAACACGAACTTAGCATCCTTTTCCAACAACTTGCACAAGGGGTTCACTACCTTCTAAAAGTCTTTGATAAATCTCCGGTAGAACCTCGCATGCCCAAGAAACTTCGAACTCCCTTGACGGATGTAGGGGAGGGAGCCTTGAAATCACATCGATATTTGCTTTATCTACCCCAATACCATGCTTCGAAATTTTATGTCCAAGGACTATTCCTTCTTCCACCATAAAGTGGCATTTCTCCCAATTGAGGACAAGATTAGTTTCTTCACAATGGGCCAACACCCTATCAAGATTCTTCAAGCACTCATCAAATGAATCCCCCAAAACACTAAAATCGTCCATGAACACCTCCAAAATTTCTTCCATCATATCGGTGAAAATGGCCATCATACACAGCTAAAATGTAGCCGGTGCATTACACAACCCAAAAGGCATCCTAGAGAAAGCAAAAGTGCCATATGGACAAGTGATGTGGTCTTCTCCTGATCTTCCGGAGCAATCAATATTTGGTTGTACCCAGAATACCCATCTAAGAAGAAATAGAAGGCACGCCCAGCAAGTCGGTCTAACACCTGGTCAAGGAAAGGCAAAGGGAAGTGATCCTTGTGGGTCACTTTATTCAGCTTGCGATAGTCCATGCATACCCTCCAACCAGTGATTGCTCTTGTAGGAATCAACTCATTTTGAAAATTTGTAACCGCGTTCATGCCACCCTTCTTCGGTACACATTGAACTGGTAAAGTCCAAGAGCTATCAGAGATGGGGTACACAACCCTCGCATCCAACCACTTGATCACCTCTTTTTTCACAACTTCTTGCATTGCTTCGTTCAATCTTATTTGATGCTCCAAGGAAGGCTTTGCATCATCCTCCAAGATAATTTTGTGCATACAGAATGCGGGGCTTATTCCCCGAATATCATCTAGAGTCCATCCAATTGCCTTTTTCCACTTTTGAAGCACCACCAATGTGGTATCAACATGCATATTAGTAAGGCAAGAAGAAAGAATAACTAGCAAAGTAGAATTTGAGCCTAAGACCTCATACCTGAGGTGTGGAGGAAGTGATTTCAACTCCAACACTGGAGGCTCCTCAATTGAAGGTTTAGTTGGTGGAGTCTTTCTATTCTCGAGATCCAAAGACAATTTCCTATGCTCATAAGAATAAGAGCACATTCCATGTAAAGCATTCACGCACTCCACACGGCTTTCATCCTCATTGACATCAACATTCAACAATACGGCCTCCAATGGGTCCTCCACATTGATCACTGCACTGGTGCCATCAATTATCACTGTTGTGATGAGGTCAACAAAAGAGCACACCTCGGTACTGTTGGGCTGCTTCATAGATCTGCACATATGAAAGACCACCTTTTCATTACCCACCCGGAAGGTGTGTTCACCTGCTTCCACATCTACCAATGCCTTCCCCGTAGCTAGGAAAGGTCTGCCCAGTATGATAGGAACTTTGTAGTCCAACTCGCAGTCCAAGATCATAAAATTAGCTGGCAAGATAAATTTGTCCACACGGACAAGCACATCATCAATAATACCCAATGGTCTCTTCATCGATCTATCTGTCATTTGTAACCTCATGGAAGTCGGCCTAGGTTGCCCAATACCTAAGGTTTTAAACACTGAGTAGGGCATCAAATTGATACTAGCTCTTAAATCACATAGAGCCTTGGCAAAATCCGCACTTCCAGTGGTGCAAGGAATGGTGAAGGCACCAGGATCTTCAAGCTTCGGGGCCATTGAATGCACTATAGCACTAACTTGGTGAATCATCTTTATAGTTTCAAAATCCATAGAAAGCTTCTTTGTGACCAAGTCTTTCATGAATTTTGCATAGCCCGGAATTTGTTCAAGAGCCTCCACCAGAGAGACATTAATGAACAAGCTCTTCATCATGTCAATGAACTTCTTAAACTGATTATTATTCTTTTTCTTCGCGGGCCTTTGAGGATAAGGTGGAGGTGGCCTTGGCAAAGAAGCCTTGGCTTTTGGCACAACCGGCTCCGGCATGACTATTATGTGTTCCCTAGACGGGTTCACATCATTTTGCATTTCCACCTCGACATCTTGAATATCAATCCTCACTTCATTGTTCACATTTTCATCAACCACATCATCAACTACCAAAGGGATTTCCTCTTCTTGCAACTCAACATCATCATTCAAAACTTGCTTTTGCTTAGAGGCATTCACTTCACCGCCTCTCCCACTTCTTGTTGTAACCGCCATAACATGATTGTTCCCACCCTTTGGGTTTACCACCGTATCACTTGGTAGAGCACCCTTGGGGTGAGTATTTAAAAACTAAGAGATTTGGCATAATTGCACCTCCAAATTTCTTTTTCATCAAAATCCGCATTCTGATGAAGAATCCTTGGGACAAGTATTTAAAGCCAATTGTGCATCAGAATCCGCATTCTTCTTCATCATCTGTTCGAACATCATTTCAAGTCTACCCAAATCATTGCCAGAAGAACTAGGACCTTGAGAAGGAAAATGGGGTGGATTGTTTGGTTGTTGGTACATTGGGGGCCTTTGAAAGCCTTGCAACCGATTTCCTTGGCTTCCATTGTTCCATCCACCTTGATTGTTATTGCCACCCCAATTGTTATTATTACCATTCCAATTTCCTTGGTTGCCTTGATTGTTGTTCTGATTGCCCCAGTTGTTGTTTTGGTTGTTGTTCCCCCAATTACTATTGTTTTGTTGTTGATTGCCCTAACTGCTACTGCCTTGTTGTTGATTGCCCCAATTGCCTTGAGGTCTCCACTATTGTAGGTTGGAAGAGTTGCCCCGTTGGCCTTGATAGTTGTTTACATATTGAACCTCTTCACTTTGGTCATCATAACTATCATTTTGAAATCCATCACAGTCATTGTCAAATTGCTCAGAATTCCCTTGGTTTTGTTGCCTTCTTTGCCTTCTTTTGTTGACAAGCATATTGACACCCTTCATGGCATTCACTTGGCGAGGATTTTGAACTTGTTGCAACTGTGACTTTTCCAATTGGTTCATAGTAGTTGTCAACTCCACTATATCCTGCCAATGATCATGTAATTCCTTGTGCAAATGAATAACCATGGGGTCATCCTGAGGCACATTGGCTCTACTTTGCCATGCAGAAGAAGTGTCAGTCATCTCGTCAAGTATATCACATGCCTCATCATACGATAGCTTCATAAAGTTTCCCCCAGTAAGTTGGTTCAGATTTGTTGTATTGATGCCCCGGTAGAAGGTTTGTTGTATCATAGCCTCGGTCATATCATTGTTGGGGCATTCTTTCACCATTGTTCTATAACGCTCCCAAATCTCATGCAAAGGTTCCATGGGCTCTTGCTTGATAGCCAATATCTCATCATGCAATGCCTCTATATGCGCCGGCGAGAAAAATTTAGCAATAAATTTGTTCGCCAACTCATCCCAAGTTGTGATGGAATGGTTGGGAAGTCTCTCAAGCTAATCTAATGCCTTCCCCCAAAGTGAGAATGGGAAGAGTCTAAACCTAAGAGCATCCTCAGACACATTCGTCTACTTGCTCCCCCAGCATGTATCCACGAACCCCTTAAGATATTTGTAGGAATATTAATTTTCAGCGCCCGTGATTCGGGTGGGACAATAGCACTCGCATAGCCCTGGTTTGGAAGTATTCTGGGAGCCACTCTTGGAGGTGGCGGAGGAGGGTCTAGATTGTCATTGGGATTAGCATTGTCATTGTGGCCTCTACGTTGTCCTTGAGGTACAAGAGGTACCTCATCATCTCCGACATCATCTACCTCCTCCCCTGCAATCACATTTCCAAGAGGGTCATTAGCGTTGTTCATTGCCATTTGGTACCTGAGTTGTGACACAAACAAGTTAGTAACAAAGAATGAAAGAAGAACAATACACAAAACTAACTAAATAGATAGCCAAAAAACCATTAGCTCCCCGGCAACGGCGCCAAAAAGTTGATCGCAGCCTACTCCGCACTACTAATTATGTAGCGAGAAAAGGTCGGAGCAGCTTTTACCCGATTTTGGGTCGTGATCGATTTCTACAGAGAGCTAGAATTTGGAATCGAGTATCTATCTAGTTTAGGATTGCGTATGTGTTCCAAATTACACTTCTACTCATTTTTGGGGTTTTCTTTTTACTTCTAATATTATCAAACTACAAATGGTAAATGCAACTAGATTAAGCTAAGAGTTAATGCTACGGGTTGTTCAAATGATTTAAAAGGCACTAGGGTAGTGACTTCCGCCTAGCTGGTCACTTGACAGGTACTTGAGTCTAAGGCACAATTGACATGATTGGGGAGTATGATATAATCATTGCACTATTTTACCCACTCTACACCTCTCGGTGGTTCGAGTGATTTTGCCCGAATTGACTTTCTCAAGACCAATTGGGTATGCAAATTTTCACAAGCAACTAGGGTTCAAGTCGGGTATTACTCTCTCGAGGTTTAACCCTTTAATTGGGCCTATCAATCTCTTGAGTACGCCCCAATTTCTTGTTGGACCAATTTCGGAGACTTAGGCTCTCTTTCTCAAGAAGAAGCCAAGCCAACTAAACATAAACTAGTGTTTGCAACCACTAATTCAGAAATTAACCATGAAATAGGCCCAAATATCAAACACCCATAGTCAATTTAGCCCTAAAATACAAGACCCATCAATTACTCACACTAGGGTTGAGCCACAACCCTAACTTATGGGTATAGATATTCATAATTAAAGAAGGAAAGCAAGAAATAGATGAAGAATAACTCATAGTAATTAATTGTTAAGCTAAATAACAAGATTCAATGATGAAAAGTAGATAAAATTACCCAAAATATCTAAGAATCTCGAACCCACGAGCGCAGCTGCTTAATTACAATATCGTATACCCTAAAAATGGGAAAAGAATCTATTTATACTAAGCTAAAAATTCTGGAAAACATTTCCCCTGCAGGGTTAGTGCGGACCGCACAAAATGGAGTGCGGCCGCACTAGGGCTCTTGACTTCAAAATCCAACTCTCTGAACTCAGGCAATGCAGAATGCACAGAATGGACTGCGGCCGCGTAGGCTTCTAGTGCGGTCCGCACAGAATGGTGCGGACCGCATTGGCTTGAAACTTCAAAACTGGCATCTCTCTGATTCTTGGGTCTGCAGACCACACTAAGTCGAGTGCGGCCGTATTAACTTCAGTGCGAACCGCACAAAGCGTAGTTTGGCCGCATTGCCTTTGTGCCTGAATGTCAACCTCTCTAAATTCCCTAGTGCGGACTGCACAGAATGGTGTGCGGCCGCACTGGGCTTGTTTTGCCTGTGCTTTGTCTTGTCTTGGAACTTGTGCAAGTTTCACTCCTTTTTCAGCTGATCTTTGACATTTTTTCACTTTGTTGATCAAACCTGCAATCAAGCACAACTTGTGAGCCTTGGACTATTTTGTATGAATTTCTAATCAAAGCATAAGCAAGAAGGAGTATAAAATGCGTTAAAATCCCTAGTTTTCACTAGACTACTCGGACTTAAGCATAATAGTAGCTATGCACGGACTCCAATCACCTCGTACATACGTAGCCCCCACAAATAGAAGAACATATCCAATTAATTCACCTATGGGGACAATTCCCTCTTACAAGGTTAGAAAGGAGACTCACATCGCTCTGAAGTTCCATAACCGGCATTCCACGCCCTTTCGAAGACTCAAATCGATGCATAACGCTCCAAAACTAGCCAATAGTTATGTAAACCTATTAATCTAGGTTCAATTACTCATAATAATCCAATTTATAACAATTTCTAACCCCGATAGGAAAGTTGACAAAATTGCCCTCGGACCCACATGCCCGGATTCTGAAATTTTCGAAGATAAAGTTTTCCCACAACCTCACGAACTCAAATATATAATTTACTCTCAATTTCATGTCCAAAATCTTGGTCAAAATCCAAGAATGCCAATTTTCTAGGTTTTTCCCTCAAACCCCAAGTTCTACTAATTTCCATGTTAAAACATATACATAATCAATGTATTTAACTCATAATAGGTGGGGATGGCTTACCTTTCCATTGATGATAAAAAACCCCTCTTGAAACCCTCCAAGAAATGCCAAACCCAAGGGAAAAATGAAGGAAAATGGGCCAAATCCCATTTTTAAAAGAACACACTGCCTCCATCCTTTCCGCACCTGCGATCACTTGACCGCTTCTGCATTTCCGCAGGTGCGGTCCTTTACCAGGCCCCCTCACTCCGCTTTTGTGCACCTCCTTCCGCAAGCGCGGTCCCGCTTCTGCGGCAAGATGACCGCAACTACGGATCCCAGCCTTCTCCTTTCTCAACCGCTTTTATGCTCGTTTGGCCACTTTTGCGGCTCCGCACCTGCGGCCAAGACCTCGCCTGTGCGGTTACACCAGATGACAACAGGCTTCAGCTCTTCCTCTCAACTCCAATTCGATCCGTTAACCACCCAAAATCCACCTGAGGCCCCCGGGACCCTGTTCAATTATATCAACCAATCCCAAAACATAATGCGGACCTGCTCGAGGCCTTAAATCACATCAAACAACGCTAAAACCACGAATCACACTCCATTCAAAACTTGATAAACTTTGGAACTACGAACTTCTTCATTCGATGCCAAAACCTATCAAATCACATCCGATTGACCATAAATTTTGCACACAAGTCATTTTTGACATTACAGACCTACTCCAACTTCCTGAATCGGATTCTGACCTAGATATAAAAAATTCCACTTTCAATCAAACTTCTCAAAAACCTTCAAATTTCTAACTTTCGTCAAATGACTCCAAAATGACTTACGGCCTCCGAATCCACTTCCGGATGCGCCCCCAATTCCAGAATCACCATGCGGATCTATTCCCAAACTCGGAATCCCAAACGGACATCGATAACACTGAAATGTACTTGAACCCAAACTTATGAAATTCTTCCAAAATGCTAACTTCTACAATAGGCGCCGAAACACTCCCGGGCCATCCAAAACCCGATCCGGACATACGTCCAAGTCCAAAATCACCATACAAACTTGTTGGAACCTTCAAATCCCGATTTCGAGGTCGTTTACTCAAAAATCCGATCTTAGCCAAATTCTTTCAACTTAAAGCTTCCAAAATGAGAATTTCCTTTCCAAATCATCTCTGAGCTTTCCGAAATTCAATTCCAACCTGCGTACAAGTCATAATACCTGAAGTGAAGATGATCATGGCCTCAAACCGCCGAACAATATGCTAGAGCTCAAACTGACTGGTCGGGTCGTTATATAAACCCCAAAAATACATGTTATATGATTTATTGGAGGTGACGCACATGCTAGGTGATGGGAGTGTAGGCATGCAGCGTAGAAATTGTGACATAATTGTTTCTGTGGAATCGTGTAGTCAAATAATCTTGGTATTATCCATGTGCATTCATGTTTTAAAGAAATTTAGTTGTGACCCATGTTAGAAACCATGCCTATGTTATATGCTTATCCTGTTGGGACCTACTGAGGTCATTTTTGCTAGTGAATTATTAGTTTAATTGTAGTCATATACTCAGTCATATTCATCATTACATATCATATCTTAGTCTCTATTATTGTATTTTGCTACATCTCAAATCATTGACTTGGGTTGCTTAGTATGAGTGTTGTGAGCTAGAGAGACTGGAGAGATTGATGACTGAGTGAGGTCGAGGGCCTGATTGTGAGGTTATTGATACTATAGCATGTGAGTTATCTGTGCAACATGTGAGTTATCCATGCAGCATGTGAGTTGTCCGTGCGGATCCCAATATTGATACTATAGCATGTGAGCTGTTCGTGCAGCCCGTGAGTTGTCTGTGTGGATCCAGATATTGATACTATAGCACGTGAGTTGTCTGTACAACACATGAGTTGTCCATGCGGATTATAGCGCTTGGGCTGAAGGAGCCCCTCCGGAGTCTGAGCACCCCCAATGAACGCAGTTGCTAGCAATTATTATGTTTGGGCATGATGTGGCCTTTACAGTACTGATTGACTGAGTGTGTTGAGTGATTGAGCGTGACGACTGAAAAGTGTAAGACAGTGAGATTGACTACTCTGAGAGTGCGAGTACATGAGTTCATCACTGAGATACATTGCATTTGACATGTGTACTTGAGATACATACATAGAGATGCATTTCCTTCTGCTACCTGATTATGGTGACATTCATGATTTCACCTATATATTGGCATGTAGGCATAGAGATATATTTTCCTCATGCTATCTGAAAATGAAACATCTTATTTATTGTTGAAAGGCTTTGGGGAAAAATCACGGTTTTCAACACACTCATATATTTTTGGGGTTTTTTGTGAAAGATTTGGGATCTACTGTTTACTTGAAAAGCATGCATATTCCTGTAACATTGAACGAGCTGAGTTATTTCTTGTACAATCTTTATTATATTGTTATGAACTATTGTTGGTTATTGGAGTTGAACTCGAAGCCTTGTCCTAGCTCGTCACTACTTTCAATCTAAGGTTAGATTTGTTACTTATTGAGTACATGGGGTCGGTTGTACTCATACTACACTTCTGCACCTTGCATGTAGATGTTGGATGTTGATGTTGATGTGTTCGACGGGAGCTGGATTTGAATACGTACCTGCGTTCCGCTTGTAGCTGCATCTTGTTCATGGTAGCCTTAGATTTATAAAAATCTATTTATGTACATTTCGAACAGATGATGTATTTATTTCATATCAGTTTTGTAAGCTCTAAGTATTATAAGCTTATGATTTGTACTACCAGCCCTTGAAAAGTGTATAAAAAGATAAGTTATCTCATCATTTATTTTCTCAGAAAATTTGTTGAATTGGATTGTTGTTAATTGACTTACCTAGAGGATTGGTTTAGGTGTCATCATGACTAGTTGGATTTTAGATCATGACAATATATAATATATTTTTTTAGAGTAATTCAGCTAGGTATATCTGGAAAGCTATAGGATCCCCTGTAGGAATCATTCCTATGAGATTAATAAATCATAGGTGGCAACAGAAATCCAGTAACACTCTTCGCAAAATTGCTCTCCAAATCATCCCTATTATGATATGTTGGGAGATGTGGAAGAGTATATGTTCTTTGTAAATATGGTGATAAAATGAGGTTCAACTACTTACAAGATGAAGCGACAGATTTACTAGAATACTAAAGCTGCAATCAATAGAGGTTCCCCAAAATGCAAGCTAACATTGCATTGGGTCAACTTTTGTGATAACGTGATGAAACTTCAACCTATTTCTATGTCCATCTCAGTATGTTGTAATAAACCTGAACCGGGATCCATAAAAATGAACATTGATGGAAACTTTATTCATCGTAATGGAAAAGCATGATTGGGAGGAGTAGTGAAAAACGACCAAGGAAATCTCATTATGTCCTTCTCAATTCCTTCAAAATGCAACAGCAATAACATGGGAGAGGCTCAAACTGCTATGTTTGGCATTAATTGGAGTACAAAATGGGTTTTCAGACTTCACTATTAAATTGGACTCAATGCTGATGATGAATATTCTTAAGGAGAGTGATACCAACAATTATAGGTTGAAAAATAAACGATACTTCACAAATAATGGACCAGGCCAATATTCGCCTTGTGCATTGATTCAGGGAGGAAAATCAAACAGCAGATTCTTTGGCAAAATTGGTGACTACAAACTCTGAAGTCAAAGTATATCTTTCTTTCCAACAACTTCCAAAAGGAACGAAAGTGTCACGACCCAATTCCTCCTATGGGCCGTGATGGCACCCAACTTTACCGCTAGGCAAGCTAATAGTGAATTAAATATGAAATTTCTCTTTTTAATAAATTTATAAGTAGTTTAAATTCCATTTGTTACGAAAATAAGGAGTAGAAAATTTAATAAGAAAAATAAAGATTAATAAGGGAACAAATGTAGTGAAATGATTACTCCAAAACCATAAAGTCTACTACTGAGTATACCAAGACCTCGTGTAACAAGTGTATAAGCACTAGTAGAATATACAAAACTCTAACTACTATCTGAAATAAAGTAGACAGAATATAAATACAAAAGATAGACTCTAGGGGCTGCAGAATGGCTTAAGAAGCAGCTCACCACTAGACCTCGGGATATCAGGGATGTGTGCTGGTATGACTGTCAGATGCACCTGTCTCAAATCCTGCACAATTAAAGATAATGCCTCCAGATCTTAAAAGCATGAACAATCGCGGCCAACTCCAAATCATGTACAGGGTAATTCTTCTCATGGGGCTTCAGCTGACGTGAAGCATATGCAATAACTAGCCCCTCCGTCATCAACACACAACCCAAATCAATGCATGAAGCGTCGTAATACACAGTACACATCCTTGAACAAGAAGGCAACACTAACACCGGTGTTAAAGTCAATGCAGTCTTGAGCTTCTAAAAGCTCACCTCACAATTATCGAACCAATGAAACATAGCACCCTTCTGGGTCAATCTAGTCAAAGGTGTTGCAATAGGTGAGAAGCCCACCATAAATCGGCGATAATAACCTGTGAACCCCAAGAAGCTCTTGATCTCAATCATCGTAGTAGCACGAGGCTAACTTTGAACTACCTCAATATTCTTGTGATCTACATTAATACCCTCGCCTGATACAATATTCCCAGAGAATGCCACAGAATCCAACCACAACTCACACTTGGAGAATTTTGCATATAGCTTCTGTTCCCGCAAGGTCTGAAGTACTACTCTCAAATGTTCCTTGTGCTCCACCATGCTACGCGAGTAGATCAAAATGTCATCAATGAAGACAATGACAAACTAATCAAAATATTGCCTGAACACCTAGTTCATCAAATCCATAAACGCCACCGGAGCATTAGTCAAACCAAAGGACATCACTAGAAACTCATAATGGCCATATCTAGTCCGGAAAGCCATCTTCGGAACATCCGAATCCTGAATCATTAACTGATGGTACCCCGATCTCAAGTCAATCTTAGAGAACACCCTGGCACCCTGCAACTGGTCAAATAAATCATCAATAGGCGGCAATGGGTGCTTGTTCTTAATGGTAACTTTGTTCAATTGGCGGTAATCAACGCACATCCGCATAGTCCCATCATTCTTCTTCATAAATAACACTGGTGCACCCCAAGGCAACACACTCAGTCTGACGAACCCCTTTACTAGCAACTCCTCGAGTTGTTCCTTCAATTCCTGAAACTCTTTCGAAGCCATGCGGTACGGTGGATAGAGATAGGATGGGTAGTTGGAGCCAAATCAATACACAAATTAATATCACGATCCGGTGGCATGCCTGGAAGATCAGAGGGAAGTACATCGGAGGACTCCCGAACTACGGGCACCGAATCAATCGCCGGAGTCTATGCAGTAGTATCCCAGACTTAAGCTAGATAAGACAAACAACCCTTCTTGACCTTGTGTCAAGCCTACAGAAAAGATATAACTTGGCTAGATGCACTGACAGACGAACCCTTCCACTCCAATCTAGGCACTCTGGCATTGCCAAGGTAATTGTCTTGGCATGGCAATCAAGAATGGCGTGATATAAAGATAACCAGTCCACGCCCATGATGACCTTAAAGTCGGTCAGATCTGTTATAGTGTCACAACCACAAAATGTAACAATGCAGGACGGGTAGATCCGATCCACAACAACAAAATCGCCCATAGAAGTGGACACATAAACTGGAGTACCCAAGGACTCACAAGGAATACCTAGGAAGTGAGCAAGTAGAGATGAAACATATGAATATGTAGGCCCTGGATCAAATTGTACTGAAGCATCCCTACCGCAGACAAAAATAATACTTGTGATCACGGTATCTGAGGCCACTGCATCTGGTCTAGCCGAAAAAGCATAGAACCTAGCTAGAGCGCCACCTAACTAGCATTCACCTCTAGAATGGCCCCTACACACCTACCCTCTACCTCTGGGCAGCCGGACGGCTGGTGCTATAATCATAGGCTACTGACCATGCTGCACTGCATTGACCCGAAGCCTGGGGAAGAACCTCCTCACATGACTAAGATCCCCACACTCAAAATAACCTCCCGGTACGGTGGACTGTTGACCTAAAGTCTGGCCTTGATGGATAGAATACCCACTGAAGGAACCCTGAATAGCTGGTAGGCGGTAGGAACTCTCTGGCATGGCACTAAAATAAGGTCACACCGAAGCACTCCAAGGAGGCGACGGTGCTGGATATGTGGGCTGGCTAGACTGACCCCTCACAAACTGACCTCTGTTCCCAGCTGGGGCACCTCTGAACTCTCCTGAATATTGAAACTACTTATCCCTCGTCACCTGCTCTCGGCTACGCTGACGTACACCTTCGATCCTTCAAGATATATCAACAACTAACTCATAAGAAGTCGTGATCTCAACCTCTCGGGCCATAGTGGCCTGAATACCTATTTTCAAACCTGAAACAAATCTCCACACTTTCTCTATATTGGTAGGAATTATCATAAGTACATGGCGAGAAAACTCAGAGAATCTCGCCTCATAGTCGGTCACCAACATCTCACTCTAATGGAGCTGCTCTAACTAAAACCGTAACTCTTCCCTCTGAGAGGGCAGAATATACCTATCCAAAAAAAATACGGGTGAACCGTCCCAAGTCATGGGAGGAGAATTTGCTGGTCTGCCGAGAAAATATGACTGCTACCACCTACGGGCCCTATCCCCCAGCTAGAAAGTAGTGAAGTCCACCCCATGGGACTTCAGTATCCTCATATTATGTAGTTTGTCCTTACACCGATCAATAAAGTCTTGTGGGTCCTCATGCCGCTCACCTCCAAAGACAGGAGGATGAATTATGGTCCATCTATCCAATAACTTATGCGGCTCGCCGACTGCAGCTGGTCTGGGCTCAGGTATGGCTGCTGCAACCGGCTGGGCTCCGCCCACGGGTAGTGCACTTGGGGTCTGATGTACAACAGCTGCATGCCTAGGAGCCTAAGTTGGGGGGGTCTGTTCTCCCCCTCCCGCATGAGATATGGTTGGGTCCGCTGGAAATAAACTAGCCTGAGTTATAGAATCTATGAACTGCAGCATATGGCCCATGACCTCTTGGAATCCTAGTGCGGACATGAAATCCACCAGGGCTAGCTCAGTTACAGGCACCTCGCCCTACTCCTCAATAATAGGATCCTCTACTGAATCCATTGGTGGCATAACTGGAGAAACTTTAGGATGTCCTCGTCCTCTACCACGAGCTGGATCTCTCCCTAGGTCTCTGCCTCGGCCTAAAGCAATAGGGGAAGCAGCTCCTCACTAATCAGGTACATATGTCGCGCGCATTCTCACCATTTGTGAGAGAATAAAAGAAAGATACTTAGTACGACATCAACTACAAGATAGAAGATGAAGAAAGAGTAATTTCCTAACACACTATAGCCTCTCAAAGATAAGTACGGATGTCTCTGCACCGATCCGCAAGACTCTATTAGGTTTGCTTATAACTTGTGAGACCTACATGAACCAAGTGCTGTGATACCATATTGTCACGACCCCATTCCTTATATGGGCTGTGACGGTGCCAACGTTACTGCTAGGCAAGCCAACAGTGAATTAAACATAATATTTCCCTTTTTAATAAATTTCTAAGTAGTTTAAATTCCATTTCGTAAGAAAATACGGAGTAGAAAATTTAAAAAGAAAAATGAAGATTAATAAGTGAACAAATGCAGTGAAACGATTATTCCAACCCCATAAAGTCTACTAGTGAGTGTACCAAAGCCTGGTGTCACAGGTGTATGAGCACTAGTAGAATATACAAAACTCTAACTACTATCTGAAATAAAGTAGACAGAATATAAATACAAAAGAGAGACTCTAGGGGCTGCAGAACGGCTCAGGAAGCAGCTCACCACTAGACCTCGAGATATCGGGGATGTGTGCCGGTATGACTGCCAGATGCACCTGCCTCAGATCCTGCACGATTAGTGCAGAAGTGTAGCGTGAGTGCATAAACAACTTTTACCCAATAAGTATCTAGTCTAACCTCGATGAAGTAGTGATGAGGGGTCAATATCGATACTTACTAAGTGCTACCAATATAAATATAGAAATTCTAAATAAGCATGGATTAGGTAAATAATATTAATAACTCAATCAGAAGCAGGAATGAATAATTCTTTCACAATTAGTAATTTCCAAGTCAATTCATGTCATTAATAACCATAACCTTACAAGCCATGAAATAATATCAAGTATAAAATTAGGCTCCGGGTATTATTAAGTACGATTTATGTCGAGGTCATACGGCCCGATCCAGATAATGTGTACACTGTCGAGTGTCGCGCGGCACAAACCATAAATGCATCTATTCTATTGCCGAGGCATTCGGTCCTCTCCACAAGAAAAGGGGATATTTTATGAACATCCAATTTAAAAGTTATTGCAAGACTAATACACAAAGAGCACAATTTTTATTAACGGTCAAGTAACCCGCCAAAACTCAAGTAAGTGAAATTCGGTCTTTTACAATTCCTTTATCAAGTTTCAATATAAGTTAGGCACTTTAATTGACAAGTAGGGTGCAAATATTACAAGTATTTCATGATTTGGGTCCTAAAATGCCAGGACATAAGCATAATTAGTAACTACGCACGAACTCTCGCACCTCGTGCATACGTAGCCCCTACAATTAGAAGCAGATATTAATTTAAATCACCTATACGGTAAATTTCCTCTTACAAGGTTAGGCAAGAGACTTATCTTATCTCAAAACTCACTTTCTGGCCACAAATTCACTCTAAAGACCCAACTTGGTGCCGAACAATTCACAACTAGCCAAATATTATATAAAATAACAATATACGCTCAAGAGTTAATAACTTAGTTATTAGAGTAATTACTCAACCCAAATTGGAAGATTCCTAAAAATTTACCCCCGGGCTCATGTGCCCGAATTCCGAAAATTTTCTAACAAAGTTGTTACCTATAACCTCACGAACTCAAATATATAATTTTCGCTCAATTCCATAACCATATTCGCGGTTAAACCATTTTTATCAAAACATAGATTTTTCATCTAAACCCATAGTTCTCACAATTTTACATGTTAAAATCTACTCATAATCTCTCTCTAGCTAGGTGGAAATCTATCTCCGGGAAGCTCAAAATCGCCCCACGAAGTGGAATAAATGAACCAAAAATTGCCTAAGTCCGCAATAAATGGACCTCACTGCCTCTAGGACCTTCGCTTTTGCGGCTCCATGACCATTTGCGGCTCTGCTTCTGTGGAGAAAGCCTCACACATGTGGCTCTACCTCAGTTGGCCTCTTCATCTGCGGACCACTAGCCCACTTCTGCGGGACCGCTGCTGCAACACGTGTGCCGCACCTGCGGCTTTGGCCGCTTCTGGGGTTGCTTCCATCACACCTACGCGTTCGCAGGTGCGCACCATGTCTTGTATCTGCGATTTCTGGGCTGCCCATGCTGTGCTACTTGTGCAGCTACTGGCTCATTTCTGCGAGATCGCACCTACGGCTAGCCCTCCGCAGGTGGGATTGCACCAGAAGCTTGATGCTTCAGATGTTCATCCAAGGTCAAACGACTTCCGCACATCGTCTGAATGGCATGTTGTGCCCCTGAGGCCCCGTCCAAATATACCAACAAGTTTGAAATCATAAAACGGACTCACTCTCACCCTCGGAACGCGGAAAACAACATTAAAACTAAGAATCATGCCCCAAACCAAATCGAATTAGCTTATGAACTTCAAGTTATTCCAACTTGCTCCGAACGCGCCAAATCATACTTAAACTAGTTGGAACGATACTAAATTTTGCGTGCAAGTCTTAAATCACCAAACGAAATTATTTTCTGGCTCAGAATTCCAAACGGACCTCGGTAACACCAAAACCTACTCTAAATCAAATTTAAAAAACTTTAAACCCTTCAATGAGCCAAATTTCAACTTTATGCGTCGAAACGTTTCGTGGTCATCCAAAACCCGATCCGAACATAAACCCAAGTCTAAAATCGTCATAAAAACCTATTGGTACCGTCCAATCCCGGTTCCGAGGTCGTTTATTGAAAACGTTGACTCAAGTTAAACTTAGCCCTTTTTAGCCAATATTAAGGAACCAAGTATTCCGATTTCAACCCGAACCTTTCCAAGCCTGAACATACCATCCCCGCAAATCATAAAGTAGTTAAAGCACATATGGGAGTCTTATTTAGAGGAACAGGGATCTAAAAAGTAAAATGACTAGTCGAGTCGTTACATAAAGGTTCCTTTGTGCTTGACAAACACGAGATGCCTACTGTTAGACTTAAGTATGGCAAGGCAAATTTTTTTGTTAGCTACGTAATAAATGTCTTGTACTTTAACAGAGGCACAACTTATATAACAACCTCTGTTGAATGTATATCACTGAATTGTAATCTTTGGAGGTAAGTCTCACATATCCCTCCTATCTTTTGGAAATGAATACAACACCCCAGGATACCTGGAAAATATTATTAAGTAGGTTCAATTAGTTTCGGCCAACTGCTAATTTTGTATTTGTCCCAAAAAATTATTCACTAAATCTTTAGGAACTGAAGAAGATGAGCTGTCAAAAGACCTTTCTAGAAACAACTCTGTAGAGAATGGATATCATGTTCAACAGAACCAGACTTTGCTATATGTCAATATTTAATAGGAGAGAAATGGACTGTCACTAACTTTTTTCATACATATTTTGCGTTGTTTGAGTATTGTTACTTTTAAGTCTTAATCATACAAAATACTCATACATTATTGTAGTTGACAAGGTTTCTGTCCTCAGAGATGATATAAAGTACAAGAAAGAGCTTGAAAAAAGTAAAAGAATTCTTGAGGAAGAGGTGAAGAAAACCTCAGTGAAGTTATCTTTCAACTCCACATTTTATGAAAGAAATTTTCAACTCTTATGGTTACTCAGAAGAAATAACAACTTAGATTAAGGCATTTAAGGTAACAAAAGTCTTATCAAAAATCACTGCGACAAATAAAATGGACTAGCAGCAAGAATCCCATGTGAGATGGAAAAACTGAGTCTCCCAATTCGTGATATCAGAATCTTTTCATTTGGTCACACTGATCTTATATTAATTCTTCCAGAGGTACCTTTCTGATTCTCTTGCAAATAATAATGTTAATTCTCATTGTAAGTACATACATAATCAGATAGTGAATTTAGGGAGATTTTGTAGGTTCAACTGGAATACATTACTTCATTCAAACTACGTATACAAATACCAATAAAAATTAAAATTATATATACATACAATAAGATTAACTTACTGAAACGACTGATTCTAGATCATGGATTTATCTCTGTGCATAATTGATAATTTATTGTTTCATGATTCAATCATTAGTGTCACGTCTTTAGTCTTAAACTAACGCGCACGTGCATCACTTGATAACTTGCTTATGATCTTGCATAACTTACTTATAGCTTTGCTATGCTAAATTGCTAAGAGAATGCTAGACAAGAAAGACAAGAGATAAAGGAAGATTTTATATTGTAAAGAAATTGAACTGTTTGGCTTGGCTAGTTACAAATGAATGACCCCCTATATATAGTGGTCACCTAGGAGCTAGATGGTAAATAATAACTATTATACAAGTCTTTAATATTTATAAATAAGGGTTTTCTCTAGAATTATCTACAAGCCTAGAGTCCTAAAGACTTCCCTAGAAAATCTATAGGGTTCTAGGGTCTTCCAATGAAATCTTTATATTTCTCCAGAACCTTCCCACAAGTGCTAGCCTACTACCTATGTAAGGTTTCTACATGACAAAATATATACCGAATGGTGCATATGTTGCATGATGATATGGAGGGTCATCACACTCTCACCAACCTAATGTTGCAATGATCGCAGCATAATGTTGTTACATAAACTCTCGGATCTTGTCTTTGTATTTCCATAAGTCTTTGTATCATTCGCATATGGCCTTTTTTTATGCTTGCCCCTTCCAATGAATGAGGAACATAGTGGTGGCTTTTGGTCCTTGTTTTATCCTGGATTGGTAGTAAATTATAGCCTCAATCTTCTGATTATGCAGGCGATGATAGTAATAGGCGTCCGGCTTGATTGGCCCCTACTCAGATCATCCTTGTCTTCGTGGTGCAGCTTAAGCATGCTACATGGAAGACAAGGTTGACCTTAAGATGCGATGGTATGTCAAGCTTGTATGAGATTTATTCCACCTTGCGAAACCAAACTCTAATGTATGTCTCATAGTATCTTTAATTGTCTCGGGTTAAACTTCACCATGACTATGTTCTAGACTCTATAGTCTGTGGGATATCGCTTGCGGTCTACAAATTTCTTTATCCTCTTAGTTGGACTAGCCAAGTAGGACTTAGTAGTATCAAGTTGTTCCTCACATTCTTTGGACATATGATAAGCCCCCAAATACTTTACCTCGAATGAGGCCGATAGTAAATATGGAGTTTGTGAATGTTGGTGTGTGGCTAGCTCAAATGGTGTCTATACCATGTACTCACTTTACTGCAAGTTATAAGAGAATTAGGTCATGTCCAAGATACTTGCCTAATCCTTCTGCACTCACATAGTACCTCAAGTAGCACTTGAATAAGGCATTGACCTGCTCCATCTGCCCATCTATTTGCGAGTAGAAGCTAGTAGAAAAGTGCAACTCAGTAACGCGAGGGTCTCGGTTACCAATGATATTCCTAGATAATCCCCAACAGTTCACTACCTACTTAAAGAATAGCTTGGCAACTTCCTTGGTTGTGTAACCTAGTGAAGCAGGCATGAAAGTGACATGCTTAGAAATCTATCCACTATCACCATAATAGTGTCATAACCATCAAACTTCGGTAGACAAGTCATAAAGTCAATAGTCACACTCTCTCATGGATTCACAACTGGTAGTTGTTCCAAAAGTCCTCCGGGCTGCTGCTGCTCAACCTTGTCCTATTGGCACACAAGACAAGTCTGAACATGATACTTTATGTCATCTCGCATGTGCAGCCATTAGTAGTCTGTTTCAACAAAGGCCCTATTGCAATATTGGCCTGGATGACCAACCCACATTGTGTCATGACTTTCCATCATGATTTGATGTCTAATGTCTCCATTTAGGCACGAAAACCTGTCGATCTTCGGTGAGCAATAGGCATCATCCACCCAAAAATGCCTCATCTCGCCCTAGGTGGCTAACTCCTGAAGTTGTTTGATCGTTGGATCATGGTGCATACCCTCTTTTATGGCCTCACGAATGTCACAATTTGTTGACATGATGGCAGCAAGCTTAGTTTTATGGCTTAAGGCATCAGCTTTGATGTTACCTTTTCTTGGCTTATACTCCAGCACATAGTCGAACTCGTCCAAGAAATCCTGCCACCTAGTTTGCTTTGGTGCGAGCTTCTTATACATCTAAAAGTAGATAGTGTCTACATTGTCGGTCTTGCATGAACTTTGACCCGAGTAATTAGTGTCGCCGTGTGCAAAGTAAATGCACAACAGAAGTCATGTCATTATCTTGCACCGTATAAAGCTGCTTCTTTCTCGTTCAACTTACGCTCTCAAATGCTAAGAGATGCTTATCCTGCATTAAGAAACCCCTAATGGAAAAATATGATACATTTATATGCACCTCAAACATCTTGAAAAGTTAGGCAACATCTAACTAGCTCTTCTCTCCCATCTTTCTTAAGCCCTTCAAATGCCTTTTATCAATGCTCTATCCAAACCCACAACTTGTTCTTCCTTATAAACTTAATCAAAGGTATGGCCTTGGCTTAATATCAATTGATGAACTGATGATAGTAGTTAAAAGGCCAAGGAATGATCGCAACTTAGTTACTTTTGTAGGTGCATCTCACTCTTGGATACCCTGTACCTTAGCCTCGTCCATGTGTACTTTATCATTGCTAATGACATGGAACAAGAAATGTACCTTTGATAGTATAAACTTGCTTCTCCTTATTGATGTATAGCTTATTCTACCGCAATACTTAAAAACTCTTCCTTAAGTGCAACACTTGATCCTCCAAAGTGTTGTTTTAGGTAACTATCTCACCCATGTAGACTACCATGAACTAGCCATGGTAGGGAGGATTTGTTCATAGTGAAAAATCTAGTAGGTGCACAGGTTAAACTTAAGGACATCAGCAATCACTAAAAGGCTCCATATCTCGTAACATATGTTGTCTTCAGCTCATCCCCTTATGTAATGCAAACATGGTGGTAGCCCTTGCAAAGATCCATCTTGGTAAAGTACTTGGCTTTCCCCAGTCTATCAAACAAGTCAGTGATGAGCGGGGTCGGGTACTTATTCTCCAATGCTACGTTATTAAGATCCCAATTGTCTATGCAAAATCCTTCTTCTTTTGGAACAACACTAGTGTTATGAAGGGTGACTTCGAGGGGCGATGTGATCGGCATCCAATAGCTCTTTTAATTATTTTCTAAGCTCTTCCAACTTGGGTGGTGCCATGTAACATGGGGAGAATGTAGGTGGCTTAGTCCTTCGCTCTAACTCAATCTTGTGATCCACCTCATGCCTAGGAAGCAAGTGCTTAGGTAGTTACTCAGGCATAACATCCTTTTTCTCTTCATGTAACTTCTTTATGCACGATGACAATGTCTCATGGTGTTATTTTCTTCCTCCAAACATACAATGGTTGTCATAAATGTTGGATCCCCCTTCTTGAGCACCTTGACTCATTGCACAGCCAAAATTTATGCTTGGCCTTGTCCCCTACGACATAGTCGCTATAGGCAGTATGCAATCTTCTTCTCACTCCACGAGCAAAACATGTTAGAGGTAGGTATCAGTCAAAGTATGACAGTGTTTAAAGAACTCTTACCCAAGAATGATGTCGAAGATATCTATAGCTTTAACGGTAAAGTTTGTCATACCTTTCCAATTGTCCATTTTGACACCAACATCGTTGGCTACACAACCAGCAATTTGTTGCCTCGATATTCATAGTCTTGATGCACGAGTTAGTTGGAGCGAGTTTCAACTCTAGTCACTTTATTATGGCCTCGGTCACAAAATTGTGAGTTGCTCCTGTGTCCACTATTGCACGATCAGGCTTGTTGTTGATGGTAAAGGCCACATATTAATTTCTACTCTCGTTGGGTTGGCTTGGTTTCTTCGTGACAACATCATATATTCTAATCATACCCAACTCTGTGGTTCCGAACTTTCTCCTTGCGTTTTTCCTTCCGTTCACGTATCATGGTATTGAGGCTCTTTAGGGCAGGGTAATTTCTAAATCCATGCAGCCTTCCGCATATGTTGCATCCCTTCTTAGCTTGGTCCTTCTTTTCGGCATATCCATGATGACCACTCATCTTCTTGCCATCGAACTTATTGGCATCATGAGTCTTGGAGTGTTGTTGATGCATCTCCTTGATTATTCTACTGTCTCCCCCATCTTTAGCATTGACCCCCTTGACTCCTTGCCTTTGTTGTCCTTGTGACACTTAAACCATCAAAGGCTTGGCCTTCACTATAGCTTGGTCTATTTTCGCGACTTGATGGTGTTGTAGCTTCTACTTAATCCAATTTTGCAACCCGTCCATAAAGTTAAACAGCAAGTCATCATTGGTGAGGTTGGAAATTTGAAGTATTAGGATGGTGAACTCTTTGACATAGTCAAGTATGCTCCCTTTCTTCTTTAACTCCCTAAGATTGCGCCTTGTCTCGTACAAGATAGTGTTTGAGAAGAAATGTCGCTTGAACTCAGCCTTGTACTGATCCCACATGCTAATGGTGCATAGACCTTTCTCAGCCTTCAACTGGCTTTTCAAATTCCATGAGGAGACATGATCGACCAACTCCATTTCCTCAATTAAATATTTACCTACATCAATTGACTCTCCTTTTTGGAATTTTAATTTGATATGTTTAGGATCGGTAATAGATCTTTTAAATAAAATACTACTCTTTTTCTTCGCTTCTATCTTCCTCTACTGTTTGCTTTCATCTTGTACAAATTTTTGGAATGGGCATAGACGGATTTAAGATTTAAAGTTTATCGTCCTTATAGCGAGCTCAAGTTTTATGCAATAATAACTGAGTACGCAGTCAAATATTTATAAATATTTAATGCACTTTTTAATACACATTTACAAGATTTGAAGAAAAACTATTACAGTCACATGAACCAATATTTTATAAGTTAGATCCACCCTTTGGGATGAGCCGGAGGATGGAGAGGGCAGGAATACTAAGGTTATTTTGAACTTCTTCTTTTGATGTTTTCTCCCCTTGAAACTAAAGTGATAATTTTTAATTTTAAAAGTAATAGTTATGCAAGGCAACCCAGCCACCCAAGTTAGGCTGAGTTTGTTCGATCAAGCTCAAAGCTTTGATCGAGCCGAACTAGTAAATATCCGAGGTCCGAAACGTTGAGATTAAAATCTTCATTGATTTCAAACAAATCGAGACTTAGAGAAATCCTAAAGCAAACATGAGTGGATCCTGAGATAGTATCTATTGTGGATCTGCTATAACAGAGAGATAATTGTAACTTGAATAGAATTGTGGCTTGAAGTATTCTAATGTTTTTTGTTCCCTAACGAGCTTTACTGCTAAAATTACCATGTTCAATGAGTAACATTTCCAAATTCATTATTTATAGAATTTTGCGTAGGTAATTGACGTTGGTGTATACCCTTTTACTTTGTTATCCACAAGTTAAAACCAGAAATGAACTTTTGTGTATGAGTCTGCTAATGGGTGCCAAATGATGTCTAAAACTTGCAGCAACTTGCATTCCTGTCTAAGATAGCCACTCCTAATTTAAAGATTTAAGTTAGTTAAGAACATAAGATTTGAATTTTAACTTGTGATTGTAAGTTACTTGCTACTATTTTTACTAGATTACTAATGTTTATCAACATATTTATTTGTCCTAATAAGTGCTTTAATTGTATAAATATTTTTACACCATTAGTACATAGAACCTAAACTCATAACAAATTTTTTCTAGCTCATGTCACCCAAAAGATATATACATGCAACACTCCTCGATAAAAAGTAGAATTTTGTATGTTGAACTAATGAAAGTTAAATTATTTTTATGATAGTATATATAACTTAAACTCTATTTTTGGGGCCCGTAATTCTACTTCATTCCCTCTCTCCCTTTCTCCCTCGATTTGTTTCAGTTTAACCTTGCTAAATGTGCGAGTAATCCTAAAAGTGATAAGTGATGATCTGAAGCCTAGGGTCTATAACTTGAGAAATATATATACTCATTATTAGGCTTCCTGAATCTGATCATAGCCAGTCTAGGGTATGTTGCTCCAAGACTCGTGAATAACTTGATTGACATCTTGTTGCCTATTGTTTAGAATTTATAAATATACAAAAAGAAAGTTGTAATGATCCGATAGGTCGTTTCATGTATTTGCGCCCCGTTTCCCTTTTTGATACTTCACACATGTACATTTGTAGTTTTATGACTTGTGAGATTGATTAGTTTTGTTCCAGGAAGGTTTTGGGTTGATTTGGGCCCTTTGATTCTTGGCTAGAAGCCTAAGTTAGAAATGTTGACCAAAGTCTGACTTTTGTGAAAACGACCCTGGAACAGTATTTTGATGGCTCTAATAGGTTCATATCATGATTTTGGACTTGGGACTATGTGTGGAATCGTATTCGGTGGTCCGTAAGTTGATTTGTGTTATTTTGTCGAAAGTTGGCAATTTGAGGCTTAGAAGAATTCCCAAGTTTGACCGTAGATTGACTATTGGCAATAGGGTTCAGAATTTTGTTTTAGGGCTGGGAATAGGTTCATTATGCTATTTAGAACTAGTCTGCAAAATTTGGTTTCATTTAGAATTTGATTTGATAGGATTTGGACGCTTGATTGTAATTCTAGAGGTTTTTGAATGTTTCTTTGAAATTCATGCATTTTGGTGTTCGATTTCATAGTTCTAGATGTTATTTTTGTGTTTTGATCATGCGAGCGAGTTCTTATGATGTTTTTAGACTTGTGTGAATGTGTGGCTTGGAGCCCCAAGGGCTCGTATGAGTTTCAAATGCATTCCAAAATGGTTTTGAACTGAAACGGGATTGGTCGTTGTTGGTGCTCTGATGTCTCAATTGCGAGCACCAGCATCGCAATTGTGAACATGGAAGGGGAAGCTCAGTTATCATGATTGAAATATCTTGTTCGAATTTGCGAAGTATGGACTTCGGGTAGGCTAGTTCATATTTGCGATTGTTTTCACGCATTTGCGAGGAGGACAAACTTCACATTTGCGAAGTTTGTGTCGCAATTGCGGCATCTCCTCAGTGTGTCAGTAGTCGAAATTGCGATATTTTCTTTGTAATTGCGAGGGTTCGCATTGTGTCGCAATTGCGACATCCGCAACTGAACAAAAGGACTGGGGTCGGGATTTTATATCATTTTCTCTCATTTTAGAACCCTAGACTCTGTAGGAGGCGATCTAGAGAGGGTATTTTCATCTACAAAATTGGGTAAGTGGTCCTAATAAATTTTCAACAATATTTTATGATTATATCTTAGATTTAACATCAAATAAATGAGAATCAAAGAGGAAAATTGGAGATTTTTGTCAAAGTCTTGAAAAATGAAGATTTAAGTTTTGAGAGTCGATTTGGACTCGGATTTAAAAACAAAATACATATATGTATTTGTGGTGTTATCGGTAGTCGAAATCTACCGTTGGAGACCCAGGATATGACCGGAGGGGCACATGGTTGACTTTCTTTAACTTTTTGGGAATTATGTAAAGATCAAAGTTTTATCTATTGTAATTGATTTTTTGTTTGCATTTTTTGATAAATATTAAGTCGCTTTTGATTAGATTTGAGCCACGTGGAAATGAATTTTAGGATAAAAACTATATTCGAGGGTTGATTTGGCCCAGTTGAGGTGAGTATCTTGCCTAACTTTGTGTAGGGGAACTATCCCTTAGGATTTGGATTGTTTGTGTTAATTGTACTATATGAAATACGTGTCACAAGGTGACGAGTGGGTGCATAGGCTATATGTGGTATTTTGATCGGCTTAGAATTTTAAACTTCTTTTATGCCTTTACTTGAATTTGTTATTGATCTCGCCTAAACTCACACCACAATTAGGTAGTGAGGCGGTCGAAGTAATAATAAACCCAACACGAATCGGGATCGAATCCACAGGGAGTTAGAATTTTGATTAGGTATATAACTAGAGTAAATGTATGATGTGCCTTAGATTGGACTACCACATATTCATTGGTTGTTTTCTATTTCTACTTTTTGCTAAGGATTGCAAATAATAACTAGAAGACAGTCTTTTTGGTTTTAAGTGTTTTTCAAATGATAAAGGAATCTAGGGTCGTGAGTTTCACCTAGGTGGCTACCTAACGGGTTGTAAACTATAGGGCAAATTTAATTTATCGGGTTCATGGTATAGCAAACACACGCAATTGCTCAGTCTATACCTTTCGGTAGTTTGAGTGATTTTGCCCGATTTGGCTTTCTCAAGCCCAAACGGGTATTTGCACAAATCAAGTGATATATGCTCAAGTTAGGTTTTACTATCTTTGGATTTGACCCTTTAATTGGGGCTATCAATATTTTGAATTCACCCTAATTCCTTTCTAGCCAAGTTTTCCTAAACTCAGTCTCTCTTTCTCAAGCAAAGACTAGGTCAAAAAGGCATGAATCAATGTTTGCAACCATTAATTCTAGAATTTAAGCATAAACAAGGCTAGATATCACTAACTCAATCACAAACAAACCCTAAAATTAAATACCCATTAAGTATCCACACTAGGGTTGAGTCACAACCCTAGCTAAAGATTTATCTGCTCATAAAAAATAAAGAAATACAAGAAGAAATTAAGGTAGAAAGCATAATCATAGATTAAACAAAGAAAAACTAATGTTAAGAAGTTAATCTAATACAAATTTACTCAAAGAAGTAAAGAAAAACACTGAGGTGCACCTCTGCAAACTAAAACTTAACCTAAAAATGACAAAAAATTATATTTATACTAAGCTGAAAATATCTGACAAAAATGCCCAACGGAGGTTATGCGGCCACATAATTCTGACATGGACCGCAAAATGACTTTCTGCGGCCAAACAATACTGGTGCGGTCCGCATACTTAGGAACTTGGGACTGGAACTTGAGGTCTTATACGGTCCGTATAAAAATGGTTGCGGCCGCACTTAGGATTCTGCGACCGCACAAAAGTAATTCGGTCCGCACTCTTCAACTTTTGGACTTTGATCAACTCTCTGATTCTTCAATCTTGCGGACCGCATAATAATGATTGCAGCCACATTTTTCCTTCTGCGACCGCACATTTTTAGTGCGGTCCGCACTATCTGAGTTGTCTAAGACATCCTCTCTGAATCTCATTCTGCGTCCGTACTAGAATTGTACGGTCCGCACTGCTAGCCTCTCTGTGCAGTTTTGGCTCTTGTTCACTTTTGACTCTTTAATGAGTTGATTTTGACTTATTTGGCTTGTTTCATAATATTCCTGCAAGTAAGCACATTTCATTAGTTTTAGAGAATATCTTTTGAGCTAAAACGCAAGTAAAAGAGAGCAAATAAGCAGACAAAATCCCTACTTATCAACTCCCCCAAACTTAAGCTTTTGTTTGTCCCCAAGAAAATAAAGCAATTCGCACCTCCACTAGAAAAAGGGATATTTCATCTAGCCTAAGGTGAATTAGACACACATCAATTAGGACCAACAATTACCCACAACACATATGAATTATCAACAACGCAATGATTTTACTCTTTGAGTACAATAGTTCTAGTGTGACACTAAAGTATCAAGATTGGACTTTATTCATCAAAGAAGCTCTCTCTTTCACGTAAGTCATTGTGGATCCCAAACTCCTCCTCCTCTACTCTCCATTAAAAAATCTCAGTAAAGAATGAAACACTCGAAGCAAGGATTGTGAAAAGTTTGCTCATCTCTCTCAAAAGAACATCACAATACCGGCTTTAAGTACCATAAGCTTGCCCCTCAAGTAAATCACCACTAATGTAAGTTCACTCAACCAGAAATTATGTAGGGCTTTTGCGGGATGTAATGAAGGCTTTTGGATCAAGGTAGCACTTGTTGGAAGAGCTTGGTTTCATCTTTCCTTAAGCACTCCATTTTTTCTTTTGGATCAAGGTAGGCTTGGAATAGGTTCATTATGTTATTTAGAACTAGTCTGCAAAATTTGGTTTCATTTGGAGTTTGATTTGATAGGATTTGGACGCTTGATTGTAATTCTAGAGGTTCTTGAATGTTTCTTTGAAATTCATGCATTTTGATGTCCGATTTTATAATTCAAGATGTTATTTTTGTATTTTGATCATGTGAGCGAATTCTTATGATGTTTTTAGACTTGTGTGAATGTTTGGTTTGGAGCCCTGAGGGCTCGGATGAGTTTCGGACGCATTCCAAAATGGTTTTGAACTTAAATAGGATTGTTGTTGTGTTGTTGCTCTGATGTCTCAATTGCGAGCACCAGCATCGCAATTGTGAACATGGAAAGGGAGGCTCAGTTATCACAATTACAATACCTTATTCGCATTTGCGAAGTATGGACTTGGGGTAGGCTAGTTCGTATTTGCGACTATTTTCACGCATTTGCAAAGAGGGCAGACTACACATTTGCGAAGTTTGTGTCGCAATTGCCACATCTCCTTAGTGTGTTAGTAGCCAAAATTGCGAGATTTTCTTCGCAATTGTGAGGGTTCCCACTGTGTCGCAATTGCGACATATGCAACTGAACAAAAAGACTGGGAGTCTGGATTTTATATCATTTTCTCTCATTTTGGAACCCTAGACTCGGTAGGCGGCAATCTAGAGAGGATATTTTTATCTACAAAATTGGGTAAGTGATCTAAATCAATTTCCAACTATATTTCATGATTATATCTTATATTTAATATCAAATTTATGAGAATCAAATAGGAAAATTGGAGATTTTTGTCAAGGTCTTGAAAAATGAAGATTTGAGTTTTGAGAGTTGATTTGAACTCGGATTTAAAAACAAAATACATATATGGAACTCGTGGTGTTATGGGTAGTCGAAATCTACCCTCGGAGACTCGGGTTTTGACTGGACGAGCCCAGGGTTGACTTTTGTTAACTTTTTGGGAATTGTGTAAGATCAACGCTTTGTCTATTGTAATTGATTTTCTTTTCACTTTTTGATAAATATTAAGTCGCTTTTGGTTAGATTTGAGCCGCGTGGAGACAAATTTTAGGATAAAAGCTATATTCGAGGGTTGATTTGGCCTAGTTGAGGTAAGTATCTTGCCTAATTTTATGGGGAAGGGGTGGACTACCCTTTAGGATTTGTATTGTTTGTGCTAATTGTACGATATGAAATACGTATACACAAGGTGACGAGTGTGTACACAGGCTATATGTGGTATTTTAACCGGTTTAGAATTTTAGACTTCTTCTATGCCTTTACTTGAATTTGTTATAACATGTTACATATTTTATTGTTAAATTTACTCTCACGTGTTCTAATTGATGTTGTTAACATTTGTTATACCCTTTATTGTTGTAATTGCTCTCATATGGTTTAGTTGAAGCTACTACCTCTCTTATTGTCTTGTTTATCCTTATTTGTTAAATTACTCTTACTTGAAGTTGTTATTTCGTGGAATATCTTCTTGTTGAGTTATTGTAAAGATGTGGAAGCAATTATCACATTGAGGTTGAAGTTGTTAATTGTTGAGTATTCTTCATTCTTTTTAATGTTAATGATATTCTTGTACACATTGCGATTGAGGCCTGGGCTTTACGTTGTGGTAACATTGGTATTGTTAATTTTGGCAAGTGTTGTAGTATATGGCCTCATATGGTACAAGTTGATTATTATGTTGTGATATTGATACACATGCGGTGGTATAAAGATAGGGGTTGATATACATGCGATGAGATAATGTGGGAATTTATACGCGTGTATCTAGTAAGGGAATTGCTTGAAACCACCTTGTGAGATAAAGGGGCTAAAACACGTGTAACTATTTTGGAAAAATATTTTCAAAAATAAATGCAAGGCTCACGCGGTGATACAAGGAAAGATTGTGATTGAAATTGTTAAATGAGAATATGAGGCAGTTCCTCGGTTGTGATTCTTGTTGTACATTCCATGTTAAAAGAGTCTTGTTGGTTGGACAGTTCTTGTTGTCTTCTTCATTGTCTTACTTGTAATTGTTTGTGTTGACTACTTGTTGTTTCATCAAACTGCTTATCTGTCATTTACTTTGTCTTCCATTATTAGACTATGCCAGCTTTCTTATCCAAGTAGGTGTCTTGACTTGGCCTCGTCACTACTCTACCGAGGTTAGACTTGATACTTACCGGGTACCATTGTGGTGTACTCATACTATACTTCTGCACATTTTTTTGGCAGATCTAGATACATCTGCCCCTGCTGGACGCCAGTGATTGATTAGATTTTGTTAGAGACTTCAAGGTACATCTGCTCGATGTTCACAGGCCTCGAAGCCACCTTCTGATATTAGATGTTCTACTATTTATTTCTTGTTCCAAAATAGTACTGCATTTTGAGCCTATTAGTGTACTCTTGTAAAGTTTATGACTCGGTTCCACCAGGTTTTGGGAGTTTTTGATAGTTGTGCCGTTTGGATTCTTTTTTAATAGTTTAACAGTTTTAGTTTGATGTTTAAGTTATTATTTCTGCTATTACTCAAGGCATGTTAGATTTACCTAGTCTTAGAGATTAGGTGCCATCATGACATCCTAAGGTAGAAAATTGGGGTCGTGACAAAAATAGTGTGCTACTAGTCAAGCAACCAATGAGAGAAATATTTTTAGCACAAAATGACCCAGAGTTACAATTGTAGTGGTTGGAAAAGATGTCTGAGCTTCAAAAAAATTATGATGTTACCTATTATTATCTGCATTTAGTTTTTTTAGTTATTGAAACTTTGGATTTGCTTTTAAATGTTGTTGTAGTTATGCTCTATGGTTATTGGAATTTATATTTGACTTTTATTCAAGTTATTAATTTTTAATTTGAAATATTGGAATTTTTATGTAGTTTTACTTAGGTGATTTTTGAATTTAATTTTTTTATAATAACTACATAGATGTTATTCAAGTAATTTTATTTTGTCTTTTTCTTATAGTGTAACGACTCAATCGGTCGTTTACTTTCAAGATCCCTGTTCCCCTAATTAATACTTCCTGTATGTGTTTTTATTGTTTTATGACATGCAGGGATGGTTGGTTTAGGCTTAGAAGGGTTCGGGTTGAAATTGGAACACTTAGTTCCTTAATAGTGGCCTAAGGTGTCCAAGCTTGTCTTGAGTCAATATTTTGAATAAACGACCTCGGAAGCGGAATTTGAAGGTTATGATAGGTTTGTATGATGATTTTGGACTTGGATAGGTGTCGGATCGGGTTTCAGATATCCCAGAAGCGTTTCAACGCTTAATGTAGAAAGTTGGTTCATTGAAGTTTTTCTAGTTCTTTAAATTTAGTTTGGAGTAGATTTTGGTATTATCGAGGTCCATTTGAGATTTTTCAAGCTTGGGAATAGTTCCGTGTGGTGATTTATGACTTGCAAATAAAATTTGGTGTCATTTCGAGTAGCCTATTATGATTCGATGCATTCGGAGCAAATTGAAAAGTTTGAAGTTCATAAGTATTTTCAAGTTGGTTTTGGGGTACGATTCTTGATTTCGATATTATTTTATGTATTTCGAGGGTTCGAGCGGGTTTGTACTATGTTTATTGACTTGTTAGTGCGATGGTCGGGGCCCCTGGTGGCTCGGGTGAATTTCGAACAACCCGCAGCTAAGTCTGGAAAACTGAAAACGCTGGTTCTGGTTTCCTTCGCGAATGCGGAGGTGGAGTCGCATTCGTGTAGAGGGAATTGTAGACTGGGCATTTTTTCCCTTCGCGTTGGCATTCATGGGTCTGCGTTCGCGAAGGTCTGGGTTAGGTAGCCATCGCATTCGCGTACCGCGTTTGCATAGAATAAGGGCCTAGGGGAGGTTAGTCTCTTTTACTCTTCGCGTTTGCAAAGGTGTGACCGTGTTCGTGAAGCTCAGGCCAGTCAAGCCTTCCCAATCCCATGCTTCCCCCACGTTCGCAAAGAAAAGCTTCACTACCTGGTCCAGTTATGCCTTCGCGATCGCGAGTCTTCTTCCGCGATCATGAAGAAGGAATCACTGGGAAGAATGTACTTTTAATGCAAGACTTAGTCTCTTTTCTCTCATTTACCACTTGGTCTTGGACGATTTTGAGAGTGCTTTTTGTGGGGGATTTTCATTAACATCAAGAGGTAAGTAAACCCTATCAATTCTTTAGCTAAATACATGGATTATGGGCAGATTTAACATGAAATTAAGGAGAAGATTGTCAGATTTTGTTAGAACCTAGGGTTTGGCAAAAATAAGATTTGACCACAAAATCTATTATGTAATTGGGAATAAATTATATATTTGAGTTCGTGAGGTCATGGGTAAAATTTATATTCAAAAAATTTCGAGATCGGGGCGCGTGGGATCGGGGGTAATTATAGGAACCTTCCAAAGTATGTTGGATAATTACTCTAGTAGCTAAATTATGAACTTTTGAGCAAATATTTATTAGTTTATACAACTTTTGGTTAGTTTCGGAGTCCTCGGTGTCGTTTAAGGAGTTTTAGTGAGGTTGAAGAGCCAGATTGAGTATTTGGGACTGAGGTAAGTCTCTTGCCTAACCTTGTAAGAGGGAACTTACCCCTGGTGTATTATTGTTGTGTGCTACTTGTGTGGAAAGCTACGTACGCACGAGGTGACGAGAGTTCGCACGTAGCTACTTTTATGGGATCGGGTTGTCGCCTCGGCATAATGGTAACACTACTCTTATGGTATCGGGTCGTTGGCCTTGGCATGATGGTAATACTTCTCTTATAGGATCGGGTCATTTGCCTTGGCATGCTGATACCACTATTCTTATGGGATTGGGTCATTCGCCTCGATAGTACTAAGTACCACTATTCCTATGGGATCGGTCCGTTCGCCTCGGCAGCTTCGTGCTTAATAATCGAAACTGGTTCTAGTTTGGTTATAATTGAGTTAGCGTCTTAAAGGCCGGTTATGATATGTTAGTGATTTGATAGAGACTCTTGAGTGAATTTACTGGAGTTACTCTTATTTGCTTCATTGATACTTGTTGTATACTCACCATGTCTACTATATGTATTAATATTATTATTTGACCTCTAGTAAGTGTCAAGTCGACTCCTCTTCACTACTTCTTTGAGGTTAGACTAGATACTTACTAGGTATGCCTTATTTTCCATACTCACGCTACACTTCTGCACTAATGTGCAGGTATTGAGACAGGTACTACCAGTGGTCACGCGGATGCGTAACCGATCATCTACAGAGACTTAGTGGTGAGCTTCTTGCCTTGCTATGATCTATAACACCGGAGTCTCCCTCTACCTTATTTACTAATTTTGTCTATCATTTTCAGACAGTAGTCGTATTAGTTTTGTATATTCTCTAGATTGCTCATGTACTTGTGACGCCGGGTTTTGGAGATTTTTAGCATTTATATACTGTTGCACTTGTCATTTCTATCACTACAATGGATGTACTTTTTATGCTGGTATTTTGTTAAGAAAAGAGTATATACGGTTGCATGAGATCTTACTCATTTTGTTCTTTTAAAAGGAAAACTTTTGTTTTAAATGTGGAGAAGGGATAAATAAATAGTAGTTTCACTTGTGGGCTTGCCTAACGGCAGCATTAGGTGTCATCACGACCTATTATGGATTTTGGGTTGTGACAACTTGTTATCAGAGCTTGAGGTTCACATAGGTCTCACGAGTAATGAGCAGGCCTAGTAGAGTCCTACAGATCGGTGCAGAGACATCTATACTTATCATCGAGAGGCTATAGGGTGTTAATAAACTTCTTTTTCTTCATCTTCTATCATGCAGTTGATATTTTGCTAAGTATCTTTCTGTTGATCTCTCATAGATGGTGAGAACACGCGTGGCGGATGTACCAGGCGGTAGAGGAGCAGCTCCCCCAGTTACTAGAAGCTGAAGCCAGAGGAGGGCTCCAGCTCATGTCAGAGAACGAGGGCGTCCTAGAGTTGCTCATGTCGTACCACTAGTGGATCCAGTGGAGGATCCTATTATTGAGAAGCCGGATGAGTCGCCTGCAGCTGAGCCAGCCCCAGCAGATTTCACGACCGCGTTGGGATTCCAGGAGGTCATGGGCCTTATGTTGCGGTTCAAGGACTCTATGACATATGATAGTTTATTTCCAGCAGACCCTTCCATATATCAAGCGGGAAGGGGAGCACAGACCCTACCGCTCAGGATCCAGGGCACACCGCTGCCGGTTATCAGACCTCAGGTGCACTACCTGTCGGTGGAGCCCATCCAGTTGCAATGATTGTGCTAGAGGTTGTACCAATCTCGACCATTAGTCAACAGAAGTGGCTGGACAGATAGACTAGACTTTGCCCCTAACTTTGGGGGGTGAGCGGTCAGAGGACCCCCAGGATTTCATTGATCAGTGCAAGGATAGGCTCTGGAACATGGGGATATTGGAGTCCAACGGGGTGGAATTCACCACCTTTCAGCTTGAGGGCAAGGCCCACAGATGGTGGTAGGCTTACCTTCTTAACGGGCCATCAAGTTCACCTCCCTTGACGTGGGATCCGTTTATGCATCTATTCTTGGAGAAGTACATACCACCTTCTGAGAGATAGGAGTTTGGGGGTCAATTTGAGCGACTCTGTCAGGTTCATATGTCTATGACTGACTATGAGATAAGATTGACTGACTTGTCTTGTTGTGTAGCTATTATACTCCCCACAGATGCAGAGAGGGTGCAGAGGTTCATTACAGGTCTGCACCCTGAGATTTAGGTTTCTATGGCCCGTGAGGAAGAGATGGGGACTCTCTTTCATCTGGTTGTGGATATAGCTCGAATGATCAAGCGTATTCACAACCGCATCAAAGAGTTTACGCCAAGGACAAGCGGCCCCGACAGTTTGGAGGATTCAATGGTGCCCCACCTGAGGGTAGAGGTCAGTTCATGAGGGCTCAGCCCAGCAGGCCCATGCAGTCAGCACCACTACTAGCTCGGAGTGCTTCAGCCCGAACCTACTTTAGTGGTATTCTAGTGAGTACTTACCATCTGCCGGCTATTCAAGGTTCCTCTAGTGGGTATTCAGGCTACCAGGGTCAGACTTCAAGTCAGCAGCCCACTGCTCTGCGAGGTTGTTTCGAGTGCGGGGATCCTGGCCACGTGAAGAGGTTTTGTCCCAAACTTTGGGGCAGGGCTGAGTAGCAGGACCATCGGCCCATGATTACCGCACCACTACACCTCTCGCCCGCCCGGCCAGAGGCAGAGGGCATATGGGTAGGGGTCGCCTAGAGGTGGAGGTCAGACATGTGGCACTCCGGCTAGATTCTATGTCATCCCTACTAGGCCAGAGGTAATCGCCTCCGATGTAGTGATCACAGGTACTATCTCTATCTGTTGTAAGGATCCCTTGGTATTATTTGATCCAGGATCTACTTACTACTGTGTTTCTCTCTATTTGCTCTTTATCTGGATGTGTCTCACGAGTCCTTGGGCATTCTTGTATATGTGTCCATGCCAATGGGTGAATCTATTATTGTGGATCAGGTCTATTGGTCCGGTGTGGTGACTTTCTGTGGATATAAGACCCGAGCGGATCTTCTATTGCTCGATATGGTTATTTCGTGGTTATCTTGGGCATAGACTGGTTGTCCCCATACCATGTCATTCTTGATTGCTATGCCAAGACTGTTACCTTGGTGATGCCTAAGTTGCCCAAATTAGAGTGTAGGGGTTCGTCTGTCAGTACTTCTAGCCAGGTTATTTCTTTCCTGAAGGCTTGACATATGGTCGAAAAGGGTTGTTTGGCCTACTTAGCCTTAGCTCGGGATACTATATCAGAGACTCTCGCGTTAAATTCAATGTTGGTGGTATGAAAGTTTTCCGATGTATTTCATGTTGATCTACCAAGTATTCCGTTGGATCGAGATATCGATTCTGGCATTGATTTGGTGCTAGGCACCCACCCTATTTATACTCGCCTTACCGTATGGCTCCCAAGGAGTTGAGAGAGTTAAAGGAGTAGCTTTAAGAGTTGCTTGAGAAGGGGTTCATTAGACCTAGTGCGTCGCCTTGGGGCGCACCGGTGTTGTTTGTGAAGAAGAAGGATGGAAGTATGTGGATGTGCATTGATTACCTCCAGTTGAACAAAGTCATCATCAAGAATAAGTACCCATTGCCGCGCATTGATGATTTGTTTAACCAGTTACATGGTGTCAAAGTGTTCTCTAAGATTGACTTGAGATCTGGGTATCATCAACTGAAGATTCGCGCTTCGGATATTCCGAAGATGGCTTTCCGGACTAGATATGGCCACTATCAGTTTTTAGTGATGTCCTTCGGCTTGACTATCGCCCCGGCAGCATTTATGGATTTGATAAACCGAGTGTTCAGGCTGTATCTTGGTTTATTAGTCATTGTTTTCATTGATGACATATTGATCTACTCGGGTTGTATGGAGGAGCACGTGCAGCATTTGAGGTTAGTGCTTTCGACCTTGAGGGAACAGAAGCTTTATGCTAAGTTCTCCACATATAAGTTCTGGTTGGATTTCGTGGATTTCTTGGGGCATGTTTATCAGGTGAGGGTATTAAGGTGGATCCCGGGAAGATTGAGGCAGTCCAGCGTAGCCTCGTCCTACCACAGCGACCAAGATCGGGAGTTTCTTGGGGTTAGCAGGTTATTATCGTCGGTTTGTGGAGGGTTTCTCATCTATTGCAGTGCCCTTGACTAGACAGACCCAGAAGAGTTCTCCGTTCAAATGGTCCGATGATTGTGAGGCGAGCTTTTAGAAGCTCAAGACCACTTTGACTACAGCACCAGTGTTAGTGTTGCCCTCTAGTTTAAGGATGTATATCGTATATTGTGACATTTTGTGCGTTGGCTTGGGATGTGTATTGATGCATGAGGGGCGAGTTATTGCATATGCTTCACATCAGCTGAAGCCTCACGAGAACAATTACCCTATGCATGATTTGGAGTTGATTGCATAGTTCATGCTCTCAAAATCTGGAGGCATTATCTCTATGGGGTGTCCTATGAGGTTTACACCGATCATCGCAGCTTGCAGCATTTGTTTAAGTAGATGGATCTTAATTTGAGGCAGCACATGTGGCTTGTTAAAGAAGGACTATGATATTACCATCTTTTATCATCCGGGCAAGGCGAATCTGGTTGCGGATGCCTTAACCATAAAGGCCAAGAGTATGGGTAGTTTGGCCTTCAATTCTGTAGAAGAGAGGCCATTGGCTTGGACATTCAGTCCTTAGCTAACAGACTCGTGAGGTTGGCTATATCATAGCTCAGTCGAGTTCTTGCATGTATTGTGGCCCAGTCTTCATTACTTGAGCGGATCAAGGCTCATTAGTAGGAAGATTCGCACTTGCTGGATCTTAGAGAGACGGTACTACAGGGTAGTGCCAAGGAGGTTACTATCGGTGAGGATGGTGTTCTACGACTCTAGGGTCGCCTATGTGTTCCTAATGTTGATGTCTTGAGGGAGAAAATTCTAGAGGAAGCGCACAATTCTCGGTATTCTTTTCATCCAGGTGCTACGAAGATGTATTGCGATCTGAGGCAGCATTATTGGTGACTGTGAGCACGTGATTTTTGTCTACGCGACAATTACTCCAAAAGAAAATCGAAAAATAAAACAAATGGTTTTGTTGTACAAATTTTTGTGAATTTGCTTGGCATTTTTGTAGTTTTTATCTGTGATTGTTTAGTTTTATCAATTGAAAATACAAAAATATATGTCGCGCATAAAGCTGGGATCTTTTCCTACTATTAGGAATTAATTAAAGTCATATTTGGTTTTTGAATGAATAAAAAAATCACAAAAATATTTGTCTTGTTAATTTTTTCGTTTTATCGTTTAAAGGTTGAATTTTGTTTAATTAATATCTGATATTGTGTGTTAATTATTACTAAAAAATCAATTGGTGTCTTGTGATATAATTTTGATTTTTTATATTTCTTATAATATTTTTGAATTTTGTAAATTCGGATTTTTATGGGAAAGGAAAAGAAATAAGTTGAATTGGATAAAATTGGGATTGGGCCATTTCAAATTGGACCCAAAATTGGGCCCAAAGCATTTGTGTTGCCCGATCCAGATCAGTTGGCCTCAGGGACGTCCAAACGACGTCGTCTTGATTATGCTTGATCTGGGCTGTTGATCTCAGAATGATCAACGGCCAAGATCACAAACCCTAACCCATCTCAGCCAACCCGACCCAGCACCATCCTCGACCCAATCCTCACAGAGACCAAAACGACGCCGTCCCTTTTAAGTGGAAAGATCAAAGCCGTTGATCATCGATGATCCAACGGCCAAGATCAAACCACTCACCCTGTATATAAGCCTGCCCCCCTTCACCCTGCGCCCTAAGCCAGACCCCCCCCTCTCTTCGTCTCCCTCACCGAACCCAAACCCCTTAGAACCCTAGCGCCGCCCCCCTTTCCCCTCACCGTAAACCCGGCGGCAACAACGCCGGTGACCCCCAGACTAACACCCCTAGTACACTCGACCCCCTGAACATAGATCCACAAGCCATGGGTTTCGAATCTTCCCCCACCGTCTCGAATCTTCGTTTGAAGATTCGAGCCGGACCCCAACCCATGCCAAACCCCCCAAATCCATACCAGGAACCCCCCTGACCTCCCTCATGACCAAACCAAGCTTGGTTTTGTCCGAATCTAACCAGAAAACCCCGAGTCCCAAATCCGCCTTAAGAACCCTAGAAATCCGGAATCTGAGGTTTTTGTCCGTTTAAACGAGAAGGTTGGGGTCTAATAGACCTTAATCGAAGTGTTCTGAGTTGAGAACATTTCGATTAAAGTCCGTTCAACCTCAAAAGAGGTTCGATTCAAAATCCGAGACATGGCCATCTGATTTTTAACCCTTTAAGGTATTTCTTCTTCTTCTCTTTGTTAATTCCATGTTGTTTTGTTTTGTTAATGTTTGTTCGTATGCTTGAATGTCAGTTTGATATGTTTCCAATTGTGTCAACTATTCTGCTCATCTCACCCGGGTCTTCATTTGATCGAATTTGTTTCTGTGTGTTTATTACGTATAATTACAGTTTGTGTAATCGAGTCGAATAAGTTCCGTCAATCAGTTAAGTTTTCCACAAATCCCCGTGCCTGTCAACATGAAATCATATTTTGTGCTTGTTCAAGTTTGGTTATCTGCTATTGATTGTAATTCACATAGTCGATTCGATACATGTCGTCAATTAGTTTCAGTTCTGAATGGTATTAATCTGACTCGTACTGTTAACTTGTTTACTGAGGCTTTTTAGAATTGATTACACTGTGTTTAGCCTGTTCAGTTGAATCAAGAACCACTTAAGGATTGGTTATAGCTGCAATTTTAATGAAAATTTCAGAGTTTAAGTTAAGTGGACTGCCAGTTTGAGTATGGGTTGAACCATTAGAGTAGTCTATAGTGCAAATACACCCTGGCTGACATCTTTACAGATGAGAAGTTTGGTGTAATGTGAGTTTAATAATAAAAGGCTGAAGATGCACATGAGAATGGTAGTGGAACCTGCTGTACGGCAGGGTATCCACTGTTTTTCTGAATTTCAGTAGTTTAAAGTAGAAGAAACCCCATGCCTAGACAACCCTAAGTGGAGATGACAGCCTTTAAGGCTTATTTTAAGACCTGGGCAGCCTGTCTTTAAAGGAGTTTTCTTCCTTTCTATAAGGATATAAAAGGAGGAGGGAATCAGAAAATAGGGGAGGGCTGGAAAAACTCAAAAGTTTCAGTGCTTCAAAAACCTCTCTAAAATCTATTTCCCTGTAATTTGAGCAACAAGAACAATCAGAAAGAGAGGAGAGGGGTTTTAGACAGTTTTCAGCCATCAAAAACCTCCCTAAAAATCGATCTCCCTTTAGTTTTCAGCAACATAAAGAATCAGAAAAGGAGATAGAATAGGGACATCATTTGAGACTTAAAAGAGTTTTTAAAAGAGTTGACATCCAAAACAACAGAGGGATTCTTCTATTGAATTTTTCTATTCAGTTTCGAGTTTAGTAGTTGAAGTTGACATTCCAGTTTGATTTCAATTTGCTGGAACTTCTTCCGAGATCTATTGGTCCAGTTTTGGTATAATTCAAAGTTCAGTTGAGTCTTTTGGGTGTTGATTTTTGCTTTTTGGTTTACAAATCATTTCGGGTTTTGTTGGAGTGTTGTTTCTAGTTTGGAATTGGTATTGTTGTTGGTTCGTTACTACTGCCGTTGCTGCTGCCATTTCTTTGCTGCTGCTGATTTTTTCTACTTTCTCCTTCTTTTTGTTGTTTCAACATCCAGGTACACATTCTAATTTCACACTGATGTAGCAGTAACAATGAGTATGAAATGAAAGAAGCAAAGAATTTTTAATCGCTGGGTTTTGTAACTATAAGTCTTATAAAGTGTTAATAGATTGTATGATTCTTTAAGGTTGTAAGTCAACGGAAAATGCATGAGGTCATGTACTTAATTGAAACTTAGTTTGTTTAATACTGTGATATGTAGTTTGTTTAGTAGTATACATGATATAGCTATGTAATTAGTAGAATGTACAAGTAGTTAGTATATTGATAATTAGACTTCATCTCCAATCATGTTTTGTACATATAGGGCGGGTGGCTTTTAACCTTGCCGAATGCAACGTAGCTTTAATATTTTGAGTCTTTAACTTTATCGGACTCCGTTAGGCAGTTTATAGGACAAGGTTCGAATCCCATTAGTAGCATCTTCTAGTAATTAATTCCATTAGTATCGTTTAAATGAGTTAGTTTAAATTCAACTTGAAGAATGTTTAGCGTGAATTTAGCATTTTATTAATCTTGTATGCAATTTTCTTTATCAACTTAAAAGCATGTTAGCTAATGAAATAAGGCATGAAATAATTCACCGCCTCATAAATAATTAATCTGATAATTAATAAGAGGTCGGAGCTGGTCAAGCATGTTAATTTAATTAGCGTATATTTTCCTTCATTTTTAGAGACAAACATAATAGAAAAATATAGTCGTTGTAGGTTTACCCTTTCAAAAAATGAGACGAGCCTTGCCGAATAAAAAATGCAAATTGCTGGGCCCTCAATAATTGGCCGTAATAAAATACTTAGAATTCGGGATGGATTGTTTAGTGAATTTTACTGCCTTCCCCAAAGATAATGACGCGCTAGACTCTTTAGGCGCGATTTTAATCAAAATACCTTCTTAAATTCGGGTGCGCATTTATGTGACCCAAATTCAAAATCTCAACGGAGTCGGAATGTATTAACAACCACGGGTGCATTGATTGTGACTTGGTTCGAGATGCGTTTTCACGACGTTGCAATTCTATAAAAAAATTAATAATAAAAGCGTTTTAAACTTAATAAAAGCACATAATTCATAACATGTATTTAAATCAGATATTTAGCCATTATACAATTTAAGCGATCGTGCTAGAACCACGGGATTCGGGGGTGCCTAACACCTTCCCTCGGGTCAACAGAATTCCTTACTTAGAATTTCTGGTTCGCAGACTTCATTTGGAAAGTCGAAAATTTCCTCGATTTGGGATTCAAGATAAACCGGTGTCTTGGGACACCAAAAGCCAAACCTTTCCCAAATGGCGACTCTGAATTAAATAAATAATCCCCTTTCGAATATTGTCACTTAAATTGAAAAAACTCCCTCACGCATTTACCCTCCGGGGCGGGCGCGCAAAAAGTAGGTGTGACAGCTCTGGTGACTCCGCTGGGGAATAGAACCCAGAACGTTAGTTCAGGGTTCAGAATTCGAGCTTAGAATAATTGTTATATTTGGCTTTATTATCTGATCTTTATTACATGTTTGGGCATAATGTGCTAAATGTTGTCTTTTATCGCTTTTATATTATCTGAACTGTATATAAACTATGTTGAAACCCTTCTCTTCTTACCTCTGGGGAGAAGCACGCTGGTCGAGACTCCCTATTCTGTTAGTGTCAATACCTGAAATAAGAAAGAGGCCGGACAAGTTACAAAGCCGGACGATCTCGCGGGTCCCCGGTACATAGCCCCCTCCTCGACTCGAGTTGTCCGCTCGGGTACACAGTCTAGAACATATACCCAGGTTATAAACCTAGTATAACAAAACCTCATGTCGGATCCCTAGTAGGAACGCTTATTTGCATCATGTTGCATTTGACATAGGGGACTCAACAAAGGGGTTGGGTCCGTCTAGGACAGGCAACCTGAAATGAAAAGACCATCCTGTTGCATCCCGTTTGTTTTGCGCATTTATTTGCTTCAGTTCTGCATGCTGACCGGTTTCTAAAAAAAACTTTTAAAAAAAAAATAGCAGCGTAGGGAGATAATTACTTATTTTTGGAAAAATAAAACCAATATCCAAGTAGTGTCAAAACCTCGCCGGAATTTTCTAAAAAAAAAAAAAGAAAAAATGAAAACAAAATTTGTCTTTTAGTTTGATTTATTAAAAAAACATATAAAAAATTCCTTTTAATCACTTTCAAAATCCAAAAAAAATTATTTGTTTAAAAGTAAAAAAGGGGGAAAATTCAAAATTCAAAAAAAAATTTGTTTCATTTGTAGCATCTCTTTAAAAGATTTTTGAAATTTCAAAAAAAAAGTGAAAAGAAGTTTAAAATTCAAAATATTTCCTTAGTCTTCGTCTCTTTTCAAAAATATATATATATAAATCCAGAAAATATATATATATATATATATATAAATCCATAAAATAGTTTTCCTCCTTTTCTTTAAAAGATTTTATTCAAAAAAAAACAAAAAGGATTTAGTTTGTTTTCCCCTATTTCTGATCAGCCCGAACTACGCCGGTTTGATTCTCACAGGGTGCGAGATACGTAGGCAACCCTCATCGGGTCCAACCTCCCCTTTTCAAAAATAGCCAAAATGTTAGAATTTTAATTTCGTCATGAATGAGTCGGGTGATGTCGTTTTGTCAAGGATAGCCGAATGTTCCCGAAAGGGACGCCGGAAGGCTGACTTTGCATAAACGTCCATTATTGGTCATTTTTATTTTTCTGACCAAATTGCCCAACGGCCTTAGGATCCTCGTTCCCGAGGCTCTGTGAGGCTGTGTTCCCCATGTTGGGTCATTATTAAAAAAAAGTCATAAATAAATCAAGTAATTGTTTTTTTTGTCAAAAAAAAAAGCCAAATGTTCCCGAAAGGGACGGCGGAAGGCTGATTTTGCATAAACAGCCACTTTCGGTCATCTTTTAGAGTTTTTGATCGGTTGACCCTCACAGCCTTAAAATCTTCATCCCCGAAGTGCTGAAAGGTCGTGTTCGAAAATCGGATCTTCTTTTTAAAAATATAGTCAAATCATTTTTGCTTAAAGTCACTATAATAAATGTGCAGGATGAGCACAATGCAAAATGAACACTTTTCGATAATGACTAAAATCTCTGTCAAGTTACGGCTATGGTGGAATGATCTAGGTGCTGAAGGGCAAGATGAGGTCAAGAAATATCTGAAAGGTCTCACGGGTTTATTGGAAATCCAGCCTCGGGGAGATATCATAAGAGCTTTGGTCACCTACTAGGACCCAGCGCACAATGTTTTCCACTTCTCCGATTTTGAACTCACCCTGACTCTGGAGGAAATGGCTGGGTACATCGGAAATGCTGAACTTCCATTAAGGCAAAAATATCTGGTTGCCCCAAGAGCTGTCACGGTGCATCGATTTCTAGACTCACTAAAAATACCCAGGACGGTCCATAACCCAGATTTGGACGCCGGTTTTTGTAATCCATGCTTCATATACGACAGGTATGGTCATGTAGGAGGATTCAATAATCCGATTAACAAGCTATGCAGCAAAGGTAGTCGTCAGAAGTGGGATGAGCATAGACGAGTGGCTTTCATGATAACATTTTTGGGCCTTCTGGTATTTCCGAGGAAAGACGGAAATATTGAACTGAAAATATTCGGGGTCGTCAGTACTTTGCTCACTCAGAATGAAAGTACTCTCGCGCCTATGTTGGTATCTGATATCTTTCGAGCTCTCACAGCCTGCAAAGCCGGGGGGAACTTCTTCGAAGGGTGTAACTTGCTGCTACAAATATGGATGACTGAACATCTCTGCCATCGTTCCGAACTTTTGGGCCATGGTTCCTCAAAGATAACTTGCATAGAAGAGTTTTACACGAGAACCAAGGAGGTCAGTCTGCCCAAAGGAGTTATGGCGTGGACTTCATTCTTTCAGACTCTCACTGCCAGCCAAATACAGTGGACACTGGGATGGTTGCATGTTGATGAGGTCATGTATATGCCGGCAGCTAGAACTCACTTTCTACTGATGGGACTTAAGAGCATTCAACCTTACGCGCCCTGCCGAGTCTTGAGACAACTCGGGAGATGCCAGATAGTGACACACTAGGAAGATCTTAGTGCTCAAACAATTGAGATTAGCCCTGACGGACAATTTCCTGAAGCAAAAATCCGCCAGATCTGGAATGAATGTCAATATTTGAAAGCGGATACTTGTGTGCAGGATCGGGCCAAAAGTGAAATGGTGCCAGGTTACCTTGCGTGGTACAGAAGAGAACTTGAACACGAAAGGCCGGCTAAAAGACCCCACATCCTGAATTTCGCCAAGTCGTCGCAAAAGCAGTGGGATTGGTTAGCAAAAGAAAGAGGCTATCGTGCCGAAATCAGTAAATTGAAGCAACAAGTTGAAGGTCTGAAATATGAGCACAACGTACAAGTTGCTACTGATCTGGGAGAAAATAACAGGTTGACTCAGGAAAACGAGATTCTCAGGGCCCAGATCAAACAGATGAGGATTGACGCTGATAACCAGCAAAGGAGCCGGTCGGATGAACGATTGATAAAAGGTTTAAGGATGGAAATTGGGGAGTGCCGGAGTGAGTCAGAAAATCTTGAAAATACCATAGCAGGACTCGAAGCACACTGGGCAAGAAGGACAGAAAAGCGTAACCGGTACCTACAGCAGTTGAAATGGGATCACGAGCAAACCATTGCCAATCTGAAAGGAAAGGTGGACAGAGCGTTTGAGCAAACCCGAACCCTTGGAGCTGAAAATAGACATTGCCACAAGCTCTCAGCCCAAATGGAAGTAGAAATTCAGTAGTGGCAAAATTAATGCCTCCGGGATTCTCGGATTATGACAGCCCGTAATGATCAAATAGAGCGCCTACTCAAAGAAAAGAGGCAAACAAGGGATAAGATTAAGATCATTGCCCATGCCATCATCAGAAGGTGTCTACGATGTGAAAACATGACCAGCATTACCGTTCTCTCGGCAGTGATGATTTATGTCAAGCAGACCATGCATGAGCTGGAACAACTTGAAAGGGACCTCACACCTAAGACCGCGGCGAGGTCGAACGATGCCCCGCGGGCGCCAATTCACGAAACCTTAATGAATTCATAGGTCGAGTCTGTATTTTCCATCTTAGCATCTTTTGTCCGTCATTTCGCATCAGGGTGTATTAGTTTGTTGAGTCTGTACTTATTTCAAGGCTTGTTATTTTTCCCTTTTTCAAAAATGTTAGTTTGTAATAGATTGTTTCAGTAATAAAATGTGTGCTTCTTTTACACTCGTCTGTGTTGAACTACGTAATGATCTGATTCACGCGGCATCGTGATACGTAGGCAATCCTAATCGGATCTGGTCACATTTTTAACTGCAAATAATGAAAAATAATAATAATAGGAAATAATAAAATAAAAAATAAAAAATAAAAAAAAATACATGATAAATAAAGGGAAGCCTAAAGAGAAGCCGGAATGACGCATGTCTTCGTTGCAAACATGTAGAAATTCACTTAACTGTATAGGTGCATCACGCGCCAACGTGAGATTACCTATCTGTTATTTGTTTCAAACTAACCGTTTGCTTGCTGCTAAGTTCCAGGTTTTTAGAAAATGTAGTTTGGTTTGGTGGAGGTCGGGCCTCACATTCATACTTCACGAGGTCGAAAGGAAGTGTTCAGTTGCCCGTTGTTAAGTCGAGAGGGAGTATCCACACTTACTTCACAAGATCAAAGGGAAGTATAGAGATGTCTTCAAAAATTCCTTTGCTGACAATTCCTGTCTCCGAGGAGAGTTCAATCTCGGCCGTCCCGACTCCCGAGTCAGCAACTGCTGAGGAAAACAGAATCCTGAGGCTCCGCATGTTGGAAATGTTGGATGACTGGAATAACGGGAAAGAGCCACCGAGTGTAACCCCTAGGTTCCCTGAGTTGTTCTCCAGGACAAGTGGGACTTCCAACGTCCCCATAAGCTATCCAACTACCCCATTCGGGTACCCGGCCATTTCAGCCCACTCTGCTGGATCACCCTCTGATTCTTATCCCCGGATGTCAACAACAGATGTAGCTACGAACATATTCATTGCACCGCCCTGTCCAATCGTGGCACAACCCGCTACACACAGGCCGAATTTTGACTCGTCCTCATTCACATTTCAAGCACCATCCTTCTCACTGGAACCAACTCGGTTCACCACCAGCACTCATCCTCAACAACCTCAATATGAGTTTGCACCTGGGAAAGATCAAAACCCCAAAGCTTCTGAACAAGATGAGATGGCAAAAAGAATGAGAAGCCTCGAGCAGAGTTTGAAAAACATGCAAGGTTTAAGCGGGCAGAAAAGTGTTTCCTATACCGATCTATGCATGTTCCCTCACGTGCACCTACCCGTAGGTTTCAAAACACCAAAGTTTGAAAAGTATGACGGGCACGGCGACCCCATTGCTCATCTCAAGAAGTATTGCAACCAATTGCGGGGAGCCGGCGGCAAAGAAGAATTGTTGATGGCATACTTCGGGGAAAGTCTGGTAGGAATAGCCTCAGAGTGGTATATGGACCAAGACATATCTCGATGGTATATATTGGATGATCTCGCCAGAGGTTTTGTGAGACAATTTCAGTATAATCTTGACATCGCACCGGACAGAAATTCTCTGTTAAACTTGAAGAAAAAACCCTCGAAAAGTTTCAGAGAATATGCTATTAAATGGCGCGAGCAGGCATCAAGGATAAAACCATGGACGAGATAGAAATGGTCACTACTTTCCTCCAGGCTCAAGAATCAGACTACTTCCAGAATATGATGTCAGCCGTGGGAAAGCCTTTCGCGGAAGCAATCAAGATCGGGGAGATGGTAGAGAATGGTTTGAAAACGGGTAGAATCTTAAGTCAGGCAGCCATAAGGGCAACTTCCCAAGCCGTCCAAAACGGGTCCGGAGGAATGGCAAGAGGAAAGAAAAAGGAAGAAACATCCATGGCAGCATCAGAAGCGAGGGAATATCGTAATCACAGGCCCCGTTTTCCAGGAAGAACCCCACAGCATTACTACCCCCACCAAAATGTGACCTATGCTCCTCAACCCTACATGGTCATGAATACCCAGCCCTATGTTCATCCACCACAGCAAGCCAATCGAGGCCAAGCTCCACCTCCTAGAAATCAGCCTCCTTACCGAAACCACTATAATCCACAGCCACCTCAAAATAACTTCCGCCCTCAAGAACCACCCAGAAGACGGACTTTCACACCCATTGGTGAACCGTATTCTACCATGTTCCCAAAGCTAGTCCAGATGGGTTTCCTGCAGCCAGTCCCTCAGACAAGGCACAATCCGGCATCACCTGCTTACAAAGCCGGTGTTAGGTGTGCTTATCATTCGGGAGCAGAAGGGCACGATACAAATGATTGTTGGACTTTGAGAAGGGTGGTTGAGAACTTAATAGAGCAGGGGAAGATAGTACTGAGGGACGAGGAGGTCACAATAACGGGCCGTTGATTGGAATGATTTGTGAGGACAAAGAGTTTGATCCTGCCTTAAAAGAAATAATCTCCATCGTCGATGCAGGGAAAAGCCTAAAACCGCCCCGAAGCTAGAGAAAGGGGAAAAGAAGACTAGTACTGTCAAGGTTGAGCTCGAAGAGAAGGTCGAGACAAAGACAGTAACGATGGTGCCTGCGAGGAATGAAGTTCTTTACGTTCCACGAGGTCGAGCAGAGAAGCCGCAGAGATTCGAAGTCAAAAGGGCAAAACCAATGTACGTACCGAAAGGGGCCTATATGGTCCGGGGGATGATTCAACCACCTCGGCTGAATGAGCCAGTGGTTATCGGACGCGTACCACAGAAGCCAATGACAGACCCGTCCGCAGTACCGTGGAACTATCAAAGAACATTGGTTACGTACAAAGGCAGAGAAGTCACGGGGGAACTTCCGGAGAATACTTTCATTGGAAGATATTCAAACACTCAAGAGTTAAACAACGCCACACGGAAACGCTTCCCACCCAAGAAGCCTGTAAGCATTGAAGAAGCGGAAGTTTTCTTCCAAAAGATGAAAATTCCCGACTACGATGTGGTGGATCAGTTACGCAAGTGCCCCGAGCAAGTGTCTATGATATCTCTGCTGATGAGGTCGGCCGAACACTAGAAGATCTTGCTCAAAACCCTGAACGAAGAGTACATACCGGTTGAGACTTCAGTTGAACAACTGGAACGAATGACAGAAAGGTTCTTTGCAGTTAATCAGGTTTCTTTCAGCAAGAACGACTTACCTCCAGAGGGAGCGGCTCACAACAAAGCTTTACATCTGACAGTTAAGTGCGAAGACTACTACGTCAAGCGGGTAATGTTGGATGGAGGTTCAGGTGTTGACATTTTTCCGCTCTCCACGCTGCAAAGAATGGAAATTGGGACTGGAAGAATTCGCCCCAATAATGTCTGCGTAAGGGCTTTTGATGGCGTCAAGAGGGACACCCTCGGGGAAATAGACTTGGTGTTGACTATAGGACCGGTGGAGTTCGAAATAACTTTCCAGGTGCTTGATATGGATACGTCTTACAATTTTTTTCTCGGCAGACCTTGGATTCATGCGGAAGGGGTTGTACCTTCCACTCTTCACCAAATGGTGAAGTTTGAATACGAAGATCGGGAAATTGTGGTCCACGGAGAAGACGAACAGTCTATTTATCGGGACTCATCCATCCCATATCTTGAAGCAAGGGAAGGGAGTGAGCACACAGTTTATCAGACTTTCGATGTTGTGTTAGCGGAGCAGTATGAAGAAGGAAGACCTTTCCCCCAACCTTTCCTATCCAACGCCTCAATCATGGTGGCTAAAGAAATGATCCGACATGGATTCAGGCCAGGGAAAGGGCTTGGACGAACGCTGCAAGGAATAACGGAACCCATCACCTTGCCTTCCACTAAGAAACTTTTTGGGATAGGTTTTCAACCCACTCCAAAAGATGAAGAGTGGGCAAGGAAGAGGAAAAATGAGGGTTGGAAGCTGCCTCGACCATTGCCAAATTTATACGAGACTTTCGTCGGACCGAAATACATCGAAGAAGAAGACGACGAGGTTTTCACGGCCGAAGAGATCGAGGAAATATGTGGGGCAATGAGAGGAATGCTCTACGAAGCTCACATGGTTCAACCGGGAGAAGGCACAAGCACCGCTGAGATGCTATATGTGGGGCCAAATGTAAAGCTTTGAAATTGGGAGGCCACGCCGTTCCCAACTAGGCAGGAGTCCAGGTAGACCTGTCCTACCACCTTTCCTGCATCACGAGTTATCCCCAGGATGTAACTCGGATGTATTTATTTAGTTTCTTGTTTTGAGTTCTTAAATTATAAACCTTGTTATCTTCCAAATTCCAAGGAATGAAAATCAGTATTTCCTCATTTTTTCCTTTATTCTGATTTTTGCTACTTTTCCTTTATCTTTTCCTTTCAGTTATAATAATGCCGCTTTAAATAATATGACATGTTTGCGGACTTCACGCCCAGATCACAACGAGCTGTTTAATTGTGAAATAATGAACCAAGAACCGGAATATGACGAAGAAGAGGCTTTTAGGGAAATAAATCGAGAATTGGAACACTTTGAGAATAAACCTAAGCCGAATTTGAATGACACTGAACCGGTTAATTTGGGAACTCCTGAAGAAATCCGAGAGCCCAAAATAAGCATTCACATGGACAAGAAAACGCGAGATGCGATAATTCAACTCCTCTTTGAATTTAAAGATATGTTTTCTTGGTCATACGATGACATGCCAGGATTAGGTGTTGATCTAGTGGTGCATAAATTGCCAATTCACCCTGATTGTCCTCCAGTTCAACAAAAGCAGAGAAAGTTCAAAACTGATGTCAGTGATAAAATTAAAGAAGAAATCACCAAGCAGTTGAAAACAGGAGTAATTCGGGTAGTCCAGTACACCACGTGGTTGGTGAATGTAGTTCCAGTGCCGAAAAAAGATGGGAAGACTCGGGTATGCGTGGATTATCGAGATTTGAACAGGGCGAGTCCCAAAGACAATTTCCCATTGCCCAATATCCACATCCTTGTTGATAATTGCGCCAAACATGAGATACAGTCTTTCGTAGATTGTTACGCTTGATATCTTCAGGTGTTGATGGATGAAGAAGACGCCGAGAAAACGGCCTTCACAACACCTTGGGGTATTTACTGTTATCGGGTTATGCCATTCGGTCTGAAGAATGCTGGGGCAACTTACATGAGAGCCATGACTGCCATTTTTCATGATATGATGCATCAAGAGATAGAGGTGTATGTGGACGACGTGATAGTCAAGTCCTGGACTCAGGACGATCATATCCAAGACTTGAGGAAATTCTTCGAGAGACTGAGAAAGTATGACTTGAAGCTGAACCCGGCTAAATGCGCCTTCGGAGTCCCATCAGGCAAGCTTTTGGGTTTCATAGTAAGCAGGAGAGGTATCGAGTTAGATCCAACAAAGATAAAATCTATCCGAGATCTACCTCCTCCAAGAACGAAGAAAGACGTGATGAGTCTATTGGGCAGGTTAAACTATATCAGTCGATTCATTGCCCAGCTGACTAGCACATGTGAGCCCATATTCAAGCTATTGAGGAAGGATGCAACGATCAAATGGACGGCTAAGTGTCAAGAAGATTTTGACAAGATCAAAGAATATCTTTCAAATCCCCCAGTTTTGGTCCCGCCAGAGCCAGAGAGACCCCTGTTCTTGTATCTGACAGTCTTGGAAAATTCTTTCGGTTGCGTCCTCGGGCAACATGACATAACCGGAAAGAAAGAGCAGGCGATCTATTACTTGAGCAAGAAATTCGCCAGCTATGAGTCCAAGTACACTTTGTTGGAAAGAACGTGTTGTGCTTTGACATGGGTGGCTCAAAAATTGAGACATTATCTCCAAGCTCATACTACTTACCTCATAAGCAGGTTGGATCCTTTGAAATACATATTTCAAAAACCAATGCCTACTGGCAGACTGGCCAAGTGGCAAATCTTGCTCACGGAATTTGACATAGTCTATGTCACTCGCACGGCGATGAAAGCCCAGGCGTTAGCAGATTATTTGGCCGAAAACCCGATTGATGAGGAATACCAACCATTGAGTACTTATTTTCCAGATGAAGAAATAAACACCATAGAAGTAGTCTAGGAAAACACTCATGTTTGGAAGATGTTCTTTGATGGGGCCGTAAACGCCAAAGGTGTAGGAATTGGGGCAATCTTGATCTCACCCTCTGGTCAGCACTATCCTGCTACAGCTAGGCTGCACTTCTTTTGCACGAACAATACAGCTGAATATGAAGCCTGCATCATGGGCATGCATATGGCGATCGATCGGGATACTAAAGATTTATTGATTATGGGGGATTCTGACCTGATTATCCGGCAAGCCCAAGGTGAATGGGAAACTCGGGATGTCAAGCTCATTCCTTACCGACAACACGTGGAGGATCTAGGCAAGCAGTTCAAATCAATAGAGTTCAGGTATATCCCGCGGTGTCACATTGAACTAGCGGATACACTTGCCACCTTAGCTTCAATGTTACCCTGCCCAGGCAATGCCCACGTCGATCCTTTGGAAATCCAAATCAAGGAAAGACACGGTTACTGTAATGTAATCGAGGCAGGATCGTGTACCCAGCCATGGTACCATGATATCAAGAGGTTCTTGAAGACACAAGAATACCCCGAACATGCTACTGGAGATCAAAAGAGGACTATTAGGCGGCATGCAGGTGGTTTCTTTTTTAGCGGCGAGGTATTGTATAAAAGAACCCCGGACCTCAACTTGTTAAGATGTGTTGATGCTAAGGAGGCAGGAAGAATCATGCATGAGGTACACACGGGAGTATGCGGGCCCCACATGAATGGGTATGTTTTGGCAAAGAAAATCGTTCGAGCGAGTTATTACTGGATGACCATGGAAAAGGACTGTTTTAGCTTCGTTCGAAAGTGTCATCAGTTTCAGGTGCACGGTGATCTGATTCATGCACCTCCCACAGAACTGCATCCCATGTCTGCACTTTGGCCATTTGTTGCTTGGGGCATGGACGTCATTGGTCCGATCGAGCCAAAGGCCTCAAATGGACACAGATTCATATTGGTCGCTATCGACTACTTCACGAAATGGGTAGAAGCTGTCACTCTCAAATCGGTCACTAAGAAGGCTGTGGTGGATTTTGTACATTCAAATCTTATTTTTCGTTTTGGTATTCCTGCAACTATCATCACAGATAACGCGGCAAACCTGAATAGTCACTTGATGGCGGATGTATGCGAACAGTTCAAAATAACGCATAGAAACTCCACCCCTTATCGGCCCAAGGCCAATGGCGCTGTTGAAGCAGCAAACAAGAACATCATGAAGATTTTGAGGAAGACGATCCAGAGTTCCCGACAATGGTATGAACAGTTACCCTTTGCATTGCTGGGATATCGCACTACAGTACGCACATCAATAGGGGCAACCCCTTACTTGTTGGTTTATGGGACCGAGGTTGTGATACCAGCAGAGGTGGAAATTACTTCGCTCCGAACCATTGTTGAAGCAGAAATTGAAGATAGCGAGTGGGTTAAGATTCGATTGGAGCAGTTGACTTTGATTGACGAGAAACGAATGGCTACGGTTTGTCACGGACAGTTGTACCAACATAGAATGGCCCGTGCTTACAACAAGAAAGTACGACCCAGGAATTTTAAAGTAGGGCAACTGGTATTAAGGCGTATTCTGCCACATCACCAGGAAGCGAAAGGAAAATTTGCTCCTAATTAGAAAGGCCCATACATCATCAGGAAGATATTGCCGAGAGGAGCGTTGTATCTGGGTGATATTGAAGGAAATGATCCTGAAACAGCAGTGAATGCAGATGCAGTCAAAAGGTACTATGTCTGAGTTTTACTTCAGTGGTCTTGGCATGTTTGAGATGATGAAGGTTTTATTCCCACTACCCAAACACTATCAACTCTCTCTACAAGCCCTTTTGAGCCGGTTATATTTCTTTGGCTACCTTGTAAAAAAAAATTGATTGAGCCTGAACTACGTCTGACTTGATTCCGAAAGGATACGTAGGCAGCCTCACCCTGGGGTTCAGTCACACCAAAAATAAAATTCAATTTACCCTGAAACTGAAACTGGGGCACATCAAATGGTTTAGAAGTTGTAATTTCATCTACAATTCTTTTACCAAGCACAAGTGCTTCGGATCAATTGCCAAAGGCAGGGGAAGCCAAGAGATATCATGATTGGAGGCCGGTACATTCAAAATTCAGAGAAATAAAACGAGAGAGTCTTGTCGGTGAAAACCTCGGGCACCGTGAGGCAACGGGAGCAGAGAAATCGAAAATGAGAGAGCTTGTTTAGTAAAAACTCGCAAAGAGTGCTATCAAGCGACAGCAAGGAGAGAAATGAGAGAGGTCGACTAGCGAAAACCCGCAAAGGGCGCTGTCGGCCGAAAAGATGATTCCACCTCAAAAAGTTTTGGCAAGGTTCCACTGGTTTGAGAACATAAATCCGTTTTGGTTCAGGAGGAAATACAAGTGCACGAAGATCGGGCATCCAGTCCAAAAAGCATGTCATGTCAATTTAAAGTCTGCATATTGCCTCAGATAAGTCTTTCTTGTCCCAAAAGGGACATTTCTCTTTTAAAGTTCGTTTTCTCCGCTTTTTGTTTTACCTTTATTTGAATCCCTTTCATTTTAACCCCAAATTCCAAATGTGCTGGAAAGAATAGGTGGCAGGACCGATTTCGCGGAGCTCCATTTAGTAAGAAGTAAAGAAAATACCCCGCTTCAGTGGTACGTCTGTCCAATCCCGATTGATCATGATGTTGATTGCTTTCGAAGTAAAGCCACACACACCCACACACAAAAAAAAACAATCCCCACAAGGTCTCCCTTTGTACAAATCCCCACAGGGTCTCCCTTTGTAAAAAATCCCCACAGAGTCTCCCCTTGTAAAAAATTCCCCAAAGAGTCTGCCCCAGCTAATCCCCAACGAGTCTGCCTTGTACAAATCCCCACAGAGTCTCCCCAATAAAAATCCCCACTGAGTTTGCCTCGGTAAAAATCCCCAAGCAAAATGGGATGGAAGAACCAAAGCCCTACACGGGCAAATCATCACAAAATCTGGAAATGCGTGTCTGAGCAGTTTAAAAGGGTTTTGCCTGTGAATCCAATCAATGGCAGAGTTTCTCAACAGGAATAAGGACGGGACAAAGCAATTGGAACAATCAAGGCCACCGAACCAACCACCATTTTCAAACTGACAATTGTTCTTTGTTTGGAAAATTGAAACAGGTGTGATCCAAAGCAACCGTGCAAGAAGCAGGTGCCGCCCAAAAAGAAAAGAAATACGTGAATGCAAGAAACAGCTTTGCAATAAGGAATCAACCCAAAAGGGAAGTTTCCCCAAAATTCTCTCCTGCATTTTACTAAATAAAAAAAACGAAAAAGAAGTAAGAAGAAAACTCAAAAAAGAAGGTTAGTTAGAATCCCCAAAATTTTCCTTTACCCAGCATTAGGGCTCCAATCCCTGAGTTAAGCGCTTTTCCTGTTAGCCGACATTAGGGCTCCAATCCCTGAGTTGAGCAGTTTTCCATATTAGCCGACATTAGGGCTTCAATCCCTGAGTTGAGCAGTTTTTCCATTTAGCCAGCATTAGGGCTCCAATCCCTGAGTTGAGCAATTTTCTGTAAGCCAGCATTAGGGCTCCAATCCTTGAGTTGAGCAGTTTTCCATTTAGCCGACATTAGGGCTACAATCCCTGAGTTGAGCGTTTTGCTTTTAGCCGACATTAGGGCTCCAATACCTGAGTTGAGCGTTTTTCCTTTAGCCAGCATTAGGGCTCCAATCCCTGAGTTGAGCATTTTTTCTGTTAGCCGACATTAGGGCTCCAATCCCTGAGTTGAGCGTTTTTCCATTTAGCCAGCATTAGGGCTCCAATCCCTCAGTTGAGCAGTTTTTCCATTTAGCCAGCATTAGGGCTCCAATCCCTGAGTTGAGCGTTTTTCCATTTAGCCAGTATTAGGGCTTCAATCCCTGAGTTGAGCAGTTTTCCATTTAGCCGACATTAGGGCTCCAATCCTTGAGTTGAGCATTTTTCTTTTAGCTGACATTAGGGCTCCAATCCCTGAGTTGAGCAGTTTTCCTTTAGCCGACATTAGGGCTCCAATCCCTGAGTTGAGCGTTTTTCCTTTAGCCGACATTAGGGCTCCAATCCCTGAGTTGAGCATTTTTACTTTAGCCGACATTAGGGCTCCAATCCCTGAGTTGAGCATTTTTCCCTTTAAGCCAGCATTAGGGCTCCAATCCCTGAGTTGAGCATTTTTCCTTTAGCCAGCATTAGGGCACCAATCCCTGAGTTGAGCAATTTGCTTTTAGCCGACATTAGGGCTCCAATCCCTGAGTTGAGCGTTTTTCTTTAGCCAACATTAGGGCTCCAATCCCTGAGTTGAGCGTTTCTCCTTTAGCCAACATTAGGGCTTCAATCCCTGAGTTGAGCGTTTTTCTTTAGCCAGCATTAGGGCTCCAATCCCTGAGTTGAGCGTTTCTCCTTTAGCCAACATTAGGGCTCCAATCCCTGAGTTGAGCAGTTTTCTTTAGCCGACATTAGGGCTCCAATCCCTGAGTTGAGCGTTCTTTCTGTTAGCCAGCATTAGGGCTCCAATCCCTGAGTTGCGCGCTTTTCTTTTAGCCGACATTAGGGCTCCAATCCCTGAGTTGCGCCTTTTAGACTAGAGTTTTCCAATTCCCTCATCAGTTCTGTAAATTTTCATGACAATTAACTCACGAAATTTTCCTAGTGAAACTGGGGCAGAAAATTTCGTTCGTTTGTTTTGTTGTCTCAGCAGGTCTGACCTCGAGGCGCATGGATCGAGACGACCTACGGGATGAGTCTCAATCCAGAATAAAGAAAAGAAGAAAAAGAACAAAAAGAAGATGTTCCCAAATATTGGAACAAACAAAGGGCAAGTCGCTCAAAAATTTGATCAAATTCCCGAGCTCCGCCAATCCCGTTTCACTCAATACTGCAGAAATAAACAAGCACCTACAACTTGCGAGCATCAAGATTCAGATCGAAGTCTACAAGCAGAATCAGCTAAGACCCAAGATCAAGTTGCAAAAAAATTATAGATAGGAATCTTGTAACTAGCGGTTGACAGGCATAAGTAGTTAGTTCAGTTTCAATTTTTTTTGGTTGTAATAAGGAGGTCAGTAAAGCAGTAGTGGCAACAGCGACAGCAGTAACAGCAAGCATTGCAATCCCATGGTAGTCCCAGCTATCAAAGTTTCCCGAACTACATTGACCTGATTCCTGTTTAGCCCAGGATATGTAGGAAATCTTTGAAGCAAAGATTCGGTCAAATCTTCTAAAAAATGCGCTTCACACGGAGTAGTCCAACGGGCAAAAATCGCTCATATCCGCTCACTTTATCTTTGCACGAAAACCTCGCATGTTTTCGGGCAAAGAGGGGCAGCTGTGAGCACATGATTTTTGTCTACGTGATAATTACTCCAAAAGAAAATCGAAAAATAAAACAAATGGTTTTGTTGTACAAATTTTTGTGAATTTGCTTGGCATTTTTGTAGTTTTTATCTGTGATTGTTTAGTTTTATCAATTGAAAATGCAAAAATATATGTCGCGCATAAAGCTGGGATCTTGTGATACTATTAGGAATTAATTAAAGTCATATTTGGTTTTTGAATGAATAAAAAATCACAAAAATATTTGTCTTGTTAATTTTTTCGTTTTATCGTTTAAAGGTTGATTTTTGTTTAATTAATATCTGATATTGTGTGTTAATTATTACTAAAAAATCAATTGGTGTCTTGTGATATAATTTTGATTTTTTATATTTCTTATAATATTTTTAGAATTTTGTAAATTCGGATTTTTATGGGAAAGGAAAAGAAATAAGTTGAATTGGATAAAATTGGGATTGGGCCATTTCAAATTGGACCCAAAATTGGGCCCAAAGCATTTGTGTTGCCCGATCCAGATTAGTTGGCCTCAGGGACGTCCAAACGACGTCGTCTTGATTATGCTTGATCTGGGCCGTTGATCTCAGAATGATCAACGGCCAAGATCACAAACCCTAATCCATCTCAGCCAACCCGACCCAGCACCATCCTCGACCCAATCCCCACAGAGACCAAAACGACGTTGTCCCTTTTAAGTGGAAAGATCAAGGTCGTTGATCATCGATGATCCAACGGCCAAGATCAAACCACTCACCCCGTATATAAGCCTGCCCCCCTTAACCCCGTGCCCTAAGCCAGACCCCCCCCTCCTCTCTTCGTCTCCCTCACCGAACCCAAACCCCTAGAACCCTAGCGCCGCCCCCCCTTTCCCCTCACCATAAACCCGGCGGCAACAACGCCGGTGACCCCCAGACTAATACCCCTAGTACACCTCGACCCTCTGAACACAGATCCACAAGCCATGGGTCTCGAATCTTCCCCCACCGTCTCGAATCTTCGTTTGAAGATTCGAGCCGGACCCCAACCCATGCCAAACCCCCCAAATCCATACCAGGAACCCCCCTGACCTCCCTCGTGACCAAACCAAGCTTGGTTTGGTCCGAATCTAACCAGAAAACCCCGAGTCCCAAATCCGCCCTAAGAACCCTAGAAATCCGGAATCTGAGGTTTTTGTCCGTTTAAACGAGAAGGTTGGGGTCTAATAGACCTTAATCGAAGTGTTCTGAGTTGAGAACACTTCGATTAAAGTCCGTTCAACCCCAAAAGAAGTTCGATTCAAAATCCGAGACATGGTCATCTGATTTTTAACCCTTTAAGGTATTTCTTCTTCTTTTCTTTGTTAATTCCATGTTGTTTTGTTTTGTTAATGTTTGTTCGTATGCTTGAATGTCAGTTTGATCTGTTTCCAATTGTGTCAACTATTCTGCCCATCTCACCCGGGTCTTCATTTGATCGAATTTGTTTCTATGTGTTTATTACGTATAATTACAATTTGTGTAATCGAGTCGAATAAGTTCCGTCAATCAGTTAAGTTTTCCACAAATCCCCGTGCCTGTCAACATGAAATCATATTTTGTGCTTGTTCAAGTTTGGTTATCTGCTATTGATTGTAATTCACATAGTCGATTCGATACATGTCGTCAATTAGTTTCAGTTCTGAATGGTATTAATCTGACTTGTACTGTTGACTTGTTTACTGAGGCTTTTTAGAATTGATTACACTGTGTTTAGCATGTTCAGTTGAATCAAGAACCACTTAAGGATTGGTTATAGCTGCAATTTTAATGAAAATTTCAGAGTTTAAGTTAAGTGGACTGCCAGTTTGAGTATGGGTTGAACCATTAGAGTAGTCTATAGTGCAAATACACCCTGGCTGACAGCTTTACAGATGAGAAGTCAGGTGTAAAGTGAGTTTAATAATAAAAGACTGAAGATGCACATGAGAATGGTAGTGGAACCTGCTGTACAGCAGGGTATCCACTGTTTTTCTGAATTTCAGTAGTTTAAAGTAGAAGAAACCCCATGCCTAGACAACCCTAAGTGGAGATGACAGCCTTTAAGGCTTATTTTAAGCCCTGGGCAGCCTGTCTTTAAAGGAGTTTTCTTCCTTTCTATAAGGATATAAAAGGAGGAGGGAATCAGAAAATAGGGGAGGGCTGGAAAAACTCAAAAGTTTCAGTGCTTCAAAAACCTCTCTAAAATCTATTTCCCTGTAATTTGAGCAACAAGAACAATCAGAAAGAGAGGAGAGGGGTTTTAGACAGTTTTCAGCCATCAAAAACCTCCCTAAAAATCGATCTCCCTTTAGTTTTCAGCAACATAAAGAATCAGAAAAGGAGATAGAATAGGGACATCATTTGAGACTTAAAAGAGTTTTTAAAAGAGTTGACATCCAAAACAACAGAGGGACTCTTCCATTGAATTTTTCTATTCAGTTTCGAGTTTAGTAGTTGAAGTTGACATTCCAGTTTGATTTCAATTTGCTGGAACTTCTTCCGAGATCTATTGGTCCAGTTTTGGTATAATTCAAAGTTCAGTTGAGTCTTTTGGGTGTTGATTTTTGCTTTTGGGTTTACAAATCATTTCGGGTTTTGTTGGAGTGTTGTTTCTGGTTTGGAATTGGTATTGTTGTTGGTTCGTTACTACTGCCGTTGCTGCTGCCATTTCTTTGCTGCTGCTGATTTTTTCTACTTTCTCCTTCTTTTTGTTGTTTCAACATCCAGGTACACATTCTAATTTCACACTGATGTAGCAGTAACAATGAGTATGAAATGAAAGAAGCAAAGAATTTTTAATCGCTGGGTTTTGTAACTATAAGTCTTATAAAGTGTTAATAGATTGTATGATTCTTTAAGGTTGTAAGTCAACGGAAAATGCATGAGGTCATGTACTTAATTGAAACTTAGTTTGTTTAATACTGTGATATGTAGTTTGTTTAGTAGTATACATGATATAGCTATGTAATTAGTGGAATGTACAAGTAGTTAGTATATTGATAATTAGACTTCATCTCCAATCATGTTTTGTACATATAGGGCGGGTGGCTTTTAACCTTGCCGAATGCAACGTAGCTTTAATCTTTTGAGTCTTTAACTTTATCGGACTCCGTTAGGCAGTTTATAGGACAAGGCTCGAATCCCATTAGTAGCATCTTCTACTAATTAATTCCATTAGTCTCGTTTAAATGAGTTAGTTTAAATTCAACTTGAAGAATGTTTAGCGTGAGTTTAGCATTTTATTAATCTTGTATGCAATTTTCTTTATCAACTTAAAAGCATGTTAGCTAATGAAATAAGGCATGAAATAATTCCCCGCCTCATAAATAATTAATCTGATAATTAATAAGAGGCCGGAGCTGGTCAAGCATGTTAATTTAATTAGCGTATATTTTCCTTCATTTTTAGAGACAAACATAATAGAAAAATATAGTCGTTGTAGGTTTACCCTTTCAAAAAATGAGACGAGCCTCGCCGAATAAAAAATGCAAATTGCAGGCCCTCAATAATTGGCCGTAATAAAATACTTAGAATTCGGGATGGATTGTTTAGTGAATTTTACTGCCTTCCCCAAAGATAATGACGCGCTAGACTCTTTAGGCGCGATTTTAATCAAAATACCTTCTTAAATTCGGGTGCGCATTTATGTGACCCAAATTCAAAATCTCAACGGAGTCGGAATGTATTAACAACCACGGGTGCATTGATTGTGACTTGGTTCGAGATGCGTTTTCACGACGTTGCAATTCTATAAAAATAATAATAATAAAAGCGTTTTAAACTTAATAAAAGCACATAAGTCATAACATGTATTTAAATCAGATATTTAGCCATTATAACAATTTAAGCGACCGTGCTAGAACCACGGGATTCGGGGGTGCCTAACACCTTCCCTCGGGTCAACAGAATTCCTTACTTAGAATTTCTGGTTTGCAGACTTCATTTGGAAAGTCGAAAATTTCCTCGATTTGGGATTCAAGATAAACCGGTGACTTGGGACACCAAAAGCCAAACCTTTCCCAAGTGGCGACTCTGAATTAAATAAATAATCTCATTTCGAATATTGTCACTTAAATTGGAAAAACTCCCTCACGTATTTACCCTCCGGGGCGGGCGCGCAAAAAGTAGGTGTGACAGTGACGACGGATGAAGAAGGACATAGTTTGGTATGTGGCGAGATGTCTAAATTGCCAGCAGGTCAAGTATGAGCATCAGAGGCCAGATGGCCTACTCTAGCAGATGGTTACACCGGAGTGGAAGTAGGAGCGCATCACTATAGACTTTGTTTTTTGGTTGCCGAGGACGTTGAGGAAGTTTGATGTCGTTTAGGTCATTGTTGATAGGCTGACCAAGTTGACACACTTTATTCCTATGATAACTAACTACTATTCAGAGAGGTTGGCCCAGATTTACATTTAGGAGATTGTTCGGTTGCATATTATACATGTTTCTATCATATCAGATATTTCTGGAGAGTAGTACAAAGTGAGTTGAGTACCCGGGTAGATCTCAGCACAACTTTTCATTCGCAGACTGATGGTCAGTCAGAGCGGACAGTTCAAATTCTAGAGGATATGCTCAAAGCATGTGGCATTGACTTCGGAGGGCAGTGGGATAGATTCTTGCCCTTGGCCGAGTTTGCTTACAACAACAGTTATCAGTCCAGCATCGAGATAGCTCCATTTGAGGCTTTATATGATCGGTGATGGTGTTCGCCCATCGGATGGTTTGAGCCTGGCGAGGCTAAGTTATATGGCACTGATTTAGTGATGGATGCCTTGGAGAAGGTAAAGCTTATCCAGGAGCAGCTTCGCACAGCACAGACCAGACAGAAGAGCTATGCGAATCTAAAAGTGCATGACTTATCATTTATGGTGGGCGAGAAGGTTTTCTTGAAAGTCTCGTCGATGAAGGGCATCATGAGGTTCGAAAAGAAGGGCAAGCTGGGCCCAAGGTTTATTGGTCCATTTGAGGTGCTAATGCGAGTTGGGAAGGTTGCTTATGAGCTTGCCTTACCTCCCAGTCTATCGAGAGTTCATCCGGTCTTCCACGTGTCTATGCTCAGGAGGTACCATGCCGACGGGTCACATATATAAGATTACAGCATGGTTAAGATAGATGAGAGTCTGGGTTATGAGAAGGAGACAATTGCCATTGTTGACAGGCAGGTTTGCTAATTGAGGTCCAAGACGATTGTTGCGATAAAGGTCCAGTGGAGGGGTCAACTAGTTGAGGAAGCAACTTGGGAGGCCGAGGAGGACATGAGGGGAAGATTTAACATGAAATTAAGGGGAAGGTTGTCATATTTTGTTAGAACCTAGGGTTTGGAAAAAGAATACTTGACCACAAAATCTATTGTGTAATTGGGAATAAATTATATATTTGAGTTTATGAGGTCATCGGTAATATTTATATTCAAATAATTTTAGAATTCGGGCGCGTGGGCTTGGGGATAAATTTTAGGAACCTTCCAAATTAGGTTGGGTAATTGCTCTAGTAGCTAAATTATGAATTTTTGAGCATATATTTATTAGTTTATACTACTTTTGGTTAGTTTCGGAGTCCTCGACGTCATTTGAGGAGTTCTAGTGAGGTTGAAGAGCCGGATTGAGGACTTGGGACCACGGTAAGTCTCTTGCCAAACTTTTTAAGAGGAACTTATCTCTTTAGGCGTATTATTGTTGTGTGCTACTTGTGTGGGAGCTACGTAAGCACGAGGTGATGAGAGCCCATTCGTAGTTATATTTCATGATATGTCCGAGTAGATTTATATTAACATCATGACTTTAATTGTATTGTTTATGCCTATCATGTGTATTAATTGTCTTGATTAGGACTGAGACTAAGCATTTAAATTGGAGATATCGACTTAGTTTCTTATTTTAGAAAAATTGGGAAACACTTGATAAGTTATAAATCAGTGTCTTCTCGTCTTGCACATGCTTCCGAGCAAGGTAAATTTCTCCACTCTTATGAGATCGGGTCATTCGCCTCGGCATGATGGTAACACTACTCTTATAGGATCGGGTTGTTTGCCTCGGCATGATGGTAATACTACTCTTATGGGATCAGGCCCTTCACCTCCGCATGATGGTAACACTACTCTTATGGGATCGGGTCGTTTGCCTCGGCATGATGGTAATACTACTCTTACGTGATCGGGTTGTTCACCTCGGCATGATGATAATACTACTCTTATGGGATCGAGTCGTTCGCCTCGGCAGGTTAATAACATTATTATTATGGGATCAGGTCATTCGTTTTGACAATACTGAATACCATTATTCCTGTGGATTGGGTCGTTCTCCTCGGCAGCTTAGAGCTTAATAATTGAAACTGGTTCTAGTTTGGTTATAATTGAGTTAGCGCATTCACGGCCGATTATGATATGTTAGTGATTTGATAGAGACTCCGAGTGGATTTACTATAGTTACTCTTATTTGCTTCATTGATACTTGTTGTACACTCACCATGTCTACTTTATGTATTTATATTATTATTTGACCTTTAGTAAGTGTCAAGTCATCCCCTCGTCACTACTTATTCGAGGTTAGACTAGATACTTATTGGGTATGCGTTATTTTCCGTACTCACGCTATACTTCTGTACTGATGTGCAGGTACTGACAAAGGTACTACTAGTGGTCATGCGGGCACGTAACCGATCATCTACGAAGAGTTAGTGGTGAGCTGCTTGCCTTGCTACGATCTGCAGCACCGGAGTCTCCATCTACCTTATTTACTATTTCTGTCTATCACTTTTATATTGTAGTCGTAGTAGTTTTGTATATTCTCTAGATTACTTATGTACTTGTGATGCCGGATTTTGGGGATTTTTAGCATTTATGTACTGCTATACTTATCAATTCTATCATTACACTGGATGTGCTTTTTATGCTGGTATTTTGTTAAGAAAGAGTATATACGGCTGCATGAGATCTTACTCATTTTGTTCTTTTAAAAGGAAAACTTTTATTTTAAATGTTGAGAAGGGATAAATAAATAGTAGTTTCACTTGTGGCCTTACCTAACGGCGGCGTTAGGTGCCATCGCGACCTATTATATATTTTGGGTCGTGACATACAGATTTGTCATTCACAGTAAATAACAATGATGAGCATGTTGATGAAGTTCTTATAAAAGAAGTAGATGACGATGGTGAAGTACTTGATTTTGTAATTTTTAGTGTAGCCCTAGCATCATAATATTATTTAAAATTTTACCTAAAACTCCATGCAGAACTTCTCCCTATACAAATTTTTATTTCATCAAGGAGATACTTGAAAGGCATGATAAGAGATGTTATGAGATGTTTAGTATAGAAAAACATATATTTTTTGACTTATGCAAAACATTAAATGAATAATATAATTTGAAATCAACAAGAAAAATGACCATAGAGGAGATGGTTTTATTGTTCGTAGGAGATGGTGTAGGAAAGCTAATGATTCAAGGACGATTCCAACACTCTTGAGAGACTGTTAGTAGACATTTTTATCATGTTTTGATAGCATATTTGAAATTGTCTAGGGATATTATTAAGCCAAAAGATCTAACCTTTTTCAAATATTTACTCTAAAATAAGAGAAGATGATATGTATTGACCATATTTTAAAAATTGAATTGGAGCTATAGATGGCACGCATGTGCCTTGTATAGTTCGCTCTAAGGAACAATTCAAATACATTAGTAGAAAAGGCTTTATTTCACAAAACATAATGGATGAATGTGATTGGGACATGTGCTTCATATTTGTATGACCTGGTGGAAAGTACTACACATGATGCTAGAATATTTGATCAGGCAGTTAAAAGGAAAACTTTAACTTTCCTCATCCTCCATTAGGCACGCAACAATAATATGCCTTATGTTATTTTAATATGTGGGTTTATTTTTATTATCTTAATTAACTCATTTTTACTTGGTGTAGGTAAATATTATTTAGTTGATTCAAACTATCCAACAATGATGGGTTATTTAGGACCGTATAAAGGTGAGCGATATCATCTCCCAAATTTCAAGCGTAACTCTAATTTTAGAAATCTAAATGAGGCTTTCAATTTTTTTCACTCCAACCTTTGTTGTACAATGAACATTTGGAGTCTAGAAAAACTGGTTTCTATTGAGCGCTCAATGTCATCTTTTAAGTTTGACACTCAAATTCATCTTTGTTACAACTACCATGGCTATACATAATTTCATCGACGACATTCTTCTACTGATAAGGAAATCAACTATTATGTTAATGAAGAGATTACTGCAAAGATTGAGGAAGGAGGTTGACCTTCTAGTATTCCTTTAGAAATGCAAGACAAGCCTTCTACTATTATGGACGCGTTGCGTGATAGAATTAGAGATAAAAATTATTAAGAAATGTTATCATGTATGAGTGACTTTGCATATTATTTCATGGTGGATTATTAATATATAATAATTTATAGAATAGATTTCTAATTTATACTGAATGATGTATTTTGATTAATCAAAATCATCATGTAAATAATAAGTAATTATACTAGACAATATTATTGTTTTAGCATAACTATATATGTTACATTGATTTAAATCTTTAATATGTATGTTTACTTTATATTTTATATTTAATTCAACTAAATAAAAAATAATAAAATCCTCTTACAATAAATATTTAAATTTATTTTTCTCTTTAAAATAATTATAAGACCTTAGTACTATCACTTTTGATAATTTGACACTCAAAAGCACTTTTTAGAAAGATTGGCCAAACATAATTTATTTACCAAATATTACAAAAAGTACTTCTTAAATGAATTGGCCAAACACAAGCTTTTTTTTCGAAAGTACCTTTGAAAAAAGTACTTTTAAAAAAAATCAAAATAATCAGTTTTTGGAAGCTTGGTCAAATGGGCTCTAAATGTCTTCAAGACAGCATAATATTCTACTAGTTTATGTGATAAAACTCCACTTTTTTCAAACATATAAAAAAGAAAGTAAAAATTGCACGGGGCGCCCTATTTGGTCGCCCCCATTTAACATATACACATTTTTTAAAAGTTTTAACTTGTACTCACTTTTTAAACAACTCCAGCTCCCTTTCTCCTCCTCCTTCGTTTTTTTCTTCTTTCTTCTGCTGTTGTTGGTGTTGCTATGAAACTTCAGCTCATGGGATGATTGTCATAAGTATGTTTATCAGATTATTTAAAAACAAATTAAAAATAATTACGTAAGTTAGTAGATAATAATTTGTGAATATTTCCACGTACGGGAAGTTTAAGATCACACTTACTGATTCTTTTCATGATAATTCTATTCTTTTCACGTTTATTGTTTCCAAAATTTATGATTTAGATACTGTTGGCAATCTGATTATTTATCTAGTATATTAGAAAGCTTTTTCAAAAAACTTCAACTTATATAGTGCTGAAGTTTTTACAAATGAACTAAATAACTTCAGCATCTTCTGTTGAAGTTTTTTGAAAAAGCTTTATGACAAAATTAATGAATCCAGGACAAAAAAACTTTAGCTTATTTAGTGCTCAAGTTTTTACAAATAAACTAAATAACTTCAGCATTTTTTGCTGAAGTTTTTGAAAGAGCTTATCCAGGACAATAAAACTTCAGCTTATTTAGTGCTGAAGTTTTATAAATGAACTAAATAACTTCAGTATCTTCTGCTGAAGTTTTTGAAAAAGCTTAATGACAAAACTAATGAATCCAGGACAAAAAAAACTTCAGCTTATTTAGTGCAGTGTCAAACAAAAATTTCAGCAAATAAAGAACAAAACTTCAGCTGCTATGCTTGAGTTCAACAATTACAAACAAAAACTTCAGCAAATAGAGAACAAAACTTCAACTATTATGCTTAAGTTGAACAATTACAAACAAAAACTTCGGCACACTTGGTTCAGCAATTTTTGCTACTTCAGGCCCGTCTACTAGAATGCTGAAGTTTTACGTATTGCCTTTGCTACGCTTGCAATTTTTTTTACAAAGCGGGCACAAGTTAAAACGTGACTCAAAAAGCGGGTATAAATGCAAATGCCCCAAAAAGAAAGTAAAATCTAGTTGATTTTTGGGCTTCTCGGTTAAATTTGAGTATGTTTAATGAGAAGGGAATGAAAGATGTCTTCTTCTACTACATACATAGTCAAAGCCTCAAGTAACCTCCATCTGAATTAACCACCAGGTCAATGCTTCAGAAGGCATTGGATATTAGCACAAGTGCAATGTTAATAAAGCCAAAGCCAAATTTGTAATGGGATATAAGACAACTCTTTCCCCATCTACACTAAGTGAGCTCATGGATGCGAAAGAGTTCAAAAATATGATCCCAATCCACAACACCCGACTTCGACGATTTCCTTTAATGCATTGCTTTTTCCACAGACAGAGAAATTGAAACTGAAGAGAGTTTCATCTGAGAAAGCCTTTGGATCAAAATAACTAGCGTGAATAACAACTTAACAATAATCATCAAGGTTTCCTGGTCATTTGGAAGAGCCATTGAATGTTGGGGAAAGGAAGAAGAGGAAACATTGTTTTCAACCAAAGCTCGAGTTTTTGCCTCACCCTAGAAACAAGACATCTGTTCTGTGAAACATAAAATCAAGCTGATGCTCTTCATACCCTAAAATAGCAGCATCTGGTGCAGGTGTAGCAGAGCTGTTAACAGAGAATCTCAAATTTAACACATCAAAGAAATATTACTACAAGAGTATGACCGAAGAAAGATCATAATAATATCCTAGTGCCATAATGGCTATACACAGATCATAAGCAAATGCTCGGTGCCTAGGAAATTCTTATCAGCCATGAATAATCAGATACTGTTAGACCTCTAGCAACTTATAAGAGACAGTTTCAACAGAGGATAATAAATAGATATATTTTACATTTTCTCCATATCATTGAAAACATTTATAAGCTGTTACCACAAGTTATTCCATCAATCATATATTGGGTGAAAGGATGCTTCGAGTGACTACTACGGGTCTTAGATTCTGACATCATAGATTTTGTTTGGTGGTTTTTCGGTCTTTTGGACTTTGATTGGTGTTTTCCATCACCTTTTATGAGATAATGCAAACATTGGCTCTAAGATCCATATACTCTTCAAGTAATGTGAGTTGCTAGTTTGAGAGCATGTGAATCATCCCTTCTACATCGATTTCATAGAACACATAATTTAAGTCCATTATCTCCACAGCTGGGAAACAGTAAAATTAAGAGACCTACCTTTTAATAGCTCTGCTGAAACCCAAGCAATCAGCAAGAGATGGCACAGCGCATAGGTGATAGAACAAATGTGCACATGAGTTCAAAAAATTCTTGCCGGCTCATTGTCCAGCAAATTAGGCTATGGTGTATAGCATGCTTAACATTTGCATTAATGGAAATGCAAACACTCCCAATAACAAACCTTCAGTAATGGTGGCTTTCATAGCAACAAATATTAAGCCCGTCAGTTTTACCAACTATGGACTATTACTGGTCTGCTCTTTTACTACACTAGGATACTATAAGTCTTTGGTTAATACTGAAGCAATAAATAGAAAAAATGGAAACAAGTTGCAGCCTGTCCATCAGTGATCTCTTGAAATTTTTAAGTGGGAAGGAAGATGGAATAGTCTGGTGAAGAAGGCCAACAAATTAGAAGTTAGCTAGTGCGGAAATGAGGACTAGACGTGCATGCTAGACATGGTGGTAGCCATCTATCTCCAACTCCTGTAATCACCCGGACTTATATTAGTAACTCCACAATCAATATGTTCCTCAGAATCCCCTACTCACCATTCTTATAGCTAGCATAGATGACATATTTGCTATAGCCAAAACATGGAAATTAGATTGTTTTGTATCTTTTAAAGAAAAATCTACAATTTGTCTATCCTTTTCTGCCTAACAAGCTGGAGAACCACAAAGAATATGTAAGCAGATTGCTGGCTCAGTTTCAGCAGCATTACCAGCATGCTGCTTTTACAGCTACTCTTTGTGACCTACAGACTACTATCTGTAACCACAAAAGCTCTATAACCAGGTGCAATAGATGATGTGTCAATTAAAATATAAGAGATAACTTTTAACCATTGAGGTGGCCGAAAAATAAGATATTTGAAGGGAAGAAGGAAGTGAGACAAGCAAAAACAGGGAAAAGGGAAGGAAAATAAACTTTTTAAACTCCCACCAATAAGAGTACCCTCCCATCAGCACACTCCTTTACTAGGGCATATTTCAGGCTCATAGCAAAACAGGGAAAAGGTAAGGATATTAGTATGTTTTATACCAGGATTTAAAGTTTGCAGTTGTGTAAATAAACACACATACTACTCTAAACATGTCATACACAGGTAGAAAGAACTTACATAGAATCCTAATGTAGAGTAGTTACATGACAGAATCCCAAAATAGAATTCTACAGTATGATCCATGACAGAATTCACATAAGTAATGTCTTTGGCACAAGAAGACTCAATGGAACTTCAAAACAATCTTCCAACACATCTCCAAAATCAATCTCTACTAGCCAAGCATCAAATTCTTGCTAAAAATGTTCTCTTAGACAGGTAACATACAGCTCAAGAAACCCCCCTTCCTCCCCCCAAATAAAAAAAAAAACATATTTTTTAACAAGGAAAATGTAAGATAAGCTCAATAAATTTACATATATATCATATAAGAATTATGATTATCAAAAAATGAAACACTTCATCAGTTTCACTACATCAATAACAGAATCAACCCCTTTTTTCCCTTTTCTTTAGTGGTCAACAGATATGGATATTATACAAAAAAAAAATAGAAAACCAAACAGGGCAAGAAGGCAACTATTTTACAAAATAATTAGATTAGCTTATGAGGGTCAATCCGAATGTGAAGAAGAAGAAGAATCATAGTAATATTGAGGAGCTGCAACAGGAGGGGAAGCACCAACAAGATCCTCCTCGTCATAAAATGATGAAGATGAAGAAGACGCAGAAGAATTGTAAGAGTAACGGCGATAGTAATAAGGGTCAGGTGGGACACAAAGGAAAGTCCAAACACAAAGAGCTAAGCGACCCAATTGTTGAAGAGGGAAGCAGATGACCAGATCCAATAGCTGCTCGCTCTCAATTGGGTCTGGCAGACATGATAAGAATTGCCAAACTTCTGCTGATGTTTTCGCCACTGACACTAATAATACTCCGTTGAATGGCATTTTCTCTGATATCCAAAAACAATGAATTTGAATGTCAGATTTTTTTTCCTTTCCTTTTTGGGATTTTTAATCTTCCATGTATGTTCTTCTTTGTATCATTTCGTCGAACAGTTGGAATGTTGACCGTGGGTTGAGATGGGATAAGAGGTCAGCTTTGAATAATTGTTAACTGCTTATTGGCTTAACCCTCACAGGGGAGTAGTTAATGTAATATTATTGCACATTCACATTTAGGGAAGATTTCTTCTTTGATACTTTGCCATTGTGATGGACTTTCATTTGTCTTGTACTCCCTCCATCGCAATCAATGCCAATCTTTTTAATTTTAGGAGGAGTTAAGTTTCTTAATTCTGATCTCGATTTTTTAGGTTTTTTAAAATAAAATTTGTATATTTAAAACTATATAAAAGTATTATAAGTCATAATAATTAATAATTTAAAATATTTTAAAAGACATGCAAAAATCGCGTTTAAATAAAAATGTGTTTGATTTTCAAATTTTGAATTGCATTACATAAATTAAGAGAGAGTAAAGGATAGAGGGAAAGACTAAGATAGTCCCTTAAGTATGGGCATAGAAGTATTTTTGTCCTTCATCTGTACAAGTGAATATATAACATCCTTTATCTTTGTAAAAGTGGACAGTTTTGATTTATCTCTTAACAGTGCTACTAAAACTAACGGGAAAGGCCTAAATTCAACGGCAAGAGTTAAACTAAACTAAAGAAAGAGAAGAGGACCGTTTCTTCTTTGCAGTCCGTTGTGAAGAATTACTGCTACCAAAACTCTCCTTTTAGAAAATTCATAACAAGTAAAAGACCAAAATGCATAGCAAATTTACGATTCTAATGAAAGTTTCCATCTTTCATTCTTTAACCCAAAAACGTAAGTAAAACACATAGATCATAGCTCGCATCTATTGGAAAATTGGATTACATAAATGCCGAACTAAATTTCATTGATTAAAGATTCAACCTTTAGTTTTTTTTAAATCTTTTACAATTTTAGTTGAGAAGAAACAGAAAAGAGATTTAAAAAATAAATAATTCCCGAAAGAAGAAGAAGAATCTATTTCAGAATAATTCTTTGAGCATTAGCCAAAATATCGTTCTTGAAATTATGAAGATCAAAAGTACCATTCTCTCTTCTCATAAGCAAATTCCCGTTTACATCTTCCACATTGCCTCTCATCATCGTAAAAGAAAACTTCCGTTAGCTAGTTTTAACAACTCGTTAATAATAGATCAAAACTGTCCACTTTTACAAAGATAAAGGATGTTTTATGTTCACTAGTATAAATGAAGGACAAAATTATTCCTATGCCCATACTTAAAGGACTATCTAAATTTTTCCTCTAAAAGATATGCCAAAGTATATCATTTGACTCTCAATCAACAATGCTATAACTGTATGACATAAATAGGTACTTACCATTACCTTTTAAGTGATAATATTGCATATACTTTTTTTATAGTTCCGCATAAAAGTTGAAGTCTAGCAAAAAACAAGGTGTCAATTTAGGGTTTGTTTGCTTGTTGGTTAGAGTTATGGAGGGTTTAATTATGCATAATTTAATTATGAAGGGATCAGTTATGTAAGAATTAATAATGCATGGATTAGTAATTTATATATTGTAATGTAGAGATTATTTTTGTTAAATGTTTACTTTATTTTAATTACACAATGTGTAATGTAAAATAAATGTGAGGGTTTTTTTGGTCGTTTGATTATTTAATTCATATATTATTAATACATGTATTAGTTATTCCACATTCTATCTTGCATAAATAATACATACATTTGTTGTATAACTTATCCATATATTACTTATACCCCTAACGTGTCACGCCCAACCTTGGGGAGTAGGATTCAAGAATAGATGACAAGAGATAGATAATGGGAGGATAAGAGGTACAACATCATATTCCATTATTTAAAGGAGTTTCATTGATAATTACCAAAAGATTACAAGTTCATATTTAGAAGTGGAAACATCTGATAACCACAACAATATTTTTATTTTGTTTTCCCCGCACAAAACGCATCTCATATTATGTCTATGGAGCCTCTAAGTAACCAAGAGAGTAATATGAAATTTGCCGGTGAAAAGGCCCCAGCTATACCTCAAAATAAAATATACAAGAATCAAAATGACACATGGCTCCGATATGAAGTAGGGCTCACTAAATCAGCTGAGAAGATGGTATGATGCTATCAATGATCAATGTCACTTACTGAGGAACCACCTTCATCCATTAGAGATGCAGCGCCCCCGGTAAAAGGGTCATTAGTACATATAGAATAGTACTAGTATGTAAATCTAGATACTCTCTCATGAAACGGAATGCCAACATACAAAGGAGAAAAATATCGAAGGAGTAAGAAAATCATTAATAATTAAATGCCAAGTTAAAACAAAGTAAACTTTCAAGTAAGCATTAATATTTTAGGTTGGGAGATCCTTAGTACCGACATACCATCATGCGCATGGTATGGAGTCTGATCTCTGCCTGGTCGGTTAACCCGTCTCACCCCAATGTATGGGGGTTGACATAAAAATACGAATTCGCCACCATGTGCACGGCATAGCGTCTGATCTCTGCCCGATCAGCTAGGCCGCCTCACCATAATGTTGTGTGGGTCAAAATGGTCTTTGCTCGCTATCAACTCATCCAATCAAGGGGAATAATCTTAACATAATATAACGAAGATCCATTAATTCCTACATCGGCACATGTAGTTTCGGGCTTGGATATTAATAACCTAGACTTCGTCGGTGACCGAACGATACTCCCAAAAATACTTTGTATAATAAAATAATTATATGTTCATCTCATAACTTTCATAAAATCTTTCATTTCATTGGCACTCTTGGCCATACTTGTTAATCTTTATTCTTGGCACGATGACCGCATTTCATATTTCATACTTTCATTTCTTTTCTTCCCATGGGTCATCATAAAGCATTTAAAGACATTTAACAATATTGAAAAAATTATAGCTTCGACTCACAAGTACATAAAAGCTCAAAACATAGTGAAAATAATTACAAATAGAGAGCATAGTAATTTCAATGGAATTATGGATTGAGTTCTTAAGCGGTTGGTAAATCAATCATACTTAAAATATTTCCAAAGAGATAACATCGTGTGACGAGAGCAATTAAAATATGACTTGGGTAGATAAGCATTTGATACATCAATCACTTGTGGCACTTTGATACAATATGATATGAACTGGAATCTATAGAAATATAGTCAAATTGAACCATAATTAGGAAGGTGCTCATAGGTTTAGTCCTTGTAGGTATTTCATCAAACATCAAATATGCGAAATCAACTACAAGATTCTATGATAAAAATCTTTCACCCCACAACCAATTTCAAACAACAACATACCCAACGTAGTTTAACAACCTTCATACCACCTTCATCGGCACATGCATGCCCAACGATTCACCTCCAACTCAAGAACTACTTCTCACATTCTTCTCCATATACCCTAAATTCGAAATGTAAGGGCTTATAACTTCCAATCACCATTCCATCTGCCCCATCATGAAAAACATGCTTATAAATTCATTATAGAACATTGCATGAGAGTTAGGAATAAAGTCTTGCCTCCTTAGTAGACGAACTTGTGAGTTTTTCATCTCGAATTCCCGAGACTTGATCAAGAACTTGAAGTGTAGAAGTGTTAAAGCTCATTCCCTCTCTCTCTCTAAAATTATCTGATTCCCCTCTAAAGATGTTACGCCCTGCAATATTACGTCGATATTATGATTTGTAGTATTAAGTTACGACAGTGTTGCACCCAGCAGTATTACATTACGGTGGATTTATGCTTTGCAGTATTAAGTTACGACGATGTTGCACCCTGTAGTATTGTACATTGGATTTGTCATAAGGTAATTGACATTAGTCCAAGTAAAAGATTATTTGGATATTATAAGGATTACACTATTTATACAAGCGATAAATAAGTGTTATGAAGGATAAAGGGGTACACGGATTAAAGAAAGTGAGTTTTATTGAAAGTAGACAATTTGGAATAAAATACGGGTCGAGCGATAATACCCGATAATTATGAACTAGTATCATGCAAGGTGCCATATGATCACGGTAGTATAATATATAAAGTATATATGAAGTATTTTAATAAGAAATAGAATTTTAAGTAATTTATGATAATCTTTAAATTATGCGGATAATTGATTAATTACCGGGTAGCAAAATGTTACCCGATTAACTAATAAGTGGATAAAACTTAGTTAATTATATCCAAAATGAAATGTGGCAGTAGACCACCATTTAAGCATATGACTAAGAGTCATATCTGCTTAGTATACTAAAACGTGTAAGTTAGTTATCTACCCCGTAAGAATGAGTTATTCTAAATTAATTTTAGAAGGCATCAGTCATGTGAATTATCAAAACAGAAAGAACACACTCTTTTTTGGTTTGAAAAATCCAAGACAAAAAGCTTAACAAAAGCTTTATTATGAACCATTTTTCATTTCGTCCAAACTTGTCAAATTAAGCAAAAATTTCGTTCAAAGAAGCATGAGTTATATTCTTGTGGGTTCAACATAGTTCATATAAAAAGAATTTCGTTTCATTCAAATAATTTAAGGAACAGGTATGTTAAGGCTATCCCTTCTTTCTTCTGGCATGATCCATACAATACGAATGAAACGTGCAAATGCACAAATTCCATGAATGATTCTATTCATAGAAGTATTAGAGATATTTATGTTCTTGAATTTTCGTGTGTCATAATATTTTATCATCTGTTCATGGGTCTCAGAAAAAATACGAAAGTTGAAAAGAGTTTACTTTATGATATTACTCAGAGGAAAAATGGTCTTATGATATTTCGAATGATTTTATTGACGTACTTTTCATGCATTGCATTCATGTGCATTGACCCATGACTAGATGGCATTATATACGCGTATATATGTAAATATATGTATATGGGATATGGGAAAAGGTTACGGCGTTATATACGCATCACCACCTGATCAGCTAGTATATGATGACGATGTTGCCCACAGTGGCTGAAATATGATTCAAACGGCGTTATATACGCATATATATGTATGTACTCAAACGGCATTATATACGCGTATATATGTATATGGGATATGGGAAAGGTTATGGCGTTATATACGCACCACCACCTGATCAGCTGGTATATGATGATGATTTTGCCCACAGTGGCTGATATGATATGATGGGATGCCCTCAGAGGCTGATAATGTTATAAAACATGTACCTATACACGACATGACATTCATACGCATATGCATGATGCTAAAAGTAATTTATGATTTACAAAGTTATTCAAACTTACAGGTTGAGTCATGTACTCTATATTTCTTCCATATCTTTTATGTACTTATTTATGTGCCTTACATACTCGATACATTATTCGTACTGACATCCCTTTTGCCTAGGGACACTACGTTTCATGCCCGCAGGTCCTGATAGACAGGTTGAGAGCCCTCCAAATAGGCTATCAGCTCAGCGGAAGATGTTGGTGCGCTCCATTTGATTTGGAGTTGCTTATTTGGTTAGTATGATTTAGACGTGTATTGTTTGGTATGGCGGGACTCTATCCCGACCTTTATGATATTTATGTACTCTTAGAGGCTTGTAGACATATGTCTTGTACATGAAAGATTGTACGACCTTGTCGGCCTATGTTTTGAGTTTATAAAAGATCATGTTGCCCTATTAGGCCCGTATGTCATGTGTATATGATAATATAATAAGAAAGATATGTTACATTGGTACTCGGTTAAGAAAGGTACCGGGTTCCCATCGGTTTGGGTCGTGACAAAAAATAACCCCTTAAGTCCTTCTAATAAAATAGAGTCGGGTTAGAGAATTCTCAAAAATGACCCTCCGAGTCAACTCTGCGATCGCGGAATGCATCGTAGATAGGTTGTGGGGTCCATAAATTGGACCGCAAAATGGTCTCCAAAATTTGAGTTGGGTCTGATAAGATCCACGACGGATCCATGGTCCGCAGAATGATTCTGCGGACTGGACCGCGAAATCTCCTTCCAAAAATTTCCATGCTAGTTATGCAACGTATATGCGATTCGCGAAGCAAACCTGCTGTCGAACATTGGACCGCAAAATGACCCTCAATATTAAGTTTCTCATGATCACATCCGTGATGGTTCTGCGGTCAGTGGAACCGAACCGCGGTCGCGAAATGGATCACAAAAATGCCATTTTCTGCAAATTTCTTTCTACTAATCCCACGATGCATTGCAAGTCCAAAAATCCATATCGTGGCAAACCGCAAAAATTATCTACAATCTTCCAAACATATTAGCTTACCTCGGTACCATAATACTTAAATTCTAGGCAAATTTTACGGGGCTTTACACAATGGAAAAGCCACTAAACATATTATTAGTTATGCTGACTTTTGTACAAAGTAACTAAAGGCTACCAAATGTGGTATTAGTTATATTACTCCTAATACATGAATAACTTACCTTGTAACCAACTACCAAACGACCACTTACCTATTGTATTGTATTGTATTGTATTGTATTGTATTGTTACTTCAAATACAATGTTTGTTTTGGTTGTTACTTAAATTTTATTGTATAATATCATTAAATTTGTTGTTATGTAACGACGAAAGTGCCACTTTATGAAATGACCAGTTTGGTGTGGTCACGTCGTTCCCTTATTTTTATCTCATCTTGTTCTTCCATATTATCAAATAATCCTATTTTATCATTTACCCTACCTTTTTATATAATAATTCTACCTTGTAACTTAGTTTTCCTTTACAATATTGCTAAGTTTCTTTTTCAAATTGTTGGTGCATGACATGCTGAAACGATGGTAAACAATACAATCTATCAAAATATTACATCAAAACGATATCGTACAATTCAATATAATACTATACGATACATTATGAAATTGTATAGGTCAAAATCTGACCACAGTAGCTGACCCAGCTGGGATCCCACCTAAATGGCGGGATAGCGAGAGACATCACGACCTACTTCAGTCTAAGCACCTACAATGCACATTAAGTTAAAAACAATATTTAAGTAATGACAAAAAAGGTCACAGCGTGAAGGCACATCGGTCAAAGAAGACAGCAAGGGTCCCAGAACTATATATAGGGGGAACTCTCAAAGAGGGGGGCTTTTTTCTCTTTTTGCTTTCACCTTCAATTTCTTTCCAAAAAGGATGCGAAATTGATCATCCTCCATGTCTCATGAAAGAAGAAATGACAAATAGCAATAAAGATTGATCGATCTTATTTCATTTTACTCATTATTTTCCAATTCATTTTCAGATCTGGGGTTTATTATGCTTGACTAAGATTGGCCTCCTTATTATCATTAATTGTTTAAATCAAAAAAGTTTGGATATCTTTTGGTCAAACAATTTGGCGCCGTCTGTGGGAATTTCTTAGTCAAATTTCCTAGTCTCTTCCAGATCAAAAACCGAAAACGTAATCACCCACCAAAAAGAGCGGTAAGTAAACCTCACATGCTAATCTAGATCATGATGCTACATACAAGCAGAAGTTACAATCAACATCCCCCCCACACACATATCGGGTTGTCCATGAACAAGATAAGGTGAGCCCAACCCGCGTGGAGCTAGAGCACAAAAAAGAAGGGGAAAGAGAGCTGAATACCGCCACCGAATTTAGAAACCACCACCCCATCAACCATTTAAACACCAGGCAAAGCGAGCAACGCTATAGATCCACCGTCATTCACCGACTCATCGGATCAGGGTAAGGAAAATATCATTTTGCTCACCTTCTGTTGTTTACTCAAACATGAACACAAGTGTTGTACGGACGAGCAAGCAAAGGAACATCTCATCTAGAGAATGGGAAACTACTACAAAATAATCGAAATATCGCCCACCTAACATTCCAACTTCTAGAAAATGACGCCCCTTAAGCCGTACTCTCTCTCCCTCACCCAGAAGTTGTCCCAATGGGGTTTTCCTGTGGAGATAAGGACCGAGTCGATAAGGGGGACGTCCCCAAGTTCAAAGTATAATTCATCGTCTCGCCTGCCAATGACATCTCCAGTCCGGAAAGTGAAAGGACTAGACAAGAAAACTCCAATATATGCACAAAATGAACGTGAGAAAAACAACAATGTTTTATACCCTCTGACATTACACTCTCCGATGTAAACAAAATCAAGCGAACTGGAACTCGCCAGGAAGCGTAGAGGTTGAGAAAAACTAGGACTCACACAGAGGATACCCGAAACTCTCCAAAAAACTGGGACTCCCCCAGAGGATACCCAGAACTCTCCAAAGAATTGGGACTCACGACGGGTTAACATTTCGATGAAAGTTCGAAATAACACCCTTAAGGCCAAGGGCCATCGCCAAAGAGAAGAGTTCGACCTCAATCGAACAATGACGGTGTAACGACCCGACCAGTCATTTTGAGCTTTTGCACTTTGCTCGCCAGTTCTCGGGCATGACTTACTCCATGTGATGTATTATGACTTATGTAAATCATTGGTTTTGTCTTTCAGGGTAATCGGAATGAATTTGGAAGAACATTTCTCAATTTGAAACTTGAAATTTGAAAGGTATGACCAAGATTTGACTTGTTTGTATATGATCTCGGATCAGAATTTTTACGACTTGGTTAGCTCCGTTAGGTGATTTGAGACTTAGGAGCATGATTGGAATGTATTTTGGAGGTCTGTGGAAGGTTTATGCTTGAATTGGCAAAATTGAGATTATGGTGTTTTCCGGTTGATAGGTGAGATTATGATATAGGGGTCAGAATAGAATTTCGGAAGTTACAGTAGCTCCGTTGTGTTATATTTGACGTGTGTGCAAAATTTCAGGTCATTCGGACGAGGTTTGATAGACTTTTTGATCGAAAGTGTAATTTAGAAGATTTTGGAATTCTTAGGCTTGAATCCGATGCAAATTTGGTATTTTGATGTTGTTTTGAGTGTTCCAAAGGTTGGAACAAGTTTGAATGATGTTATGGGATATGTTGGCATGTTTATTTGAGGTCCCGAGGGCCTCGGGTGAGTTTCAGATGGTTGAACGGACCATTTCAAGTTTAATCAAGTTGCAGATTTTGGTTTTAGCTGTTGCAGACATTTTTGTTCTTCGCGTTCGCGAGTGGACTCTCGCGTTTGCGAAGGGTCAGGAAGGGGGGAATCAGATTTGACCTTCGCATTCGTGAGGGGGGGGTCCTACGTTCGCGAAGGATCGAAATGGGAAACATCGCATTCGCGAGATGCCTGACCGCATTCACGATGGTTGGTGAGGCTGAGGCATCGCGTTCGCGATGTTGCGGTCGCATTCGGGTAGGAGAATTTTGGTCAATTGAATTTTTTTGCTTCAAGAATGCAAGGCTTTGACCGCGTTCGCAAAGAAGGATTTCAGGCCTGGGCAGAATGTTTAAATAGTCGTCTTGTCCGCGATTTTGGGGTTTATTTCCACCATTTTTGATCGTTTTTGGAGCTTTTTGAAGAGGATTGAAGAGGGATTCAAGGGGAATCACTTGGAGGTAAGACTTATGGACTTTATACTCGTTTCTTATGTGAATTCTACTTAATTAATTATGGAATTTAAGCCTACTATTGAAGAACTAAGGCTTGTAATTGGAGACCTAGAATTTGGGATTTGAGGGGCCATTTGAGGTCCGATTTTGATGTTCTTGGTATGTATAGACTCGTGAGAGGATAAGGATTCTATTGATGTGACTTTTATTGGATTCTGAGACGTGGGCCCATGGCCGGGTTTGAGCAATTTCGGGATTTGTTGATGTAAATTGGATATTTTTGAGTGGGATTTGTTCCTTTAGCATATTTTAATAGTTATGTACTGATTGTGGCTATATTTGGAGCATCCGGAGGTCGATTCGTGAGGGAAAAGGCATCGCAGGCTAGAGTTTGGACCGGATCGAGGGAAGTAATGATTGTAAATATTGCCCTGAGGGTTTGAAACCCCGGATTTCACATCGTTGTGCTACTTTGAGGTGACACACACGCTAGATAATGAGCATGGAGTCGTGCACCATTGGGGATTGTGACTTGGTCCATCCCGTACGACTGTTAAGTCGCGTATTTGATTTGAAATCTTATGATATTTCATATTTTAGAGATTGATATTATATTTTGGGCGGTATGTCATGTTTGGGGCCTTGTGCCGACCTGTTGAGACCCTTAGGGGCGCTTTCACCATTTTTCCTCACTCTATTTGTTTTGAAAGCATATCCTCAGTCATGTTTTACCTGTTTATTGTTTAAATCTGGTTTTATCACTTTACTTCTTACAAATGTGAAAACTTTTTGGGCTGAGTTCCTTGTTTTACTGATGGTCCGAGTGATTATAAGGTTGATGACTGAGATAGACCGAGGGTTTGATTGTGAGGTTGATGACTGAGATAGACTGAGGGTCTGATTGTGAGGTTGATTACTGAGATGGATCGAGGGTCTGATTGCGAGGTTAATGACTGAAAGAGGCCGAGGGCCTGGTTGTGAGGATTATATATTTTTGGATCGGGCTGCATGTCGCAGCAATATATATGTATATGGATCGGGTTGCATGCTACAGCGATATATTGGATCGGGCCGCATGCCGCAGCGATATAGCACTTGGGTTGTAGGAGCCCCTCAGGAGTCTGCACACCCCTAGTGAGCGCAGTCGACTATATTTATGGATCGGGATGCGCGCCGCTGCGGTTACTACATGGTGCCTATTGAGTGTGAGCGATGATTGGTAAGAGTTGAGTCACGAGTGACTGAGAGGCTTGCCCGAGGAGCTATATATATATACAAGTATATGAGTGATGATTTGTCCGAGGGGCTTGTTTTTATGAAATTGTTGTTTCCACTCCTCTTTATACTGAGCCTCTGTTGAAAATGTTGAACAAATGCTTTTAAAAAAAATTCATTTAAGCTAGAGTTTTTAGGAGATGTTCGGAATTTAATCATTGATTTGGCTTTGTTATTTCCACTGAGATATTTATGATATGAGGTGTTTATTATTCCTGTTGCCCGAGGGGCTGTATACGAACTATGATTTGCCCGAGGGGCCGATTATGATTTGCATATCCTTAATTATAAATTGTATTGAACCTCTATTGAAACTGCTGGAAAGCATCTTCAAATGATTTTTACCAAAAGCTAGGTTTTAAATGAGATGATTGACTCGTATTCTGATTTGAAAGCTTGTTGTGCTAACTGAGTTTATCATAGTGTGGATTCATCGTTTCCTACTACTCAGTCTTTATTTACTCTTATTACTTACTGGGTTGGAGTACTCACATTACTCTCTGCACCTCGTGTGCAGATTCAGGTATTTCGGAACCCGGTAGCGGGTGTCGATTGCTCAGACGCGGAGTCATCAGAGGTAGCAAGGTGGCTGCACGACGTTCGCAGCACTGCTTCGTTCCTCTCATTTTTATTACTGTATTTAGTACATTTTTAGACTCTTTTTGTACTCGGACCTTGGTAGATGCTCATGACTAGTGATACCCCGATGTCGGGCTTGTGTAATTATTTCGCCTTCAACTGCTCGTGCATCTCACGGCACTTGTTGCACTAGCGCCGATCCAACATCTTCAGGAAAATCTTGGCCTGAGTGTCGGCCCTACGAGCACTCTCAATCTCCACCATGTACGTCTGAAAAACGAAAAGATAGGTTAAGGCTAGGATCGTCAAAGATGAAAAGAACATAAAAGAAAGGAGAAACTTAGCCTCAGTCCCATAGCGGCCACTTCATGCATCAAATCAACATCGCGGACATCCCTGAGAGCCTCGCTCTTGGCGGCAAAACATAAAAGGTCAAACTGCGATACCAGGTCCTCCGTATCCTCCATGAGGTTAATATCCGATGAGATTTCAAGTACACGGGACGGGACGGGCCTCCCACATGTACCACCATACGAGTAAGGCCCTCTTCAAATTCTTGATGTCATCAGGATCAAGATCAGACTTAGATTCGTAGTTATTGACCATGACGCCTTTTCCTCTCTCTACAACCGAAGAAGAAGCACGACTCGGTCCAGAAGATGAAGGCCCGCCCAAAATAACAACAGCGGACTTGGGACTCCAACTCCCCATCGCACCAGTCTGTTGGTCACCTATAACGGCTGGAGTCTCTGTCGATAGGTTGGTCACGGTGACCGACTCTACCTCTGCAGACTGGTTAACATCGTTCCCCGTCTCAGACTCCATCAAGGAGATGGACTCCATCAAGGAGATGCCGTTTTCTGAATATACCACGGCTGAAGAAGCCATTTCGGACTCCACTCATCGTCTATTTTATGGCCCCTCAACCTCCTCAACATGGGAAGACTCCCCCATTAGGCAGATAATAGAACTCGAAACCCAGATTGAGGAATAGTTTCCGTGCACACGGCTATGGATGCAGATTCAACTTGAGCAGTCCTCGTCATAGGTCGGGTAGCAAGCTTTGGTACGGGCCTAGCAGAGGGTGTTGGCTGAAAAATGCAAGTGGAGTAGCCCTCGCCGTTCGCACTTTCCCTGCTAACGATAAATGTCATATAAGCAACAAAATCAAATTGCAAAGTGGAAAACAGAGACTGCGGTAAAACTATGCGACGAATCGGCCGGTCGTCTTAAGAATTTACGCCCTGATCCCCCATTAACTGCTTTTTCCGTGTTTATTTCTACTATTTTGATTTGCCGGGATATTCGGTCTTGAGTTTCGGAGAGTTTTGGGACACTTAGTCCCTAAATGAAAGCTTAAGTGTTGGAAAGTTGACCGTAGTTAGAACAGTGTAAAGACAGCCTCGGAATGGAAATCCGTTGGTTTCTTTAGCTCCGTTGGGTGATTGCAGGCTTAGGGGCATGTTCGGATAGTGTTTTGGAGGTCCGTAGCTAATTTAGGCTTGAAATGCCAAAAGGTCGAATTTTGAAGTTTCCGGTTCGATAGTGAGATTTTGATCTGAGGGTCGCAATGGAATTCTGGAAATTGGAGTAGCTTCGTAGTGTTGATTGTGACGTGTGTGCAAAATTTTCGGTCATTCAGACGAGGTTTGATAGATTTTTTGATCGAAAGCGTATTTCTAGAGTTTTGGAGTTCTTAGACTTGAATCAGTGGTTGATTCGTCGTTTCGATGTTGTTTTAGGTGTTTTAAGGATTGGTATAAGTTTGGATAGTGGTATTAGACTTGTTGGTACCTTTGGTTGAGGTCCCGGGGGCCTCGGGATGATTTCAAATGGTTGACGGAAGGATTTTGGAGTTTGGAGTTTACAGCTTCAGCTAGTTTTCTGTCATAACCGCACCTACGGTTTGGGTCCCGCAGGTGCGGAGCCACAGAGGCGGCGGAGAGACCGCAGAAGCAGAAAAGGGAGAATCCAGCAGGGACCGTAGAAGCGGCCCTGCATCTGCGAAGGGTTAACCGCAGATGTTGAAGATGGGCTTTAAGTGAGAAGTCGCATATGCGACCATTGTTCCACAAAAGTGGGACCGCAGATGTGGTAACAGCTGAGCAGAAATATGAAATAACGAGGGTTTAGTTTCAAAAATTGAAAATTTGATTTGGAGCTCGGGAGAGGGCGATTTTGAGAGGAAATTGAAGAGGAGATCAGTGGGTAACAATTCTTTAACCCTTTCTAGTTATATTCCATCAATCTATAGTTAATTTCATCATTTAATTTCGGATTGGAGATGAAAATTGGGGAAAAGTTGGAAGAAAGTTCTTAGACCTAAAATTCGACTTTTGATTGGGAATTTGACCTTAGGTTTGGATAATTTGGTATGCATGAACTCGTGAGAGTATACGGATTTTGAAAATATAAATTTTACCCGATTCCGAGACATGGGGCCGAGGGGCATTTTGGTCATTTTACCTAATTTCGCGTATTAGCTTAGAATTTCTTTGTAGAATCAGTTACTTGAAGTGTTATTTATATTATGTAATTTAATTGAATAGATTTGGGCTATTTGGAGTCGAGTACTCGTGGCAAATACGTGGTTTCGGATTGATTTTGAGCTGGTTTGAGGTAAGTGGCTTGTCTAACCTTGTGTGGGTTACCTTCCCCTTAGGATATTTGAAATGCCTTGTACGTAAGGTGACAAGTGCGTACTTGAGCTAATTGTTAAAAATCCGATTTTCTTTAAGTAATTTCAATTGTGTTCCTTTTCCTGTTTCATTTTACTTGCAATTTAAACTTGTTGTTAGCTTAGAAAAAGCATGTCTAATTGACTTAACTGTTTATTTGCTTAATCTGCCATAATTGAATTATGTGGATCATGTTAGATTAGAATTACTTATTTACTTGATACGAAATTGAGCTTAATTGAGTATTCTTATGTTGTTGCTATGTGTTTTACTTTGGCAATACGGGATGGCATCCCGGGAGATCCCCTATATGTATTTATGATTTAAACTGAGGTGCGGGATACCGAGAGATCCCTAGCATGCATATTGAGGATACCCAGAGATTCTCGGGATACCGAGAGATCCCTAGCACGTATATTGAGGATACCAAGAGATCCCTAGCATATATTGAGAATACCGAGAGATTCTCGGGATACCAAGAGATCATTGGCATATATTGAAGGTACTAAGAGATCCTCGGGATACTGAGAGATCCTCGCTTATTTCCTTGTGATTGTTTTACCTCTATTTTTGTTATGGAATTCCTTGTTTTCCTGTATTGAATTCGTATTGTTAGCTTTCAACTGTACTGCTTATCTTATACTATCATGCCTTATATTTTTATTTTATCTCAGTAGGGCCCTGACCTTCCTCGTCACTACCCAACCGAGGTTAGGCTTGGCACTTATTGAGTACTGGTGTGGTGTACTCATGCCCTTTCTGTGCATGTTTTTCATGTGCAGATCCAGGTACTTCAACTCAGACTTACCATCCTTAAGGCGAGGCGACTGTTCAGAGACTTCAAGGTATATCTGTTGCGTCCGCAGACCGAGGAGTCTCTCTCCACTCTCTTTTATAGTTACAGCCCTTCTGTATTTATTTTGTTTTAGACTATTCTGGAGTTAGAGCATTATGTAATGATCCTTAGCTTATGATTCATGGGTTTTCGGGTTTTGGGAAAGTGTATTGGTTTTAGGAGTTAATATTGTGTATGCCGAGCGACCCTTTTAAACGTTGTTATATCACTCTATTTTTATTTTAAATTTTTTTTCTTCCACAAATTGGTTTATCTTCTGCATTTTAGGCTTACCTAGTTGTAGAGACTAGGTGTCGTCACGATGGTTCACAGAGGGTGAACCGGGGTCGTGAAAAGTTGGTATCAGAGCTCTAGATTCATAGGAGTCATGGATCACAAGCCGGTTTATTAAAGTCTCGCTTATCCGTACGGAGACGTCTGTACTTATCTACGAGAGGCTTGTCATGCGAGATTTTGACATCATAATTCTAAACTTCTATCTTCTATTCTCTCACATATGGTGAGGACACGCGCTACCCAAGATGATCAGGCACCCGCGCCCCCTACTGCAGCCGTTAGAGGCCGAGGACGCGCACGTGGTGCAGCTAGGGCACATGCGCGATCTGCCACCGAGGTACCACCAATAGTTCCAGCCGGAGTCCAGGCACCTGATATGCCTACTGCTATTACCACTTCAGCTCTTCAAGAGACTCTGGCACAGTTCATGAGCATGTACACCACTTTGGCTCAGGCAAGGTTGCTTCCCTTTATTGCAGCTATGTCTCAGGCCGGGGGAGGAGCACAGACTCCCGCCGCCCGCACTCCTGAGCAGCGAGTGGATGTCGAGCAGGTTCCTGAGATTATTCCTGTATAGCTTGTAGTCTGAGATCAGCCCGAGGATAGGGCAGCGGTTTTCGAGGATGAGCAGTTGAGGCTTGAGAGGTTCAAGAAGTACAAGCCTCTTGTATTCAGTGGTCTAGCATCGAATGATGCTTTGGGATTTCTAGATGAGTGTTACTGCATTCTGCGTACCATGGGTATATTAGGATCGAACGGGGTTTCCTTCATTACTTTCCATCTTCAAGGAGCCACCTATGAGTGGTGGCGCACCTATGAGTTAGACAGTCCAGATGAGGCTGCTTCACTGACTTGGACTCAGTTTTCAGATCTGTTCCTAAGAGAGTACGTTCCTCAGAGCCTCAAGGACGCATGGCGCACAAAGTTTGAGCATTTGCGCTAGGGTGCTATGACTGTCTCAGAGTATGCAGTCCATTACACTAGTTTGGCTAAGCATGCACCAACCTTGGTTTCTACTGTTCGCGAGAGGGTTCATCGGTTTATGGAGGGCCTTATTCCTAGCATCAGATCTAGCATGGCTCGTGAGTTGGAGATGGATATTTCTTATCAGTAGGTGGTGAGTATTGCTAGGAGGATTGAGGGTATGCATGCTAGGGAGAGAGATGAGAGGGAGGCCAAGAGGTCTCGAGAGTCGGGCCATTTCTCTGGTGCCCGCGCCCCAGCAGTAGGTCATCATGGTAGGGGTTATATGAGTCGTCCTATTCATTCAGCTCTTCCAGTAGCCAGCGATATTCTAGCTCCTCCTAGACCTCAGGAGCCTTTTGCACCTCCGGTATCTAGCGCACCTCCTGCACGGGGTGCTTTCAGAGGTTAGTCCAGCAGGCCTGGCCCAAGCCAGTCATAGATACCATGTCCTCCCATAGCTTGTTTTGAGTGTGGTGACACACGCCATGTGGTGAGGGATTGCCCTAGACTTGGGAGGAGTGTACCTCCACAGAATTCTCAGCCACAGCGTGCCCCGTAGAGTTCTCAAACTATGGTTACAGCTCCAGTTGCTACCCCACCTGCTCATCCAGATAGAGGTGGAGGTCAAAGAGGTAGAGGTCACCCTAGAGGGGGAGGCCAGGCCAGATACTATGCACTTCCTGCCTATACTGAGGTTGTTGCCTCCGATTCTATCATCACAGGTATTCTACTGGTTTGTCACAGAGATGCATCGGTTCTATTCGATCTAGGCTCCACTTACTCTTATGTGTCTTCTTATTTTGCTTCGCATTTGGGTGTACCTCGGGATTCTTTGAGTTCCCATGTTTATGTTTCTACTCCTGTGGAAGATTCTATTGTTGTGGACCACATTTATCGGTCGTGTTTGATTTCTCTTAGTGGTTTTGAGACCAGAGCCGATTTATTGTTGCTCAGTATGGTAGATTTTGATATTATCTTGGGCATAGACTGGTTGTCACCCCATTATGCTATTCTTGATTGTCACGCCAAAACCGTGACGTTGGCTGTTCCAGGTGTGTCGCATGTTGAGTGGAGGGGTACTTTAGATCACACTCCCAGTAGAGTTATTTATTTCCTTAAAGCTCAGTATATGGTTTAGAAGGGGTGTGACGCGTATTTAGCTTATGTGAGAGATGTCAGTATGGATACCCCTTCAGTTGATTCAGTCCCAGTAGTACGGGATTTTTCCGATAAGTTTCCAGTTGATCTTCCAGGGTTGCTGCCTGATAGAGATATTAATTTCGGCATTGATCTGTTGCCGGGCACTCAACCCATTTCCATTCCTCCATATCGTATGGCTCCTCCTGAGTTGAAGGAATTGAAGGATCAGTTATAGGAATTGCTTGATAAGGGTTTTATCTGGCCCAATGTATCACTTTGGGGTGCTCCTGTTTTGTTTGTGAAGAAAAAGGATGGTTCTATGCGTATGTGTATTGATTATCGCCAGTTGAACAAGGTTACAATGAAGAACCGTTATCCTTTACCTCGTATTGATGATCTGTTTGACCAGCTTCAGGGCGCACAGGTGTTTTTTAAGATTGACTTGCGCTCAAGTTACCATCAGTTGAAGATTCGGGAGCCAGATATTCCGAAGACTGCTTTCAGGGCTCGGTATGGTCATTACGAGTTCCTTGTTATGTCATTTAGGCTGACCAATGCCCCAACAGCCTTTATGCACTTGATGCATAGTGTGTTCCGGCCGTATCTTGACTCGTTCGTCATTGTCTTTATTGATGACATTCTGGTGTATTCCCAAAATCAGGAAGATCATAAGCAGCACCTGAGGATTGTGCTTCAGACTCTGAGGGAGAAGAAGTTATAGGCTAAGTTCTCGAAATGTGAGTTTTGGTTGGATTCCGTGGCATTCTTGGGCCACGTGGTATCGAGTGAGGGTATCCAGGTGGATCCGAAGAAAGTAGAGGTCGTGCAGAGTTGGCCTAGACCATCCTCAACTATAGAGATTCACAGTTTCCTTGGCTTGACGGGTTACTACCGCCATTTTGTTGAGGGGTTTTCATCGATTGCAGCCCCTATGACCAGACTGATCCAGAAGGGTGCTCCGTTCCAGTGGACGGAAGAGTGTGAGGCGAGCTTTCAGAAGCTCAAGACAGCTTTGACTACAGCCCCAATTTTGATACTGCCTACAGGTTCGGGGTGTTATACGTTACTACCCGACCGAGGTTAGGCTTGGCACTTACTAAGTACCGATGTGGTGTACTCATGCCATTTCTGCGCATGTTTTTTATGTGCAGATCCAGGTACTTCGACTCAGACTTACCATTCTTGAGGCGAGGCAATCGTACGGAGACTTCGAGGTATATCTTCCGCATCCGCAGACCGAGGAGTCTCTCTCCACTCTCTCTTATAGTTACAGCCCTTCTGTATTTATTTTGTTTTAGACTATTCTGGAGTTAGAGCATTATGTAGTGATCCTTATCTTGTGATTCATGGGTTTTCGAGTTTTGGGAAAGTGTATTGGTTTTAGGAGTTAATATTGTGTATGCCGAGCGGCACTTTTAAACGTTGTTATATCACTTTGTTTCTGTTTTAAATTGTTTTCTTCCGCAAATTAGTTTATCTTCCGCATTTTTGGCTTACCTAGTCATAGAGACTAGGTGCCATCACGATAGTTCACGGAGGGCGAACCGGGGTCGTGACAAACTACTTACCAGTAAGGGGCTTACGTCCATATTTCTCATAGAAGGACGACCATTCGCGAACTCCCGTCGTATGAGAAAGAATGGGGTTCACCCATTCGCGGATATCGTCAACAGGTGCAGGAGGTAATCTCGCGGCTGCAAAAGTAAAAACAGTTCAACACCGCCCAAAGAAAAGCGGTCGACTATCATTCCAACCAAAGATACAAAACCTTACGTGCGAAGTTCCATCTCTCAGGGAATCCTGCAGGATCAGCCACAAGGTGCTCGGTCCGCACATAAAAATAGTTTTCATAAAAGCGATGGTTGACCCTATCGTCCATCTTCACCACCAGACTCTTCGTCCCTCGATGGCGCATATGGATCATCGTGCCTCAGATAAGTTGAGGGGCAAAGATATTGAGCATGTGTCTCAGAGTAATCTCCCGACCAGCAAGCTTCGCGAACTTGAGCAGCATAAGGAACAATTTATACAAGTACGGTGAAAGTTGAGTCGGGCACACCTCATAAAAATGGCAGAAATCTACCACCAAGAGGGGGAGAGGAAGCGTATACCCGACAATAAAGGGATAGGCGTAGAACGCACAATATCCTGGGCGATCGAAATGTATGATATCGTCTCCCACCGCCGGCAGCATTTCAACGTGGTGAGGGATCCCCTATTTGGCCTTTATCTCCGCAATCCCCGCCTCAGTCATAAAAAAGGGAGCAGGTTCCAGCTCTTCTCCGGCAGGACTGTGGAAATCGTTCAACGGTTTTTCAGGGCGAGGAAATATTTTGGCCGCCGTCGGAACCCCCTCATCCTCTATCACTTCCACTCCTTCGGGAGCAGGAACATCACTTTCTGACACCGGAATTGCAGCAGGATTGTCAGCGTGGGAAGAACTACCAGCCATTTATATCGATTTAATAGAACAAAGGGCTTAAGAAAAAATAAGAGATTGGGACGAAAATTTCCGGCTAACCGAAGAGAATCGAAAATTTGAAAGTATCGGAAAAGAGGAAGATCTACAAAACTCTTTCAACAAAGGCAAGAAAGTGTGCCAATCGAATGATGTTTTTTTTCTATTTATAGGGACATAAATTCCCCAAGCGGGAAACCCAAGAGTCGTCGATCGAAACTGATAAGGGCATGAAACGGTTCAATCCCCAAGAAACGTGTGTCATAATGGCAGTAGCCACGAACGACGTTTCAAATCGAACAACGCTTCGATTTCGAACGGTCACGACGGTCCAAAGGCATCGTTATATCGTCGTCCCATTGTCTCGATCTAAAAACTACGCCCAAGGCACGAACAGTCAGATTTCTCCTAAGTGTTCAAAATCATGATCCGCCCGTGGGCCCACCAATAGACGACCCCGACGGACGGAGGGACTAACTGTATAGGTCAAAATCTGACCACAGTAGCCAACTCAGTTGGGATCCCGCCTAAGTGGCGGGATAGCGAGAGACATCACGACCTACTTCGGTCTAAGCACCTACAATGTACATTAAGTTAAAAACAATATTCAAGTAACGACAAAAAAGGTCACAGCGTTAAGGCACATCGGTCAAAAAAGACAGCAAGGGTCCCAGAACTATATATAGGAGGGGAACTCTCAAAGAAGGGGAGTTTTTTTTTCTCTTTTTGCTTTCTCCTTCAATTTCTTTCTAGAAAGGATGCAAAATTGATCATCCTCTCTGTCTCATGAAAGAAGAAATGACAAATAGCAATAAAAATTGATCACTCTTATTTTATTTTACTCATTATTTTCCAATTCATTTTCAGATCTGAGATTTATTATGTTTGACTATTATTGACCTACTCATTAGCATTAATTGTTTAAATCAAAAAGGTTTGGATATCTTTTGATCAAACAGAAACGATACACGACAACCATCCAAACAAGTTCTTAGTGTATTAAGTTGTTATACTTTCCCCCATTTTCCCCTGTAATTTTGTGTAAAAAATGAAACTCCTACTCAACTTTAGACGATATACATTCTCTCCAACTTCAACTTTAGACAATTACAATCTCAACTGCACTTTTAAATGCCTGAATTAATCTATAGATGATAACCCTTATCTTCTTTTATTTTATTTTTCAAAGAAATATCATGACATTTTTTATATTTTTTTAATCAATGTTGTGGACATACATATAAGACAAATCAAACTCTTCTTCTGAAGGTGAAAAGAAAGTGAAAAAATAATAATGAAAAGTATAAAGTTAATAACGTTGAATAAAGAAAGAAAGAGCATAACAACAAATTTCAAGATAAAATAGCTTTCTATTAGTAATTTCATAAATAACAGTTAAAATGGAAAATTATATACACATCTGATAATAAAAGCGAGTGAGAACTTTTTAAATTATATATTCAATGCACATAATGCAAAAATTAATTATTAAACTATAGAAAGATTTTATAATACATTCTTAAAAGGATTCTTTTTTTATACTTATAATAATAAATTTTAAATAATTATTCATAAAATTTCATCAGCGGCAACCAAAACTCAAAATCTATATATAATACAACTAAGATATAAGAAAGATTGCAACTTAGATATATTTTTGGTGTACACAATATTGTTATTACATATACAGAAAAAAAATGCAGGTATACTTTATAACGTATTCTACTATTCTTGAAAGAATACTCTACTTATACATTGTACGAACTTAAAACTTAAATTATAGGAAACACCTAAGTTTAAAAGATAAAGTATCATACATAATACAAAAACATATTACATAGAAGGGAGATAAAAACGTCGAGCAAAATAAATATCGCACAAGACAGAAAGGAAAAAATGTATCCAGTACAAAGTTTGAAGGAGAACTCGATTCCAAAGGAATGTTAAAGGGAATTTTTTTTCTTTTTTATTTTCTAAAACATCAAATATTTTAAAACAAATACATTTCCCCAATAAAATTATTCTCTCTATCCAATGTATATAGACTCGAAATTTTAAAAAGTTGTTAAAACTTTAGAAATTTGTGACCTAAAACAAATCATAAATATATATGTGGCTATAAACCATCTCAATAAGAATTAAACAAAAATGTTTGAAATTAATTTGTTTCTGGATATGAAAATATGATATTCTTTTGGCGAAAAAGAAAATTGAGACAGTATAATATCTGACCGAAAGGAGTAATATTGTTTAAATATCTAGGATGCATGAGAAGTAAAAGGACTAGCAACACTAAGAGAAACTTAAGACACTTCCCCTCAGGTTAGGAGATTGATAGGAACAAAAAGAAATGGAGAAGACTCTTATCTTTCCCTTTCCTTCCTTTTCTTGGAAACCATCAACCCTTCAAAGCCTCAGAAGCAAGTCCTAGAACTTCATCAAACAATATAGTACAGGCTCTCATTACTTAAGATCAAATGCAAAAGAATCAACTATCAAACTAAAACTACCTAGAAAAGACATAAGATACTTATATATTGGAACTCCAACCGCTGCCAAAGGCTGGATAAAACTCGAAGAGGAAAAAGAAGAATGAGCAATAACAGAATAATCCAGTGACTATTTAGGACTTTTTTCTCTTTGCAAACTTCACCCATCAGATCCAAGAACTTCTACTGCCAACTAAATATACCGAAATAATTCCTTGATAGCGTAGTATTTATGTATCAGATTATCCAGAATTAAAGTTTGCTCAAGACAAACTCAGTTGCTCTGCAAAGTGAGCAGCAGGACTTGCAAGACTAAAAGGGTTACAACACTAAAGACAAAACTGGGGAACAACAATGACTCAGAACTACCAAGCAGATTAACGGTAGCGGCGGAGAGAGATAGTCTGGTTCCTCTTCCAGGTTGCTCTTCTTGAAGGACGTGCTTTGTGGTGCAAGTGTCCTTTTCCTCGGAGACCCCTGTATTTCTTACCAGCTGAAGTGAGACCACGAAGTTCTCTGTGCTTATGCACTGGGTTGCATATCCAGTTAATCCTTGGATCATTACGGATGGCAGCATGGGCTTGGTCAACCAGTATCACCTCAAAGTACTTGTAGGTAGAATCCTACATTCAACAACATTGCAATTCAGATTTCGTAAGTTTTTTGAACCAAATATGGAGAAAAGAAAGGATTCAATGGAGACCAGAGCATATCAATATTATAGTAATATCACCTATTCGAGCAAACAAATATAAAATATCAATGTAGTCAAAACCAAACTTCAAGCAAACAAATAATTTAAACAACTTAAAATTAGCAACTAATGGTGATTCAGAATACGTAGTTCCTTGTCTGAAGCAAAATAAGGATGCATTAATTTCAAGAAAGGAGAATCAACCAACTGACCTCATTAATCCAGTATGAATTGAGAACCTTAAGGCCGCCCAACTTCCTACCAGCACGCTCCTCAGCAACAGAGCGCTTGCTGCGCTGGAACTTCAATTGGGTAACACCTTGGTTGGTGGGCTTACCATACACAATACCTTTGGGAACAGGCCTCTTCCTTCCACCACGTTTCACACGAACACGGTAGACCACATAGCCCTATTATATAAAGATGACAAAGGTCATAAGTTAGAACAACCAAACGGAAATCAAGCAAGAAAACATAAAACTTCTCCATAATGCTGTTATTTGGCAAACAATAACTGACCACGTGCAGGCCCTTATTAGAAAGATAACTTGTTAGAGCTTGTTTTCATTCCCTGGCACGGAAACTACATATAAATCATGAAAGAATAACCTAATAAGGGAATCCTGGATTTCTCCCCAACCTAGCAACAAGCAGATATAACAGTCAAAGCTATACAATTAGTCTTTGAGTTGTCCCCCTTTTATTGGTGTGACAAGTGACTTGTCTTTAGACTTATTTATTTCACCCAAAAATTTCTCATGGCGTCTAATGATGAAAGAATAAGGGAATTCTACGGCCTTCGACAAAGAAACCTATACAAACCAGCACATCCGTGTCCTGGATTTACACCCAACTAGAGCAACAACAAGAGATACAATAGTTAACACGATATAACTAGTCTATAATCTCTTTATTTATTTATTTATTTTCACAAGTGAATAGTAAGTAATCTCACTTTTTGAGTTTGTATAGATAAATTTGGAACAAGAATGTCCCCTGCTTAAGGACAGCATGCACAAATTGAGAAACGATCCAAATTTAAGAAAACAGTTAAAAAAGAGGAGTGATTACTCTTATTGATTCAATCATCAATTGTCCTGTCGCTAGAAGCACCAACCTAAATGGCTTCATACAGATTAGACACACTACTAAAAAGAACAAATCCTATAAGAATTGGCATAGATCAAAATTCAGTAATTAAGAACACAACAAACAAACAGTTACCTGCTTGGCTTTGTAGCCCAAGCGACGTGCTTTGTCAGGACGAGTAGGCCTAGTAACACGGACAATGGAGGGAAGCTGACGGTACTCCCAGCACCTCACCCTTTGCAAGAACCTCATCACATCAGACTGCTTCTTCCTCCATAACTCCGACACATAAGTGTAAGCACCTGCATTTCCGCAACAATACCAATATAGAAATTAATCCACACTCTCAAATCTAAAACCTTTTCTTTTATTGGTAAACGATGTGTATCCAGAAAAAAAAAATTGATGTGCATATAAATATAAGCATCAAGTGAGTACTGAGGAATATGTACAATATAGAAACACTACAGGTTTCGTAATGTGCTAAAAAAAAAATCGAACATGACTTCAAATCTAAAACCAGTTAAACAACTCATCTGCTCATAAAGATAAGCAATTATGTACTTAGCGCAGAAACCCACTTGAAACTTACACAATTAAACCAGATATGTTACATAACCGTTCACAAAAGAGAAGACCCATTTTCCAACATTCAGAGATTTACCGATTCAATGAAAAAAGGCACACACAAAAATAAAAGGAAAATGAGAGATTTTCGACATTTTGAGAACTTTACCCATTGAATCGCTTCTGGTGTGTCTCTTCTCCTCTAGGATGGGTTGTGGAGGGACTAGGGTTTTACAATGTTACCGTTTTTAAACGATGATTATGACAAAGGTCCTCAACTGGGCCTGTAGCTGGTTACTGGACCAAACACATTGTATGAATGGGAAGGATCTGGGCCTATCTTGTCAGTGGGTTGGGTTTACGGGGATTTGCATTTATACCCGCTTTTTGGGTCACGTTTTAACTTGTGTCCGCTTTGTAAAAAATTTGCAAGCGTACCCACTTTTTCACGTAATTTCAGCATACGGGACTGAAGTAGCAAAAACAATCACGCAAAACTTCAGCATTCTAGTAGACGGGCCTGTAATAGCAAAAATTGCTGAACCAAGTGTGCTGAAGTTTTTGTTTGTAATTGCTGAATTTAAACATAGTAGCTAAAGTGAGCAGATTGAGAGTTTGACACTTTTAGATAGACGTGAAATTAAAATCTCAAAGAACAAGCGTAAAATAGAGTGTGTTATGGAAATTTGTACCAAACTACCACTATTATGCTTAGCTCCACGGTGGGGGCTGATCGGGTCCAAGCCTGCACTACTATTGAGTAGCAAGGATGGTCGATGCAGTTTTACCCAACAAGGTCGGGATAGAATCCACAAGGAGTTAACTTGTTTGGAGTTAGGTTTATATCCAAGTAGAGATGCAGATTTTGCTCTTAATTGCACTTCCACAAATGGTTGGTTTGTTTTCTGCTTCTACTTCTATTCTATAGCATGCATTATTTGAAACTAAGTACAATGCTTTTGTTGTTGATTTTCAAGGGTTTAAAAGGACTAGGATAGTGACTTCCACCTAGGTGGATATCTAACGGGTAGCAAGAATCTAGGACAATCATGTGATTAATTGGGGTTGTAATATAGCTATCACACCCGGGTACTCACTCTATACATCTCGGTAGTTTGAGTGATTTTTTCCAATTTGGCTTTCTCAAGTCCAAATGGGTATTCATGCAATTTAAGTAATTTTAGCTCAAGTCGGGTACTATTATCTCTAGGTTTTACCCTTTAATTGGGGCTATCAATTTCTTGAGTTCACCCCAATTCCTTGTTAGTATAGTTTTCCTAGACTTACTCCCTCTTTCTCAAGTAGACTAAGTCATAAATGTATGAATCAGTGTTTTCAACCACTAATTCTATAGTTCTAGCAAGAACTAGACTAAATACTACTAACACATACACATTCAAGCCCTAAAATTCAAACCCATCAAATACCCACACTAGGATTGTGTGACAACCCTAGCTATGGGTTTAACTACTCATGAAAATAACAGAAATCAAAGATGAAATAAAAATAAAATCCATAATACTAAATTAAAAGATGAAAAGCTAATGTTAAAAGTTGAATCTAATACAAAATTTCCCAAAATGGAACTTGCAGCCGTCTCACATGCTCAGCAAAAACAAAACTTAACCTAAAAATGTCAAAAAGATCTATTTATACTAAGCTGAAATTTTCGGACAAAAATACCCTTGCAGAGGTTTTGCAGCCACGTAATTTTGACCGCAGCTGCACTCTTGCTTTCACGACCGCGTAATTCTAATTGCGGTTCGCTTTTCTTCAATCCTGGGTCTGGGTTGAACCTTGTTTTGTGCACTGTATACTTTCCACCACGTCCGCGTGAGAGGCATTCGCGACTGCGTAATTTAGACGTGGACCGCCCTTCTCACTTTTGCATCACTTGTGAACTCTCTCAATCTTGGAAACCGCGGTCCGCGGAATTCTAATCGAGGCCACAATGGTACTTTCGCGGCTGCCTCTTTCTGATGCGGTCTGCGTTAATATTTGTGGCAAAAAATAACCTCTCTAATTCTCCATTTCGTGGACTGCGTATTATGACCGCGTCCGCACTTTCGCGGCCGCACTTTTTTGTCACGGTCCGCGTTCCACAGCTCTTGGCTCAGTCTTGGTCTTTGTTCAAGTTTTTACTTCTTTATGAGTTGATCATGGCTACTTTGGCTCATTGTGAACAATCCCTGCAAGCAAGCATATTACATTAGTTTTCGGGATTATCTTTATGCATTTTAAGCCCAAAACACAAGTAAAAGAAAGCAAATAATGATTAAAATCCCCACTTATCAACTCCCCCAAACTTAAGCATTTGGTTGCCCTCAAGTAAATAAGGTAATTCCCACCTCCACTAAAACAAAACAAAAAGATATTTCAGCTACCCTAATGTGAATCAATCATGCATCAATTGGGACTAACAATTACCCTCAACACAAATGAATTATCAACAACACAAAAGCTTTTGAGAACCATAGTTCCAATGCGACACTAGAGCATCACGAGTTGACTGAATTCACCAAGGAAGCTCGCTCTATTACGTAGGTCATTGTGGAACCCAAACTCTTCCTCCTCTACTTTCCATAAGCAAATCTCACTTTAGATTGTAGCACTCAAAACAAGGATTGTGGAGAAGTACACTCATCTCTCTCAAGGGAATGTCACAAGTCCGGCTCTAAGTACCATAAGCTTGCCACTTATGTAAATCACCACTAATGTAAGCTCTCTCAACTCAAAAACATATAGGTCTTTTGCGGGAATGTAATGAAGGCTTTTGGATCAAGGTAGGACTTATTGGCATATGATGGTTTCATCTTTCCTTAAGCACTCCATTTTCTCATTTTGCTCACACTTTCTTGACTCTTTGAGTCATTTTCTTCTTCCTTAGGGGAACTAGAGAGACACACTGTCACTCTTTATTGCTCATGACGATCATTTTTCTCCTTTTCTAATCATTCTACGCCTTTCATCATTGCTTTCGTTGAATCCCTTCACTTTTCTATCTTATTCACTTTCTTTTTGACTTTTTGACTTTTCTTTCTTTTCTTTTTGCCTTCCCTTTTCTTCATTTTGTACCTTTTATCACTTTCATATTCCTTATCTCTCCCCCAAACTTATGATTTTGCCAATTGTGAATGCTAAGGAAAAATCGGGTGCCAAGAGAGGGTTATTATAGAACGGATAAAGGCTTGTATCGTGGTTATTGAAAGAAAAGAGCTTCGACTCAAAGGAGTTGACTAGGGATATCATATTGGTAGGCTACGAATGCTTTCAAGTATCAAATTGGATCAAGGAGAGCCTATAATCATTTCTCAAGTCGAGCTACACTTATAATTTTGCCTAGACAAACATTCAGGGCAAATTCTAGACTTATTAGCATGGGACTTGGACTTGCGATTCAATACCTCACCTCACAAGCTATTGGATTGTTAAAGAGAACAGAGTTGAGGGCCCACAACAACCCTAGCTAAGATTGAGCGTCACAAATGGCTCCAAGAAGCCACTCGATGATTGTTTAGTCAACACAAAAGTCTAAAGGTCACAACTAGAACTATTCTTTGCCAATCAACTTGTTTCTAACCATAAGGTCGAATGTAAATTTGTTAGGCCTAAGTGAAGCCTAGTTGAGACACTTTTATTCATTACTACTATTTACACCAAAACATAAAGAAAAACGGACTCAACCCCTTAAGAAGGTTATCACGCCATCCATCGTCGGGAAGAGCTACCCGGTTCACACAACACCCACCTTTGGAAAGAACCATGACATTAAGAAAATCAAAGTCTTATTGTTCTCATAAAATGTAAAAAGAATCTAACAACTTAAAAAGAAACTACTAGAGGAAATAAGAAGCTATGAATTACAATTACGAAAGAAGTTATGAAGTAAGCTACGGAAATCAAACTGAATATATACAACTTGAAGTAATGCGAATATATACATAAATGAATATGAATATGTACATCAAATGGTAAAAATATATACATACCAAAATGTGAAAGTAACTAATACATACATATCAAAATGTAAAAGTAACGAATATATACATACTAAAAGTAAAAATAAAGAGAAGCAAAGATAAAGAAAAATAGTATCATGGTTATTACATACCAATGTCACCAAATCATCACCAATCAAAATAGACCCTCCCCCCTCCCAAATAATAGATAGCATTATCCTCAATGCTAATATTAAAATAAGATCAGGGAAAGGGTTAGAGAGTAAAGAAAAATCTCTATGTGGTCTGTATCGGGTCCGACACATGAGTGGGGTCTTCAGACTACATAGGATCAGTAGCTCCCTCCGGGTCCTCTAACTAGATCTCCAAATCCTGTGACTGGGGGACCGCGGGGTTGCGGAGCATCTGGATCATCTCCTCAGCACTATGTGTAGTGGCAGCTGGCTCCTTAGATTGGCCAGCTGCTAGTGCCTTATGCTCTGCTGCCTGTGCTGCTAGGACTTGCTCCTCCATGAGCAAAACCAGTGGTATGTCTCCAGCAGAAGTAAACCTCTCTACCTCCTTCTTCAGCTGCTCTACTGACTCCTTTGAGGCCTGAGTCTTCTTCATCTTCTTCATTTGCTTGCCCAGATCCTTGATGGGCTTACCTTGTGTATCCAAAGTCTTCAGGATCGTCTTTTGGTTGTCCAGGAGCTTCTTCTGGTTGTCCAAAAGCTCATTCAATGAATCCTCCACTGATGGAGGTCCTAAAGTTGTGGTGGGACTGACTATGCTGCTACTGCACTAGATAAGACATACATTTTTTATGTAGCTGTCTGCATCCAGTTGTTGATGTAGGATAAAGTTTGAGAAACCCGCAGTACAGTCTGAGGGTAAGTGGAAGATGAGGGCACAAATAATGACACTGTGACAGATAGCCCAGATGAAGGAGGAGGCATGGCAGTAGAAGGACCCCCTGTTGTGGAAGGCTCTGACCCGGTGGACACTATCCTAGGCTCTTTAGACTGTCCAGTGGAGATAGCGGGTTTACCCTTTGCTTTAGGGTTGTTCAGTCCTTGGAGGTTGTACCAGGAGAAGAGATTTTTAGGCTTTGCCTTTGTGTCATAATTCTTATTCTCAACTCCTTGGTCCTTGAAATACATGGTGAGGAAGTTGGGGTAGGGGTAGGCTTTTCTTCCTTTTCAATTGCCTTTGTGATGTGATAGTACATGAGGTTCCCCACATTGATAGGATACCCCGCCATAATGGAGGCTATCAAGACTGCCTGGGTGAGTGGGAGAACATTATCGTGCTGACATGGGTACAGCCGGCTGCATACAAATGTGGACCACCCTTTGGCTTCAAAGTTGAGGGTGTTTCTAGCTATTGGGACTCCAGCTGTGAGCTATGCCGGTGTCGTCCCTAGGGCTAATATCTCCGCCAACCATGGACAAGCTGCTTCATCTAGTGCCATTTTCTCCAAGTATTGCACGACTTTCACATCCTCGAAACCAACACATTCATTCAACGTGTGTCCATCAAACCTGATCTTCAAATTCCAGACCTTTGTCACAGTGGTACCCTTTTTAATGTGGGCAACGTTTGCATAGAACTCTTCAAGGTATTCATTAGCATCCAGAACTTTGCTGGTGAAGAACTTCCACCCTTTTCTCTCCTGAAACTGCCTCTTGACATTTGGATTGTGGGGAAAGATGTCTCTCTCTATGAACTCTCTCTCAAGGGTGAGTGACCTTTGGGGCCACCATTCTCGGAACTTCAGATAAGCTATTTCGCCCACAAATCTATCGGCCCACACCAAGCCCATTAGGGACCCTTCTAGACTCTTCTTTGGAACAAAAAATAAATAAAAAGACCCTAAGGACCTAAGAGCAATTAGCACAAAAATACACACTTAGACCTAGACCTATATAATAGGGGTAACGCCTAATCAGCTAAGGGGGCTAACACCTAACGTCTGAAAGGACCTAAGAAAAAGCTAAAAAGCTAAGAAAAACCAAGAAAAAGATCCCCCGCGTTGTTTTTCTCCGGGGAATCTACACCCCATCGTTCTTCTTCTTCTTCTTTCAAACGAGCCTTTCCCATCGTTCATCTTCTTCCTCTCGATTTTGAAAAACCAGCGAACAAAAAACTCACTGACCCTTACGCCACTCAAAATAGCCAGTTAATTCCATTGCCAGAGAGGTTAAGTCGAAATTTGAGCTCGGCGGCGAGAGGTTCAGTCTGAGGTCGTGGTCGAAACTCATTGTTGAAGGTTCATGGTCCGGGTCCTTGGTCACGGTTGTTTTTTTGTACGTTAATTTGGATCTCCTCATCATTGTAAACGTTGGAAAATTTCAGCAATAGAACATCTTCATCTCTAAAAGGTTCACTCTCTTCTTAACCACTGTTTTCATTGCATTTCTTTCAACATGTTTCTATCTGATTTGTATATCATATTTTGGTTGTCTACCTTCAAGGATTCATTGTTCTAGGTTTTGTTTTATTCGATTTGAATGAGTACCGGTTGTTGATTGATTATTCTGTCCATTTTTGGCTCATGGAATTTGGAAAGTTGGTCGAATGAATATGTTGGTGTAGATAATGTCAATACGTTTGTCAAGTTATTGTCTTATCTGTTAAGTTTGGTTTTGGGATTTATTAAAATGCAAGTTTAATCAGTTATGGGTTGTCATTGTTTGTTTGAGAATTGGACAAGAATGGTCTACTTAATTGAAATGATGAATTTTGTGCCTTGAATTAAAGGTAGTAAGGAGAAAAATGGACGTTTGGTTGAGGGAAGCATAATTATGTAGAAAACTCAATTTCACGTGTTAGATTCTTTGGCCGTATAACAGGACTAATTCTTTACATTAACATTTCATTTTCATAAATCATGCCTTACACTAATTCTTAAATTTAGGAAATGAGTAATTCATAAACATCGTAGCTTGCTTTAGGCGCGATCAATAAAATTTTTATGGCTACAAGTACGGTTCCCGTGACGTAGTTGTAATGCCTAATTTCTAAAGTCCGGGTGTGCATTTCATATGACCCGGTTCTAATTTCCAACAAGGTTAAATAGAATGTGTCGTGACTCACGGGTGCATTTCATGTAGCATGGCTTGCGATGTGTGTTAAATAACCTTGAATTTTCCTAGAATTAATTAAAAGCGGTTAATAAGTTAAAATATACCATAGGTTAAAACATGGATTAAAATCAGATAATAGGCCAATAATAACAGTTGAGCGACCATGCTAAAACCACGGAACCCGAAAATGCCTATCATCTTCTCCCGGGTTAACAGAATTCCTTACCCGGATTTTTGTGTTCGCAGACTGTAAAATAGAGTCAATATTTCCTCGTTCGGGATTTAAAACCGGTAACTTGGGACACCCTAAATAATCCCAAGTGGCGACTTTGAATCTAAAAATAATCCCGTTTCGATTGTCACTTTAATTGGGAAAAAACTCCATTATATCCCCCTCAGGGTAGGAAAAAGGAGGTATGACAACTCTGGCGACTCAGCTGGGGACAAGAACCCAGAACTTCTGGTTCAGGGTTCAAGAATTCGAGCTTAGAATAATTGTTATATTTGGCTTTTATTTATTATCTTATTTTATTTACATGATTGGACCTAATGTGCTAAATGTCGCCTTTTTACCGCTTTGATATTGTTGGACTGTATATAAATTGTAACGAAACCCTATTCTATCTGAGTCTTCTAAATCATCTGGGAAGTGTGCACTTCGTATGACTTCTCTTTTGTTAGAGTCATTCCAATTTTAGAACGAGGTTCGGACAAGTTGCAAAGCCGGTGAAGCTTCTGTATTCCCGGTACGCTACCCCCCCTCGGCTCGAGCAGTCCGCTTGGGTAAGCCAGGTCTAGAACCAATAAACCCAGGTTTTTAAACCTAGAATAATAGCCTCATGCCGGATCCCTAGTAGGAACGTTTGCTTGCATCACGTGCATTTGACTTTGGGGACTCAACACAGGGGTTGGGTCCGTCTAGGACAGGTGTACCCAAAATAACAGACCATCTTGATGCATCCTATGTGCTACATGTTGCATTTCTTCAAGGGTAAAAGGGTCATTTGGCAGACCAAAGATAATTGAGGGCGAATGAAAAAGAAAAAAAAAAAGAAAAAAAGAGAGGATGAAGTGTAAAAAAAATAAAGCAAGTAGGGCTCAGTTTTGTTTTCTGTCACATTTTTGTTAAGAAAAGGACAAAAAAAAAGGAAAAATTCAAAAAGATTTTGCAATTTTTCATCATTTTTTGAAAATAAAAAAAAATTATTTCCTCTAAATTAGTTGTTTTTTTAATTCTTGCCCGTATCCAATCTGTCCGAACTACGCATACCTGATTCTCGTCTTTGGGGGCATGATACGTAGGCAACCCATATAGGGTCCAGTCTTCCTAGTGAGTCTTAGGTTCTTGGCTTTGCGGGGTCTTAGCCAAATCTTGCATTTTCAGCCACTTTTAGCCACATATGTTAATTTTAGAAAAATAGTCACAATCATGTCTTGCATGTGTCCAACAGGAAGGGTTATTGTCTCACATAGAGTTCGAGGTCTATTAAGATATTTGATTTTAATTTTCTCATACAGGTGTGTGTTTACTTACCGGAGTTTGAGCATAACAGATACCCCAGGATCACTGCATTCAGGAGCTACCCGGTGAGCCTTTTTATGTTTTTGAGTCAATTGTTCATGTTTTACTTTCTAGTCTTGTATAGTAGTATTCAATCATTTAGTTGATTTTTGAGTCTTTCATAGTCTAGTTAAGTTTGTCAGTCTTTATTTCCTATTTTGTATTTAAAAAATGTATTATAAATCACAAATAAAAAAAGGAGAATATTTTGCATTTTTATATTTTCGTTAGAATTTTTCTTTAGAAATACTACTCCTAGAAATTAAAAAAAAAAGAGAAATTTTGAGGTGCTTGTTCCTTTAGGCAATTAATAGTTAGAACTTAAAATAAAAATTGTGTTTATATTTCCTTTAGTACATTAAGACTAAAAATTAAAAAACAAGGAATTTTCTTTTAGTACTTCTTTAAAAGTTTTCTTTAAGATAACATTTCCAAAAATCCAAAAAGATTTTTTTTGAGGTTCTTCTTTGGGAAATTAATGAAAAATGAATACAAAAAAAATTCTTTTTATTTTCACTAGAACTTTAGGATATTGAACATAGAAGAAAAAAAACATGCTTTATATGTTGTTTATCTTTAGAGTTTCTTCCTTAGGTAATCAAAAACTGAAATCCAAAAATAATTTTTTATCATATTCATTTCTCGTTTTGAAATCTTTTTTCAGGGATATCAAATGAAAATTCAAAATATTTTTCTTTGGTTTATTCTTTAGATTTTCTTCCTAAAAAAAGGAATCAAAAAATATTTTTCTCTTGTAGGGTTTTTCCTTAATAATTTCTCATAGAGTATCTGTTTAAAAAAAAGGAAAAATATATGCTTGTTTAAGCTTGAGTTTAGAATACGATATAGAACGCTAAGTCTAGAAAATTCAAAAAAAAAGGTTTTGCTTCTTTTATTTCTCTTTTCTCATCGGATTTTTCATTAAGGTAAAAAAAGAAAAAAAAATGAGAACATTAGTTTGTTTACTTTATTCCCGATCTTCCCGAACTACACAAAGATCTGATTCATGCGGCGTCATGATACGTAGGCAACCTACATAGGGTTCGATCGAATAATTTTTATTTTATTAAAAGAAAAAGGAAAAAGAAGGAAACCAAAAAAGAAAAAAAGAAAGAAAAAAAGGGTGAAATTATGGGATGTGAGAAATGAGAGGGAAAAAAAGAGCGATAATCAGAAAGAAAAAAATGAAGGAAAATGAGCAAGCCAAGAAGTGCTAGAAAAGAAAGAAAAGAGAAGATTGAAATGAACAAAATTGGGATGATGCCAAGTGATCTTGTGACCCCAGAAGTCATTCTAGAACCGTTAATTGTTGCTAGGTCCATTGCACTCAATTGATATTTTTAGCTGTTAAATGCCCTAATGCTAACAGGATGTCCCCATTTTGTTCCTTTTGTTATCTTCATTGAGCAGAAGGGTAGTTGGTTTGTGGTTCTTAAGTAATTCATCCATACAACACAAGGTCAAAGAGCAAGGTAGCCATGGCTAGCAAAGACTTGGACACAAGGGTTATTGATCCATTTAAGGGAATTGTTGAATCAGAATCTGAGTTGAAAGAAGTGGTCTTAAGGTTGAAAGGACAGATGACCGAAATATACCAAGCCTGGATTAGTGGGTGTCCTCCGCCATCAGTTCCCACTAACTACACTGAAAACCTTGTCGCCATTCCACCACTGTCACAAGTCCAGGATATCTCTCCACAACCTTTTCACACTCCACCCCCCAGAACCACCTCATATCCCGCTCCTTTGATCACTCATGTTTTTGTAGCTCATCCACCTGCTACCTTTCCTCGATTATCTAGCGAGATTGTGTTCAAAATACCCGATGCCCAATACTATGCTCCAGAACCAATTTTCAAGGTCTCGGGTCCATACTATTACGCTCCTCATTTTGAGCCTCCCGGTGAGATTGCAAAGCCTGCTAAGATAGTGGAGCAAGATGAGATATCCAGAAAGCTGAAAGGGTTTAAGATGCCAAAGTTTAATTTGTACGATAGGCGTGGAGATCCAGTAGCCCATCTGAGGGGTTATTTCAATGAAATGAGAAGTGTTGGTGGGAAAGATAAGTTGTTGATGGAGTATTTCAGTGAGAGCTTGTCTGGGGCAGCTTTGGAATGGCATACTCGTCAAGATGTCGTTAAGTGGCATACATAGGATGACATGGCTCAAGATTTTGTGCGACACTTTCAGTACAATATAGACACTGTCCCAGACCGCTCCTCCCTATATCAGATAGAAAAGAAACCCAAGGAAAGTTTTAGGGAATTTTGTTTCAGATGAATGAACAAGTTGCTCGGGACAGTCCTCCCATTGATAGAAAAGATGTTGCTGAGCGCCGCCAACGACAAGATCTAGTGGGCATTCCTTCTAAATGCTTTCAGCCTTAATACTGACCCCATGAACATCCCCAAGCTCCACATAATCCACCCCATTATTATCCTCTGAACAACATCCGGCCATCTGTCCAACCACTAGGTCACTCCCTAAGGCGAGCACCAGCATCCCAAAATTCTCGTGCACCTTCACAACATTTTCGAGCATCCAACAGTCCTAGAAAACTGGGGCATGGAGGGAAACAAAGGCAAAAAGATAATTTCACGCCCATCAGAGAATCCTACACAAACTTGTTTGAAATGTTAAAACATTCTAGCCTGATTGAGCCGCTCCTCGGCTATACGCCGAACCCATATGCAAAAGGTTTTGATCCTACTGTACGGTGTATGTACCACTCTAATGTCCAACGTCATAGCATTGAAGATTGTCGTGCTTTGAAAAAGGAAATAGAAAGAATGATTCAAGAAGGGATAATTGTGATCCAGGACAGTGACACCCAACATATCGCGCATAATCCTTTACTTGCACATGATGATACACACTTTGTGGGGATGATGCGTGGTGACAGAGAGCATGAGAATTCTCTAGGGAACTTGCTGACTAAAGTTAATGATATTGAAATTGGCAATGGTCTTGGTAATATTGATGTGGAACTCAATGGCTAAGATGCCGAGCTTGGTAATTGGAAAGACACTCCTTTCTTGGCTAGCCAGGGAGGAGTCTTGGTGGTTCATTTTGTTGTCATTTCTGTTGTCCGGGTTATTTCAAGGTTGTAATCCAGATATTGTCTTGTAACTCAAACCCTTCTATCCTTTTACTTTGCCTAGTTCCTTTAGTCGTAGTAACTCATTTAGTGTTATCTAGGTTTGTTACAAGGTTGTACCCCGATTTATTTTGCTTGTCTTGTTGTTCAAACCCTTTTACCATCTGTCTAATGCAATTTTCTATTTTCTGTTATTTCTAATCATCTCTTGTTTAGTTCTCATCTCCTTTTATAGTTCTTTTCATGCTGGCTCTAGTGACATGACATGCACGAATAATTCTAGGCCTGGTCTTAAAAGTTAGTTTAATCACAAAGCAATGAAATAATTTTGAAGATGATAGGGACACTTGAGGGAAATAGGTACTGTGAGCACGTAATTTTTGCCCTATATGAATTACTCCTATAAATTCAAAACAAAATAATTTCTTTCAGTGTTTGCAATTTCGTGGATTTTTGTGACATTTTCTGTTAATTGTTTGCATTTTTGTTTGTGCATTTTAATTAGTGAAAAATACAAAATGTGCATATGCATTTAGGAGTTAATTTTGCATTTTAGGAATTACTTAGTCATTAATTTTATAAAATGGAAAAGACTCAAAAATAGTTTATTTTAGTTTTAATTTTGAATTTAGGGTAGTTTGTCCTTTAATTTGGTTTAGTTAATAATAGTAATTAGGAGTTAATTGTTTTATAAATTGTTATTTAGGTTTTTTATTTTAATTTTGAAGAAGAAAAAAAGAAAAGAGAAAAGGAAAAGGAATTTTGGATAATTTGTCTTAAAATGAAAATGGAATAAATGAGACTAGAAATTGGGCCAAATTTTGGTACTCAGCCCAAACCGATTCCTCTCCCCAAGCCAAACAAAACCCACCCTATCTGAGCCCAAACCCATTCCCCAACCCGGCTAGCCCCCTCCCCTCCCAAACGGCGTAGTTGTGGGGCAAAACTACGTCATTCACCCGTTACCCTCCATTAAACGACTAACCCTTCCTCCTATTTTCATTAATCCCCATCTCCTGAGCCTTAAACCTAATCCCCTCTCTGAAATCACCACCCTTTTCCACCATAGCTCCGCTGTCTAAAAATCGCCTCACGGCGGCGGAACACTTCCAAATCCATCCAAATTTCGACTAGACAACCCCCATCGTCCCCTCTTTTATGTCCTGCCACCATTTTTTCCAAAAGACCACTGGATTTTTCCGAATTTCAGATCAAAGATTAAAAATCCAAGCTTTCTTCTTTTTGCCTAAAATTTCCGGATTACATCCTCCGTTCGTGTTAAAACCAGCATGAATTCCTCAGTTTTCATCAAAAAGGGGGCCATTTCATGTCAAGAACGCCCTTTCCCTTGTTTCTGACCCGATTTCAGACACTCAGCCTCAAACGACCCAATTTCTTCAAGATCCCGCCTCGTTCCTTTCCTGGCTCGTGATGAGAATTACGGCACGAATTATTAGCTATGAACAAAAGTTCGACTAATATTCGTGTTGCAATTCTCGCCATTTGGTCAAGCTTTTGAATTCGCTGGAGTTTCGATGTCGGGTCAGCCTCGTCTTTGAGGATTCTGAAGTTTAAAATGGATTGCATAGGTATTTTTGGGACTATGGATATCACATGAGTGCAATTTGAAGTTTAAATCTGGAATGTGATGAAATCTGATGCTATTTGTTACTGAGCTTCATTTCTCCTTCTTTCAACTTCATGCACAACATGTAATACTTAGCTTTAGAAAGATTCGACTTAGTATACTTATCAATGAATATAATGAAATCAAAATCTAGAACATGTTAGTTTATTAAGTATTGTCCTCTTATGTTTTTATCAAACTCTGTAGTCAATTTGGATTTCTTTGTCCTGTTTGCTCATTGCTGTCTTTACCTGTTGAATCTGGTTGGTACTAGTGGGTAAATTATGAGTTTAGCTCCTTTGGTTTACATGAGTTAGCCTCGAAATAATTTCAGTCAAGTTGTATGTGTTACATCTGTGTTAGTTCAGCTGAAGTCAGTGGTTCGTTTGGTGTTGATTTCTTGATTGTGAGCTTTACCAATAAAGGCTAAAATATAACCTCTCCTTTGGAGTATAGATCAGTAAATGTTCTCCATTTCCCTGTCATTTTGAGGATAGGCATGATGTTGGTTATAAGTGACAATGGTAACGAATGATAGATAACAAGAGGGATTATTGTATGACTAGAGATCAATTGACGTTAAATATGCTTTGGTGTTTGTGTAAAAGACGATCAATATTTGTTTCGATTTTCATGCTACAATATAATTTTGCAACTATGAATTTGAATGCCTTGAGGTTTTGTGCCATGTGAGGACTCGATCTTGAGTCTCCAATTCGTTGAAGCTGGTCCATTCTCAAGCTTGGGCTCTCTTTTTGGGCCCGGCGTGGGCTGTTGTGAGATTGGCATTTTTAGGCAGTCTTGCACTTTGTAGGATATTGAGCCTCACGCTAGACCCAAGTTTTAAGTACACCGTATCTCGTTTTATTGTGAGTCCACCGTTTAATGAATTAAGTTTGAATTCTTAAGTACAAGGGTAATGTGAAGTCCTTTAGGTTTTTCCTTAATCAACTATTCCCTTTAAAATTGGGAGTGAGGTGCGCCGTGCCAAATAAAATCTTAAAATGCACGACCCTCACTTAATTACTTTTGTTTATCCTTAGAAATAGAGGCATGCCATTTAGCGAAATTCCATGGCCCTCGCAAAGTGCAAACGCGTAGTTGCTTTAGGCGCGTATTTTAATAATCTACTTTCCTAAACTCGGGTGCACACTTATGTGACCCAAATCCAAATCTCAACGATATTCAAATATGTCAAAAACCACGGGTGCATTTATGTGACGTGGTTCGAGACGTGTTTTAATAGCGTTGTAATTTTCTTTAAAAAATGAATAAAAGCGGTTAAAACTAAAATTTGCACATAGGTTCATAATTGTTTAAAATTAGATAATTAAGCCGAATATAACAGTTGAGCGACCGTGCTAGAACCATGGAACTCGGGAATGCCTAACACCTTCTCCCGAGTTAACAGAATTCCTTACTCGGATTTCTGGTTCGCGGACTGTTAAACAGAGTCAAGCTTTTCCTCGATTCGGGATTCAACTGGTGACTTGGGACACCATAAATCTCCCAAGTGGCGACTCTGAATATTTTAATAATAAATTCCGTTTCTATTGTCCTTTAATTGGAAAAACTCCTTTATACCCTCCCGGGGTGTAGGAAAAAGGAGGTGTGATAGGTACAACTTTGGACATTTTGAGAACATTTGAAGCCCAAACCATGTGAAACTGGGGCAGATAATTTGGGAAGTTAATAGGGTGACAAGAATTCGTTAAAGGAGAGTACATCCCGGACAATTTGAAGCAAGCAACTTTGAGTTCAAGTGCATCTCAAGTTACAAGGTAAAGTCACGAAAGTTTTCTCCGAATTGACGGAGGATATCCATTGTGAAGAGGGAATCACCCAACAGAGGTTCTGTACATGAAAAAGTGCTAAAGAAAAGTGGAAGGCATATCAATGATATCAATGTTGAAGCCGTAAAAGAAATATTGTGCATGATCTTCAATTTTTATCCTCAATTGCATGTGTGGTACTTGGCATTTTCAGGGGTTGGGAGGCCCTCTTTCAGCTACCCAAACACTTATACCATTCGATACCCTTTTGAACCTATACTGATTTCTTTGACCTCCCCTCTTTTGGAATCAAGTTAAAGTCACACGGAAAAAAAAAGTTCATGTTCCCATAGGTTTTATTTTAGAATATTCATTCCAAAAGGAAAAATTCAAAAAAAGAAGAAGAGAAAAATAGAGATAAAGAAAAAAAAGGAAAAAAAAAAGAAAAAAAGAAGGAAAAAGAAAAATGAAAATAGTAACAAAAAATAGTCTTGTGAACTACATTTGACCTGATTCTTGTCACCACAAGATACATAGGCAGCCTTACGGGTCGGTCATACCAAATAAAATATTTCATAATCCCACGAAGTCGAGAGTGGGGCAGTCTTTCTTAGAAATTCCATCTCACAAAGAAAATGAAAAAAAAGAATCAAATTCCCTTGTTATAGAAATTGGGGCAAGATTGTTAGAATGGATTCCAAAAGTTGTAAATAAATTAACCCCGTTGTTTTAGTTATTTTGAGCTTTTATGATATTCTTTCTTTCTAACCCTGTCCAAAAGCCGCATTACAATCCAAAAAAGACCTCCCAAATAATCTTTGAGAGTGCTGAGTTTAGACATGCCAAGGGTATATGATGTTTTTAGTATGGTTAATGCCTTGTCATCTGCAGAATCAGAGGAAATAAGAAGAAAAGAACAAAATGAGAGAGTCTTATTGGTGAAAACCTTCACAAGCACCATAAGGTGACGGTGTGTTGAGAGAAAGAACAAAATGAGAGAGGCTGGATGGTGAAAACCCTTCGGGCACTACAAGTCGAATAAGGATCGTGAATCAGATTGGATAATCAGAACATTGAAGCCCAGTTTCACGGTTTAGGGGTATAACAAGAGTTGAACATCAGACTTGCTTGACAGATTCGGCCACTTAATCCAAATGTGCATGTCATGGTCATTAGAGTTGGTTTCCACATCTGATAAGTTTCTACTTTATAGTTTTCTTGTTAGGAATCATCTCTTTCCATTGTCCTTTACTCTGTTCCTTTTGTCTTGTTTACTTCCTCTTCCCGAGTCTGTTTGGTCAGAACAAGTGAGAATAACTTCAAAATTTGCCAAAAGCTTTCCAATTGCACAAGACGGGATCTGGCTAGCACATCAAAATGGCATAAGTCAGGAAAGAACAGCATGCACACTAAGTTGGCAACCATCAACGTGTTTTGGGATTCATGTGAAATACGAAAGTTCGGTATATGTCAATTCATGAGCATAATGCAACAGATAGAGGGCTTGGGTTTGAACGAATCAGAGGTATTTTCTGTGATAAGGTTGACCGAGAAAGTGGTTAACCAATAACAAGCAAAGTCTTCCAAGTGGAAATCAAAGCTATCATGGCAAGTGAAGGAGCAATAGACCTCAAGGCCAAGGCCAGGAAAGAACATCAAGCACATCGAGTTGGTAAAATCAACGTGCTTTGGGTTTCATGTAAAACACAAAGGTTCAGTATATGTCAATGCATGAGCACAATGCAACAGATGAATGGTATTAGGTTTGAACGGATCAAGGGTATTCTGTGATAAAGGTGATAGAGAAAAATGGTCAGTCAATAAACAGGCAAGGTCTGTCGAGTTGAAACCAAAGTTACTATGGGAAGTGAAGGAGCAATCTCCTTCAAAGTTCAAGGCCACAAACCAACTACCATGTTTAAATTCACAAATTTTCTTTGATTGAAATAGGGGCAGAAAATTTTGTTTGTTCCGGAGAAACCCTCCGTTAGGAAAGCAGGTACTAGACAGGTTCATTAGTGAATTCCAATACCTTCCTGGATAACAGGATTTGGTAAGTTTTGAGACCCTCGCAAATGACAAGGTCAGACGAGAGGGCTACTTTTGGGAAGTGTAATTTTGCATCTAAGCTTTTCACTTTTGAGATAAGGTTTGGTTTGAAATTTTCAAGATAAAGGATTTTAGTTTAGAATTTGTTCTACTCACAGATGCTCCCAATATCAAACTGGGGCAGAAAAATTTCTTTTGTTTGTCTGTTTAATTGTAATCGGGTTCAAAGAAAAGCAGCAGTCTCAGAGGAGTCAGTTTGAGTTCGGCAATCAGGCAACCACCTGGAGAACAAAGGGAAAACAACAGTTTCAGAGGAGTCAGTTCGAGTTGGAAATCAGGCACCCACCTGGAGAACAAAGAGAAGCAGTTCAAGTTTCGAGGAAAAACAGCGCAAGTGTTGGTAATCAGGAGCCCACCTGGAGAACAAAGGAAAGCAGCAATGATCAAAGGAAGATAGCAATCAGGAGCCCACTTGGAGAACGAAGGGAAGCAACAATGTTCAAAGGAAGACAACAATCAGGAGCCCACCTGGAGAACGAAGGGAAGCAACGAGGTTCAAAGGAGTTCAGCAATCAGGATCCCACCTGAAGAACAAAGGGAAGCAGTTCAAGTTTCGAAGAAAAACAACGCAAGTGTTGGTAATCAAGAGCTCACCTGGAGAACGAAAGGAAGCAGCAATGTTCAAAGGAAGATAGCAATCAGGAGCCCGCCTGGAGAACAAAAGGAAGCAGTTCAAGTTTCAAGGAAAAGCAGTGCAAGTGTTCAGCAATTAGGAGCCCACCTGGAGAACAAAGGGAAAACAACAAGGTTCAAAGGAGTTCAGCAATCAAGAGCCCACCTGGAGAACAAAGGGAAGCAATTCAAGTTTCAAGGAAAAGCAGTGCAAGAGTTCAGCAATCAGGAGCCTACCTGAAGAATAAAGGGAAGCAGCAAGGTTCAAAGGAGTTCAACAATCAGGAGCCCACCTGGAGAACCAAAGGGAAAGCAGCAACATTCAAAGGAGTTCAGCAATCAGGAGTCCACCTGGAGAACAAAGGGAAGCAGTTCAAGTTTCAAGGAAAAGCAGTGCAAGTGTTCAGCAATCAGGAGCCCACCTGGAGAACAAAGGGAAAGCAACAAGGTTCAAAGGAGTTCAGCAATCAGGAGCCCGCCTGGAGAACAAAAGGAAGCAGTTCAAGTTTCAAGGAAAAGCAGTGCAAGTGTTCAGCAATTAGGATCCCACCTGGAGAACAAAGGGAAAACAACAAGGTTCAAAGGAGTTCAGCAATCAAGAGCCCACCTGGAGAACAAAGGGAAGCAGTTCAAGTTTTGAGGAAAAGTAGCGCAAGTGTTGGTAATCAAGAGCACACCTGGAGAACAAAGGGAAGCAGCAAGGTTCAAAGGAGTTCAGCAATCAGGAGCCCACCTGGAGAACAAAGGGAAGCATCAGTGTTCAAAGGAAGACAACAATTAGGAGCCCACCTGGAGAACAAAGGGAAAGCAGCAAGTTTCGAAGGACGACAGGTTGAGTATTGGCAATCAGGCGCCTACCTGGAGAATAAGAGAATTCACTTTAGAATAAATTCAAGTCAGCAACAAAAAAAGCTCGCGGCAAGATTTCGAGTCAATAGTCTGAGGTGATCAACAGAAGTTAGTCACAATAAAGAAAAAAAAGAGAAATGCAAGAAGTTAATCTAAATGCAGAAGTTGATGAAAGATATGGGCTGCTCAAGACATGGTCGAGGTCACAAGCACTGCATGCCTGGTCTTGATCCGAAAAGCTGAAGAAGGATGAACTAGCACCTGCAACTAGCAAGCGTCAAGGTTCAAATCTAAAGTCTGCATGAAGAACCACTCAAGACTCAAGATCAAGATTCAAAATACTTATAGATAGGAATCTTGTAACTCGTAGTTGATAGGATTAGCTAGTCTTTTTCATGTTTTGATTTTTAATGTAATAACAGGACCACGGACCGGAACCTCGGCGGAACGACACCTCGACCGGCTCTCCACCTCGGTATACTCCATCATCTCACTCACCTCTGAACTACAAGTGGCTTGATTCCTTTATAGCCAATGATATGTAGGCAGCTCAAATACCAGGGCTCGGTCACATTCCCCTTTTCTCTTAGTTTTGGTCTCCTTAAAGAAAGGTCGGGTCAAAAAACCTGTCTAGTCGTTCTTTGTCCGAAAACTCTTCGCGTTTCCAGTCAAAGAGGGGCAGCTGTAGACATGTGATTTTTGACCCTCCCCAAGATTTTTGATATTTTAGCACGTAAATATTTAATTTGGGCCTAATATAGCTATTTCAACTCATTTTTACTCTTTTACTTTATTTTATTACAAGAAAAGGAAAATTACAAAAAAAGAGTTTCATTAATGTTTTGTAGTCATTTATAATCTTGAAAAATACCAAAAATAGTTTTGTTTTAATATTCAGTCTCATTTTAATAGTTATTTTACTCAAGTAGGTTCAATTAATAAAAGAGATCGTATTTTAGTCTCGTTCGCGGGGAAAGAATAAAACTTGGGCTCGAGCAACGCATTTTTAGGCCTAATTTTGGACCTAGCCCATAATTCCCAAGCCCATTAAGTCCAATATCCAATACCCATTAAGCTAACCCTAGGGACCCTTCTAAACTCTTCTTTGGAACAAAAAATAAATAAAAAGACCCTAAGGACCTAAGAGCAATTAGCGCAAAAATACACATTTAGACCTAGACCTATATAATAGGGGTAACGCCTAATCAGCTAACGGGGCTAACACCTAACGCCTTAAAGGACCTAAGAAAAAGCTGAAAAAGCTAAGAAAAACCAAGAAAAAGATCCCCCATGTCGTTTTTCTCCAGGGAACCTACACCCCATCGTTCTTCTTCTTCTTTCAAACGAGCCTTTCCCATCGTTCATCTTCTTCCTCTCGATTTTGAAAAACTAGCGAACAATAAACTCACTGACCCTTACCCCACTCAAAATAGCCAACAAATTCCATTGCCAGAGAGGTTAAGTCGAAATTTGAGCTCGCCGGCAAGAGGTTCAGTCCGAGGTCGTGGTCGAAACTCGTTGTTGAAGGTTCATGATCCGGGTTCTTGGTCACAGTTGTTTTTTTGTACGTTAATTTGGATCTCCTCATCATTGTAAACGTTGGAAAATTTCAGCAATAGAAGATCTTCATCTCTAAAAGGTTCACTCTTTTCTTAACCACTGTTTTCATTGCATTTCTTTCAACATGTTTCTATTTGATCTGTATATCATATTTTGGTTGTCTACCTTCAAGGATTCATTGTTCTAGGTTTTGTTTTATTCGATTTGAATGAGTACCGGTTGTTGATTGATTATTCTGTCCATTTTTGGCTCATGGAATTTTGGAAAGTTGGTCGAATGAATATGTTGGTGTAGATAATGTCAATACGTTTGTCAAGTTATTGTCTTATCTGTTAAGTTTGGTTTTGGGCTTTATTAAAATGCAAGTTTAATCAGTTATGGGTTGTCATTATTTGTTTGAGAATTGGATAAGAATGGTCTACTGAATTGAAATGATGAATTTTGTGCCTTGAATTAAAGGCAGTAAGGAGAAAAATGGACGTTTGGTTGAGGGAAGCATAATTATGTAGAAAACTCAATTTCACGTGTTAGATTCTTTGACCGTATAACACGACTAATTCTTTACTTTAGCATTTCGTTTCCATAAATCATGCCTTACGCTAATTCTTAAATTTAGGAAATGAGTAATTCATAAACATCGTAGCTTGTTTTAGGCGCGATCAATAAAATTGTCATGGCTACGGGTACGGTTACCGTGACGTACTTGTGATGCCTAATTTCTAAAGTTCGGGTGTGCATTTCATGTGACCCGGTTCTAATTTCCAACAAGGTTAAATAGAATGTGTCGTGAGTCACGGGTACATTTCATGTAGCGTGGCTTGCGATGTGTTTTAAATAACCTTGAATTTTCCTAAAATTAATTAAAAGCGGTTAATAAGTTAAAATATACCATAGGTTAAAACATGGATTAAAATCAGATAATAGGCCAATAATAACAGTTGAGCGACCATGCTAAAATCACGGAACCCGGGAATGCCTAACATCTTCTCCCGGGTTAACAGAATTCCTTACCCGGATTTCTGTGTTCGCGGACTGTAAAACAGAGTCAATATTTCCTCGATTCGGGATTTAAAATCGGTAACTTGGGACACCCTAAATTATCCCAATTGGCGACTCTGAATCTAAAAATAATCCCGTTTCGATTGTCACTTTAATTGGAAAAAAATTCTCTTATATCCCTCTCGGGGTAGGAAAAAGGAGGTGTGACATTAGTCTTTCCTTTACCCGTGCCTCGGGAGGGTTCTACCCTCCCTTTAGATGTATCACATCTGCCTCTGGAACGGACCATTGTCTGCAGCATACAAGCAATAAAATATAGTTAGAAAAAGGACTTCAAGCATATGTTAAACAAAATACATATAAAATGCAGCACTACTTCTCAGTACAAGGCACCGCGGACCGCGTAAAAGTGAGCACGGTCGCGAAATGCCCATCGCGGACCGCAGAAAGTGAACTTGAGATTTAGACTACTAACACTCTGATCTTGGACAAACGCGGACGGCGAAAAATTAGACGCAACTGCCAACGATCAACCGGGGGCCGTAAAAAAGTGAACGCGGCCGCAAAAACAATTAACAAATTCTGAGAATTTCAAAGGCACGGATCGCAAAAAATCAGACGCGGCCGCAATGGACCAACCGCGGACCTCGTAAAAGTGATCGCAACCGTGAAATTATATTAATACTCAGTAATTAAAAGCTAGGGTATCACAGACTGCGAAAAACTGAACGCAGCTGCATACCCTAACACGGTCCGCAGAAAATTGACCATGGCCGTGAAATTCACAAAAGACTGGTACTGACGAACATTTTAGCCTAGGGTTTTCACTAATTACTTAAGAATAGTAGAAATTGATCATGCAAAGTTATTCACCCCAGCCCCCATTAGGCATACAAACACTACCCACACGTACTTGAGCAACAATTAAGCATTAATTAAGATTATGGCATATATCTAACGCTAACTAAAAAGAAAAATTAAAACAAAGAGAAAAGAAAAGAAAAAGATAAAATCAAATCATGGAATTGAACATACCAGTTATAAAGTTTTAGTAGGAAATGAACTCTTGATTAGAATGAGGTGAAATTGAGAGCTGGAGAAGAGGAACAATGCTTTTTGTGCGGTGAAATGTTAGGAGTCGAAAAGTATAAAATGATTAAGGAGCCCCTATTTATACTTAGCAACTTTTGGAACCCACTGCCTTACCTGAGCGCGGCTGCGAAATTCTATCGCGGTCCACCTTTTGTTACCTGATGAAGAACAACCTCATACATGGGCGCGGTCCGCGGAATAATGGACGCAGCCGCGAAATACACCGCGGACTGCCAAAATATGTACGCGGTCGTGAAATCTGAAGGATATTTGATAGTCCAACTTCAGAGAGTTGGCATTTTGCTCTTTTCAATTATGCGTCCGCGGACAAAAAAGGTGCGGCCGCAAAATGCTCATACGGATCGCAAAATTTTGAGCGCGGTCCACGAATTTCCAACACTTAGCCAAATTCTTCCTGTCAACTTTCTGCACTGCACAACCAATTCCTACATACACTTCATAACCAATTAGTCCAAAACAATGTATAATCTAAGAAGAAAATCAAAATAAAGAAACACATGGGTTGCCTCCCAAGAAGCGCCTGATTTAACGTCGCGGCATGACGCATGTTACCATCATTCACTTGAAATGAACCAATGCCACAACGTGGCCTTCCTCAAACGTACCAAGGTAGTGCTTCACTCGATGCCCATTGACTCTAAAGATCTCACCATTCTTGTTTTTCAAATCTAGAGCACCAAAGGGAGTTACATGCACCACTTCAAAGCGACCACTCCATTTTGTAGCTTTCCTGGAAACATTCGTAACCGAGAGTTGAATAAAAGAACAAGGTCACCTTCTTTGAATTCTTTGTTCCGGATATACTTATCATGTAGGTACTTCATCTTGTCCTTATACAATGACGAACTGGAGTAATCATTGAACTGAAACTCATCAAGTTCATTCAATTGCTCCACGCGAAGATTGGCAGTTACATCCCACTCTAGGTTCAACTTCTTCAACGCCACATGGCCTTATGCTCTAATTCCAACAGGAGGTGACATGCTTTACCAAATACCAACCGATATGGAGACATACCAATTGGAATCTTGTAAGCTGTTTTATAGGCCCATAAAGCATCGTCAAGTTTTCTTGACCAATCAGTCCGGTTTGCATTGACAGTCTTGGATAGAATAATCTTGATCTCCCTGTTGGAGACCTCAACCTGCCCACTTGCCTAGGGGTGATAGGAAGTTTACACCATGTGAGTGACACCATACTTGGAGAGTAAAGTGTCAAAGGCATTGTTGCAAAAATGAGAACCCCCACCACTAATGACGGCCCTTGGGGTGCTGAACCTTGTGAATATGTTTTTCTTCAAGAAGGCTACCACACTCCGTGCTTCATTGTTGGGAAAATCCATAACGTCAACCCACTTGGAGAGATAATCCACAACAACAAGAATATAAGTGTTCCCACATGAACTCACAAATGAACCCATAAAGTTGATACCCCACACATCGCAAATGTCGATCTCAAGGATGGTAGTGAGAGGCATCGCTTTCTTCTTGGAAATTCCACCGGCTCTTTGACACTCATCACATCACTGAACTAGCTCGCTAGCATCTTTGTACAAGGTAGGCAAATAGAATCCACAACTTAGGACCTTTGTAGCAGTTCTCACCCCACCTTGGTGACCACCATAAGGCAAGGAATGGCAAGCTTTAAGAATACCCAATTGCTCTTCTTCTGGAACACATCTCCGGATAACACCATCAGTGCAAATTTTGAAAATATAAGGCTCGTCCCAATAATAATCCAAGCAATCTCGTTTAAGCTTCTTCTTTTGGTTTAAAAAGAACTCATTTGGGACAATTCCACTCACAAGATAGTCAGCCACATCGGCAAACCAAGGCATTGTCGCGCCCCTTTTTTCCATCCCCTTTTTGACGGGGGAAGAGGTCTGGGTTTCGACATTCACGGGGTGTAATGACTCATTTACTTTTGGGAATTCGGTATTTGAAGAGTCACCACCTAACGGATTATGGTGCATTAGGGCACCTAGAGATATTAACTCTTGAGTTGGTCTGCATTACCAGAGATTAGGGTAAGGGCTCGAAGTAACCTCGAGGGGAAGATGTTAGGCACCCCTCTTGGTCCACAACTGTGGGTCCCGGCCAAACTTATATTCACAAATTAGTCCATATAAATAGTTAAATCAAATAAGTTGCAAGTAAAACACATTAGATAACTCGAGTGACAAGATAAAGGTTTGAACAAGTTGTAAAAACGAAAGTTTAAATAAAGAGAGAGGTTTTGGTAAAGAGGGGTCCTAGGTTGTTTTTCCTATAGGATCACCCCACACAATGTCCGGTAAATACTCCTCAATAAGGGGCTATACGTGACATTAACGTGTAGTCATCATATCCCATGTCTACCTTTCCCATCCCCTTATTGGTTATGCAAAGCGGGTGTTTGGTCAATGATTCCTATTACGTGCTGCTACCCGTCCCTTCTTAATGATCCCTGAGGGAGTTAGGACCTCTACCTATAGGTAGTTCTAGATGTACCCCTAAGGTTTTATAAAAGCGAAAAATCTAAGGAGACACTCAAAACATTTAGGACTTTCACACATAATGAGAGCAATTAAGAGGCCCAAATTTCCTCCTCAAACAAACATACAAAGCAACACGACTCAAACACAGTTAAGGTCTTATTAATCGATGTCCTAAAGCAGGATATCTAAGTGAAGATTCAGAAACAGACAAAACCTTTTATACTCAGAATTTATACCCTAGTGATTGCCTAGGGACTCTTTTTAAACCCTGTTAGAATCAGAAACGTTAAGCGACGTAGACAGCTTCAGGGAAATGCAGTTTTTGAAAACGCCCTAAGGCTTGCCTATATGCAGAACACTGGTATCTATGTTAATGTAGAAACAAACAGGTTTTTGAAATAGACTCCTTTAATACCTATAGGCATGATATCCAATGAGATTGAGGCAATTTTGAAAGAACTTGTTTCAGGAAATGTTTAACACTTAATAAGACCAGTTTTTTAAAAAATGAACTAGGTGTAATGAATTTGATTCATTAGGCTAAATTAAATTATCAGACAGAATTGCAAGTGGAGATCCCTATAGGCTTGATATCTAGGCAGATTACTGATTTTAATCGATTTACAACAACAAACAGGAATACTCATTAGAACTGAATCGGAATTGAGTCCTATAGGCATGACATCTACTGATTTAAGACATGATTGTTTTGAACCTATAAACATGGTTTCTAACATGACAAAATGCAAAACCTTATGAACATGATTTCTATTTGATGCAAACAAACTTAGAAGTGAAATGCTATTTGCATGATTTCTATTTAGGCATATCAATCAGATTTAAGAGAGCAAACCTATGAGCATGTTTTCTATTTATGCAAGTAGTCAGACTTTTAAAAATAATATCCTAAGAGTAGGATCTCTACCCGTATTATCCTAGAAAGTATTCATCTACCCACCCTTTTACTAGATACCCCAAATATCTGTTTACAAATTATTACAGACCAATGAATGAATTACATAAGTAAAATAGAAAAATCAAGAAGCTATTCTATAGGGAGCCTTCAATTAGGCCCGAGTCTCTCAAAGCCTCCAATGGTCTCATAAGCCTCAATTCCATAGACAAATTAGAGTCTAGGTGCATTAAAGTTCCCTAAGGGTCTCAAGTACCCCGGACAATGCTTACACCTAGACTTAGCAACCAAGAGTTGAACTAGTGTAGTGTGGAAAGGCCAGCCTCAGTATGCTAGAGTTTAGAGGGCTCTCAAGAGGATCCTAAGGCAGTACACATACTAGAGGGGGCAAAACTTATTGACTAAGAGTAAAGTAAAAGTGTAGGACAAAAGTTGAAAAAGGTTTATTAAGGACTGTATTAGAAAGTCTGTTTTAAAAGCAATTAGTAAAGCAACAGAGATTGTTTGGAAAAGAAGTTGGAGTAGTAAACAAAGCTCAAACACCTTAAGATAGGATCACATACAACTAGTTTATAAAATCCAAATGAATTCAGTAGTCACATAAGGGTCATTGGGTTTGGGACACATAGACATTTGGCTGCAAACACATAACCCAGCAAGGGTCTTAGGACTGGTTTAGACATGCTAAAAAATAGTTGACACTGGCATAGTTACAAACCAGTCATGAAGAACACATACACATGGAGGGGTGATCGGGATTTAGAGATTCATAGGATGGTAAGTACACAATAAGTAAAAGACAATTGGAAAGACATGCTTTGAAACACACATAAGGGAATACACTAATCTAAAGGAAGGGGAAGACAATAACATGCTAATAATGTAACTTAACTACAAGTTTCACAACAGAACCACAAGTAGAAGCAAACTAGAAATAAGAGAAACTGAAATAATAAGAGAAGCATGTTGTTGTTGGAGCTTTAAATTAAAACTAGGGCATACCAGTGAAGAGAAAAGTAAGCAGAATGAGAGAACAAGAGAGCACAAATGATTAGCTTTGGCTTGCAGCCGGCTAACAGTAGCAAATAACACAAGAGAGAGAGAGCAGGGATTTTTAGTAAGAGAGGTAGTTTTTGAACCTAAGTGTTCGTGTATGTTAATGAAAGACTTAGGGTATTTATATTTGAAAATAGGTAGTAAAAATAATGTAATAATCATAGTGTCATAAATTGAGGAACTCAGAATCAATCAATTAGAAAATCAAGGAAGTACTCCCTTAAGTTAAGGGAGTTAATTCAAACGGTAAGAAACAACAGCATATAAGGCAAGAAAAGAAAATTAGTACATGACTAATTAAAGAAAGAATCAAGATTTAGTAAGCATAGGGTAGTCAATTAGGACTAGGTTCAGAAAAACCCCAATTAAGGAATGATTCAGCAAGAACCAAGTACCACAACAAATAAGGTAATGAAATTAGTCAATTTAAACAGACGAGTAGAATTTTAGGGGTTTTAAAGAAAACCTTTCAATCGAACCATCAAATAAGGGAATCAGAATCAAATCAAGAGAGGGTCATGATTCTATATTGCAACATATAAATAGAGAAGAACGAATAGACGTAGCAAATAGGTAAGGTCAGCCATATCGACAGAAACAAGCAAGAGATGAACAAATCAGGATGAATAACAATCACACATAGGTGACACAAATAGGCTAAAGACTCAGTAGAAAACCCATTCGAAGCATGGTATCCGACAGAAATTTTAACAAGATCAAGTAGTCATGCTAACACACTTAACAAAATAAAGAGGATCTAAGAAATTAGGGCTTTTAACAGAGCCGAGTTGAAAAAGCATTAAGAACATGAAATCTGTCAAGGTAAGCAAGGAAAGAGGTTTAATCATAAAGAAAAATCGGTTAAAACAAGCGTAGAAGAAACTCCGAGAAATCCTAATTTTTAAAGAAAGTAAAACGATGTAAAGTTGAGAATCTTTCAGAAGAAGTTTGAGAATAGTGCAAAATATAGGAAGAAACGCACTTAAAGCGTTAAAAATAGCACGGATCTAAGAGATTCAAACAAGAGTTAGGGTTTCAAAGGAAACCCAAATAGAAACAAAAGAACCTGTTGTAAACTTCACAGATCGTAGAATATATGGTGTGATTTTGCCCAAAATCACATCGGAGAAGCCATGAACAACAAAAATAGAAACCCTAGATCCAAATCGGCATGGACCAGGACCCTTGAAGGACTCAGAGATGATGAGCAAGGTGATGGAAGACCCATTGGAGGCTTGGGGTTGAAAGGTGGTCGCCGGAGATGACCGGAGAAGGAGGCAGCGGTTGAAGAATGATTAGGGTTAGGTTGAGAGAGAAGAGAGACGAAAGCATCTGAAGGCGGTGGGGGTTTGGAAATGAGTAGGGTTAGGGGGTCATTTAGGAATTAAAAAGGAAAGGGCGTGTGTGGACCATTGATCTGGGAGATCAAAGGTCAGGATTCAACCGGGTAGGTGGGTTTCGGGTTTGGGTAGGTGTTTATTTGGGTTTGGATCAGGTTAATTGGGTAGGAGATTGGGCTGGGGAGGGGTCCGATTTGGGCTACAATTGAAAGCCAAATCTGGCTATTATTTAAATAGCCATGTTCCTTATTTTAATTTATAATAAATAATAGGTAATTTTTGGAAAATAATTTAATGTGCCAAAATAATTTAAAATACATAATTATCATTTTAAAAATATAGGGACTAATGTTACGCATAAAATATAATTATACCTTAAAATGAGCAAACATTGTAATTATATGCAATTTAGCTTAAAAAAAATACTAAATGTAATTATAAAAATACATAAAAATTATATTAGCCATATTTTGGCATAAGTATAGAAATCAAATAAATAAATTATCATAAAAATAATTTTGGAAATAATTATTGGAGATTGTATGAATAAAAGGGGGGAAAATAAATCAATTTAAACCCTTAAAATTATGGGAAAAATTATAAAAACCTTGTGCATGCTTATATATGCATATATATATATATATATATGCTATTTTGAAGGTATTTATGCATATTTAAAATATATAGGGAAAAATTGGGTATCAACAGCTGCCCATCTTTACCTGGGAAAGATGAAAGAGTTTTCGGGTAAAGAAATGATGGCCAATTTTGACCGGATGGGATGCTTTGAAAGACAGAGGCCGAGCTCCAGTTTTCAAGTTGCCTACATATCTCTGGTTTTTTTACGAATCAGGCCATGTGTAGTTCTGGATTCACCTGCGGAGTATGCCGATGAAATTATTGTAAGAACGGACATGAGATGTGGAAGAGGCATGATGAGCGGTTAAGGCTCGGGACGATCAGAGGGAACTGGAGCGAGATCGCTCCTACTAAGATAGCGGTTGGACCATGAAGGTTGTCTTCGGACGGTTAAAGATGATGTCCTTGGACCATGACGCCCTAGGCCATGAATTGTTTAATGAGGGATTGACAGGTCATGAAATAATGTTCTCGGGCCATGAAAATGGTGCCTCCGAACCATGACGCCTTTGAATAATGATATGCAAATTTGAGATATCCTAAGGCCATGACATGGTGTCTTCCGGCTATGAAGATGGCGCCTTTAGACTATGACTCCTTTGGACAGATTGGCGATATTTCAGCCCATGATATGCAATAATATGATGTGACAAGACAAGGCTTAGTCTTGCGGGGTAGAGGACAGGGCTTAGCCCGATTGAAAAGCAGGTAGATAGTAGTAGAAAATAGAGCAAACGGGGAGGCAAAGATTAGCCTCATGCAAATATGGAGTCAAGGCTTAGACTCACGTAGGTATGGAGGTAAGGATCAGCCTCATGCAAATATGGAGTTCGGGATTAGACTCATGCAGGTATGGAGTCAAGGATCAGCCTTATGCAGATATGGAGTCAAGGATTAGACTCATGCAAGATTTGAGACAGGGCTTAGTCTCATGCAGAGAGAAGGCAATGCTTAGCCTTATGCAAATATGGAGTTCGGGACTAGACTCATGCAAATGGGGAGTGAGAGGTTAGACTCATGCAAATGTGGAGTCAAAGATTAGACTCATGCAAATGTTGAGTCAGAGATTAGACTCATGCAAATATGGAGTCAGGGCTTAGACTCATGCAAATGTGGAGTCAGGGATTAGACTCATGCAAATATGGAGTCAGGGCTTATACTCATGCAAATGTGGAGTCAGGAATTAGACTCATGCAAATGTGGAGTCAAGGGTTAGACTCATGCAAATGTGGAGTCAGAGATTAGACTCATGCAAATATGGAGTCAGAGATTAGACTCATGCAAAGAGAAAATAACATATAAGGGTAGAGTATATCTTAGCTAGGATATGTTCAGCGTCTAACATCCGGATGGATGATGAATTTGCTTTGTGTACAAATGATATCGTCTAATGTGCCTGCATTCAAAGAAAAATCATAAGTTTCATGAGGGGAGGTTGGTTCTTGCTTCGTCTGCCGGCCTTGCTTTGCTCCACTCTGGAAGCCCCCTTCGAGTTCCCCTAGGTAGCACCTAACTATTATGAAAAATAGAATTTTTGAAAAATATGCATTCATTGATAAAATAGGATTGTTTTGGAAGCGTATTGATATATCAAGTAACTTTTGATGAACTAGCGACTGTGACACATTTCAAAGGCATTGCAACTCTCTTATGTTGAAATTTTGAGGGTCCTCCTCAAAATTCTGCCCCAGTTTGGTAGATGATTTTTAACCACTTACGGATGGCGGACCTTGCTGAATCTTCTTCGAAATTTTGGGAATCCTTCTCAAAATTCTGCCCTAGTTCTTGACTAATGACTGACTTCCTATCATGTGATGGCGCTGGCTGGACTTGTCCCAGAATTTTGATGACCCTCATCAAAATTCTGCCCTAGTTTCTGATTCTGGGGGAAAATGAAAAATTTATTATGATATGACCGAACCCATAAGGCTGCCTACGTATCCCCTCTTAAACGGGAATCAGGTCAAGCGTAGTTCAATTACATCAGAAAAGAAAATGTGAAATAATCTAGGCATAGTATCTCTTGACTGCATCTGAATTGATTGGTTTTGGCCAGATCTCTCCATCCATCTCTGCAAGTATGAGTGCTCCTCCTGTTAGTGCCCTGTGAACCATATACGGACCTTGCCAGTTGGGAAAGAATTTCCCTTTAGCTTCATCTTAATGTGGGAAGATCTTCTTCAATACCAGCTGCCCTGGTGCAAACTGTCTTGGTTTGACCCTTTTGTTGAAAGCTCTGTACATTCTGTTCTGATACAGTTGGCTGTGACATATTGCGTTCATTCTCTTTCTATCGATAAGGGCCAATTGCTCATAGCGACTTCTTATCCATTCCGTATCGCTAAGTTCAGCTTCCTGTATGACTCTTAAAGAAGGAATCTCTACCTCGGCTGGGATGACAACCTCGGTACCATAAACCAGCATGTAGGGGGTTACCTCGGTTGACATGCGAACTATGGTGCGGTACCCTAGCAGAGCAAAGGGTAATTTCTCATGCCACTGCTTGTGATTCTATACCATTTTCCTTAGTATCTTCTTAATGTTTTTGTTGGCAGCTTCTACGGCTCCATTCATCTGAGGTCTGTAGGCGGTGGAATTCTTGTGCTTGACTTTGAAAGTTTCACATATAGCTTTCATAAGATCATTGTTGAGGTTGGTGGCATTGTCAGTAATAATGGATTCAGGAACTCCGAATTGGCAGACAATACGATCCTTGACAAAATCTGCGATGACTTTCTTTGTTACAGCTTTGTAAGATGCAGTTTCTACCCATTTTGTGAAGTAATCAATGGCTACCAGAATAAACCGGTGTGCGTTTGAAGCCATGGGCTCAATTGGACCAATAACATCCATTCCCCAAGCGGCGAATGGCCAAGGTGAGCTTGTTGTATTGAGCTCGTTTGGTGTCACTTTTATCATGTCGGCATGCACTTGGCATTGAAAGCATTTGCAGACATACTGAATACAATCCATCTCCATGGTCATCCAAAAGTAACCTGCCCTGAGTATTTTCTTGGCAAGAATGAAGCCATTCATGTGCGGACCGCAGGTCCCAGCATGCACATCCTCAAGTAGCTTAGAAGATTCTTTTACGTCGACACATCTTAGTAAACCCAAATCCAGAGTTCTCCTGTACAAGTTCCCTCCGCTGTGGAAGAAGTGATTTGACAATCTTCGGAGCGTGCATTCCTGAGTGTGATTTGCATGCTCCAGGTATTCTCCTTTGGATAAGTACTCCTTGATGTCATAGAACCAAGGCTTTTCGTCTACTTCTTCCTTGACATGAGTACAATATGCTGGCTGATTATGGATCCTTATTGGAATGAGATTAATATAGTTCTTATCTGGATGATGTATCATTGATGACAAGGTGGCTAATGCGTCGGCGAACTCATTCTGAATTTTGGGCACATGTCGTAATTCTATCTTCGTGAACCTCCTTTTCAATTCCTGCACATGGTGCAGATATGGTAATATCTTGGAATTCTTGGTAGCCCATTCTCCTTGCACCTGGTGCACAAGCAAATCTGAATCGCCGATCACCAACAACTCCTGAATGTTCATGTCGACTGCCATGTTGAGCCCTAGTATGCATGCCTCATATTCTGCCATGTTATTAGTGTAGAGAAATATGAGTTTAGCAGATACCGGATAATGCTGACCCGTTTCTGATACCAAAACTGCTCCAATGCCTACTCCTTTGAAATTTGCGACTCCATCAAAGAACAACCTCCAACCGTCATATGCTTCCGTAATGTCTTCTCCTGCGAATGATACCTCTTCATAAGGAAAATACGTTTTCAAGGGTTCGTATTCTCCTCCCACCGTATTTTCAGCGAGGTGATCTGCCAATGCTTTTCCCTTGACTACATTTTGAGTTACATAGACGATGTCGAACTCACTTAGTAGTATCTGCCATTTAGCCAACTTCCTAGTAGGCATGGGCTTCTAAAATATGTACTTTAGAGGATCCATCCTAGATATGAGGTAGGTAGTGTAGGCACAGAAATAATTCCTCAACTTCTGGGTTGTCCAGGTCAAAGCACAGCAAGTGCGTTCAAGCAGAGAATACCGTGCTTCATAAGGTATGAATTTCTTACTCAGGTAATATATGGCTTGCTCCTTTCTTCGTGTCTCATCATGTTGTCCCAAATACATCTGAAGGCTCCATCTAACACAGATAGATAAAGTAGTAAAGGTCATTTTGGTTCTGGCGGGACCAGAAGTGGCGGTGTGGACAGGTATTCCTTGATCTTGTCAAAAGCTTTCTGACAATCCTCGGTCCAACTTGTCTCGGCATCTTTCCTCAACATCTTGAAGATGGGTTCACATATTATGGTGGACTGTGCTATGAATTGACTGATGTAGTTGAGCCATCCCAGGAAGCTCATTACGTCCTTTTTGCTTTTGGGTGGTGGTAACTCCTAAATAGCTTTGACTTTAGTCAGATCTAGCTCGATCCCTTGGCGAATGACAATGAATCCCAATAACTTTCCTGCAGGAATCCCGAATGTACACTTTGCGAGGTTCAACTTTAAATTGTACCTCCTGAGCCTGTCGAAGAATTCCCTCAAGTCTGCTATGTGATCTGCGGCCCTCTTGGATTTGATAATGACGCCGTCCATATATACCTCTATCTTCTTATGTATCATATAATGAAAGATGGTTGGCATGGACCTCATGTAAATAGCCCCAACATTCTTTATACCGAACGATATCATCTTGTAACAGTATACACCACAAGGCATAATAAAAGTTGTCTTCTTGGCATCTTCTTCATCCATCTAGATCTGATGATAACCTGTGAAGAAATCTACAAAGGATTGGAGTTCATGCTTGGCGCAGTTATTGATCAGGATGTTTATATTTGGCAGTGGAAAGTCGTCTTTGGGACTTGCTCTGTTTAAATCCCGATAATCAACACATACCCTAACATTCCCGTCCTTCTTCAGAACTGGCATGATGTTAGCTAACCAGGTTGGGTATTCAACCACCCTGAGAACTTTGGCTTTGATCTTCTTGGTAACTTCCTACTTGATATTCAAACTCATGTCTGGTTTGAATTTTCTGAGTTTCTGCTTTACTGGAGGTCACATGGGATTGGTAGGCAACTTGTGAGCTACTGTAGATGTGCTCAAACCGGTCATATCATCATACGACCATGCGAAGATATCCTCATATTCCTTTAGAAAACGGATGTACTCTTCCTTTTCTATTGGTGACAAATGAATGCTGATGCGGGTCTCTTTGGCGGTCTCGACATTTCCCAAATTTACTGCTTCTGTTTCGTCCAAGTTGGATTTAGGCTTGTTCTCAAAATTCTCAACTTCCTAGACAATTTCCTCGGGTATCTCATCTTCTTCCTCTGAGTCACTATTCTCATGTTGTGTTGCCTCATTACATGTCACAGTCACTGGTTCATCGGGGAAAGTAATAATAACACTGTAGAAGGAAAAAATATAAAAATAGTAATGAATAATGGTAAAGGACAAATGCATTTGATTAAAACTAAGAAAATTGTTCAAACAAAGCTTGGCTCAGTGGATCGAGCATTTATTTTGAAACAAAGAAATCTTAAAACAAAATTGCTGGAAATTTAAAATGCCTAGAATGGCTATAAATTCTGCCAAGCTACCCAGGGACTCGGCGGGCTCGGGATGGTGTGGCGGTCCAGTTTCTAAGAACAACTCCCTTTGCCACAGTCTGAATGGAGAAGCCTTCTTCCTCTTCCTCCTCAATTATGGCACTGCAGTCCATATACTCATCTTCCAAGAACAGGTCCTTCAGCAGCTAGTGCTTCTTCTTCCGTAGTTCCCCATATTGTGTCAGCCTGATGGAAAGCTTGTTCCAAACAGGGTACCGGTTGCTTAAGAGGGTAATATGGTCCATGCCATAGAGGCGACCACTCCCTGTACTCTTGCCATGTATACTGGTATCCGAGCCCAAAGGTGGTACCATGGGTTTTCAGCCGTATCAGCTTGGTGATACCCTTAAGGTTCTTTCCCAACCTTTTGCCGGGTTAATATCCGGACCATGCTAGTATGCTTTCTATTTTTTTACTCCACCACTTATCCTTCTCGATGGCATTGACCCGTTCAATGTGATGGTAGGTTTCCCCTCCTAGCCCCCTTCTATGTCCAATGGTCGGTATGGTTTGACTAGTGTAGATGGGGTTACTCCCATCTCTATGAATGATTACCTCTTTATGGTTCCATTCGAATTTTACGACCTGATGTAGTATGGAGGGCATGGCTCCAGCAACATGGATCCACGGGCTGCCCAACAAAAGATTATATGAGGCTGGTATGTCAAGCACTTGGAATTCAACGTCGAACCAGGTTGGCCTCATCTGCAAGCAAAGGTTGATCTCCCCAATCGTGGCCCTCTGGGACCCATCGAAAGCTTTCACATTCATGCTTCCGATCCGTATTTCATGGAAATCTTTATCCAACCTTTTCAGGGTGTCTAACGGACAAATGTTTAGACTCAAACCTCCATCAACCAGGACCCTAACAATAAACTTATCTTCAAATTGTACCATAATGTGCAATGCTCGATTGTGATTCAGACCTTTGGGCGGCAACTCATCTTCGTGGAAGATAATCTTATGGCTCTCCAGCACCTGACCGACCATGTTGGCCATTTCTCCACCGGTGATATTATTGGGTACATAAGCCTCGCTCAGTACTTTCATCAAGACGCTCTTGTGTGCCTCTGAATTCTGTAATAGCGACAGGATAGATATCTGAGCAGGGACTTTGTTCAGGTGATTAACAATAGAATACTCTTTCGCATGTACTTTTTGCCATAGATCATCCAGCCCGGTCTCAATGACAGGTTGCATAGCAGTGGCATCCTTACTTGAACCTCCCAGGTGTTCAGGCGTGTAGACTCTTCCAGTTCTAGTCACCCCTTGTGCGGCATCAAATTCCCCTATCTTAGTCTTCCCTTTTCGCCGAGCCTCGACGACATAATCCCAGGGTATCATTTTTGAGTTGAATGGGGGTGTGGTTGACACCGTCACAGTAAAAAGTGTGACCACTTCTACTTCAAATGGAGCGGAGGTGGCTACGGGTGGAGCTACTTCCACCTCGAATGGAATTGATGCAGTTACCTCAACGTCAATAGGTGCCTGAGTCTGAACCACGATAAGAGTGACTGTAACTGCAACCTTAAAGTCATCACCTTCTCGGATAAGCCTGATTGACCTCTCAGGGTCCCATTCCTCATTTGTTTCTATAGCATGTACACCGTCACCTCTATGATCAGGGAGGGGATTGTTACAGACATTAGGTGTGGCTTCCTTCGCTTGTATGACCTTGTTGTCAATGAGTGTCTGGATCTTATCCTTCAATTTTCGGCACTCAGCAGTGGTATGCCCTTTCATACCGGAGTGGTATGCACATGTTTTGTTCGGATTGACCTATTGGGATAGATTTTCTAGTGCCACAACGGGAATAGGAGTGACGTAACTTGCGGCCTTTAACCTTTCATACAATTGGTCGATGGGCTCAGCAATAGCGGTGTATTGTCTAGGTGGCTTGCGGTAGAAATTGGGTCTTGGTCTTAGATAATTTTGGCGGGTTGGTAGTGATTGGAAGTGAGATGGTTGGGAATTGTAGGTATGATGGACAGTGGCTGGTTAAGAATATCTAAGAGATGAGGGTTGATATGTAGGTGATGATGCTTGATATGTGGGTGGAGGTGTTTGATATGTGGGTGGAGGTGTTTGATATGTGAGTGGAGTTTTTGGGCCCTGGGCCACCATTACTGCCCCAACATCTCTTTTCTTCGATATGCCACTTGATTGGAGTGCCTTATTCGTAGCTTGCAGTGCCTTAAAATTTGTTACCATCCCGCTATTGATTCCTTCCTCGATCCTTTCCTCGAGTTTGATGATATCAGAGAATTTGTGATTTTCGATGACCATCAGTCTCTCGTAATATTGTGGATCCTGTGCTCTGACGAAGAATTTATTCATTTGTTCTTCGTCCAAAACGGGCCTAACCATGGCGGCTTCCGACCTCCAACGAGTAGTATATTCACGGAAAGTTTCAGCAGGTTTCTTTTTGAGATTCTGAATGTAGAAGACATCCGATGGATTTTCTGTGTTGAACCTAAATCGGTCCATGAAATCTGACGCCATGCTCACCCAATTTGACTATTTCTTAGGATTCTGGCTGATATACCAAGACAAAGCGTCCCCAGTAAGGCTCCTCATGAAGAGCTTCATCCGAATCTTTTCATATTTTCCAACCCCGACTAGCTTATCACAGTAGGTCCTTAGGTAAACCCTGGGATCACCTGTTCCATGGAACATTTCGAACTTGGGAGGTTTTTATTCCTCCAGCAATTCCACATCGGGCTATATGCACAGATCTTCATAGTTCAAACCTTCTATTCCTCTATCGCCTTCAACACCTTGAACTCGGCTTGTTAATTTCTTGAGTTCTTCGGCCATGTTCTTAATGAGCAGGTCCTTTTCGGAGGATTCCGGTGTACAGGATATTGGCTGGGTAGAATGTGGTGTAGTTTCCACGTATATGGGGTTGCTCTGATGAGTGCCAGGGACTTGGGTGTAGTGATGGTTATTGGTGGAGTTTTGTGGATCGGGAATGAGTGGCGGTGTATTTTGAGGGGTGTGGTAAGTGGTGGTTGGTGGGTATGGAATTGGCTGATGATGTTGTTGTTGTGGAGTTGGTACCAATAATGGATTGATATTTTAAGGTGAAGTTGCGTATTGACTTGGTACGGTAGGATTTTGTGGTTGTTGGTTTTGTGTATTCTGAGGAGGCGTTGGATTCTTTGTGTTTTCTTGGTGGATATCAGGGACGTTGAGGGTGAGTGACAAGTTTGCCAAATTGCGGACCTGCTCAAGTTCTCCTTGTAGTTCTAGTATCTTTTGTTCAAGTCTTAAAACCAGGTCATTCGGGGTCGGACTACTACAGCCATTAGAAGTCTCTGCATTCTCAATGTTTTCCTTTCAGATTCCACTTAAGTTGTTCATCTTTGATTTCCCTCTGCTTTTTGGTTGCTTGGAGGAGGAGGAGGTGGAGGGCCTCTAGAACTGGTATGATATGCTGACGAGGCCAGTATGGATGAACCAACCTATGGGGATGAGAATAATAATAAAAAATAAACAAAATAAAAAGGTAACAAGTTAGTGGGGATCCTGAAATGTTTTCAATATTTACAGACATATTACGAAATATAAACTCGTATCCTAATTTGGGAGCCTCATTGTGCCCGAGGTAGACCTAGCGACAAATAAATTTGGAGAACTTCAAATGCCAATAAATGCTTTATTTCATAATATAAAAGTACGAATCCAAAAACGACAATAATAATAAAACAAGTCACTACGGGCACTTGGCGTTATTACATTTTAAGAAAAACAAGTAAATCTAATCTATTTGGTCCCAGAAGGACCTTCCCCAGATTCGATATTCCGGACACCATCAAACAGATCTCCCATTTCGCACAGTCCCAGCAGCAAGTAGGCTCGGGCCAAATGTCCTCCCTCGGCTCCTTCAGCATTCTGATAGTTTTCAATCCTTTTTATGACTTTGCCCTCTAGCTTCACTATTCCTTTCTCCAGGTATTCTAGTTTCCTGTTGTAAGTGACCACCATCTCTTTCCATTCCTCAATCAACTTCACGTTCCTCTCATGTATCTCCCGATGCTCATTCTCAGAGTCGTGGACTCTCTTGCGCAGCCTGTTGTATTTGACTTGAGGTTCAGCTTCCTCGTCTATGATTTTGTTCCCTCGACCAGTCCCCGGTATCACCGTTCCTTTTAGATTGTCCTCTAACCATGTAGGGTAGAGAGGCTCTCACCCCACGTGATATCTGTCTGGCTCAACAGTGCTTTTCTCCACATTGATTTTGCAGCGCCACATGTGCTGGGCTTGGCACTTGTAAGGTATGTCATCGTCTTGGAAATCTGCCCTGAAGTGACTCATGTTGATGACCCATGGTACAACCTGTTTTCTGCCTTCTTGCCTCATAACTCGCATAGGGACATATGGATATATCCCTCTTAACCCGATCAACACCAAATGCGGAGCATCCCTGGACCTAATAATGAACTCGTCCATTGGAAACCATTCAACCATCCACTTCACCTGTCCCTAGGTTAGATTGTCGAAGAACTCTACCCATTCACTAGCACTTTTCGGCTGAGCAAATCTTTCCGGAATATAGGTCATCTGCTTAGGGTGATGGAAAGCAATGTGATCGTTCCAAGCCCTTCGCAAAAATTCTTGGCGATAGTGACCCTTTTGGAGATGCTCCAACAACCATAACTGCATCAATAAGTTGCAAGCCTCGAAATGCTTGACCCCTCTCTTACAGCGCTCCAGGGCCTGTAGATGTCAGCTATGATCATGGGGACTATGGTATATGTTTGTCCATTAATCCCTTCCATCAAAGTTTTGGCGACCATGGCCAACCTAGTGTGGATTCTTCCCCTTTTCATTGGGAACACTACAAGCCCTAGAAAGCACACAATGAACACGAACACTCTACGGTTGATGTGACCCAGTGAAGTGAGGGTGATCTCATCATGATAAGTGCGGAAAGACTTGCTATGGCTATACCTCTCGTGGAGATATTCGAAAGGTATGTAGGAATCCTTCAGGCACACTGGGTCGACATTCTTTTTTAGCCCCATCATCTTCAAAAATCCCCTGCCCGTACGGTGTTTCGGCAGCGAAAGCCCAGAACTGTCCCAAGTAAACCCTGCAAGTCCTTCTAGTTCCTCTAGAAGCAGTGTCATTTCTATGTCACCGAAGCGGAACACAACTCTTTCACTATCCCAGAATAGGGTAGCAGCCTCGATCAATTTGTTGTTAGGTTCAATATCTAGCAGGGATGGAAAGTTACCCAGGTACTTATTCACATGCTTCTTGTCACTTGAGGAAAGTTCTTCCCACCAATCTAGCAACAATGGAGGGATATTGCTAACCATACCGAATATGGGGACCTTGTGCCTCATTTTCTGCAAAATAAAAAGGGTTAGGCCTTACCCCTATCAGACTCAACTATTTATACATTTATGATCCGCATATCGACATTTAGTCCTCCAAATTAATGCACAGAATGTGGTTGCGTCCGTTGGGACTATGGAAAACCCGATGGACTTTGGATAAGGCTTATCTTAAAGGATCATTATGTGGACAACATAACTGACCCGTCTAGGTTTGACCATGATGCATGCACAATTTAAACAGAGTAAGGTTTCTATGTGGTTTTAGATTGGTACCCTCAAGCGGACAACTTGAGGGGGAAGGCACGGAACCGTCGACTACACCGCTGATCGACTGGTTTTACCGCAAATAAGCCTTTTCGAATTTAAGGGTAATAAATAGGAAGAGCGCAACCACTCATTAAAGCGTTGCTATGGGATTTGATACGCACGAGTGGAATATGATGTGGAGCATGATTTATGCAGCAATTAATAACATGTAGGCAAGTATTTTCACGTAGGAAAAATATAAAAATACTGCATTTAAATAATTGAAAAGACAGTTACAGAAAAAGGAAAACAAAGAGACAAGTCAGTTTTCAGGGTAATAAAGAAATCATAAATGCTTGAAAAAAAGACTGCTAAACTCAAATAAGAGAGAAGGGTACGGGATAAACATGCTTGGACTAATTTGTAAAAGACAAGTTTGTTATGGTAAGAGCCTAAAAATATCCCCAGCAGAGTTTTCATGCTGTCGCGCCCCCTATTTCCTCCCCTTTTTGACGGGGGAAAAGGTCCAGGTTTCGACATTCACGAGGTGTAATGACTCATTTCCTTAAGGGAATTGGGTATTTGAAGAGTCGCCACTTAACGGATTATGGTGCGTTAGGACACCTAGAGCGATTAACTCTTGAGTTGGTTTGCATTACCAGAGATTAGGGTAAGGGCTCGAAGTATCCTCGAGGGGAAGGTGTTAGTCACCCCTCTTGGTCCACAACTGTGGATCCCGGCCGAACTTATATTCACAAATTAGTCCATATAAACAGTTAAATAAAATAAGTTTCAAGTAAAGCACATTAGATAACTCGAGTGACAAGATAAATGTTTGAACAAGTTGTAAACAAAAGTTTAAATAAAGAGAGAGGTTTTGGTAAAGAGGGGTCCTAGGTTGTTTATCCTATAGGATCACCCCACACAATATCCGGTAAACACTCCTCAATGAGGGGATACACGTGACATTAACGCGTAGTCATCATATCCCATGTCTACCCTTTCCATTCCCTTATTGGTCATGCAAAGCGAGTGTTTGGTCAATGATTCCTATTGCATGCTGCTACCTGTCCCTTCTTAACGATTCCAGAGGGAGTTAGGACCTCTACCTATAGGTAGTTCTAGACGTACCTCTAAGATTTTAGAAAGGCGAAAACTCTAAGGTGACAGTCAAAACATTTAGGACTTTCACACATAATGGGAGCAATTAAGAGGCCCAAAGTTTCCTTCTCAAACAAACATACAAAGCAGCACGACTCAAACATAGTTAAGGTTTTATTAATTGATGTCCTAAAGCAGGATATCTAAGTGAAGATGTAGAAACAGACAAAACCTTTTATACTCAGAAGTTACACCCTAGTGATTGCCTAGGGACTCTTTTTAAAAGCCTGTTAGAATCAAAAACGTTAAGCGACAGAGACAGCTTCAGGGAAATGCAGTTTTTGAAAACGCCCTAAGGTTTTCCTATATGGCGAACACTGGTATCTATGTTAGTGCAGAAACAAATAGGTTTTCGAAATAGACTCCTTTAATACCTATAGGCATGATATCTAATGAGATTGAGGCAATTTTGAAAGAACTTGTTTCAAGAAATGTTTAACACTTAATAAGACCAGTTTTTAAAAAAATGAACTAGGTGTATTGGAGTTGATTCATTAGGCTAACTTAAATTATCAGACAGAATTGCGAGTGGAGATCCCTATAGGCTTGATATCTAGGCGGATTACTGATTTTACTCGATTTGCAGCAACATACAAGAATACTTATTAGAACTGAATTGGAATTGAGTCTTATAGGCATGACATCTACTAATTTAAGACATGATTGTTTGGAACCTAAAAACATGGTTTGTAAAATGACAAAATGCAGAACCTTATGAACATGATTTCTACTTGATGCAGACAAACTTAGTAGTGAAATCCTATTGGCATGATTTCTATTTAGGCACAACAATCAGATTCAAGAGGGCAAACCTATGAGCATGTTTTCTATTTATGCAAGCAGTCAGACTTTTAAAAATAATGTCCTAAGAGCAGGACCTCTACCCGTATTACCCTAGAAAGTATTTATCTACCTACCTTTTTACTAAATACCCCAAATATCTATTTATAAATTATTACAGGTCAATGAATGAATTACATAAGTAAAATAGAAAAACCAAAAAGCTATTCTATAAGGAGCCTTCAATTAGGCACGAGTTTCCCAAAGCCTCCAATGGTGTCATAAGCCTCAATTCCATAGACAAATCAGAGTCTAGGTCATCAAAGTTCCCTAAGGGTCTCAAGGACCCTAGGCAATGCTTACACCTAGACTTAACAACCAAGAATTGAACCAGTGCAGTGTGGAAAGGCCAGCCTCAGTATTCCATAGTTCAGAGGGCTCTCAAGAGGATCCCAAGGCAGTACACATACTAGAGGGGGCAGAACCTATTGACTAAGAGTAAAGTGAAAGTGCAGGACACAAGTTGAAAAAGGTTTATTAAGGACTGTATTAGAAAGTCTGTTTTGAAAGCAATTAGTAAAGCAACAGAGATTGTTTGGAAAAGAAGTTTGAGTAGTAAACAAAGCTCAAACACCTTAAGATAGGACCACACACAGCTAGTTTACAGAATCCAAATGAATTCAGTAGTCACACAGGGGTCAAGGGGTTTGAGACACATAGACATTTGGCTGCAAACACATAACCCAACAAGGGTCTTAGGACTGGTTTAGACATGCTCAGAAACAGTTGACACTGGCATAGTCACAAACCAATCATGAAGAACACAAACACATAGAGGGGTGATAGGGATTTGGGGATTCATAGGATGGTAAGTACACAACAAGTAAAAGACAATTGGCAAGGCATGCTTTGAAACACACATAAGGGAATACACTAATTTAAAGGAAGGGAGAAGGCAATAACTTGTTGATAATGTAACTTAACTACAAGTTTCACAATAGAACCACAAGTAGAAGAAAACTAGAAATAAGAGAAACTAAAACAATAAGAGAAGCATGTTGTTGTTGGAGCTTTAAATTAAAACTAGGACATACCAGTGAGAGAAAAGTAAGCAGAATGAGAGAACAAGAGAGCACAAATGATTAGCCTTGGCTTGCAACCAACTAATAGTAGAAAATAGCACAAGAGAGAGAGAGAGTAGAGATTTTTAGTAAGAGAGGTAGTTTTTGAACCTAAGTGTTCGTGTGTGTTAATAAAAGACTTAGGGTATTTATAGTTGAAAATATGTAGTAAAATAAGGTAATAATCATAGTATCATAAATTGAGGAACTCAGAATCAATCAATTAGAAAATCAAGGAAGTACTCTCTTAAGTTAAGGGAGTTAATTCAAACGGTAAGAAACAACAGCATATAAGGCAAGAAACAAAAATCAGTACAGGACTAAGTAAGGAAAGAATCAAGATTTAGTAAGCATAGGGTAGTCAATTAGGACTAGGTTCAGAAAACCCCCAAGTAAGGAATGATTCAGCAAGAACCAAGTACCACAACAAATAAGGTAATGAAATTAGTCAATTTAAATAGACGAGTAGAATTTTAGGGTTTCTAAAGAAAACCTTTCAATCGAACCATCAAATAAGGGAATCAGAATCAAATCAAGAGATGGTCATGATTCTATATTGCAACATATAAATAGAGAAGAACGAACATACATAGCAAACAGGTAAGGTCAGCCATATCGACAGAAAGAAGCAAGAGATGAACAAATCAAGATGAATAACAATCACACAAAAGTGACACAATAGGCTAAAGACTCAGTAGAAAACCCATTCGAAGCATGGGAACCGATAGAAACTTTAACAAGATCAAGTAGTCATGCTAACACACAGAACAAAACAAAGAGGATCTAATGAATTAGGGCTTTTAACAGAGTCGATTTGAAAAAGCATTAAGAACATGAAATTAGTCAAGATAAGCAAGGAAAGAGGTTTAATCATAAAGAAAAATCGGTTAAAACAAGTGTAGAAGAAACTCCGAGAAATCCTAATTTTTAAAGAAAGTGAAACGGCTTAAAGTTGAGGATCTTTCAGAAGAAGTTCGAGAATAGTGCAAAACATTGATAAAAACAGACTTAAAGCATTAAAAATAGCACGGATCTAAGAGATTCAAACGAGAGTTAGGGTTTCAAAGGAAACCCAAATAGAAACGAAAGAACCTATTGTAAACTTCACAGATCGTAACATATATGGTGTGATTTTGCCCAAAGTCACACCAGAGAAGCCATGGACAACAGAAATAGAAACCCTAGATCCAAATCGGCATGGCCCAGGACCCTTGAAGGCCTCAGAGATGATGAGCAAGGCGATGGAAGACCCATTGGAGGCTTGGGATTGAAAGGTGGTCGCTGGAGATGACCGGAGAAGGAGGCGGCGGTTGAAGAATGATTAGGGTTAGGTTGAGAGAGAAGATAGACGAGAGCATCTGAAGGCGGCGATGGTTTAGAAATGAGTAGGGTTAGAGGGTCATTTAGGAATTAAAAAAGGAAAGGGCGTGTTTAGACCATTGATCTAGGAGATCAAAGGTCAGGATTCAATAAGGTAGGTTGTTTCTGGGTTTGGGTAGGTGTTTATGGGATTTGGATCAGGTTAATTGGGTAGGAGATTGGGCTGGGGAGGGGTCCTATTTGAGCTACAATTGAAAGCCAAATCTGGCTATTATTTAAATAGCCACTTTCCCTATTTTAATTTATAATAAATAATAGGTAATTTCTGAAAAATAATTTAATGTGCCAAAATTATTTAAAATACATAATTATCATTTTAAAATATAGGGACCAATTTTACGCATAAAAATATAATTATACCTTAAAATGGGCTAACATTGCAATTATATGCAATTTAGCTTAAAAAAAATATTAAATGTAATTATAAAAATTATATTAGCCATATTTTGGTATAAGTACAGAAATGAAATAAATAAATAAATTATCATAACAATAATTTTGGAAATAATTATTGAGGATTTTATGAATAAAAGGGGGGAAAATAAATCAATTTAAACCCTTAAAATTATGGGAAAAATTATAAAAACCTTGTGCATGCTTATATATGCATATATGCTATTTTGAAGGTATTTATGCATATTTAAAATATATAGGGAAAAATTGGGTATCAACAGGCATCCTGGTCAAAGACATGGAAAGGAGTTGTTCATCCGGAAATGAACCATTGACCTCAAGGCCATCATGGGGCCTCCCCTCCTCTTCCAAACGGGACAAGTGGTCCGCCACTTGATTCTCACTCCCTTTTTGGTCTGTGATTTCAGGATCAAATTCTTGTAGAAGAAGTACCCACATCATCAATCTAGCCTTTGAGTCCTTCTTACTCATCAAATAACGAAGCGCCGCGTGATCGGTGTGAACAATCATTTTGGTACCCATGAGGTATGGGCAGAACTTTTCCATAGCAAAGACGATGTCTAAGAGTTCTTTCTTGGTCACTGTATAGTTGACTTGGGCGTCATTCATGGTCTTACTAGCATAGTAGACCGGATGGAATATCTTGTTGATTCTTTGCCCCAATCGCTCCTACCGCCACATCGCTAGCATCACACATGAGCTCAAATGGTAAGCTCCAATTTGGTGCGGTAATGATGGGAGTGGTAGTCAACCAATACTTGAGTAGCTCAAAAGCCTTCATACAATCATCATTGAACACAAATTTTGCATCTTTTTCCAACAACCTGCGCAAGGGGTTCACCATCTTTGAGACATCCTTGATGAACTGACGGTAAAACCCCGCATGCCCTAAAAATCTCCTCACTCCTTTAACGGAAGTAGGAGGAGGGAGTTTTGATATCACTTCAATTTTTGCTTTATCCACTTCAATACCATTTTTGGACATCTTATGGCCGAGGACAATACCTTCCTTTACAATAAAGTGACACTTCTCCCAATTAAGTGCCAAGTTGGTCTCTTCACTACGTGGCAAGACTTTATCAAGATTACCCAAACACTTATCAAAAGAATCCCCCACAACAGAGAAATCATCCATGAACACCTCGAGGAAGTCCTCCACAATATCCGTGAATATTTCCATCATACCCCGCTGAAAAGTAGCCGGTGCATTACATAAACCAAACGGCATCCTTGAGAATGCAAATTTGCCATACAGACAAGTGAATATGGTCTTCTCTTGGTCTTCAGGTGTAATAAGAATCTGGTTATACCCAGAATACCCATCCAAGAAGCAATAATAAACACGTTCATCTAACCTATCCAATATTTGATCAAGGAATGGAAGCGGAAAATGGTCTTTCCGAGTCACTTTGTTGAGCTTCCTATAATCCATGTATACCCTCCAACCGGTGACATTTCTTGTGGGGATGAAATCATTGTTGTCATTTGTAATCATAGTCATGCCCCCTTCTTTGGGACACATTGTACCGGCGAAGTCCATGAACTATCAGAAATACGGTGGACAACCCCAACATCCAACCACTTGATGACCTCTTTCTTGAAAACCTCTTGCATGGCCTCGTTCAACCTTCTCTGATGTTCCACGGAGGGTTTGGTATCCTTCTCTAATATGATTTTGTTCATGCAAAAGGCGGGGCTTATACCCCGAATATCCGCCAATGTCCAACCTATTGCTTTCTTCCTTCTTTGGAGCACCACAAGGGTGGCATCTACCTGTACGTTAGTTAAGCACGAGGAAAGAATAATAGGTAAAGTGGAACAAGAGCATAAGAACTCATACCTGAGGTGTGAAGGCAAAGGCTTCAACTCCAATATGGGAGGCTCCTCGATTGAAGGCTTAGTTGGTGGAGTCTTCCGGTTTTCAAGGTCCAAGGAAAGTTTCCAGGGCTCATATGTATATGAACCCCTTTCTGGCAAAGCATTGACATATTCAACCAAGCCTTCCTTCCCAACCACATCATGATTCAACAATACAACTTCCAAAGGGTCTTCCACATTAATCGCAGCACTTGTGTCTTAAACCATTACCTCGATCACAAGATCCACAAACGAACACACTTCGTTGCTATTAGGCTGCCTCATTGACTTGCAAACATGGAATATAATTTTTTCATCGCCTACCTGGAAGGTGAGTTCCCCTGCTTCCACATCAACTAAGGCCTTCCCTGTAGCTAGGAATGGTCTCCTCAATATGATCGACACCTCGTAGTCAACCTCACAGTCAAGTATCACAAAATCTACGGGAAATATGAACTTTTCAACATGAACTATCACATCATTAATTATCCCCAATGCCCTCTTTATTGTCATATCCACCATTTGGAATCTCATGCATGTGGGCCTCGGTTGCCCAATCCCCAATGTTTTGAACACAGAATATGGCATCATGGTAATGTTTGCCCCCAAATCACATAAAGCTTTGGCAAAATCGGCACTACCAATAATGCATGGAATTGTAAAGGCACTGGGGTCTTCTAACTTTGGAGCCATGGGGTTCACAATAGCACTCACTTGATGTGTCATTTTGATAATTTCACAATTCATTGATATCTTCTTTGTTACCAAGTCCTTTATGAACTTGGCATATCCCGACATTTGTTCTAGAGCTTCAACCAAAGGCACATTTATGGACAAACTTTTCATCATATCAATAAATTTCTTGAACTGGTTCTCATTGTTTTGTTTTGCTAGCCTTTGAGGATATGGTGGAGGAGGCCTTGGCAAAAGAGCCTTGGCTTTGGGCACTACCATTTCTGGTATGTCTATCACGTGTTCCCTAGACGGGTTCACATCATTTTGTGTCTCCTCCACGTTGTAATCAATGTCTATCCTCACTTCATTATTCACAATCTCATCATTCACTTGCGCATCATTGCTTTGCTCATCATCATGTTGCACCAACACATCATCACTTACAACCTTTCTTGGATTAGAGGTACTAGCAACTCCACCTTTACCACTTCTTGTAGACACTGCCATAGCATGGACCGTATTGTTCCTATCCTTCGGGTTTACTACCGTGTCACTTGGTAGTGCCCCCTTAGGGAGAGTATTCAAAGCTTGAGAAATTTGGCCAAGTTGGACTTCCAAGTTGCGGATAGAAGTGTTGTGGGAGTAAAATTGGGCATCAGAGTCGGCATTTTTCTTTATCATTTTCTCAAACATTGTCTCTATCCGTCCCATCTCATTATTGGAAGAGCTAGGACCTTGTGATGGATATGGAGGCGGGTTGTTTGGTTATTGATACATCAGAGGCCTTTGAAAGCCCTACCCTCGATTCCCTTGATTATTGTTATTCCAACCCCCTTGATTGTTATTGCCTCCCCAATTACTATTATTGTTGCCACCCTAATTGCCTTGGTTTCCTTGGTTGCCCGTTGTTGTTCCCCCAGTTGCTTTGGTTGTTGTTGTTGCCACTATTCCAATTTCCTTGTTGACCTTGATTTCCCCAATTTCCTTGTGATCTCCACTGTTGTTGATTCGCAGCATTGCCCCGTTGACTCTGATAATTGTTCACATATTGAACCTCTTCACTTTTATCATCATATACATCATCTTGATTGTACCCACTACCACTTTGCTCAAATTGGTCCGGATTGTTTTGAACCTGTTGACCTCGTTGCCTTCTCTTATTGATCATTATATTCACTCCTTCCATGGCATTCACTAGTTTTGGCCCTTGAACTTGTTGCAAATGAGCTTTGGCCAATTGGTTCATGGCAGTAGTCAACTTGGCTATTGCTTGGCCGTGGTCATAGAGCTCCTTGTGAAGGTGAATAACATTAGGATTACCTTGTGGCACATTAGCTCGACTTTTCCATGCCGAAAAGTATCCGCCATCTCATTAAGTATTTCACATGCTTCGACATATGGCGTGTGTAGACATGTAATTTTTGACCCTCCCCGAAATTTTATACCTTTTAGTGCTTAGATGTTGGTTGTAGGCCTAATAACGCCATTTTTAAAACTTTTTTCTTTTTGCTTTATTCAATCTTGAAAATTAAAAAAAAACTACAAAAATATTTCCTTTTATTTTAGCTTATTGATATTTTTACAAAAGATAAAAAGAGAAGTTAAAAAATATTTTTACTTGGCTTAGTGTGATTTTAAGTTGTACATATTTAGTAAATATTGAGTAGTATTTAGATTTCTTTAATATGATTATCTTGTCTTTCATTTAATTATTCCTTATTATTTTAGATAAAACTATTATCTAGATTCATCTTTAGAATAAAGAAAAATAATAAAAAAAGAAGAATGAAATGAGGAAATGAAAAATGAAAAGCAAACAAGCAAAAGGAAAATAGGCAAAGAAGAGAGGAACGTGAAAAGCAAAAATGCAAAGGGAAATCAAATGGAAAATGTGGATCCCACCACCTTATCTCTCCATAACAAACCTCACTTGCACCCTATTTTTAATTTGCCACTCACGTTTTTTTAGCACATGGGAGGGGAGGGGGACCACAAGGCTTCTTTTTATCTTCTTCTTCCTTCCAAAATAAGGATGGACACACACATTTTATAAAAGGGCTGACAGAAAACAGAATAGGAAGAGGGGGAGGGGAACAAAAGACGGGAAAAGAGAAAAAATAGAAAAAGAAAAAAAACGGAAACAGAGGCTCAAATTTGGAACGAAAAAAGGAGAATGAGGACAAAATTAGAGCCGGGGAATCTTTCCTTTCACGCATTTTTTCTTGCTATATAACACATGCACACACAGAAGAGACACACAAGAAAAACGCCAAAACAAATCTGGGGAACGGGAGGGGCTGGGCAGATTTCAGAAAGCACACACACTCATCTTCTTCATTTTGGAGAGCTTAGAGGGTATCCTAGTAGTAGCAGTAGCCTTTCTACTCCCTTCATCTTCTCCAATAAACCATCAAAATTAGTAAAAAAAAAATACTATTTGACATAAGCCGGAAGTAGCACTACACCACCACAAAAATACAACCATGGAGCCATTGAAACACCTCTAAAACGAGCCATGAACATCACCTAAACTCCAGCTCAAAGAAGCTATGAAAATCAGCCATTGAAAGCTCCCATTTGCACCATCAAGGCAGCTCCAACATCTCTGTCAAAGCTACCCCAAACTCCAATTCAAAACAACCCTTAAAATACAGCAAATCCAGCTACATCGCACTATCACCATAGCTGTTTTCCGGCGTTGCTGGAGGTCTGTTGAGTTCCGGCGAAGCTTTTATGTAGATTCATGGAGTTTTTGTTAATGAAAAATCTTTTGCTGCATCAAGGTTCGATTCTTTAGCATTTTTGTCAACTTGGTCTCCTTTAAATTGATACATGATTCCTAATTTATGATTCTAATTCCCGCGTGGATGTTCATTGAAATTGCCTCATGTACAAAGTCTGTTTAGGTACTTATAATCAAATGGAAATAAACTCCCACATGACTTGAATAGAGTGTCGTTGGTGTGCTTTTGAAAATTTATTTTGAACCCTTGTTTTCCTTACTTGATATAATCGTATTGGACTTCCATGACTTGTTTTCCTCTTATTAATCTTTTGCATGGGAACGACCAATTCACAAACATTGTTAGAGTGCTTAATGCTCATTTGGGTTTTTGAGTTATTACTTAAAAGGGTTTGGAAGAGTTTTGATTTATCGTCTTAATATTTGGCATGTTCTTGGATTAATTTGAGTTAAAAAGTGATGATTTTAATTGTTGAGTTCTGATATTGTTTTAACAATTCTTAAATGATTTGAAAAAAATAAGTAAGGTTTCACTTTGTGACATAGATATGTGCAAATACTATTGTGATTGTGTATACATTCGCGTGATATAATTACGATTCTAAGAACTAATTCGGAGTATGCGTTCACGCAACTTAATCAATCTTTCTTAGTAATAAAATGGTTGCTAATGAGCGGCTAATTAATTTAGTTCATATAGTTCGAGGTGTGCCATCCATAATTTAATCATCTATGGCCCTCGTATTAATTTCATAACCTAGATACAAAAATGATGCATGTTCGTAGTTTGCTTTAGGCACATTTAATATATTATCGTGGTTGTGGACACGTTCGCGTGACATGACTATGATTTCTAAGAACAAAACCGGAGTATGCGTTCACGCAACTTCGGCCAAATTTTCTTAATAATAATAAAGCATTATTAATTATGGACACGTTCACGTGACATAATTTTTGACGCACCAAACAAACGGGTACACGTACGCGTGACCCGTTTCAAGATAATTTCATAATTAAAAAAGGCAAATGCACATAGGTTCTAAAAGTAAGTAATTAGACAATTTGATTAAGCCAAGTATGATCGAAACGATCGTGCTAAAACCACGGAACCCGAAAATGCCTAACACCTTCTCCCGGGTTAACAGAATTCCTTACCCGGATTTTTGTGTTCGCAGACCGTAATTAAGAGTCAATTTCCTCGATTCGGGATTTTAACCAGTGACTTGGGACACCATAAATTATCGCAAGTGGCGACTCTGATTTTAATAAATAATCCTGTTTTGATTGTCACTTAAATTGGAAAAAACTCCCTTATACCCCTTTTTGGGGTAGGAAAAAGGAGGTGTGACAGCTCTGGCGACTCTGTTGGGGACAAGAACCCAGAATCTCTGGTTCAGGGTTCAAGAATTCGGGCTTGTTAATATGATTTTTACTTGGCTTCATTTATTGTTAATATTACTGTATTCTGTGAACCTTTTGTGCTAAATGCTATCTGTTTACCGCTTTAATATTGTTTGAATTGTATACAACTGTCTTTTTACGCCACCCTTATGAGTCTTCTGAAAATGGTGTACACGTTCGTGTGGCCCGCTTTTTCTTTAGAAGTTATACCAAATAAGAACGGGGCTGGGCCAGCAACAAGGCTAGGTAGACTTCAGTGCTCCCGGTACGTTGCCCCTTCTCGGCTCGAGTTGTCCGCTCGGGTAAGCCAGGTCTAGAACACAACCCCAGGTTTTAAAACCTAGAAAAACACAGCCTCATGCCGGATCCCTAGTTGGAACGTTTGCTTGCATCACGTGCATTTGACTTTAGGGACTCAACACAGGGGTTGGGTCCGTCTAGAACATGTGTACCTAAAATAACATACCACCTTGATGCATCCGATGTCTACATGTTGCATTTCTTCAAGGGTAAAAGGGTCATTTGGCGGACCAATGATAATTGAGGGAAAATGGAAAAAAAAAGAGAAAAAAAGAAAAAAGAGAAAAAAAGAGAGAGGGTGAAGTGTGAGGATAAAGCGAGAAGGGCCCGACTATGTTTTCTGTCACATTTTTGTTAAGAAAAAAACATGAAAAATTTAAAAAAAAATGGTTTTGCACTTTTTCATCATTTTCCAAAAATCAAAAATAAAAAAAAAAAGAGAAAAGAAAATCCAAAAAGAGTTTACATGTTTCATCATTTTTCAAAAAAAAGACAAAAAAAATATTTTCTCTAAATTAGTTGTTTTTCTTTAATTCTCGCCCGTATCTAATCTGCCCGAACTACGCGAACCTGATTCTCGTCTTTCGGGGCATGATACGTAGGCAACCCACATATGGTACAGTCTTCCTAGTAAATCTTAGGTTCTTGGCTTTGCGGAGTCTTAGTCACATTTTGCACTTTTAGCCACCCTTAGGCCAAATAAGCCATTTTGCTAAAATAGTCACAATCATGCCTTGCATATGTCCAACAGGAAGGGTTATTGTCTCACATAGCGTTCCAAGTCTTTAACTTTATTTGGTCTAAATTTTCTCATACAGGTATGGATCTAGTTACCGGAGTTTGAGCATGACAAAGCCCCATGACCATTTAGTCAGGATCGCTCATTCAGGAGTGGATTAAAAGGAGATATTCTTTTCTTTTTTATGTTTTGAGTTTTTCTTTTTATGTCGTCTTTTACCTTCTAGTTTTGTACAGTAATGTTGAGTCTTTTGTTATTGTATTTCCTATTTTGTATTGGAAAAAAATGTGTTATAAATCAAAAATCTAAAAAATAGAGATTTTGCGTTTTTATAATTCTGTTAGATATTTTCTCTAGAATACTAACTCTAGAAGTTCAAAAAAAAATCTTTAGTGTTTTTTCCTTTAGGAAATTAACATATAGAACTCAAAATTTAAAAAAATGCTTTTATATTTTCTTTAATATATTGATACTAAAAATTCAAAAACAAGAAAAAAAAAATCTTTTGATACCTCTTTAGAAGTTTTCTTTAAGGTATCAATTTCAAAAATCACAAGAAAAAAAGATTTTCTTTTGAGGTTCTTCTTTGGGAAATTAATGAAAAATGAAAAACAAAATTCTTTTTATTTTCATTAAAACTTTAAGATATTGTACATAGAAGAAAAAAAACATACTTCATCTTGTGTTTATCTTCAGAGTTTCTTCCTTAGATAGTCAAAAATTGAAATCCTGAAATATTTTTTTTATCTTGTTCATTTCTCGTTTCGAAATCTTTCTTAAGGTTATCAAGTGAAAATTTAAAACATTTTTCTTTGGTTCATTCTTTAGATTTCCTTAAAAAAAAGAATCAAAAAATATTTCTCTTCTAGGGGTTTCTCCTTAATAATTTCTCATAGAGTAGCTGTTTCAAAAAGAAAGGAAAAAAGAGAGAAAATATATGCTCGGGTTTAGAATAGGTTATAGAACATTAAGAGTGATAATTAGAAAAGAAAAAGTAAGGAAAATGAGCAAGCAAGTGCTAGAAAAGCAAAGAAAAGAGAGGATTGAAATGAACAAATTGGGATGATGCCAACTGACCTTCGTACCCTCGAAGTCATTTTAGAATCGATAACTGTGGCTAGGTGCATTGCACATAAAGTGAGATTATTTTATGTTAAATGTCCTAACGCTAACATGATGACTTCATCTTCATAGAAGAAGGGTGGTTGGTTTGTGGTTCTTAAAGTGGTAATGCTTCTCTACAACATAAAGTCGAAAGGCAATGGCAGACATCAACAGAATTGAGTTGGTTGGTACTGGTGCCCAAAAGTAATTGGTTGAACAGGGCAATGGGTTGGTTGAAGAGGTAAGGATGTTAAGACAACACATTGCGGACATGTATCAGGCTTGGATGACTGGGAAGGCACCACCCCGCCACCACCTAGCTTCTTAGATGATACCCTTACCCAAACTCCGACCATAGTGCCAGATGATTCCCCATACTCTCTAGATCCACCCGCTTATCACAACTTTCTCAACCACCCTAGTAGCTACATCACTCATCCTCCAGCTACCTCTGCCCAAAATTTCCCTCCTATCATATCCACTATCCCCATGATCACAACTTCTCAATAATCTTCCCTTCATAGATCCGACAATGAACATCCACTCAAAACTCATGATGCCCAATATTACCCCTCAGAAATTGCCCGCAAGGTTCCTGATTCATACAATCAGAGCTCTTGGAATGAGCCTCATGTTGAAAATGAAAAGTTCACAGGAAAAGAAGGGCGAGATGAGATATCCAGGAAGATGAAAGGTATAGAACAGTCCATAAGGAGCATGCAAGGGATGGGAAATCAGATTAACATGTTCCCTTATGTTCGTCTGCCCGCGGGGTTTAAAATGCCAAAGTTTAACTTGTATGATGGGCGTGGAGATCCAGTAGCCCATCTGAGGGGTTATTGCAGTGAAATGAGAAGTGTTAGCGGAGAAGATGATTTGTTGATGGCATATTTCAGTGAGAGCTTGATTGGGGCAGCTTTGCAATGGTATACTCGTCAAGGTACCAATAAGTGGTAGGCATGGGGTGACATGGCTCAAGATTTTGTTCGGCACTATCAGTACAATGTAGACATTATCCCAGACCACTCTTTCTTATCTTAGATGGAAAAGAAACCCGAGGGAAGTTTTAGGGAGTTTTGGCTCAGATGGAATAAAGAAGTTGGTCGGGTCAGTTCTCTGATTGATAGAAAAAATGTTGTTGAGTCCCACCAACGACATGATCCAATGGGCATTCCTGCTAAACGCTTTCAGCCTCAATATCGATCCGATTAATATCCCCGAGTTCCACATAATCCACCCCAGTATTATCCTCCGAACAACGTCCGGCCATCTGTCCAACCATTGGGTCACTCCAAAGGGCGAGCACGAGCACCGCAGAATCCCCACCAGCCTCCATAAAATTTTCAAGTGTTCTATAACCCACATTCAAGCCAAGGGTGTGGAAGGAAACAAAGGCTAAAAAATAATTTTACACCAATAGGAGAGTCCTATGCAAGCTTGTTTGAGAAATTAAAGCATTACGACATAATTGCACCTATTCCTCTAAATTATATAGACCCACGTGCGAGAAGCTTTGACCCTGCTAAAAGGTGTGAATACCATTCCAATGCCTAGGGGCACAATGTTGAAGATTGTCGTGCTTTGAAAAGGGAAATAGAAAGAATGATTCAAGAAGGAATAATTGTGGTCCAAGGCAGTAATACCCCAAGTGTCACACATAATCATCTACATGTAGATGACAACGCATCGATTGTTGGGATGGTTTGCAATGACGAAGGGTTGGTCAAAGAAGTCAATGCGCCACTTGGTGAAGTTAATGATATTGAAATTGGTAATGGTTTTGGTAATACTGATGTGGAACTCAGTGGCTAAGATGCCGAGCTTGCTAATTGAAAAGACGCTCCTTTCTTGGTTAGCCAGGGAGGAGTCTTGGTGGTTCATTTTGTTGTCATTTCTGTTGTCCGGATTATTTCAGGGTTGTAATTCAGATATTGTCTTGTGACTCAAACCCTTCTATCCTTTTATTTTTTCCTAGTTCCTTTAGTCGTAGTAACTCGTTTAGTATTGTCTAGGTTTATTTCAGGATTGTAACCGCGGTTTATTTCGCTTGTTTTGTTGTTCAAACCCTGTCACCGTCTGTCTAGTGCAATTTTCTGTTATTTTTAGTCATTTTTTTGTTGTTTAGTGCTCTTCTCCTTTTATAGTTCTTTTCATGCTAGCTCTAATGACATGACATGCACGCATAATTCTAGGTCTGGTCTCACAAGTTAGTTTAATCATAGAGTACTAAAGCAATTTCGAAGATGATAGGGACACTTGAAGGAAATAAGTACAGATTTGGATATTTTGAGATCATTTAAAGCCCGAATTATATAAAACTGGGGCAGATGGTTCGGGAAGTTGAGAGGATGACAGGATTTGTTACAAGAGAGTGTTTCCTAACAATTTGAAGCAAGCAATTTTGAGTTCAAGTGCACCTCAAGTAACAAGATAAAGCCAAAGGAGTTTGCTTCGAATTGACAGAAGGATATCCATTGTGAAGAGGGAATCACCCAACGAGGGTTCTGTACTTGACAAGGCGCTAAAGAAAAGTGGAAGGCATATTAGCGATATCAATGTCGAAGCCGCAAAAGAAATATTGTGCACGATCTTCAATTTTCATTTCAAGTTGCATGTGTTGTACTTGGCATTTTTCAGGGATTGGGAGGCCCTCTTTCAGCTACCCAAACACTTATACCATTTCATACCCCTTTTGAGCATGTACCGATTTCTTTGACCTCCCCTATTTTGGAATCAATTTAGAGTCATACGGAAAAAAAAGAAAAAAAAGAGTTCATGTCCCCATAGGTTTATTTTAGAAAGTTCATTCAAAAAAAAAAAGAAGAGAAAAATAGGGATAAAGAAAAAAAACAAAAAAAGAAAAAAAAAGAAAGAAAAAGAAAAAAAAAGAAGAAGGAAAAAAAAAAAGAAAAAGGAAAAAGGAAAATAGTAACAAAAAGTAGTCTTGTGAACTACGTTTGACCTGATTCTTGTCACCACAAGATACGTAGGTGCCTTACGGTTCAGTCATATCAAATAAAATATTTCATAATCCCACGAAGTCGAGAGTGGGGCGGTCTTTCTTAGTAACTCAATCAAAAAAGAAAAAACAGAAAAAAAAGAATCAAATTCCGTTGTTTTAGAAATTGGGGCAAAGTTTTAGAATGGATTCCAAAAGTTGTAAATAAATTAACCCCATTGTCTTAGTTATTTTGAGCCTTTGTGATATCCTTCCTTTCTAACTCTGTCCAAAAGCCACATTACAGTCCAAAACAACCTCCCAGATAATCTTTGAGAGTGCTCAGTTAGTCATGCCAGGAGTGTATGATGTTTTTACTATGGTCAATGCCTTGTCATCTACAAAATCGGAGGAAAGAAGAAGAAAAGAAAAAAAATAAGAGAGTCTTATTGGTGAAAACATTCACAAGCACCATAAGGCGATGGTGAGTTGAGAGAAAGAACAAAATGAGAGAGGCTTGATGGTGAAAACTCTTTGGGCACTACAAATCGAATAAGGATCATGAATCAGAGTGGATAATCGGAGCATTGAAGCCCAGTTTTACGGTTTATGGGTATAACAAGAGTTGAACATCAGACTTGCTTGACAGATTAGGCCACATGTGCATGTCATGGTTATTAGAGTTGGTATCCACATCTGATAAGTTTCTACTTTGTAGTTTTCTTGTTAGGAATCATCTCTTTTCATTGTCCTTTACTCTGTTTCTTTTGTCTTGTTTACTTCCGCTTCCTGTGTCTGTTTGGTCAGAACAAGTGAGAAATGACTTCAAAATTTGCCACCAACTTTCCAATTGCACAAAACGGGATCTAGCTAGCACATCAAAGTGGCATACGTCAGGAAAGAACAACGTGCACACTGAGTTGGTAATAATCAACGTGCTTTGGGATTCATGTGAAATACAAAGGTTTGGTATATGTCAATTCATGAACAATGCAACAGATTGAGGATGTTGGGTGAACGGATCAAAGGTATTTTCTGTGATAAGGTTAACAGAGAAAGTGGTTAACCAATGAAAAGCAAGGTCTTCCAAGGAGAAATCAAAGTTATCATGGCAAGTGAATGAGCAATAAACCTCAAGGCCAAGACCAGTGGTTTAAGTCAGGAAAGAACAGCATGCGCACTGAGTGGGTGGCAATTGACGCGCTTTGGGATTCATATGAAACACAAAGGTTTAGTATATGTCAATGCGTGAGCACAATGCAACAGATGAATGGAATTGGGTCTGAACGGATCAGAGGTATTTTTCGTGATAAGGGTGACCGAGAAAGTGGTCAGTCAATAAACATGCAAGGTCTTTCGAGCTGAAATCAAAGTTATCATGGAAAGTGAAGGAGCAATCGCCCTCAAAGTCAAGGCCACAAACCAACCACCATGTTTAAACTCACAAGTTTTTTTTATTGAAACAGGGGCAGGAAATTTCATTTGTTCCGAAGAAACCCTCTGTGAGGAAAGCAGGTGCCAGAAAGGCTCTGTAGTAAGTTTCTAGTACCCTCCTGAATAACGAGATTTAGTAAGTTTTGAGACCCTCGCAAATGACAAGGTCTGACGAGAGTTCTATTTTTGGGAGGTATAATTTAGCATTTAAGTTTTTCACTTTTGAGATGAGACTCGGTTTGAAATTTTCAGGATAAGAGAATTTAGCTTAGAACTTATTCTGATAACAAGAATTGGTTAACACTCACAGATGTTGCCAATATCAAACTGGGGTAGAAAAATTTCTTTTGGTTTGTCTGTTTTGTTGCAATCATGCGCCCACCTGGAGAACAAGGGAAAACAATTCAAGTTTCAGAGGAAAGAAATATGATTCAAGTTCAGCAGTCAGGTGCCCACCTAGAGAACAAGGGAGAATAGCTCAAATTTCAAAGGAGAACAGTGCAAGTTCAGTGATCAGGTGCCCACCTGGAGAGCAAGGGAAAATAGTGCAAGTTTCTAGGGAAAACAATTATGAGTAGCAAGAGAAGATGGTTCGAGTGGCTGCAATTAAGCGCTTACCTGGAAAACAATTCAAGTTTCAGATGAAAGGAATACAATTCAAATGTTGGTAATCAGGAACCCGCCTGAAAAACATAGGAAAAGCAGCAATGTTCAAAGGAAGACGGTTAAAGTTTTGGCAATTAGGTGCCCACCTGGAGAGCAAGGGAATACAGTTAAAGTTTTGGCAATCAGGCGCCCACTTGGAGAGCAAGGGAATACAGGTAAAGTTTTGGCAATCAGGCGCCCACCTGGAGAGCAAGGGAATACAATTAAAGTTTTGGCAATCAGGCACCCACCTGGAGATCAAGGGAATATAATTAACGTTTTGGCAATCAGGCGCCCACCTGGAGAGTAAGGAAATACAGTTAAAGTTTTGGCAATCAGGCGCCCACCTGGAGAGCAAGGGAATACAATTCAAGTTTTGGCAATCAGGCACCCACCTGGAGAACAAGGAAAGCAGTTCAAGTTTCAAAGGAAGACAACACAGGTTTCAAGGGAAAACAAGTCAAGTTTCGAGGAAAAAGCAGTGCAAGTGTTGGAAATCAGGCACCCACCTAGAGAACAAGGAGAAGCAGTTCAAGTCTCAAGGAAAAACAGTGCAAGTGTTGGAAATCAGACACCCACCTGGAGAACAAGGAGAAGCAGTTCAAGTCTCAAGGAAAAATAGTGCAAATATTGGTAATCAAGCACCCACATGGAGAACAAAGGGAAAACAACAATGTTCAAAGGAAGGCGGTTCAAGTTCAGCAATCAGGAGCCCACCTGGAGAACAAGGGAAAACAAGTCAAGTTTCGAAAGAAAAGCAGTGCAAGTGTTGGAAATGAGGCACCTACCTGGACAACAAGGGAAAACAGTTCAAGTTTCAAATAAAGACAATGCAAGTATTGGAAATCAGGCGCCCACCTTGAGAACAAGAAAAAAATAGTTCAAGTTTCAAGGGAAGACAGTCCAAGTTTCGAAAGAAATGCAGTTCAAATGTTGGCAATCAGGCGCCACCTGGAGAATAAAAGAATTCACTTCAAAATACAATTCAAGTCAGCAACAAAAGAAGCTCGCGGCAAGAATGCGAGTCAACAGTCCGAGATAATCAATAGAAGTTAGTCACAATCCAGAATAAAAAAAGAGAAGAAGAAAGGCAAGAAGTGAATCCAAATGCAGAAGTTGATGAAAGATGTGAGTTGCTCAAGACATGACCGAAGTCACAAGCATGGTATGTCCGGTTTAGATCTGAAAAGCTGAAGAAGAAAGAACTAGCACCTGCAACTAGAAAGCGTCAAGGTTCAAATCCAAAGTTTGCATGAAGAACCATTCAAAACTCAAGATCAAACTTCAGAAGATTTATAGATAGGAATATTGTAACTCATAGTTGATAGGCTTAGCTAGTCTTTTCATTTTTTGATTTATGATGTAATAACAGGACCGCGGACCGGAACCTCGATAGAAAGGCACCTCGACCGGCTCTCCACCTTAGTATACTCTGTCACACCTCCTTTTTCCTACCCCCGAGAGGGCATAAGAGAGTTTTTTCCAATTTAAGTGACAACCGAAACAGGATTATTTATATTAAAAATTAGAGTCACCACTTAGGATAATTTATGGTGTCCCAAGTCACCAGTTTAAAATCCCGAATTGAGGAAAGATTGACTCTGTTTTACTGTCCACAAACACAGAAATCCGGGTAAGGAATTTTGTTAATCCGGGAGAAGGTGTTAAGCATTCCCGAGTTTCGTGGTTCTAGAACGGTCGCTTTGATCATTCTTGGCTTATTAAAATTGCTCAATTACTGATTTTAGAACCTATGTGTATTTTCCTCTTTTAATTAAGAAATTATCTTGAAACGGGTCACGCGCACGTGTACCCATTTTTTTGGCGCGTCACAAATCATGTCACGAGAACGTGTCCACAATTAATAACGCTTTATTATTATTAAGAAAATTTGGCCGAAGTTGCATGAACACAGACTCCGGTTTTGTTTTTAGAAATCGTAATCATGTTACGCGAACATGTCCACAACCATGATAGTATATTAAACGTGTCTAAAGCAAACTACGAATATTTTCCATTTTTACATCTAAGTTATGAAATTATTACGAGGGCCATGTATGATTAAAAAGCGGATGGCACACCTTAGACTATATGAACTAAATTAAATTAGCGGCCTGTTAAAACAAGTTTATTATTAAGAAAGTTTGATGAAGTTGCACGAATGAATACTCCGAATTGGTTTTTAGAATCGTAATTATGTTACACGAACGTATACACAATCACGGTGATATATTAAGAGCGCGCCTAAAGCATTACTACGAATATTCATGAATTATTTAACATCTTGCAAATCCGATTTATCAAATATCAAACCCATTATTAAGAGGCCCAATTACTGAACGGACGGTTCAGCAAATTCCTATCAATACTTCAGTAATTGAAACCAAAAATACTGTGCCAATGTAAAACCCCATATTCAATTTCCCGGGGCCCATTATTGTTCAATGGCACAAATTTGACAATCCAATACCCGTCTAAAATGATCGGATAACCAAGATGAGGAACTACTAATATGAATCTAATTTTCAAGAAAAAATCTTTGGAACTATTCTTAAGTCACAATAACTGTTAATCATAAAACTACCTTACACATAAATAACCAAATGAACAGTAGGCGAGCATAGAGACCAAATGTTATATGAGCCAAGAACATTGTTTCATTCAAGCACCAAATCCATATCAACTGAACACTAAATCAAAATTAATCAAGGTTGAGACAAGAAACGAATCGAAAAATATGAACCTGAACTTCCGATGAAACATAACTTCATTCACAATACTGCTTCGATGCTCGACTAACAGATACAGACTTGAAAATAAAACATAGCAGCGTCGGAACCTCGCCAGAATCTCGAACGGAACTGAACAGACCCAACTCGACTCTTCTGCAATAACTGAAGCAGATGACTGTTATCCTCGAAATTTCTCACTCTGTTTCTGCTTGTTTTTGAGTGTGTATGCGTAAGGTCACTGTTGGGTGCGAGACAGCAATGGGGGAACTGGTTTCCGGTGATAAACCGGCGGGTCTAGTGAGGGAGGAGAGGTCTTGGAGATGGGTCGAAGGAGAAAGGGTTCAGGGGTGTTGTCGTTTCTTCTCGTTCAACCGTGCCTAGAGTCTCTAGGTTTAGTAGCTTAGGTCTTAGATGGATAAGAAGAAGATAGGCTAGGGTCTAGATGAGGAAGACGAAGTTTAGGGGGGTGGTCTGGGTTCAAACGGCTGAGGTCTCCTTACCCTAGGGTTCTGCCATGTTTTCCGGCGTAAGGGATGGTTAAAGGTCCATTGGTCTTCTCTTTGATCTCCTTTTCGTTCCAGCAGCTGAAAGGCTTTAGGCCTTCTTCATTTTTGTTCAAACATGGCGGATGCTTATGCCTAGGTCTTAGGGATCTCTTTAATTTTCTGAAAACGACGATGATAGGTTCTCCTAGGGTTCCTTTTTTGTTTTTGTATGAAAAAGAAGATAGGGTTCAGATGAGGGTCGTGAATTACGGCTCCTTAGGCATTTTGTTTTTGTTCTTTCAGCTCCTAGTTTCTTAGGTCGTTTTGTGTATTAGGTCCCTAGGTTTTTATAGGTTAAGGGGTATGTGCCTAGGAATTATGGGCTAGGTCCAAAAATTAGACCTAAAAATGGGATGTTTGAGCCCAAGTTTTATTCTTTATCCATGAACGAGACTAAAATACGACCTCATTTATTAATTAGTCCTACTTAAGTAAAATAAATGTTAAAATAAGACTGACCGTTAAAACAAAACTACTTTTGGTATTTTTTCAAGATTAAAATGACTACAAAACATTAATGCAACTATCTTTTTGTAATTTTTATTTTCTTGTAATAAAATAAAGTAAAAGAGTCAAAATTAGTTGAAATAGAGATATTAGGCCTAAATTAAATATTTACATGCTATAATATAAAAAATCTTGGGGAGGGTCAAAAATCACATGTCTACAGCTACCCCTCTTTGACTGGAAAAATGAAGTATTTTCAGACAAAGAATGACTAGACAGGTTTTTTGACCCGACCGTTATTTAGAGAGACCAAAACTAAGAGAAAGAGGAATGTGACCGAGCCCTGGTTTTTGAGCTGCCTACATATCCTTGGCTATAAAGGAATCAGGCCACGTGTAGTTCAAAATTAGGAAGAGTGATGGAGTATACCGAGGTGGTGAGCCGGTCGAGGTTCCGGTTTGCGGTCCTGTTATTACATCAAAATAAAAAAAATGAAAAAGACTAACTAAGCCTGTCAACTATGAGTTACAAGATTCCTATCTATAAGTCTTCTGAAGCTTGATCTTGAGTCTTGAATGGTTCTTCATGCAGACTTTGGATTTGAACCTTGACGCTCGCTAGTTGCAGGTGCTAGTCCATTCTTCTTTAGCTTTTCCGATCAAAACTGGACACCACACCATGCTTGTGACTTCAATCATGTCTGGAGCAGCTCACATCTTTCATCAACTTCTGCATTTGGATTTACTTCTTGCCTTTCTTAATTTTTTATTTTTTATTTTGGATTGTGACTAACTTCTGTTAATCATCTCGGACTGTTGACTTGCATTCTTGCTGTGAGCTTCTTTTGTTGCTGACTTGAATTGCATTCTGAAGTGAATTCCCTTATTCTCCGGGTAGGCACCTGATTGCCAATACTCAAGCTGTCTTCCTTTGAAACTTGGATTGCCTTCTCCATGTTCTCCTGGTGGGCGCCTAATTGTTGAACTTGAACCGTCTTCCTTTGAACATTGCTGCTTCCCTTTGTTTTCCAGGTGGACTCCTGATTACCAATATTTGTACTGTTTTTCCTTGAGACTTGAACTGTTTCCCTTTGTTCTCCAGGTGAGCTCTTGATTTCCATCACTTGAACTGTTTCTCTTCGAAACTTGAACTGCTTCCCTTTATTCTCCAGGTGGGTGCCTGATTACCAACACTTGAATTGCTTTCCCTTTGTTCTCCAGGTGGGCTCCTGATTTCCAACACTTGAATTGCTTTTCCTTTGTTCTCCAAGTGGGCTCCTGATTTCCAACACTTGAACTGCTTTCCCTTTGTTCTCTAGGTGGACTCTTAATTTCCAACACTTGAACTGCTTTCCCTTTGTTCTCCAGGTGGGCTTCTGATTGCTGAAACTCAAACTTCTTTTCCTTAAAACTTGAGCTGCTTTCCCTTGTTCTCCAGGTGGGCACCTGATTGCTGAACTTGAACTGTCTTCCTTTGTTCTCCAGGTGGGCGCCTGATTGCTAAACTTGACCCGCTTTCCTTTGAAACTGCTTTTCCTTGAAACTTGAACTGTCTTCCCTTGTTACTTGAAACTGTTTTCCCTTGTTCTCCAGGTGGGCACCTGATTACAACAAAACAGACAAAATAAAAGAAATTTTTCTGCCCCAGTTTGATATTGGGAACATCTGTGAGTGTTAACCAATTCTTGTTATCAAAATAAGTTCTAAGCTAAATTCCCTTACCCTGAAAAGTTTCAAACCAAGTCTCATCTCAAAAGTGAAAAACTTAACTGCTAAATTATACTTCCCAAAAATAAAACTCTCATCAGACCTTGTCACTCGTGAGGGTCTCAGAACTTACTAAATTCTGTCATCTAGGAGGGTACTAGAAACTTACAGCCGAGCCTGTCTGGCACCTACTTTCCTCATAGAGGGTTTCTCCGGAACAAACAAAATTTCCTGCCCCTGTTTCAATCAAAGAAAACTTGTGAGTTTAAACATGGTGGTTGGTTTGCGGCCTTGACTTTGAGGGCGATTGCTCCTTCACTTCCCATGATAACTGCGATTTCAACTCGCAAGACCTTGCCTGTTTATTGACTGACCACTTTATCTATCATCCTTATCACGAAAAATACCTCTAATCCATTCAAACCCAATACCATTCATCTGTTGCATTGTGCTCATACATTGACATATACTTAGCCTTTGTGTTTTCACATGAATCCCAAAGCACGTCAATTGCCACCCGCTTAGTGTGCATGTTGTTCTTTCCTGACTTAAACCACTGGCCTTGGCTTTGAGGTCTATTTCTCCTTCACTTGCCATGATAACTTTGATTTTCGCTTGGAAAACCTTGCTTGTCACTGGTTAACCACTTTCTCTGTCAACCTTATCATAGAATATACCTTTGATCCGTTCACCCAACATCCTCTATCTGTTGCATTGTTCATGAATTGACATATACCAAACCTTTGTATTTCACATGAATCCCAGAGCACGTTGATTGTTACCAACTCAGTGCACACATTGTTCTTTCCTGACTTATGCCACTTTGATATGCTAGCCAGATCCCGTCTTGTGCAATTGGAAAGCTGGTGGCAAATTTTGAAGTCATTTCTCACTTGTTTTGACCAAACAGACTCAGGAAGCGGAAGTAAATAAGACAAAAGAAACAGACGAAAGGACAATGGAAAGAGATGATTCCTAACAAGAAAACTACAAAGTAGAAACTTATCAAATATGGATACCAACTCTAATGACCATGACATGCACCTGTGGCCTAATCTGTCAAGCAAGTCTGATGTTCAACTCTTGTTATACCCCTAAACCGTAAAACTGGGCTTCAATGCTCCGATTATCCACTCTGATTCACGATCCTTATTCGACTTGTAGTGCCCGAAGGGTTTTCACCATCAAGCCTTTCTCATTTTGTTCTTTCTTTCAACTTACCGTCGCTTTATAGTGCCTCTGAAGGTTTTCACCGATAAGACTCTCTCATTTTTTTCCCTTTCTTCTTCTTTCCTCTGATTCCGTAGATGACAAGGCATTATCCATAGTAAAAACATCATATGTTCCTGGCATGTCTAAACTCAACACTTTCAAAGATTATCTGGGAGGTCTTTTTTGGACTATAATGTGGCTTTTGGACGGGGTTAGAAAGGAAGGATATCACAAAGGCTCAAAACAACTAAGATAACCGGGTTAATTATTTATAACTTTTGGAATCCATTTTTAAAAACTTTGCCCCAATTCTGAAACAAGGGAATTTGACTCTTTTTTTTTGGAATTTCCCACTCTCGACTTCGTGGAATTATGAAATATTTTATTTGGTATGACCGAACCATAAGGCTACCTACATATCTTGTGGTGACAAGAATCAGGTCAAACGTAGTTCACTAAACTACTTTTTGTTACTACTTGCCTTTTCTTTTTTTTTCTTTCTTTTCCTGTTTTCTTTTTTTTTTTCCTTTTTCCTTCTTTTTTTTCCTTTTCCCCTCTTTTTCTTCTTTTTTCCTTTTTCCCTTTTTTTATCTCTATTTTTCTCTTCTTCTTTTTTGAATATTCCTTTTGGAATAAACTTTCTAAAATAAACCTATGGGGACATGATTAATTTTTTTTTATGATTCTAACTTGATTCCAAAAGGAGGGAGGTCAAAGAAATCAGCACAGGCTCAAAGGGGTGCCAAAGGGTATAAAGTGTTTGGATAGCTGAAAGAGGGTCTCACAATCTCTAAGAATACCAAGTATAACACATGCAACCTGAAGATGAAAAATGAAGATCATGCACAATATTTCTTTTGCGGCTTCGACATTGATATCATTGATATGCCTTCCACTTTTCTTTAGCACCTTGTCAAGTACAGAACCCTCGTTGGGTGATTCCCTCTTCACAATGGGTATCCTTCGTCAATTCAGAGAAAACTTTCTTAACTTTATCTTGTAACTTGAGATGCACTTGAACTCAAAGTTGCTTGCTTCAAATTGTCCGGCATGCACTCTCCTTTAATGAATTCTTGTCCCCCATTAACTTACCAAATTATTTGCCCCAGTTTCACACAATTCAGGCTTTAAGCGATCTCAGAATCTCTGTACTTACTTCCCTCAAATGTCCATATTATCTTCAAAATTGTTTCATTGCTTCATGATTAGGCTAACTTTTAAGACCAGGCCTAGAATTATGCGTGCATGTCATGTCACTAGAGTCAGTAGGAAAAGAACTATAAAAGGAAAAGAGAACTAAACAAACACTGACTAGGAATAACAGAAAATATGAAATTGCATTAGACTGATGTTGAAAGGGTTTGCACAATAAAACAAGTAAAATAAGATGGGATTACAACCCTGGAACAAAACTAGACAACATTAAACGAGCTACTACGACTAAATAAACTAAGCAAAATAAAAGGATAGAAGAGTTTGAGTCATAAGAAAATATCCGTATTACAACCCTGAAAATAACCCGGACAACAAAAATGACAACAAAATAAACCACCAAGACTCCTCCCTGGCTAGCCAAGAAATGGAGCATCTTTCCAATTACCAAGCACGACATCTTAGCCACTGAGTTCCGCATCAACATTACTAGGACCTTCATAAGCCTCCATCATATTGACTTTAGCGAATTGCATTTGGGTCCCTTTTGCCGGCTCGTTCTTAAGATCAACCTCTGATAGCGTTGAAAACTTTACAGCACGTGGACCTCCGAGGATCTCAGAAGAATTCTCACATTCCTTTTCAAAACAAATCATACCCACCATATGCGTCTTATTATGAACATGCGATGGACTTTGGCTAGTGTCTACTGCATCTGGATTTTGCATGACAATGCCACCTGCATCTATAAGCTTATGAATTGCTTTTTTTAGATGCCAACACTTTTTTGTGCTGTGACCCGGGGCATCAGAGCAATATGCGCACCTTTGAGAATAATCAAAATTCTTTGGAAGAGGGTTCAACATTTTTATCTGAATCGGCTTCAACATGTCTAATTGCCTCAACCTTTGGAACAAACTGGCATATGATTCTCTAATGGGAGCGAAAGTCTTTTCCTTTTGCTTTTGCCTTTTCATCTTGTACTCTGGCCTCAGTTGGAACCTTTTGTGGGTAGGTGGTTGATATGCTTGAGGGGGCATGTAGGACATTTGTGGAAGTGGTGAAGGTAATCGCGGGCCCCGTGAGTGTGGAGCATATGGTGGTGCATTGTGGATGGAGTACTAGGAAGGTGATGTACGACTTTGGGGGTTTTGTGAAAGAAGTAGCATTGGGGAGGATTATCTGGAGCACAGGGATATCCATGGGGTCGATATCGAGGCTGAAAGCGTTGAGTAGGAATGCCCACTGGATCTTGTCGTTGGCGCGTCTCAACAACATCTTTTCTATTTCTCTTTCTTCCATCCAAACTTACTGAGATGTTCTGAATGTCTTTTGTAGTGTCTTTCAATGCAGAATAACTCATGATTTTGCCTGACTTGATTCCCTCTTCTACCATCTCTCCCATTTTTACCACATCATTGAAAGGTTTACCCAAGGCTGGGATCAAATGACTGATAGGTGGGCCCCTGGGCTTGTAGGAAAAGCTCAACCATTTCTTCTTCACCAATTGGGGGACTGACTCGAGCAGCCTGTTCCCTCCATCTGAGCCCAAACTCCCTAAAGCTTTCCTCCGATTTCTTTTCCATCTTGGATAGGGAGGAGCGGTCTGGGATAATGTCTAGATTGTACTGAAAGTGTCGAACAAAAACCTGAGCCATGTCGTCCCATGCATGCCACTTATTGACATCTTAATGAGTATATCATTGCAAGGCTACCCCAGTCAAGCTCTCATTTAATATGCCATCAACAAATTATCTTTCCCGCCAACACTTCTTATTTCACTGCAGTAACCTCTCAGATGGGCTACTAGATCTCCACGTCCATCATATAAATTAAGGTTTGGCGTTTTAGATCCTTTCAGCTTTCTGGATAGCTCATCACGCCCTTCTTTTCCTGTGAACTTTTTATTTTCAACATGAGGCTCATTCCGAAGGCTCTGATTGTATGAGTCAGGTACCTTGTGGGTAACCTCTGAGGGGTAATATTGGACATCATGGGCTTTGAGTAGATGTTCATTGTCGGATCTATGAAGGGAAGATTGTTGAGAAGTTGTGATCATGGGGATAGTGGATATGACAGGAGGGCAATTTTGGGGAGAGGTAATTGGAGGATGAGTGATGAAGCTACTAGGGTGGTTGGAAAAGCTATGATAAGCGGGTGGATCTGGAGAGTATGGGGGATCATCTGGCACTATGGCTGAAGTTTGGGTAAGGGTAGCATCTAAGAAGCTAGGTGGTGGCGGGGCTGGTGCCTTCCCAGTCATCCAAGCCCGATACATGTCCGCAATGTGTTGTCTTAACATCCTTACCTCTTCAACCAACCCATTGCCCCCTGTTCAACCAATTGCTTTTGGGCACCAGTACCAACCAACTCAATTCCGTTGCCGTCTGCCATTGCCTTTCGACTTTATGTTGTAGAGAAGAGTTATCACTTTAAGAACCATAAACCAACCACCTTTCTGCTATGAAGATGAAGTCATCACGTTAGCGTTAGAGCATTTAACATAAGATAATCTCACTTTATGTACAATACACCTAGCTACAGTTATCGGTTCTAAAATGACTTCGAGGGTACGAAGGTCAATTGGCATTATCCCAATTTGTTCATTTCAATCCTCTCTTTTCTTTGATTTTCTAGCCCTTGCTTGCTCATTTTCCTTCCTTTTTTTAATTATCACTCTTTTCTTTCTTCTCATTTCTCACATCCCATAAGTTCACTCCCTTTTTTTCTTTTCTTTTTTCTCTTTTTTTTCTTCTTTTTCCTTTTTCTCTTTTTTTTTTCCTTTTAATAAAAAATAAATAAAAAAATGATTCGATCGAATCCTATGTAGGTTGCCTACGTATCATGACGCCGCATGAATCAGATCTTTGCGTAGTTCGAGAAGATCGGGAATAAAGTAAACAAACTAACATTCTCATTTTTTTTTCTTTTCTTTTTACCTTAATGACTACTCTGATGAGAAAAGAGAAATAAAATAAGCAAATCCCTTTTTTTAATTTTCTAGACGTAACGTTCTATAACCTATTCTAAACTCAAGCTTAACGAGGATATATCTTTTTTTTTTCATTTTTGAAACAAATACTCTATGGGAAATTATAAAGGAAAAAACCCTAAAGAGAAAAATATTTTTGATTGTTTTTTAGGAAGGAAATCTAAAGAATAAACCAAGAAAATATTTTGAATTTTCATTTGATATCCCTGAAGAAGTATTTCGAAACGCGAATTGAACAAGATAAAAAAATATTTTTAAATTTAAGCTTTTGATTACCTAAGGAAGAAACTTTAAAGATAAACAAAAGATAAAGTATGTTTTTTTCTTCTTCTATGTACAATATCCTAAAGTTCTAATGAAAATAAAAAGATTTTTTTTTATTTTTCATTAATTTCCCAAAAAAGAACCTCAAAAGAAAATCTTTTTGGATTTTTGGAATTAATATCTTAAAAGAAAACTTTTAAAGAGGTACTAAAGAAAATTCTCTTTTTTTTAATTTTTAGTCTTAATGTACTAAAAGGAAATATAAAAGTAATTTTTTATTTAGGTATTAATTTCCTAAGGAAAACCACAAGAGATTGTTTTTGAACTTCTAGAGTTAGTATTCTAAAGAAAACATCTAACAGAAATATAAAAACGCAATATCTTTTTTTTTTTTTTGGATTTTTGAGTTACAACACACTTTTTCAAATATAATGTAGGACGTACAATAACAAAAGACTCGACATTACTGTACAAAACTAGAAAGTAAAAGACAATATAAAATGAAGAACAGACTCAAAACATAAAAAATAAAAAAAAATCTCCTTAAGAAACTCCTGAATGAGCGATCCTGACTGGATAGTCCCGGGGTTTCTGTCATTCTCAAACTCAGATAAGTAGATCCACACCTTTATGAGAAAACTGAAACCAACACTATGTGAGACAATAACATTCCCTACTAGACACATGCAAGGCATGGTTGAGGCTATTTTTGCAAAATGGTTTGTTGGGCCAAAAGGTGGCTAGAAGTGCAAAATTTGGCTAAGACCCCGCAAAGTCAAGAACCTAAGATTCACTAGGAAGACCGGACCCTATGTGGGTTGCCTACGTATCACGACCCAAAAGACGAGAATCAGGTATGCGTAGTTCGGACTGATTGGATACGGGCGAGAATTAAAAAAATAACTAATTTAGAGAAAATATATTTTTTGTCCCTTTTTTTTTGAAAAATGATGAAACATGTAAACTCTTTTTGGATTTTTCTTTCTCTTTTTTTTGATTTTTTGATTTTCGGAAAATGATGAAAAAGTGCAATTTTTTTTTTTTGAATTTTCAAGCTCTTTTTTTTCTTAACAAAATGTGACAGCACACTTCAGCCTCTCTTTTTTTCTCTTTATTTTCCTCTTTTTTTTCATTCGCCCTCAATTATCATTGGTCCGCCAAATGACCCTTTTACCCTTGAAGAAATGCAACATGTAGCACATAGTATGCATCAAGATGGTCTATTATTTTGGGTACACCTGTTCTAGACGGACCCAAACCCAGTGTTGAGTCCCCAAAGTCAAATGCACGTGATGCGGGCAAACATTCCTACTAAGGATCTGACATGAGGCTGTGTTTTTCTAGGTTTGAATCCTGGGGTTTTGTTCTAAACTTGGGTTACCCGAGCGGACAACTGGAGCCAAAGAGGGGGCAACGTACCGAGAGCACTAAAGTCTACCCGGCCTTGTTGCTAGCCCATCCTCGTTTTATTTGGTACAATTTCTACAGAAAAAGCGGGCCACACGAACGTGTGCACCATTTTCAGAAGACTCGGAGGGGTGGCCTAAGAAGACAGTTATATACAATTCAAACAATATTAAAGCGGTAAACAAATAACATTTAGCACAAAAGGTTCACAGAAAACAGTAATATCAACAATAAATAAAGCCAAGTAAAAATCATGTTAAGAGGCTCGAATTCTTGAATCCTTGTCACGACCCCAAACCGGCCCGGTCGTGATGGCGCCTCTCGTGAAGACAAGGCCAGCCGACACAACACTCACCTTAACCTTTTAAGCATTAAGAGTCATTTTTAAGTCTTTAACTTAAACAATGTTTCATAATAAAATCCTGGAATAACAGTGTAGAATAAAATACCAGCCTGACATTGGGGTGTCACTAGTCATGAGCAACTATCAAGGTCTGAATACAACAAAAGTCTAAAAATTTACTAAATACAGTAACAACAATGAGGGGAAGGAAGCGGTGCTGCAAACGTCATGCAGCCACCTTGCTAACTCTGATGACTCCGCGACTGAGCTATCAACACCCGCTACCGGGTTTCGATATACCTGAATCTGCACACGAGGTGCAGAGAGTAATGTGAGTACTTCAACCCAGTAAGTAATAAGAGAAATAAAGGCTGAGCAGTAGGAAACAATGAATCCACATTCACATTAGGCTCAATAAACACAACAGGCCTTCAAATCATAATACGAGTCAATCTTCCCTTTTAAAATCCAGCTTTTAGTAAAAATCATTTTGAAATACTTTCCAGCAGTTTCGGTAGGGGTTCAATACCATTTAAGATAATAATAGAGATTAAAGCCATAATCGGCCCCTCGGGCAAAACATAGTTTGTAAAACAGCCCCTCGGGCAAAACAGTAATCATAAACACTTCATAACTTAAAAATCTCAGTGGAAATAACCAATGCCAAATCAGTGATTAATTTCTGAACATCTCATAAACCCCAGTTTAAATAAAAGTTATTTTAAAACATTTGTTCAACTTTCTGACAGAGGATCAACATAAAGATGAGTGAAAATAGTCGATAAATCAATATATTCGATAGAAATTCACTTTAAAGAGGAGTGAAATCAATAAGTCCATAAACAGACCTCTCAGGCAAAAACATCACTCATATGCATGTATATATCTATCGCCCCTCGGGCTAGCCTCTCTGTCACTCGTGACTCAACTCTTACCAATCAGTACTCGCACTCAGCATTCACGCTCAATTGGTACCATATAGTAACCGCTGCAGCGTGCAGCCCGATCCGTATATCTCTCACAATAACTGAAATCAAAGTAACCGCTGCGGCGTGTAGCCCGATCCATGCATTGCTGTGGCGCACAACCCGATCCATATAAATAGTCGACTGCGCTCACTGGGGGTGTGCAGACTCCGGAGGGGCTCCTACAGACCAAACGCTATATTGCTGCGGCGCGCAGCCCGATCCATATAAGTATCACTGCGGCGTGCAACCCGATCCATATAAGTATCGCTGTGGCGTGCAGCCCGATCCATATAAGTATCGCTGCGGTGTGCAGCCCGATCCATATACATATATATATATACATTGCTACGGCATGCAGCCCGATCCATAGATATATAATCCTCACAACTAGGCCCTCGGCCTCTCTCAGTCATTAACCTCACCATCAGACTCTCAGTCTATCTCAGTCATCAATCTCACAATCAGACCCTCGGTCTATCTTCAGTAAAACAGGGAACTCAGCCCAAAACAATTTCCACATTTTAAGAATATAGTGATAAAGCCAGATTTGAGCAGTAAACAGGTAAAACATGACTGAGAATATGCTTTCAAACAAATAGAGTGAGGAAAGATAGTAAAAATGCCCCTAAGGGTCTCAACAAGTCGGCACAAGGCCCCAAACATGGCATACAACCCAAAAATATAATAATGTCAAACAATTAACTATCAAATACGCATTAAAATATTCGTTCGGGATGGACTAGGTTACAATCCCTAACGGTGCTCTACCCCACGCTCGTCATCCAGCGTGCAAGTCACCTCAAAGTAACACAACGACGTATAATCCGGGGTTTCAAACTCTCAGGACAGTATTTACAATCATTATTTACCTCGAACCGGCTAATCCTCTAGCTCGCGATGCCTTTGTATCTCAAATCGACCTTCGAATGCCTCGAATCTAGCCACAATAATTCGATTCAGTTAATAAAAGTTATAGGAATTAATTCCATATGAAATTCTACATTTTCGATTAAAAATCCGAAATTGCACTCAAAATTCGCCTGTGGAGCCCACGTCTTGGAACCCGACAAAAATTACGGAATATGAAACCTCATCCAACCACGAGTCCAACCATACCAATTTTACTAAAATCCGACATCAACTCGACCCTCAAATCTTCAAATTAAACCAAGAGAGTTTTCAAGATTTTCCCAACTAAAATCACCAATTAAATGTCAAAACTAGTAATAGATTCGGGTAATCTAACCAAAATTAAGTTAAGAACACTTACCCCGTTATTTTCTCTAAAAATCTCCTGAAAATCGCCTCTCCCTGAGCTCCAATTTGATAAAAATGGAAAATGGGACGAGTCCCATTTTCAGAACTTAAGAATCTGCCCAGAAAATGTCGGGGCCACTATTCACGCGGTACTGTTCACTACACTATTCACGGGGTACTGTTCATATGTACTATACACGGGTACTGTACATGGATACTGTTCATGTTTACTGTACATGGTACTGTACACGGCTACTGTTCACGCAAATGCGGTTACTGTTCACACGTGCGAAAAATGCAGAAATTGACCAGAAAATTGCAGCAGCTTTTCTTTTCACTAAAAGGCTCTAACTCCATCATACGAACTCGGAATTCAATGGTTCTTGTTCCTATGAGTCACAAATAATAATATGAACATAGCCCTTCAGTCAAAATACAATTCGGAGCTCATTTGCTCAGTTCAATACCCATTTCGCTCGTTAAACAATTAACTCATGTTTCGTGTCAAAAACCCAATCGCGGCTTGATGAAATTAGACCAAACTTTCAGATCAGTCCTATAATTCATTATCAAAATTCGGGAAGTCTCGAAATCAAATTTCGATCTCTAGAACTAAAAATGGACTTTTGGATCATTACATGCTTATGCTCACAACGGCAAAAATCTTCCAAAACATATCCGAGCCTCATGGGACCCCGACTAAACATGCCAACACACCCCATAACATAATTCAAACTTGTTCCAACCTTCGGAATGCTCAAAACAACATCAAACATCAAATCGCCCTCGGATTCAAGCCTAAGAATTCCAAAACTTCCGAAATCCGAATTCGATAAAAAGCCGACCAAACGACGTCCAAATGACCTGAAATTTTGCACACACATCACAAATGACATAGCGAAGCTACAACAACTCTCAGAATTCCATTCCGGACCTCTAATCAAAATCTCACCTATCAACCGGAATTCGCCAAAATATTGACTTTGCCAATTCAAGCCAAATCCTTCTACGGACTTCCAAAATGCATTCCGATCGCGCTCCTAAGTCATAAATCACCCAACGAAGCTATCCAAATCATAAAATTTCCTATCCGAGCTCATATCCAAATAAGTCAACTCTTAGTCAAACTTTTCAAATTCAAAGCTTTCAACTGAGACTGTTCCTTCAAATTCATTCTGATTTTTCCTGAAAACCAAAACCAACGATCTACATCAGTCATAATACGTTACACGAGGTAAGTCATGCCCGGGAAGTGGCGATCAAAGTGCAAAAGTTCAAAACGACCGGTCGGGTCGTTACATCCTCCCCCACTTAAACACACGTTCGTCCTCGAACGTACCTAGAGCTATTCTGAAAGCCCACCAATAGCTAAATAACCCTACCATGCATATAGCCAGGGGTGATCCCACGTCACCCTATCTCATATAGGTCCGATAATACCATTTAACTAAAATTACACAATTCAATCTAGCCCATAAACCATAGAACCACATTTTCACTTCTGAAACCATCAATACAATCAAAACCTCACACCTATACTTTGAATAGACACGAACTAGCTGTAGTAACCCATGCCTGCAACCTCGAGAGAAATCCCATGATATACTATATAACTCTAACTCTCGCAGCAATAACTTCTATTCACAGCAGCTGCCCATAACAACCAAATACCGATAGAAAACCTCTTATCAGCTAAAGTCTCATTCCAATACTTTCATATACTGCCAATGATAAATGAAACACACAATAAGCCATAACCATTTCTCAGATCAACCATTCATGAAGCCATTTCTCCTCTGGCAATTACCATAGCAATTGTTTTTTGAACCGAACCTCGATGTTTACCCATCAAACATATTGAAATCGAATCCATTTATTTTCATTAATGATCCCAACGATCTCCTCTGACCCAACACACTACCCTGGTGACATATCACACCAATAGAGTCCTAAGCCACATCTAGCATAATACGCGCACCAATAAGCAACGGTCCGAACATACTCAAATCATGAAAATAACTCAAATGAAAGGGTTATACCTCAAGCTCACCAGAACCACCACAACGCAGGGCTGAGAACCCGTCTCACATCATAGAATAGGACACATAAATCTAACCTGCAAGGTTATATCTCCCCATAGCTTCACTACAATGTGCGATCCTATCCAAATACTACTCCACATGGGACACCTCAAGTCACTATGCTCGAAATTGACAACCACGCACAATTTGACGTCTGGAACCAAAGCAAATCATTACACCAACGGTGAAACAAGTAACATATACCACGCAAACCCGATAGGACGTAACCGATACACCATTCACCGAGCAACACCCGATTACTCTTCCCGCTCGACTTCCACTATGAACCCCATTAGAACCGCACCATATGTGCCCATAACCAATAAATCATAATGTCTCGCAACACAGAAAGGCAACTCATAGATCTCCCCAGATCACTAATAAGCTCAATAACGGTCAAATCAACCTATACCTCAACAATACAATTCGGAGCCAACCAATCCAACTCGAGCTAGAACATGCATCCACATAGGTCTACCAATGGACTATACATCAAGTCTAGTCACACACAACAGATAAATAATCCTCCGAAGGTTCACAACGACTGAATCACAGCACATACTACCCTTTGACCTACCTTAGCTATTTTCTCACAGTCCACAACCGCAATACCTATGATGTATTATTAACTCAACCACATTTTCCTCTTTCTGAAGTGCATACCGTTATCAAGACACACCATTTAGTAATATCATTTACCTAGTCATCTGAAACTGCCTGTGCTGTCTAAGAATTTATGACCTTCATTTCAAAACTGAATTGCGACCTTACATATGCCAATCCCCGCCCTACACAACATACCACATATAACATGCCATCCTATGATAAATATGAGAACTTTAAAATCCCTTTCCGAGCCACAATCAACTACATATTCACTAGTCACAAACCTTCCATTGGTCCCATCTAGAAGGAAAATCACTATACATCCCATGTTCACAAAAAATATACATTCCCAAACCGCGGTAAAACCATCAAGATCTCTCCGAGTTCCCTTTGCACAAATCAGACATGTCAGGATTGAATCCTTCTAACTCGATCAAGCTAAGAAAGTCATCAAAACCTAAGAGCATCGCCGCAAAATACCTGAAAGAACTCATTACCTCTAACACACACACATAATTAATCATATCCTTACCATACCGATTCAGTCTACTATCAAACTATTCCATCTATATAAATTTCCTTCTGATTCATTTTCAACTTGATATTCTCTCTTGCTGTAGCACCACAATTTCTCAACCCAGGATTACCACATGAGACCCAAGCATAAAACCACACTGTCTAAGATAAGCCGCTGAATACTCTCTTAAATATTCCCATAAGCACCACATTCAAAATACTTCACTCTGAAGAACTTCCTGCGGATCTAAATCCGTTACCTCCTAATACTAATACATAGAATCCCACAATTAATATAGAAAACACCACAAGTCTTGACGTCTTCCAAGGAAAACTCAGTTTCTATCCATAAGTATAACTTGAAAGCCTCCAATTATTGCATGTAATATTTGGAACACAATAGGACCATTCTCTAGAGGCATCCACTCTACTCAAACCGCAGTTAGATTGATTAAACGAACCGAACAACCTGTGCTTCATTTGCACTCTGACATTGCAGAATGTGACCTCATTTCAATATAACCAAGCAACTTCCTGCCCTATGCACCGAGCATTCCTTACCAACCACAACTCAAGTCATTCCCCGATTCTCATACACCCATAAAGTATAACATAACCTTTATTGAAATTTCCTTTACTCGATACATAACTGATTCACAAATACGCCTCAAACTGGAACCATTAGAGCACATAACCGTGCAATCAACTATTCAATAGCGGACTCCCACACTAGGCTCAAGCCATAGATCAACACACGCTCAATAACTCATAACGATTATACTCTATTGAGGCCATGATAACATAATGAGATTAAACTCAAATCTTTTATAAGCTTGTGAAAACACAGATCATCTAGAATTTTAACTCTTCTACAAATCTCGCATTCCACTCTTGCAACAGTTACACCCACTCACTAAGCGACCCAATTTAAGTTGCAACACATATCCTTCACTCGCAAATCTATTAGACACATAAGGATCGTACAACCTCAGAACACTTCGCATGAGATAACCCACCTTCTTCGCCTTAAACTAACATTTATGTATACCTTCCACCGTCATAAACATTATGCAGTCACTTAGTCTTCCTGAGTCTGAACTCATACCGCAACATGAAATTTACTTCACTCCCAACTAGGACACATGAAAAGACTCTTTGCACACCCATAACTCGGGGCTATACCTCAAATCAAGATGGATACATCTCGTAGTACTAACATACTCATCACATAGTTATCCAGCCATCACTCCCACTAATAAGGACACTACCAAGCATATAAGTTCAAAAATACTTGCTCACACAATCAGCACCTCAGTGCTCAAGCCATAGGCAAATATTCGGCCTCAAGTCCTCCAGACTAGCCCAACATCAAACTCACAGAGATCACATCTCGCCCCTCGATCGGGTAATCACAAGCCATCAAGGCACATCTGATACTGCGCGCTCATACGCGCATACGAACGCGTGGAAGGAATTCAAAGAGTTACATTTCAAGCTGAATCAAAGGACGCACGATAAGAATTCAAGAATGGGAAGTTTTCCTAAATGTTCTGCAGCCTCTCGAGGATAAATACAGACGTCTCCATACCGATCCGCGAGATTCTACTAAACCTGCTCATGACTTGTGAGACCTATGTAACCTAGGCTCTAATACCAACTTGTCACGACCCCAAACCGGCCCGGTCGTGATGGCGCCTCTCGTGAAGACAAGGCCAGCCGACACAACACTCACCTTAACCCTTTAAGCATTAAGAGTCATTTTTAAGTCTTTAAATTAAACAATGTTTCATAATAAAATCCTGGAATAACAGTGCGGAATAAAATACCAGCCCGACATCGGGGTGTCACTAGTTCATGAGCAACTATCAAGGTCTGAATACAACAAAAGTCTAAAAATGTACTAAATACAGTAACAACAATGAGGGGAAGGAAGCGGTGCTGCGAACGTCATGCAGCCACCTTGCTAACTCTGATGACTCCGCGGTTGAGCTATCTACACCCACTACCGGGTTCTGATATACCTGAATCTACACACGAGGTGCAGGGAGTAATGTGAGTACTCTAACCCAATAAGTAATAAGAGAAATAAAGGCTGAGCAGTAGGAAACAATGAATCCACATTCACATTAGGCTCAATAAACACAACAGGCCTTCAAATCATAATACGAGTCAATTGTCACGACCCAAACCGAAGGGCCACGACGGACACCCGGTGCCTTACTCAACCGAGTACCAACGTAACATATCTTTCTTATCATGTTATCATGAGTAAATGAGCCAGAAAACCCGTCATGAGATAAAAAGAATAAAACATAAGGGAATACTCAACATATGAAGACCCGACATGATATACAAACTAATATATGTGACATACGGGCCTATAAGGCCGACATGACCATTAGTAAACTCGAAACATAGGCCGACAAGGCCATACAATTATCCATACACCTGATATCTGTCTACAAGCCTCTAAGTGTACATAAAATAATAAAGGTCGGGGCAGGGCCCTGCCATACCAATCAATATATATCGAAAGCATACTGACCAAACAGGCAACTCCGAAGCAAGTGGAGTGCACCAACACCTTCGCTGAGCTCATAGCCTATTAGGAGGACTGTCAACCTATTAATCGGGACTTGCGGGCATGAAATGCAGCGTCCCCAGGCAGAAGGGACGTCAGTACGAATAAAGTACCGAGTATGTTAGGCAGGAAAGCATAAACAAGAACAGTAATGTAAAGAGAGAGATAGAGGAGATACAACATGTAACATCTGAGTGCCTCTGGTTGTTACTGATATGAAATGCACAATACATATATATACATAAACTTTTTAAAACATTCGCCTCTGTGGGCATAATCATCATCATATCGTACCCGGCCTCAAAGAGGACTCGGTAAAAGCGTACCCAACCATCATAAGGTTCGGTAGAATCGTACCCGGCCACGTGGAGCTCGGTAAAACCCAACTGATCAGTGGTTGCACAATAGGTGCCGTACCCGGCCGACTATAGCGCGGCTCGGTAGAGTAAAATAGATACATATATATAATGCATGCTCAACTCATGGAATCACCTTCTAAACCTTTTGGAGTGACTTAAGAGCACTATGGACATCCATACCCTCAATATGAACCTTAGTAGGATTCAAGGATCATACACACTTGCTTAGAATAATTTTATAAGGAAAGAACAACATGGACAACCTTAGTTGCTAGGAGTAGATCCGTTATGAAGTAGCGTATTCATTTCACTTTAGATCATGCCAAAAGAAAGAAGAAAGTGCCTTAACATACCTTAAACCCGTTGAGTCCCTAATCCCTTCCAAGCAACTCTTCAAACAAGTCAACTCAATCTATCATAGTATAAGGAGATTCAAAATCAGTGCTGAGCAAAGGCTAAGTCTATAACTTAAGCTAGTAGCTCGTTTACGTAAATTTGGGCAGCATCTCCCTTGTAACAAGGGCCTCCTCCAATACCATATACCAACAACAATTACCAGAGCAATCCATCAATACATAATTATCAATATCAAGACACCATATAACAACAACAAGTCACAACTACATTACGACGAGCGGCAAGCTCCGATTGGAATCCGTATACCCCTTATCAATCCTTATAGACTTCTTACTTCAACATAAAAGTATCATTAACATGATAATGAAGTCATTAATCAATGATTCCAGCCTTAAACCATATATTTATAACAACGAAAATAATCCACAACTTCAACTATCCTCAATTAGCAACTTTATTCACTAGTTCATGTCTAGCCCATCCATTTAACTTAATCAACATCAAGATAACCTTAGGCACAAGAAAGATCACAATATACATACCTTATACAGTAACTTCAAGTCAAAATCCAAGTTATATTCAGTTTACAACAACCCTTAATAGCAATACAACACCATAGAAGTGACTTAAGCTAATCCAAGTATTATCTTGTAGTTTATCATCCTAACAACTTAACCAACATACAAGCAAGATTAAGCACAATTAGTAGGCTGTTATACTCACCTTAGACAGCAGCAAAAACTTGGAATTTCATCCAAATACAGCCCACAACAATCCTCAATGACAACACAACCTCAAAGAGGTGTTGTTCTTCACTAGAACTAAGTTTTGATGTTGAAATATGGTGTAATCACTTTGGAATCACTTCAAACCCTTGTGGTATATGTTTAGGAGGGTTAGGAGAAGTTTGGATACGAATTTTAGTTGAAAAATGAGCAAAAATAGGCGTCCAAATCGTTTATAAATTGAAGTAGGTCAACCACCGCCTAAGTGGGTCCCATTGAGAGCTGCTTGCGCGGTGTCGCGAAAACGCGAATATCTCTCTACTCTGATGGCGTATTGATGAACGGTTTAATGCGTTAGAAACTAGACTCGTAGACCTTACATTTGGTAGGTAGAATACCCCATGATTCCAAGTATATTTGGAGAAATTCTCAGATACATTTGACCTAAATTTCAGCAAATTTATGAATGTAACTTATGATGACCTTTGCCAACTCTTGTTCCACAACTTGCTTGCCTTCAAAATGTAGAAAATGAATATCATACGACTAAAATAACTCATAGAATAACCTCCTTATCATGTTAATAACCCTAGTCTTACCCCAAAGTACATGTTATAACATTCGAAACTTGTCGACTTTCGACGAAACTTATTTTCTTCAATTGGTTTAGCTTCTAAGATTTCCAACCCTCTTGGTACTCGTTATTCATGATCTTAAATATTTGTAACCTCCAAGGTAACATGATTAACTTACTTTATTTTCTTCCAAATATAATCTCATTTCCGAGCTTACATCAATGACTTACGACGTACTCTCACGTATGAAAACTTGGGGTGTAACATCATTCCCCCTTTGGAACATTCGTCCTCGAATGTTGACTGATGCGCTTATCAGTTTCATAAACTATGGCTCTTACGAATATTTTAATGCTCATCTTTCCATCTAAGCAACTGTTTTGTGAATAAATCCAAACGCTTGGGCATTCCCCCTTTTAGGCCTCTTTGTCATACCATGACATGTGGTTGGAATTCTTCCAACATCGCAACATTTGATACCTTATGTCATGCAGTATGTACGACTGTGTCCTTATATGAGCGCCTAGCGACTCGTCTTCATTTTTTCCTCCATCTTTTAGCTAATCTCTAAGCCTTACTTTATGAACATATACAGAATTATGACAAACTGTCCCTCTAGGCATCTATAGGTGTACTGATGTCTTTCGCTTGGTACTTTATCGAACTTAAGACTATTTCTATCTCTTGTTTCATAGCCTTGTATATCTATCCCTTTGGATTTACTACATCTAGGTAGGTTATACTATACCATACAACTTACTTCGGTTTATTATTACTGAGGTTTGCTACCCAACTCCAGGTTACTCTCTCGCTGCTTATCCTACATGTATAAATCTAAGTCCTTTTGTGCTTCCTTATTATTATTCATCTAAGAATAACAAACAAATCTCATCTCGAACTTTGGAACTTGTACCCATCTATTGTTTATTCACCTTAATATTGATTTATAATCTATCAGTGATAACTTGCAACCTCTTACGTAATACACTGTTACTAGGGCTCACATTTTATCGGGGAACATATGAAGTGATTTTCCTGATCCACCTAGGGATAATACTATACTTCAATAACCGTATTTCATTGCATCCCAACGCGATTCATCTTATGGGGATATTCTAATTCCGTGCAATTAATGAAATCCCTCTCTTCTTTTTACCACATTCTTCCTTTACCATTCCATAGTTAACTGCACCGCTTAACTCCGACTTAATACCATATCACACCATATTCCCCCCTTCAGGGGAGTACTAAGATTTAGTACTACAACGATCTACCTATAGTTGTTTTACCTCTTCATCTTTGGCGTCTTTTCACATTATCAATGAACCTTAATCACCTTATGGTAACCTTCTGTACCAGGGATAACTAAATTTATTACGCACGAAGGTGACACCTACGGTAACTGGCACACTTAGTCCCTTAAGATTAACTCTGCTCAGAGTGCTTGCTTTAGGTAAGCGACTTCCTAAATAACCTTTAAAGGTTATTCGTCTATTGTCTATTCTATTATTGTTGGAGCATGATCTTTGAAATTCTCACGACGTCGACCATTATCAAATCCTCTGGTCCCTAATTCATGTTCGGTTTTATCTTGTTCACCAGCCCATACTGATTTTTATTACTCTGGGGTCTAACCTTTCCTCCTGGTAATCACGTTGAAGTCACCAACTCATTTCTCGAAATAAGAATATGACTTTATGGCTTATACTCTTTTATTGCCTTAAGGCTTGTCACCTCTTGTATTTTCCTTCACTTGACTATAGACTCTGTCATCGTGTCATATTTTGATTTACTGTTATCACCCATATATCACATCTTACTCATGATGCTTCATTTATTTTCTTCTTATTCTCCGGATAATATTTCTATTGTTTATCACTTTATTCTGAAAACTTTAACAAAAAGTTCTTTCCCTATAAGCTCTTCTAGATTCATCTCACTGGCTCTTGGGAATGTCTAACATTCTTTTTTTACTCGGGGCTAGAGTCATACTAAGGTAAATATTTGTCCCTTCTAGGATCCCACTGCCTATCTTCTAAAATTTTTGAATATTCCAGTATTCGTATCTGAGTGTACTACTCTAGAGTTCACCATCTGGGTGTCTTAGAAGGAGATCTATTACCATATTTGTACCATCTTTCGGAAACGTTAGTTAATGATAACAACCCATCCACAATTTTTGGGTTACTCTAACTCCAACTGGATCCTGATATCCCATCTTTCTCTTAAATAATATTTGTTAGCTCCCATAGAACATCACTGAGATGGGTGTGGCCAATTGTACTTACCTCTGTCATTGATGAAGGTACCAAAATGCTTATATTTCTCTGCCTGATTTGAAAATATTGATAATCTTCATTATCTGGGTGTCTCGTACCCCTCTTCACCTTACTTCTTTTACTTGTTAAAACTTGTATCTAGCTTCTGAATTCCTCATAGATTTTCACCATATTCGTGAATAGATATTCGTGCCTTAAGGCTCCTTATTAAGAAGCATACACATCTTAGTACACACATGATCTGTTGAAGACCTCATATTTACTCATCATAAGCATGATGTGAAATCGAGTTCCTCTGACTCAACTCTTCCACATCCATATGAAATCTCTTACCAACTGTCATTGTGGATGTAGGTATCGTTGTATTACGACTAAAGTCGAATTTATGAGTTTGAATTCTTACAACTGAGCTCTACTGCACGATCTAGAGTAAGAAGAAACAGTGACAGACCTAAATGCCCTGTAGCCTCTTGCTTATAAGTGTGGTGCACAACACACCCATAAACAAGACTCTACTAGACACGGCTTGTAGACTCCCTAGGACAAAACTGCTCTGATACCACTTCTGTCACGACCCAAACCGAAGGGCCACGACGGACACCCGGTGCCTTACTCAACCGAGTACCAACGTAACATATCTTTCTTATCATGTTATCATGAGTAAATGAGCCAGAAAACCCGTCATGAGATAAAAAGAATAAAACATAAGGGAATACTCAACATATGAAGACCCGACATGATATACAAACTAATATATGTGACATACGGGCCTATAAGGCCGACATGACCATTAGTAAACTCGAAACATAGGCCGACAAGGCTATACAATTATCCATACACCTGACATCTGACTACAAGCCTCTAAGTGTACATAAAATAATAAAGGTCGGGACAGGGCCCCGCCATACCAATCAATATATATCTAAAGCATACTGACCAAACAGGCAACTCCGAAGCAAGTGGAGTGCACCAACACCTTCGCTGAGCTCATAGCCTACTAGAAGGACTGTCAACCTATTAATCGGGACCTGCGGGCATGAAACGCAGCGTCCCCAGGCAGAAGGGACGTCAGTACGAATAAAGTACCGAGTATGTTAGGCAGGAAAGCATAAACAAGAACAGTAATGTAAAGAGAGAGATAGAGGAGATACAACATGTAACATCTGAGTGCCTCTGGTTGTTACTGATATGAAATGCACAATACATATATATACATAAACCTTTTAAAACATTCGCCTCTGTGGGCATAATCATCATCATATCGTACCCGGCCTCAAAGTGGACTCGGTAAAAGCGTACCCGACCATCATAAGGTTCGGTAGAATCGTACCCGGCCACGTGGAGCTCGGTAAAACCCAACTGATCAGTGGTTTCACAATAGGTGCCGTACCCGGCCGACTATAGCGCGGCTCGGTAGAGTAAAATAGATACATATATATAATGCATGCTCAACTCATGGAATCACCTTCTAAACCTTTTGGAGTGACTTAAGAGCACTATGGACATCCATACCCTCAATATGAACCTTAGTAGGATTCAAGGATCATACACACTTGCTTAGAATAATTTTATAAGGAAAGAACAACATGGACAACCTTAGTTGCTAGGAGTAGATCCGTTATGAAGTAGCGTATTCATTTCACTTTAGATCATGCCAAAAGAAAGAAGAAAGTGCCTTAACATACCTTAAACCCGTTGAGTCCCTAATCCCTTCCAAGCAACTCTTCAAACAAGTCAACTCAATCTATCATAGTATAAGGAGATTCAAAATCAGTGCTGAGCAAAGGCTAAGTCTATAACTTAAGCTAGTAGCTCGTTTACGTAAATTTGGGCAGCATCTCCCTTGTAACAAGGGCCTCCTCCAATACCATATACCAACAACAATTACCAGAGCAATCCATCAATACATAATTATCAATATCAAGACACCATATAACAACAACAAGTCACAACTACATTACGACGAGCGGCAAGCTCCGATTGGAATCCGTATACCGCTTATCAATCCTTATAGAATTCTTACTTCAATATAAAAGTATCATTAACATGATAATGAAGTCATTAATCAATGATTCCAACCTTATACCATATATTTATAACAACGAAAATAATCCACAACTTCAACTATCCTCAATTAGCAACTTTATTCACTAGTTCATGTCTAGCCCATCCATTTAACTTAATCAACATCAAGATAACCTTAGGCACAAGAAAGATCACAATATACATACCTTATACAGTAACTTCAAGTCAAAATCCAAGTTATATTCAGTTTACAACAACCCTTAATAGCAATACAACACCATAGAAGTGACTTAAGCTAATCCAAGTATTATCTTGTAGTTTATCATCCTAACAACTTAACCAACATACAAGCAAGATTAAGCACAATTAGTAGGCTGTTATACTCACCTTAGACAGCAGCAAAAACTTGGAATTTCATCCAAATACAGCCCACAACAATCCTCAATGACAACACAACCTCAAAGAGGTGTTGTTCTTCACTAGAACTAAGTTTTGATGTTGAAATATGGTGTAATCACTTTGGAATCACTTCAAACCCTTGTGGTATATGTTTAGGAGGGTTAGGAGAAGTTTGGAGACGAATTTTAGTTGAAAAATGAGCAAAAATAGGCGTCCAAATCGTTTATAAATTGAAGTAGGTCAACCACCGCCTAAGTGGGTCCCATTGGGAGCTGCTTGCGCGGTGTCGCGAAAACGCGAATATCTCTCTACTCCGATGGCGTATTGATGAACGGTTTAATGCGTTAGAAACTAGACTCGTAGACCTTCCATTTGGTAGGTAGAACACCCCATGATTCCAAGTATATTTGGAGAAATTCTCAGATACATTTGACCTAAATTTCAGCAAATTTATGAATGTAACTTATGATGACCTTTGCCAACTCTTGTTCCACAACTTGCTTGCCTTCAAAATGTAGAAAATGAATATCATACGACTAAAATAACTCATATAATAACCTCCTTATCATGTTAATAACCCTAGTCTTACCCCAAAGTACATGTTATAACATTCGAAACTTGTCGACTTTCGACGAAACTTATTTTCTTCAATTGGTTTAGCTTCTAAGATTTCCAACCCTCTTGGTACTCGTTATTCATGATCTTAAATATTTGTAACCTCCAAGGTAACATGATTAACTTACTTTATTTGCTTCCAAATAGAATCTCATTTCCGAGCTTACATCAATGACTTACGACGTAATCTCACGTATGAAAACTTGGGGTGTAACATCAATCTTCCCTTTTAAAAATCCAGCTTTTAGTAAAAATCATTTTGAAATACTTTCCAGCAGTTTCGGTAGGGGTTCAATACCATTTAAGATAATAATAGAGATTAACGCCATAATTGGCCCCTCGGGCAAAATATAGTTTGTAAAACAGCCCCTCGGGCAAAACAGTAATCATAAATACTTCATAACGTAAACATCTTAGTGGAAATAACTAATGCCAAATCAGTGATTAATTTCTGAACATCTCATAAATCCCAGTTTAAATAAAAGTTGTTTTAAAACATTTGTTCAACTTTCCGACAGAGGCTCAATATAAAGATGAGTGAAAACAGTCGATAAATCAACATATTCGATAGAAATTCACTTTAAAGAGGAGTGAAATCAATAAGTCCATAATCAGGCCTCTCAGGCAAAAATATCACTCATATGCATGTATATATCTATCGCCCCTCGGGCTAGCCTCTCTGTCACTCGTGACTCAACTCTTACCAATCAGTACTCGCACTTAGCATTCACGCTCAATTGGTACCATATAGTAACCGCTGCGGCGAGCAACCCGATCCGTATATCTCTCACAATAACTGAAATCAAAGTAACCGCTGCGGCGTGCAGCCCAATCCATGCATCGTTGTGGCGCACAACCCGATCCATATAAATAGTCGACTGCGCTCACTGGGGGTGTGTAGACTCCGGAGGGGCTCCTACAGCCCAAACGCTATATTGATGCGACGCGCAGCCCGATCCATATAAGTATCGCTGCGGCGTGCAGCCCGATCCATATAAGTATCGCTGCGGCGTGCAGCCCGATCCATATAAGTATTGCTGCAGCATGCAGCCCGATCCATAGATATATAATCCTCACAACTAGGCCCTAGGCCTTTCTCAGTCATTAATCTTACCATCAGACTCTCAGTTTATCTCAGTCATCAATCTCACAATCAGACCCTTGGTCTATCTCAGTAAAACAGGGAACTCAGCCCAAAACAATTTCCACATTTTAAGAATATAGTGATAAAGCTAGATTTGAGCAGTAAACAGGTAAAACATGACTGAGAATATGCTTTCAAACAAATAGAGTGAGGAAAGATAGTAAAAATGCCCCTAAGGGTCTCAACCCCAAAACATGGCATATAACCCAAAAATATAATAATGTCAAACAATTAACTATCAAATACACATTAAAATATTCGTTCGGGATGGACTAGGTCACAATCCCCAGCGGTGCTCTACCCCACGCTCGTCATCCAGCATGCAAGTCACCTCAAAGTAACACAACGACGTATAATCCGGGGTTTCAAACCCTCAGGACAGTATTTACAATCATTACTTACCTCGAACCGGCTAATCCTCTAGCTCGCGATGCCTTTGTCTCTCAAATCGACCTCCAAATGCCTCGAATCTAGCCACAATAATTCGATTCAGTTAATAAAAATTATAGGAATTAATTCCATATGAAATTCTACATTTTCCATTAAAAATCCGAAATTGCACTCAAAATTTGCCTGTGGGGCCCATGTCTCGGAACCCGACAAAAATTATGGAATATGAAACCTCATCCAACCATGAGTCCAACCATACAAATTTTACTAAAATCCGACATCAACTCGACCCTCAAATCTTCAAATTAAACCAAGAGGGTTTTCAAGATTTTCCCATCTAAAATCACCAATTAAATGCCAAAACTAGTAATAGATTCGGGTAATCTAACCAAAATTAAGTTAAGAACACTTACCCCGTTGTTTTCTCTGAAAATCTCCTGAAAATCGCCTATCCCCGAGCTCCAATTTGATAAAAATGGAAAATCAGAACTTAAGAATCTGCCCAGAAAATGTCGGGGGCACTGTTCACGCGTTTGGGTACTGTTCATGCGGTACTGTTCACTACACTATTCACGGGGTACCATTCATATGTAATGTACACGGATACTATTCATGTTTACTATTCATGGTACTGTACACGGATACTGTTCACACAGGTGCAGTTACTGTTCACACGTGCGAAAAATGCAGAAACTGCCCAGAAAATTGCAGCAACTTTTCTTTTCACTAAAAAGGCTCTAACTCCATCATACGAACTCAGAATTCGATGATTCTTGTTCCTATGAGTCACAAATAATAATACAAACATAGCCCTTCAGTCGAAACTCAATTCGGAGCTCATTTTCTTAGTTCAATACCCATTTCGCTCGTTAAACAATTAACTCATGTTTCGTGTCAAAAACCCAATCGCCGCTTGATAAAATTAGACCAAACTTTCAGATCAATCCTATAATTCATTATCAAAATTCGGGAAGTCTCAAAGTCAAATTTCGATCTCTAGAACTAAAAATGGACTTTTGGATCATTACATGCTTATGCTCACAACGGCAAAAATCTTCCAAAACATATCCGAGCCTCATGGGACCCCGACTAAACATGCCAACACACCCCATAACATAATTCAAACTTGTTCCAACCTTCGGAACACTCAAAACAACATCAAAACATCAAATCGCCCTCGGATTTAAGCCTAAGAATTCCAAAACTTCCGAAATCCGAATTCGATAAAAAAGCCGACCAAACGACGTCCAAATGACCTGAAATTTTGCACACACATCACAAATGACATAACGAAGCTACAACAACTCTCGGAATTCCATTATAGACCTCGGATCAAAATCTCACCTATCAACCGGAATTCGCCAAAATATTAACTTTGCCAATTCAATCCAAATCCTTCCACGGACTTCCAAAATGCATTCTGATCGCGCTCCTAAGTCATAAATCACCCAACGAAGCTATCCAAATCATTAAATTTTCGATCCGAGCTCATATACAAATAAGTCAACTCTTAGTCAAACCTTTCAAATTCAAAGCTTTCAATTGAGACTGTTCCTTCAAATTCATTCTGATTTTTCCTGAAAACCAAAACCAACGATCTACATCAGTCATAATATGTTACACGAGGCAAGTCATGCCCGGGAACTAGCGATCAAAGTGCAAAAGTTCAAAACGACCGATTGGGTCGTTACAATCCTGAACCAAAAGTTCTGGATTTTTATCCCCAGCAGAGTCGCCAGAGCTGTCACACCTCCTTTTTCCTACCCCCGAGAGGGTATAAGGGAGTTTTTTCCAATTTAAGTGACAACCGACACGGGATTATTTATATTAAAAATCAGTCGCCACTTGGGATAATTTATGGTGTCCCAAGTCATCAGTTTAAAATCCCAAATCGAGGAAAGATTGACTCTGTTTTACGGTCCGCGAACATAGAAATCCGGGTAAGGAATTCTGTTAATCCAGGAGAAGGTGTTAGGCATTCCCAAGTTCCATGGTTCTAGCACAGTCGCTTTGATCATACTTGGCTTATTAAAATTGCTCAATTACAGATTTTAGAACCTATGTGCATTTGCCTCTTTTTATTAAGAAATTATCTTGAAACGCGGCACACGCACGTGTACCCATTTGTTTGGCGCGTCAAAAATCATGTCACGTGAACGTGTCCACAATTAATAACGCTTTATTATTATTACGAAAATTTGGCCAAAGTTGTGCGAACACATACTCCGATTTTGTTTTTAGAAATCATAATCATGTCACGTGAGTGTATCCACAACCACGATAGTATATTAAACGTGCCTAAAGCAAACTATGCACATTTGTCATTTTTACATCTAAGTTATGAAATTAATACGAGGGCCATGTATGATTAAAAGGCGGATGACACACCTCAGACTATATGAACTAAATTAAATTAGCGTCCTGTTAAAACAAGTTTATTATTGAGAAAGTTTGATGAAGTTGCACGAACGCATACTCAGAATTGGTTTTTAGAATCGTAATTATATTACACAAACGTATACACAATCACGGTGATAGATTAAGAGCGCGCTTAAAGCATTGCTACGAATATTCACGAATTATTTAAAATCTTGAAAATCCGATTTATCAAATATCAAACCCATTATTAAGAGTCCCAATTACTGAACGGACGGTTGAGCAAATTCCTATCAATATTTCAGTAATTAAAATCGAAAATATTTTGCCAATGTAAAAACCTATATTCAATTTCCCGGAGCCCATTATGTTCAATGGCACAAATTTGATAATCCAATACCCGTATAAAATGATCGGATAACAAAGAGGAGGAACTACTAATATGAATCTAATTTTCAAGAAAAAATCTTTGGAACTATTCTTAAGTCACAATAACGGTTAATCATAAAACTACTCTTACACATAAATAACCAAATGAACAGTAGGTAAGCATAGAGGCCAAATGTTATTATGAGCCAAGAACATTGTTTCATTCAAGCACCAAATCCATATCAACTGAACACTAAATCAAAATTAATCAAGGTTGAGACAAGAAACGAATCAAAAAATATGAACATGAACTTCCGATGAAACACAGCTTCATTCACAATACTGCTTCGACGCTCGACTAACAGACACAGACTTGAACATAAAACATAGCAGCGCCAGAACCTCGCTGGAATCTCGAACGAAACTGAACAGACCCAACTCGACTCTTCAGCGATAATTGAAGCGGATGACTGTTATCCTCGAAATTTCTCACTCTATTTCTGCCCGTTTTTGAGTGTATGTGCGTAAGGTCGCTGTTGGGTGAGAGACAGCAACATGGGAACTGGTTTCCGGTGATAAACCGGTGGGTCTTGTGAGGGAGGAGAGGTCTTGGAGATGAGTCGAAGGAGAAAGGGTTCAGGGGTGTTGTCGTTTCTTCTCGTTCAACCATGCCTAGGGTCTCTAGGTTTAGCAGCTTAGGTCTTAGATGGAGAAGAAGAAGATAGGCTAGGGTCGATATAAGGAAAATGAAGTTCGGGGGGGGGGGGTGGTCTGGGTTCAAATGGCTAAGGTCTCCTTACCCTAGGGTTCTGCCATGTTTTCGGTAAGGGATGGTTGAAGGTCCATTAGTCTTCTCTTTGATCTCCTTTTTGTTCCAGCAGCTGGAAGGATTTAGGCCTTCTTCATTTTTGTTCAAAAATGGCGGATGCTTATGCCTAGGTCCTATGGGTATCTTTGATTTTCTGAAAACGGTGATGACAGGTTCTGCTAGGGTTCCTTTTTTGTTTTTGTATGAAGAAGAATATAGGGTTCAGATAAGGCCGTGAATTGCGGCTCCTTAGGCATTTTTTTGTTCTTTCGGATCCTAGTATCTTAGGTCTTTTTGTGTATTAGATCCCTAGGTTTTTATAGGGTTTTTTTAGGTTAAGGGGTATGGGCCTAGGAATTATGGGCTTGGAAATTATTGGCTAGGTCCAAAAATTAGACATAAAAATGGGATGTTTGAGCCCAAGTTTTATTCTCTCTCCGTGAACGAGACTAAAATACGACCTCATTTATTAATTAGTCCTACTTAAGTAAAATAATTGTTAAAATAAGGCTGACCGTTAAAACAAAACTATTTTTAGTATTTTTTCAAGATTAAAAATGACTACAAAACATTAATGCAACTATCTTTTTGTAATTTTCATTTTCTTGTAATAAAATGAAGTAAAAGAGTCAAAATTAGTTGAAATAGCGATATTAGACCTAAATTAAATATTTACATGCTAAAATATAAAAAATCTTAGGGAGGGTCAAAAATCACATGCCTACATACTCCATCATCTCACTCACTTCTGAACTACACGTGGCCTGATTCCTTTATAGCCAAGGATATGTAGGCAGCTCAGATACCAGGGGTCGGTCACATTCTTCTTTCTTTTAGCTTTTGGTCTGTATAAATAAGGGTCGGGTCAAAAAACCTGTCTAGTCGTTCTTTGTCTGAAAACTATTCGTGTTTCCAGTCAAAGAGGGGCAGCTGTAGACATATAATTTTTGACCCTCCCCAAAATTTTATACCTTTTAGTGCTTAGATGTTGGTTTTAGGCCTAATAACGCCATTTTAAAAAAAAAATTCTTTTTGCTTTATTCAATCTTGAAAATTTTAAAAAATTACAAAAATATTTCCTTTTATTTTAGTTTATTGATATTTTTACAAAAGATAAAAAGAGAAGTTAAAAAAATATTTTTACTTGGCTAGTGTAATTTTAAGTTGTACATATTTATTAAATATTGAGTATTATTTAGATTTCTTTGATATGATTATCTTATCTTTTATTTAATTATTCCTTATTATTTTAGATAAAACTAGTATTTAGATTCATCTTTATAATAAAGAAAAATAACAAAAAATATAAAATAAAAAAAGAAGAATGAAATGAGGAAATGAAAAATGAAAAGCAAACAAGCAAAAGGAAAAGAGGCGAAGAATAGAGGAACGTGAAAAGCAAAAATGCAAAGGAAAATCAAATGAAAAATGGGGACCCCACTACCTATCTCTCCATAACAAACCTCACATGCATCCTAAAAGAAAAAAAAACGAAAACAGAGGCTCAGATTTGGAACGGAAAAAGAGGAGAATGAGGAAAAAATTAGAGCTGGGGAATCTTTCCTTTCACGCTTTTTTTCTTGCTATATAACACATGCACACACAGAAGAGACACACAAGAAAAACGCCAAAAAAAATCTGGGGAACGGGAGGGGCTGGGCAGATTTCATAAAACACACACACTCATCTTCTTCATTTTGGAGAGCTAAGAGGGTATCCTAGTAGTAGCAGTAGCCTTTCCACTCCCTTCATCTTCTCCAATAAACCATCAAAATCAGTAAAAAACATCATTTGACATAAGCCGGAAGTAGCACTATACCACTACAAAAACACATCCATGGAGCCATTGAAACACCTCTAAAACGAGCCATGAACATCACCTAAACTCCAGCTCAAAGAAGCCATGAAAACCAGCCATTGAAAGCTCCCATTTGCACCATCAAGGCAACTCCAACATCTCTGTCGAAGGTACCCCAAACTCTAGTTCAAAACAACCCTTAAAATACAATAAATCCAGCTGCATCACACTATAACCATAGCCGTTTTCCGGCGAGGCTGGAGCTCCGGCGAAGCTTTCTGGTCAAATCTTTTATGTAGATTCATGGAGTTTTTGTTAATGAAAAATCTTTTGCTGCATTAAAGGTTTGATTCTTTAGCATTTTTGTTAACTTGGTCTCCTTTAAATTGATACATGATTCCTGATTTATGATTCTAATTCCCGCATGGATATTCATTGAAATTGCCTCATGTATATAGTCTGTTTAGGTGCTTATAATCAAATGGAAATAAACTCCCATATGACTTGAATAGAGTGTCGTTGGTGTGCTTTTGAAAATTTATTTTGAACCCTTGTTTTCCTTACTTGATGTAATCGTATTGGACTTCCATGACTTGTTTTCCTCTTATTAATCTTTTGCATGGGAACGACCAATTCACAAACATTGTTAGAGTGCTTAATGCTCATTTGGGGTTTTGAGTTATTACTTAAAAGAGTTTGGAAGAGTTCTGATTTATCGGCTTAATATTTGGCATGTTCTTGGATTAATTTGAGTTAAAAAGTGATGATTTTAATTGCTGAGTTCTGTTATTGTTTTAACAATTCTTAAATGATTTGAAAAAAATAAATAAGTAAGGTTTCATTTTGTGACATAGATATGTGCAAATACTACTGTGATTGTGTACATGTTCGCATGACATAATTACGATTCTAAAAACCAATTCAGAGTATGCGTTCGCGCAACTTTATCAAACTTTCTTAGTAATAAAATGGTTGCTAATGAGCCGCTAATTAATTTAGTTCATATAGTTCGAGGTGTTCCATCCACAATTTAATCATCCATGGCCCTCATATTAATTTCATAGCCTAGATACAAAAATGATGCATGTTCGTAGTTTGCTTTAGGCACGTTTAATATATTATCGTGGTTGTGGACACGTTCGCGTGACATGACTATGATTTCTAAGAACAAAACCGGAGTATGCGTTCGCGCAACTTTGGCCAAATTTTCTTAATAATAATAAAGCGTTATTAATTGTGGACACGTTCACGGGACATAATTTTTGACGCGCCAAACAAACGGGTACACGTACGCATGACCCCTTTCAAGATAATTTTCTAATTAAAAAAGGCAAATGCACATAGGATCTAAAAGTAAGTAATTAGATAATTTGATTAATCCAAGTATGACCGAAGCGACCGTGCTAAAACCACTTAACCCGGAAATGCCTAACACCTTCTCCCGGGTTAACAGAATTCCTTACTCGAATTTATGTGTTCGCAGACCATAATTAAGAGTCAATTTCCTTGATTCAGGATTTTAACCGGTGACTTGGGACACCATAAATTATCCCAAGTGGGGACTATGATTTTAATAAATAATCCCGTTTCGATTGTCACTTAAATTGGAAAAAACTCCCTTATACCCCTTTTTGGGGTAGGAAAAAGGAGGTGTGACAGCGTGTTCATGAAGTTCCCTCGGGCAAGTTGGATAACCACACATTGGTTTGTTGTATTTATTCCACGGTAGAATGTTTTTTGGATCATGGCTTCTGTCATATCATTATTCTAACACTCTTTAACCATCGTTCGATACCTTTCACAAATCTCATGAAGCGGTTCATTTGGCTCTTGTTTAAAAGCAAGGATCTCATCTCTTAGCGTCGCCATATATCTCAGAGAAAAGAACTTTGCAATGAACTTTTCGGCCAACTCATCCAAAGTGGTGATGGAATGGTTAGGCAACCTTTCTAGCCAATACAAAGCCTTCCCCTAGAGAAAATGGGAAAAGCCTTAATCACAATGTGTCCCGGAGATATTAGTTTGCTTTTTCCCCGACCACATATCAATTAAACCTTTGAGATGCTTGTAGGCGTTTTGGTGTGGAGCTACGGTGAAAAAACCCCTCTGTTCCAAGAGTGTAAGCATGACATTGGTTATTTGAAAGTTGCCCGCCCCAATTCGGGTCGGGACTATTGCACTTGCATAGTCTTCGTTGGGCAACACCCGGTGTGCTGCCCTTGCTGGAGGTGGGAGAGGGTTTGTAATATTATCTTGAGGTGGTCGGCCTCTCCTTTGTTCTTGAGGTTCAGGTTAATTCTCATCCACATAATCATTATCTATCTCCTCCTCCAATGGAAAGAATTTCCGAGGGCGTCATTGTTAAGAGCCATTAGGTACCTAAAAGCAATTCACAAACAAATTAGAAAATGAAAGGAAAGAAAAACAAAACACACAAATACTCGAATATATAGCTAAAACTGTCTAACTCCATGGCAACAACGCCAAAAATTGATCGGGTCCAAGCCTGCACTACTATTGAGTAGCAATGATGGTCGATGCAGTTTTACCCAACAAGGTCGGGATCGAATTCACTGGGAGTTAATTTGTTTGGAGTTAGGTTTATATCAAAGTAAAGATGCGGATTTTGCTCTTAATTGCAGTTCCACAAATGGTTGGTTTGTTTTCTACTTCTACTTATATTCTATAGCATGAAGTATTTGAAACTAAGTACAATGTTTTTGTTGTTGATTTTCAAGGATTTAAATGGACTAGGATAGTGACTTCCACCTAGGTGGATATTTAACGGGTAGCAAGAATCTAGGACAATCATGTAATTAATTGGGATCGTAATATAGCTATCACACCCAGGTAATCACTCTATACCTCTCGGTAGTTTGAGTGATTTTTCTCAATTTGGTTTTCTCAAGTCCAAATGAGTATTCATGCAATTCAAGTGATTTTAGCTCAAGTCGGGTATTACTATCTCTAAGTTTAACCCTTTAATTAAGGCTATCAGTTTCTTGAGTTCACTCCAATTCCTTGTTAGTCTAGTTTTCCTATACTTAGTCCCTCTTTCTCGAGCAGAGACTAAGTCATAAAGGCATAAATCAGTATTTGCAACCATTAATTCCATAGTTCTAGCAAGAACTAGACTAAATACTACTAATCCATATACATTCAAGCCCTAAAATTTAAAACCCATCAAATACCCACACTAGGGTTGGGTCACAAACCCTAGCTATGGGTTTAACTACTCATGGAAATAACAGAAATCAAAGATGAAATAAAGAAATTCGATAATACTGAATTAAAAGATAAAAAGCTAATGTTAAAAGTTGAATTTAATACAAAATTGCCCGAAATGGAACTTGCAGCAGTCTCACATGCTCAACAAAAACAAACTTAACCAAAAAATGTCAAAAAGATCTATTTATACTAAGCTAAAATTTTCAAACAAAAATACCCTTGCGGAGGTTTCGCGGCCGGGTAATTTTGACCGCAACCGCACTCTTGCTTTCATGGCCACGTAATTCTGATCGCGTTCCACGTTTCTTCACATCTGGGTCTCGGTTGAACCTTGTTTCGCGGACCACATACTTACCACCGCGTCCGTGTAAGAGACATCCACGACCGCGTAATTTAGATGCAGACCGCCCTTCTCACTTTTGCATCACTTGTGAACTCTCTGAATGTTGGAAACTTCGTTCCACGGAATTCCAATCGCGGCCGCAGTGGTACTTTCGTGGCTGCCTCTTTCTGACGCGATCTGCGTTCATATTTGTGGCAAAAAACAACCTCTCTGATTCTTCATTTCGTAGACCGCGTAATTATGACCGCGTCTGCGTTGATACTTTAACGCCTACACTTTTTTGTCGCGGTCTGCGTTCCACATCTCTTGGCCTAGTCTTGGTCTTTATTCAAGTTTTACTCCTTTATGAGTTGATCATGGCTACTTTGTGAACAATCCCTGCAAGCAAGCACATTAGATCAATTTTCGGGATTACCTTTATGCATTTTAAGCCCAAAACGCAAGTAAAAGAAAGCAAATAATGGTTAAAATTCCAACTTATCAGGGGCCAAACTTTTTACCCTTAAAAATAGATAATAATTGAATTTATACGTGATTTTAAGGATATGTGGATTAATCCAATACAAGTGATCAACAAAATTAGATAACCAAATTAAAGATAAAATAAATAGCATAACCAGTTGTAATATTGAGTCCGAGCTCGGTTGTGAGCTTTAACAATTCGTCTGCCTTCAATTCAGATGCAAAATATATATGTAAAGCTATGAACAAGAATAAGAACCTTTGAATAGCTTAGAAACACAGAAAATAAGTCTATATTGCCTTGATATGCATGTTACAACATGTGTATAACAATAAACTTCCCGCTTATATAGTAGGGGAGTTGTACCTTAAGTACAATTCTATAAAAGGTAAAAATCTTCTTTTTCGTTAATCACTAATCCGCCATCGATACGGGTCGAGATCCACGCTGTGATATCTGGTTGAGCGCGGATATCGCGGCCCTTCGTTAATCATGTACAACCGTTTCATTTTGCCTTCCAATGTCTTGGATCCCGAACCGAATTCGGGGAGGGAGGGTGTTATCTCGATGCCTCGGTGGTAAGCGCTTTGTTCATGCCTTAGTACAAGATCGGGTTCCTGGCTTCTATCGATTTTGTGTAGTTATGTCCTTGCTTCGTTTGTCCCACCGAAAAATCGAGGTGCTCACTAGCCCCGATTTTACCCGTATACACATATAATTAATTTTTATTTAGTTTCTGAGTAAGTTTACCCGAGAAGTTTGAAAATACACAAAGGCCCACGATCACACTTAAATTTAGTTTTAGCATTTTTATTGAATAAAGGGGGTCCAATAAACAAAAAAAGACTTGCAGGGGTTGAACCAACTAATTCTTCCAAAAATAAAAAGCAAAGAATCATGCTTTGATAGCAACAATAAAAAATTTAATATAATTTCATAAGTGGAGTTTGCGGAGGGTAGTTGATAAATAGGGATTCTAGTCCATTTTACACTCTTTTTACTTAAGTTTTGATTAAAAATGTATACAAAATAATCCAAAGGCTTACATGTTGTACTTTGATGCAGGGTTTGGTAAAAAAGGTGACAATTAGTCAAAACCAGCTCAAAAATGAGTGAAATATGCACAAGTACCAAGAACAAGTCCAAGCACAGTAAAAACAGATCCACTGCGGCCGCAATCCATTTAGTGCGTTCCACAGTGAGGGGAATTAGAGAGGTGCACTTTTGGAGCCTAAGGCAATGCGGACCGCGGAGGATTTAGTGCGTTCGTAATGGACTCTTTGCGGCCGCAATCCATTTTGTGTGGTCTACAAAGATGGGGGTTCAGAGAGTTAGGAGTTTGAAGATGAAGGCCAATGTGGTCCGCGGTCCTTTTTGTGCTGACCGCAACTGATGCCACCGCAGCCGCGGTGCATTTTATGCGGCCCACGATGGCCAGATTCAGAGAATGCATTATCAAGCTAAAAAGCCTCATTGCAGTCCGCGGTGCATTTTGTGCTGACTGCACTACCTCGCCAGGGGTGTTTTTGTCCAGAAGATTCGGCCTAGTATAAATACCTTTTTTCCCATTTTTAGGTCATATTTTGTAATCTACGGAAGACCAGAGCACGTGAAAGGTTGTGTTAAGCCATTTTGAGTAATTTGTAGCTAGATTAACACTGATTCTTCTTTTATATTAGCTTGTAATTAAATCTTATGGGTTATTCTTCATATATTTATCAATTTTCTTTCATTATTATGAGTAGCTAAATCCATTAGCTAGGGTTGTGGCTCAACCCTAGTGTGGGTATTTGATGGGTCTTTTGATTTAGGGCTTAGATGTTTATGAGTAGTTGATATTTGGTCTGATTTGTATTTTTCATGTTGAATTAGTGGTTGCAAACACTAATTTGTGCCAATTTGACTTGGGTTCTCTTGAGAAAGAGAGCTTGAGTGTAGGAAAATCAGTCCAACAAGGAATTGGGGTGTAATCAAGATATTGATAGTCCAAATTGAAGGGCTAATCCTAGAGATAGTAATACCCAACTTGAGCCTATATTGCTTGCACAACTTTGACACCCAATTGATCTTGAGAAAGTCAATTAGGCCAAATTCACTCAAGTTACTGAGAGGTATAGAGTGAGTAATTCCGTGCATTGGCTATATCACAATCCCCAATATAACATCTTTGCCTTAGGCTTTAGATCCCGTCAATTATTCACCTAGGAGAAAGTCATTTCCCTAGTGCCTCTTTAACTAATTAGAAAACCCTACAAGCAATCATTCTTAGTTTAATTTAGCTTATCAATAGCATAAATATTAGAAGTAATATCTAACCAAAAGATGTTTGGAAGAGTAATTAAGAGCACTACGTATCTCTAGTTTAGATAGGAATCCAATTCCCACTTCTAGCTCCCTGTGGATTCGATCCCGACCATCTCGGGTAAAAGCTGCTTTGATCGCTCTCGCCACTTCGTAGTGGTGTAGGGTTGGCTTTGATCACTTTTTGGCACCGTTTCCGGAGAGCTAACAGTTTTGGCTATCTATCTAAATAGTTTTGTGTATAGTTCTTCTTTCCTTCTGCGTTACTAATTTGTGTGTGTCGCAACTTCAGATACAAAATGGCAGCAAACAACGCACCTCTTGGAGATCTTCTGCCGGGGGAGGAGGTAGATGACAATATTGATGGTGAGGTTCCTATTGTTTCTCAAGGACAAAGGAGAGGCCGTCAGGTCAATGATAATATTCCAGACCCTCCCCCGCCACCTCCAAGAGTGGCTCCTCGAGTGCTTCCCAACCAAGGATATGCTAGTGCATCTGTCCCACCCCGAATCCGGGTGGGCAATTTTCAAATTACAAATGTGATGCTAACGTTACTGGAGCAGCGAGGGTATTTCACGGGCGCTGCCAATCAAAATGCTTACAAACATCTCAAGGGTTTCGTGGATACCTGTTGGGGGAGCAAGCAAACTAATGTGTCAGAGGATGCACTTCGGTTGAGAGTCTTCCCTTTCTCACTTAGAGGGAAGGCATTGGATTGGCTTGAACGACTTCCCAACCATTCCATCACTACTTGGGATGAGTTGGTGGATAAATTCATTGCAAAGTTTTTCTCGCCGGGGCACATAGCAGCATTGAGAGATGAGCTCTTAGCTTTCAAGTAGGAGCCTACCGAACCATTAAATGAGATATGTGAGCGATATAGAACCATGGTAAAGGAATGTCCCAACAATGATATGACTGAGGCAATGATACAACAGACATTTTACCAGGGCATTAACACAACAAATCAGTGCATAGTGAACTAACTTGCTGGGGGTAATTTCATGAAGCTATCTTATGATGAGGCTTGTGACATTCTTGACGAGATGGCTGACACGTCCTCCTCTTGGCAAAGTAGAGCCAATGTGCCATAGGGTGACCCCACGGTCACTCACTTGCACAAAGAGCTACATGATCATGGGTAGGCTATAGCAGAGCTGACAACAACAATGAACCAGCTAGCAAAGGCACAATTACAACAGGTTCAAAATCCATGCCAAGTAAATGCTATAGAGGGTGTCAACATGCTAGTGCAAAAGAAGACAAAGAGGTCAACAGAACCAAGGGAGTTTGGATAAATATGACAATGATTGTGGTGGATTCCAAGATGATGGTTATGATGGGCAGAATGAAGAGGTGCAATATGTGAACAACTATCAAGGCCAAAGAGGCAATTCTTCCAACCAACAACAATAGAGACCCTAAGGCAATTGGGGCAATCAACAACAACAAGGGAATAGTACTTGGGAGAATAATAACCAAAATTCCAATTGGGGCAATCAGAACAATAATTAGAACAATCAGGATAATTGGAATGACAACAACAACAACTGGGATGGTAACAACAATCAGGGTGGTTGGAACAATGGCAATCAAGGAAATCGGGGGTAAGGCTTTCAAAGGCCCCAATGTATCAACAACCGAACAACCCACCCCCATTTCCATCCCAAGGTCCTAGTTCTTCCAACAATGAAATGAGGAGAATTGAAATGATGTTTGAACAGATGATGAAAAAGAATGCAGACTCTGATGCTCAGTTGGCTTCCCACAATACTTCAATCAGAAACTTGGAGGTCCAATTAGGCCAAATCTCACAATCCTTGAATACTCGCCCTAAGGGGGCTCTACCAAGTGATACGGTAGTTAACCCGAAGGGTGGAAACAATCATGTTATTGCGGTATCTACAAGAAGTGGACGAGGCAGTGATGTGAATGCCATTCAAGCAAAAAGAAATTTTGAGTGATGAAGTTGAGTTGCAAGAAGATAAGATTCCTTTGGTAGTTGAAAATGTGATTGATGAGAACGTGAATGAGGAAGTGAGGATTGATATTCAAGATGCCTAGATGGAGACTCAGAATGATGTGAACCCGTCTAGGGAACACGTAATAGACATGTTGGAAATGGTTGTGCCTAAATCCAAGGCTCCTTTACCAAGGCCACCTCCATTTTATCCTCAAAGGCTCGCGAAGCAGAAAAATGAGAATCAGTTTAAGAAGTTTATTGACATGATGAAAAGCTTATCCATTAATGTTCCTTTGGTGGAGGCTCTAGAGCAAATGTCGGGTTATGCTAAATTCATGAAGGACTTGGTGACAAAAAAAGATCCATGGATTATGAAACTATCAAGATAACTGTCACGACCCCAAATACCCGGTCGTGATGGCGCCTATCACATAACTAGGCAAGCCAAACCAAACCATTAACTACAACAAATTCCTTTTATAAAACCATTTTTCTAACACAGGTTTAAATACAAAATTTCCATAATAAGTGTTTAAAAACAACAAAATATAAGCGGAAGTCAAATAAACATGAACTATACAGCCCCAAATATCTGGTGTCACGAGTCTAGAGCCTCTACACATAATTGATTGTCTGATACAACATAAGTCTAGAAAATGCTAAAAAGAACAAGATAAGAAGGAGAAAACAGGGTTGTGGATGCCATGCAACTACCTTGAAATCTGCAGCAACTCTGGATCAGTTGAGGACCCTCACTCTGTCGCTCGGGCACCTAGATCTGCACACAAGGTGCAGGGAGTAACGTGAGTACGCCAACTCAGTAAGTAACTAGAGTAAGTAAGGTCTGAAAGCAGTGATGAGCAATTAAAATCATATAACTGAATAAACAACAGGATAACAGACCAACTTCACAGTTTAAAAACCAGTTTCGTCGTAAAATCATCAATTTCAGTTTAAACACTTGAAATCATATACTTAGCAATTTGTCCAACAGAGGCTTGTTTTTAAAAGAAGAGTGAAATTAGTGAAAATATCATAACTGGGTCCCTCGGGCAAGGTATCACTTAGAATATGGCCTCTCGGGCAGCCTCTCAGTCACTCACGACTCACTATCGTCACTCAGTACTCACTCTCAGTACTCAGGCTCATTAATATCTCATAATAATGGAAATCATAGTAACCGCTGCAGCATGCAGCCCGATCCGTAATTTATAGTCGACTACGTTCGTTGGGGGTGTACAGACTCCAGAGGTTCTCCTACAGCCCAAGCGTCATATCACTGTGGCACGTAGCCTGATCCAATATATATATCGTTGCGGCGTGCAGCCCTATCCATATAAGTATCGATGCGGCATGCAGCCTGATCCATATTTCATACATATATAATTATCCTCACCATTAGGTTCTCAACCTCTCTCAGTCATTAATCTCACAACCTCTCAGGCACAATAGTGAAAATTAGGGAACTCAGCCCAAACAGTCCTCACATTTAAAAGTAGGGTGATAAAACCAGTTTTAAATATTTAAACAGGTAAAACATGACTGAGGATATGCTTTCAACAAGTAGAGTGAGGAAAAACAGTAAAAATGCCCCTAAGGGTCTCAACAGGTTGGCACAAGGCCCCAAACATGGCATACAACCCATAATATAGTGTAAATAGCTAATGTACGAAATATTATAAGGTTCTAAATAAAATACGTGGCTTAATAGTCGCTAGGGACGGACTAAGTCACAATCCCTACTGGTGCATGCCCACACGCTCGTCACCTAGCATGTGCGTTATCGTATTTATCAAAACAAGTCAAATACCGGGGTTTGTACCCTCAGTTCCATATTTACAATGGTTACTTACCTCAAAGCGGTGAAAATACTACTCCGCGATGTGTTTGCCTCTCGAATCGGCCTCCACTCGCGTCGTATCTATCCAAAATTAGAATCACGACGTCAAAATATGCTAACGGAACGAAGCCCAATTGAAAACAATCAAATAATACCAAAAATCCCGAAATTGGCCAAACCCGACCCCAGGGCGAAAAATAACATCAACGGAATTCTTATCCTCCCATGAGTCCATACATACCAAGAACACTGAAATCGGATTCCAAATGACCTCTCAAATTCTCATTTTAACTCTTAAATCTCAAGCCCTAATTCCTCAATTTTAGGCTTAGATTCTATGATTTATTAGGTAGCTTTCACAATAGAATCGAGTTTTAAGTCCAAAATTCTTACCTCTAAATGATTCCCCTTGAATACCTTTTCAATCCCCTCCAAAAAACGAGCAAGAATGGAAGAAATAATTCCCACATTCGCGGACAAGACGACCTTTTAAACCTTTTGCCCAGGCCTAAAATCCTTCTTCGCGAACGCGGTCAAAGCCTCGCATTCGCGAAGCACAAATTAACTTTGACCAAAACTCCTCTTACGCGAACGCGACATGACCATCGCGAATGCGATGGTTACTCAGACTTACTCTTCGCGAATGCGCTCCCCTCCTCGCGAACGCGATGCACAAACATCCAGCCCTTCGCGAATGCGGAGCCTCCCTCGTGAACGCGAAGGCTAAATATCCAGCTTCCTCAACTGACCCTTCGCGAACGCGAGGACCCTCTCGTGAACGCGAAGGTCATTTTTCTACAGCACTGACTTGCAATTTTCTGCAGGTTCCAACTTCATGGAATGGCCCGATTGACCACCCGAAACTCTCCTGTGGCCCCCGGGACCTCAACCAAAGGCAACAACGTATCCCAAAACCTTATTCAAACTTGTACCAATATTCAAAACACCTCAAACAACATCAAATCAACCAAAACACATCGGATTCAAGCCTAAGTTTCTAAAAATTTCTAAATTCCGTTTTTGATCAAAAACCCGACCAAACCACGTCCGAATGACTTGAAATTTTGCACACGGCACAAATGACATAACAGAACTACTGCAACTCTCGGAATTCTATTCCGATCCCTATATCAAAATCTCACCTATCAACCGAAAATCGCCAAAAATTCGATTTCGCCAATTCAAGCCTAAATCTACTCCGAACCTCCAAAACTCATTCCGATCATGCTCCTAAGTCCCAAATTACCTCCCTAAGCTAACCGAACCATCGAAACTCACATATGAGCCCTCTAACACACGAGTCAATATCTGGTTGACTTTTCCAACTTAAACTCACTCTAAAGAGACTAAGTGTCTCAAACCTTACCAAATCCTTTCCGAATTCGATCCGACCGACCCGATACCACATAACACGGATAAGCAAAGCATAAAGAAGCAAAAATGGAGGAAATAGAGCGGTAACTCATGAGACGACTGGCCGGGTCGTCACATCCTCCCCAACTTAAACAAACGTTTGTCCTCGAACGAGTCAAGAAACATACCTGAAGCCTCAAACATGTGAGGATATCTGCTCCGCATCTCCCACTCGGTCTCCCAGGTAGCCTCCTCCACGAGCGAACCTCTCCACTGCACTTTCACTGAAGTTATATCCTTTGACCTCAACTTTCGAACCTAACGACCCAAAATAGCTACTGGCTCCACATCATAGGTCAAATCATTATTCAACCGAACCGTGCTAAAATCCAGAACATGAGATGGATCCCCAATATACTTCCGGAGCATAGAAACATGAAATACCAGATGCACACTCGACAAGCGGGGTGGCAAAGCAAGCTCATAAGCCACTTCCCCAATCCTCCGAAGCACCTCAAAAGGCCCAATGAACCGAGGACTCAATTTCCCATTCTTCCCAAATCTCATAACACCATTTATGGGTAAAACCTTCAACAGAACCTTCTCGACAACCATGTAGGACATATCCCGAACCTTCCTTTCAGCATAGCTCTTCTGTCTCGACTACGCTGTACGAAGCCTCTCCTGAATCACCTTCACCTTTTCTAAAGCATCCTGTACCAAGTCTATCCCCAATAGCCTAGCCTCACCGGGCTCGAACCAACCAACTGGAGATCTACACCGCCTCCCATACAAAGCCTCATACGGAGCCATCTGAATACTTGACTGGTAGTTGTTGTTATAAGCAAACTCTGCAAGCAGTAGGAACTGATCCCATGACCCTCTGAAATCAACGGCACAAGCACGCAACATGTCCTCTAATATCTGAATAGTGTGCTCGGACTGCCCGTCCGTCTGAGGGTGAAAACTTGTGCTCAACTCAAAGTAAACTGAGTGCCCCTATCTGAATTGATGGAAACTGGGACACCATGCAATCGAACAATATCCCGGATATAGATCTCTGCCAACCGCTCTGAAGAATAGGTAGTACATACAGGAATGAAGTGCACGGACTTGGTGAGACGATCCACAATCACCCAAATAGCATCGAACTTTCTCAAAGTCTATGGAAGTCCAACAACAAAGTCCATAGTGATCCTCTCCTACTTCCACTCGGGAATATCCATCTGCTGAAGCAAGCCACCCGGTCTCTGATGCTCATATTTAACCTGCTGACAAATAAGACACCGAGCTACAAATCCCACAATGTCTTTCTTCATTCTCCTCCACCAATAATGTTTCCTCAAATCCTGAGACATCTTCGCGGCACCCGGATGAATGGAATACTGTGAGCTATAGGCCTTCTCCAGAATAAACTCCTGAAGCCCATCCACATTGGGCACACAAATCCGGCCCTGCATCCTCAACACCCCATCATCACCTATAGTCACATATCTGGCATCATCATGCTAAACCCCATCCTTAAGGACAAGCAAATGCGGATCACATACTGGCGCTCTCTGATGTGATCATGTAAGGAAGACCTAGAAACCATGCAAGCCAATACCTGACTGGGCTCCGAAACATCTAACCTCACGAACCGATTGGACAAGGACTGAACATCAACTGCAAGAGGTCTCTCCCCAACTAGAATATATGCCAAACTCCCCATACTCAATGCCTTTCAGCTCAAAGCATCGGCCACCATATTGGCCTTCCCCAGATGGTACAATATAGTGATATCATTATCCTAAAGCAACTCTAACCACCTCCGCTGCCTCAAATTGTGATCCTTCTACTTGAACAAGTGCTGGAGGCTATGATGATCAGTAAACACCTCACAAGACACACCATACAAGTAATGCCTCCAAATCTTCAATGCGTGAACTATGACAGCCAACTCCAAATCATGAACATGGTAGTTCTTCTCATGGGGCTTCAACTGACGAGAAGCATAAGCAATAACTCTACCCTCCAACATCAAAACATAACCAATACCCACTCTCAAAGCATCACATTACATGGTATATGAACCTGAAACTGATGGAAAGACTAACACTGGAGTTGTGGTCAAAACTGTCTTGAGCTTTTGAAAGCTCTCCTCGCACTCGTCCGACCATACAAATAAAGTACCCTTTTGAGTCAACTTGGTCAAGGGCGATGAGATAGATGAGAATCCCTGAACAACATGGCGATAATAACCCGCCAAACCAAGAAAGCTGCGAATCTCTGTGGTTGAGGACGGTCTGGGCCAAGTCTGAATCGCCTCTATCTTCTTCGGATCAACTTGAATACCCTCACTGGACACCACATACCCCAAGAAAGCCACTGAACTGAGCAAAAACTCACACTTAGAGAATTTTGAATAAAGTTTCTCCTCCCTCAATCTCTGCAACACAACTCCCAAATGCTCCGTGTGCTCCTCCTGACTACACGAATACACCAGAATGTCATCAATGAAGACTATGAAAAACGAATCGAGATAAGGCCGGAACACGCTATTCATAAAATGCATGAACGTTGCTGGGGCATTAGTCAGCCTAAAAAACATCACCAAGAACTCATAATGACTATATCGGGTCCTAAAAGCTGTATTAAGAATATCCGAGTCCCTGATCTTCAACTGGTGATAACCCGAACGGAGATCAATCTTAGAGAACACTCTCGCTCCCTGAAGCTGGTCGAATAGATCATCAATGCGAGGCAAAGGATAGTTGTTCTTAATTTTTACTTTGTTCAATTGCCTATAATCAATGCACATCCTCATAGTGTCATCCTTCTTCTTCACAAATAGAACCGACCCACCCCAAGGTGACACACTAGGCCGAATGAACCCTTTATCAAGGAGTTCTTGAAGCTGCTCCTTCAACTCCACTGGTGCCATACGATACAGCGGAATAGAAATGGGCGGAGTGCCCGACACCAGGTCAATACCAAAATCAACATCCCTGTCCGGTGACATGCCCGACAGGTTTGCATGAAACACATCGGAAAAATCCCTCACAACTGGAATAGAATCAATAATAAGAGTCTCTGCACCGACATCCCTCACAAAGGCTAGATACGAAAGACATCCCTTCCCAACCATACGATGGGCCTTCAAGAATGAGATCACCCTACTAGGAAAATAATTAGTCAAACCTCTCCACTCAATCCGTGGCACACCCGGTATAGCCAATGTGACTGTCTTGGCATGACAGTCCAGAATAGCATGACACAGAGATAGCCAGTCCATGCCCAAAATGATATCGAAATCCACCATACACAATAATAAAAGATCCACTCGGGTCTCCAGACCCCTAATAGTCACCACACACGACCATAACACATGGTCTACAATAACAGTATCGCCCACTGGAGTAGATACATGAACAGGTAAATAAGAGACTCACGAGGCGTATCCAGATAATGGGCAAAGTATAATGACACATAAGAAAAGGTGGAACCAGGATCAAATAATACAGAGGCATCTTTGTCGCAGACTGAAACAATACCTGAAATAACAACATTAGAAGCAATAACATCGGGTCTGCTTGGAAGTGCATAGAAATGAGCCTGACCCCTACCTGATCGACCTCCCCCTCTAGGGCGACCCCTGGCTGACTGACCTCCACCCCTAGCTGGCTAGGCAGGTGGTGAAGTAACTGGAGCAGAAGTTGAGGGCTGATCCCTCTGCTGAGACTGACCATCATAAAGACTAGGACACTACCTCCTCATATGCCCAAACTCTCCACACTCATAACAACTCCCGGTGCTGGAGATGGGGACTGAAGGGAACCCTTGGCACCGGAATGACCAGTTGAAGGACCTGGCATGGAATTACCCTGCATTGATGGAGCATGGGACGAACTTTGGGTTGGAAAGGCACTGAGTGATGAGTGTCCCTAATGAGAACTGTGGAAACCATAACCCGATGATTCCTCGATATAACCTGGGCGAGATGAATGAGCATGTCTCAATGTACGGCCTTTGCCCTGCTGGCACTGACCCTTCGAAAGAGCACCACTAAAGCTACCAGATCCCCGAGACCTCTTGTCCTCCCTCTCCTCTCGCTACTGGCGGCGAGCCGACTCAATTTCACGGGCGATGTCAACAACCTCCTCAAAAGTAGCACCTCTCACCCTCTCCCTAGTCATGAGAATCCGAAGCTGATATGTAAGACCATCAACAAACCTCATAATCCTCTCTCTATCTGTCGGAACCAACCAGACCGCATGACAAGCTAACTCAGAGAACTACATCTCATACTGTGTCACAATCATCTCTCCCTGACGCAACTGCTCGAACTTCCTGTGCAGCTCCTCTCGGTGAGACTGTGGCATATACTTCTCCAGAAAGAGAACAGAGAACTGCTTCCAGGTAAGGGGCGCTACACCAACAGGCCTACGCCTCTCATACACCTCCCAACAAGTGAAGGCAGCCCTAGAAAACTGAAAGGTGGTAAAAGCCACACCACTGGTCTCTAGAATACCCGCTGTACGAAGCATCCTCTAGCACTTATCCAAGAACCCCTGGGCATCCTCACCCTCTGCACCGCTAAAAGTCGAAGGCTTGAGTCTACCAAACCTCTCTAGTCGATGTTGCTCGTCATCCGACATAACTGGTACCACATACTCCTGAGCTGGTACAACCGGCTAGGATGGAGGTGCCTCTGGTGTCTGGAGTCCCTATACAACCTGCTTAGGTGTGTGAGCAACGGGAGTTTGGGTACCTCCCCCGGCCTGAGAAGTAGTTGTAGCCATAGTAACCGAGACCGCCTGAGCCAAACCGGTACAGACTGATAAGATCTGAGCTAGAGCCTCCTGAAGGCCTGGTATCACAATAGGCACAGCCGGTGCCTGAGTTGGTGTTGATGTAGCGTCCACAACTGGGACCTGATCCTGAACTGGGGCAACTAGTGGATCTGCAGGTGCTGCCCTAGCTGCTCTGCCCCTACTACAACCTCGACCACGTGCTCGTCCTCTGGTGGCCCCAACTGGTGGTCGTCCACCCTGCCCGATAGCACGTGTCCTCAACATCTGTGAGAGAATGGAATAACAGAAGTTTACTATTCGGATCAACAGATTTGCTCGACAAGAATTTCAAGAATATGAAGATTTTTGTAAAGGTTCTGCAGCCTCTCGAGGATAAATACAAACCTCTCCGTACCAACTTGTCACGACCCCAAATACCCGATCGTGATGGCGCCTATCACATTACTAAGCAAGCCAATCCAAACCATTAACTAAAACAAATTCCTTTTATAAAACAATTTTTCTAACACGGGTTTAAATACCAAATTTCCAAAATAAGTGTTTTAAAACAATAAAATATAAGTGGAAGTCAAATAAACATGAACTACACAGCCCCAAATATCTAGCATCACGAGTCTAGAGCCTCTACTACATAACTGACTGTCTAATACAACATAAGTCTAGAAATGCGGAAAAGAACAAGATAAGAAGGAGAAAAGAGGGTTGTGGACGCTATGCAGCTACCTTGAAATCTCCGGCAACTCTGGATTAGCTAAGGAACCTCACTCTACCGCTCGGGCACCTGGATCTGCGCACAAGATGCAGGGAGTAACGTGAGTACGCCAACTCAGTAAGTAACTAGAGTAAATAAGGTCTGAAAGTAGTGCCGAGCAGTTAAAAATCATATAACTGAATAACCAACGGGATAACAGATCAACTTCACAGTTTAAAAACTAGTTTCGTCGTAAAATCATCAATTTCAGTTTAAACACTTGAAATCATAGACTTATCAATTTTTCCAACAGAGGCTTGTTTTTAAAAGAAGAGTGAAATCAGTGAAAATATTATAACTAGGCCCCTTGGGCAAGGTATCACTCAGAATATGGCTTCTCGGGCAGCCTCTCAGTCACTCATGACTCACTCTCGCCACTTAGTACTCACTCTTAGCACTCAGGCTCATTAATATCTCATAATATTGGAAATCATAGTAACCGCTGCAGCGTGCAACCCGATCCGTAATTTATAGTCGACTACGCTCACTAGGGGTGTACAGACTCCGGAGGGGCTCCTACAACTCAAGCGTCATATCACTGCGGCGCGTAGCCCGATCCAATATATATATATATATATATCGCTGCGGCATGCAACCCGATCCATATAAGTATCACTGCGGCGTGCAACCCGATCCATGTTTCATACATATATAATTATCCTCACCATTAGGTTCTCAACCTCTCTCAGTCATTAATCTCACAGCCTCTCGGGGACAATAGTGGAAATTAGGGAACTCAGCCCAAACAGTCCTCATATTTAAAAGTAGGGTGATAAAACCAGTTTTAAACATTTAAACAGGTAAAACATGACTGAGGATATGCTTTCAACAAGTAGAGTGAGGAAAAATAGTAAAAATGCCCCTAAGGGTCTCTACAGGTCGACACAAGGCCCCAAACATGGCATACAACCTATAATATAGTATAAATAGCTAAAGTACGGAATATCATAAGGTTCCAAATCAAATATGCAGCTTAATAGTCGCTAAAGGATGAACCAAGTCACAATCCATACCGGAGCACGCCCACACGCTTGTCACCTAGCATGTGCGTCACTGCATTTATCAAAACAAGTCAAATATCGGGGTTTGTACCCTCAGTTGCAGATTTGCAATACTACTCCGCGATACCTTTGACCCTCGAATCGGCCTCCACTCATGTCGTATCTATCCAAAATCAGAATCACGGTGTCAAAATATGCTACGGAACGAAGCCCAAGCGAAAAAAATCAAATAATACCAAAAATCCTGAAATTGGCCAAACCCGACCCTTGAGCCCATGTCTCAAAACTCGATAAAGATCATAGCAATGGAATCCTTATCCTCCCACGAGTCCATACATACCAACAACACTGAAATCGGAGTCCAAATGACCCATCAAATTCTCATTTTAAAGTCTCTTAAATCTCAAGCCCTAAATTCCTCAATTTTAGGCTTATATTCTATAATTTATTAGGTAGATTTCACAATAAAATCGAGTTTTAAGTCCAACTTTCTTACCTCCAAGTGATTCCCCATGAATCCCTCTTCAATCTCCTTCAAATAGCTTCAAAAACGACCAACAATGGAAGAAATAATCCCCACATTCGTGGACAAGAAGACCTTTTAAACCTTCTGCCCAGGCCTGAAATTCTTCGCGAATGCGTTCAAAGCCTCGCATTCGTGAAGCACAAAATCACTTTGACCAAAAATACTCTTACGCGAATGCGACATGACCATCGCGAACGCAATGGTTCCTCAGACTTACTCTTCGCGAACGCGCTCCCCTCCTCGCGAACTCGATGCACAAACATCCAGCCCTTTGTGAACGCGGAGCCTCCCTCGCGAATGCGAAGGCTAAATTTCCATCTTCCTCAACTGACCCTTCACGAATGCGACGATCCTCTCGCGAACGCGAAGGTCATTTTTCTGCAGCACTGACCTGCAATTTTCTACAGGTTCCAACTTCATGGAATGGCCCGATTGATCACCCGAAACTCTCCCGAGGACCTCGGGACCTCAACCAAAGGCAACAACATATCCCAAAACCTTATTCAAACTTGTACCAATCTTCAAAACACCTCAAACAACATCAAATCGACCAAAAAACATCGGATTAAAGCCTAAGTTTCTAAAAACTTCTAAATTCCACTTTTGATCAAAAACTGACCAAATCACATCCGATTGACCTGAAATTTTGCACACACATCCCAAATAACATAACAGAACTACTGCAATTCTCGGAATTCCATTCCAACCCCTATATCAAAATCTCACCTATCAACCGGAAATCGCCAAAAATTCAATTTTGCCAATTCAAGCCTAAATCTACTCCGAACCTCTAAAACTCATTCTGATCACGCTCCTAAGTCCCAAATCACCTCCCGAAGCTAAAAAAACCCATCAGAACTCACATTCGAGCCCTCTAACACATGATTCAACATCCGGTTGACTTTTCCAACTTAAACTCACTCTAAAGAGACTAAGTGTCTCAAACCTTACCAAATCCTTTCCGAACTCGATTCAACCGACCCGATACCACATAACATGGATAACAAAGCATAAAGAAGTAGAAATTGGGGAAATGGAGTGGTAACTCATGAGACGACTTGCCGGGTCGTCACAATGACCCACCAAGTTAGTGCAATAGTGCACTCAATGGCCCCGAAGCTAGAAGATCCCGGTGCTTTCACCATTCTTTGTACCATTGGGAGTGCAGACTTTGCAAAAACTCTATATGATTTGGGGGCAAGTATCAACTTGATGCCATATTCAGTTTTCAAGACTTTGGGTATTGGACAACCGAGGCCGACTTCCATGAGATTGCAAATGGCAGATAGAACTATGAAAAGACCATTGGGTATTATTGATGATGTTCTTATCCGACAAATGTATCTTGCCAGCTGATTTTGTGATCTTGGACTGTGAGGTAGATTATGAGGTTCCAATCATATTAGAAAGACATTTCCTACTATTGGGAAGGCCTTGGTTGATGTGGAAGCAGGGGAACTCACCTTCCGGGTGGGTGATGAGAAAATGGTCTTTCATGTGTGCAAGTTAATGAAGCATCCCAACAGTTCTGAAGTGTGCTCTTTTGTGGACCTTGTCACGGCAGTGATAGTTGATGATACTAGTGCAATGATCAATATGGAGGACCCTATAGAGGTAGTGTTGTTGAATCTTGATGTAAATGAGGATGAAGGCCGAGTGGAGTGGGTGAATGCTTTACATGGAATGGGCTGTTACTCTTATGAGCCTAGGAAACTCTCTTTGGATATTGAGAATAGGAAGACTCCACCAACAAAACCTTTAATAGAGGAACCTTCGGTGTTTGAGTTGAAGCCGTTGCCTCCATACCTCAAGTATGAATTCTTAGGCCCTAGTTCAACTTTGCCAGTTATTCTTTCCTCTTGTCTTACTAACATGCAGGTTGATGCCACATTGGTAGTGCTTCAAAAGCGGAAGAAGGCGATTGGATGGACCTTAGTTGATATTCGGGGGATAAGCCCCGCATTCTGTATGCACAAGGTTATTCTAGAAGATGATGCAAAGCCCTCCTTGGAACATCAAAAGAGGTTGAACGAGGCAATGCAAGAAGTTGTGAAAAAGGAGGTGATCAAGTAGTTAGATGCCGGGGTTGTGTACCTCATCTCTGATAGCTCTTGGACTTTGTCGGTGCAATGTGTGCTGAAGAAGGGTGGTATGACCGTGGTTACAAATTCACAGAATGAGTTAATTCTATCAAGAACTGTCACTGGGTGGAGGGTATGCATGGACTACCACAAGTTGAATAAAGTGACTCGCAAGGATCACTTTCCATTGCCTTTTCTTGATCAGATGTTAGATCGACTTGTTGGGTGTGCCTTCTACTATTTCTTAGATGGGTATTCTGGGTACAACAAAATCTTGATTTCTCCCCGGAAGATCAGGAGAAGACCACCTTCACTTGTCCATATGGCACCTTTGCCTTTTCTAGAATGCCTTTGGGGTTGTGTTATGCACCAGCTACATTTCAACGGTGTATGATGGCCATTTTCACCTATATGATGGAAGATATTTTGAAGGTGTTCATGGATGACTTTAATGTTGTGGGTGACTCATTTGATGAATGCTTGAAAAATCTTGATAGAGTGTTGGCTCGTTATGAAGAAACCATTCTTGTTCTTAATTGGGAGAAATGACACTTTATGGTTGAGGAGGGCATAGTTCTTGGGCATAAAATTTCAAAGCATGGTATAGAGGTGGAAAAAGCAAAAATTGATGTGATTTCAAGGATCCCTCCCCTACCTCTATCAAGGGAGTTAGAAGTTTTCTTGGGCATGCGGGGTTCTACAAGAGATTTATCAAAGACTTTTCGAAGGTAGTGAATCCCTTATGCAAGTTATTGGAAAAAGATGCCAAGTTCGTGTTCAATGAGAGATGTATGCAAACCTTTGAACTTCTCAAGCACAAGTTAACCACCACTCCTATTATTACCGCACCCAATTAGATCTTGCCTTTCGAGCTTATTTGTGATGCGAGTGATGTTGCGGTTGGGGCGGTCTTGGGTCAAAGAGTGAACAAAATGTTTCATCTAGTGTACTATGCGAGCAAGACAATTAATGATGCTCAAGTGAACTACACGGTGACTGAGAAAGAGCTTTTGGCTATTGTGTTCGTGATAGAGAAATTTCGGCCGTATCTCATGGGTGTCAAGGTCATAGTTCATACCGATCATGCTGCACTCCGATACTTGATGACGAAGAAGGATTCCAAAGCTAGACTGATGCGATGGGTCCTGTTACTTCAAGAGTTTGATTTGGAGATTGTGGACCAGAAGGGTAGTGAAAACTAAGTGGCGGACCACTTATCTCGCTTGGAGGAGGAGAGGATGCCTCGTGATGGCCTAGAGATCAATTATTCATTTCCCGATGAGCAACACCTTTCTGTGTCGGGGAATGGTATGCCATGGTTTGCGGATGTTGCTAATTTTCTTGTGACTGGTATAATCCCGTGTGAGCTCTCTTCTAACCAAAGGAAGAAGCTCAAACAGGATAGTTTGGACTTTTATTGGGATAAGCCATACTTGTTCAAGATCTGCACGAATGGTGTGATCCGAAGGTGTGTCCCGAAGGAGGAGCAGTTGAGTATCTTAGAGGCTTGTCATTCCTCTCCCTATGGTGGCCATCATGGCGGGGCGAGGATGGCTTCCAAAGTTCTTAGTTGGGGGTTTTATTGGCCAACTTTGTACAAAGATGCAAGTGAACTTGTGAAGAGATGTGATGAATGTCAAAAAGCGGGTGGAATTTCGAAGAAAGATGAGATGCCTCTCAATACCATTCATGAAGTTGATATTTTTGATGTATGAGGCATTGATTTTATGGGCCTATTTGTTAGCTCGTGTGGGAATACATACATTCTTGTGGCGGTTAACTATGTTTCAAAGTGGGTTGAAGCCGTGGCTTTACCCAATAATGAGGCCCGGAGTGTTGTTGCGTTTCTCAAGAAGAGCATTTTACAAGGTTTGGCACTCCTCGTGCAATCATAAGTGATGTGGGGTCTCATTTTTGTAATAGAGCTTTTGACACTTTGCTTGCAAAGTATGGTGTCAACAACAAAGTTTCTACTCCTTATCATCCTCAAGCGAGTGGCCAAGTTGAAGTCTCAAACAGGGAAATCAAGACTATATTGTCAAAGACGGTCAATCCAAATAGGACCGATTGGTCAAAGAAGTTGGATGATGCTCTATAGGCTTATAGGACTGATTAAATGACTCCAATTGGTATGTCTCCGTATCGGTTAGTGTTTGGGAAGGCGTGCCATCTACCGGTTGAGTTAGATCACAAGGCCATGTGGGCTTTGAGGAAGCTGAATCTTGAATGGAAAGTGGCAGCAAATCTTCGTGTGGAGCAGCTTAACGAACTTGATGAATTCTAATTCCATGCCTACTCCAGTTCGTCCTTGTACAAGAACAAGATGAAGTACCTTCATGATAAATATGCTCGTGGCAAGGAGTTCAAAGTGGGTGATTTGGTTCTCTTGTTCAATTCTCGGTTACGTCTGTTTCTGGGAAAGCTTAAGTCGAAATGGAGTGGACCTTTTGAAGTGGTGTTTGTGACTCTGTTTGGTGCACTTGACTTGAAGAACAAAAATGGGGAGGTTTTCAGAGTTAATGGGCACAGGGTTAAGCACTACCTGGGAAATATTGATGACAACCACGTGGTGGCACTGTTCCATCTAAAGTGATTTGATGGTAACTCGCGTCGTGCCGCGACGTTAAATCAGGCGCTTCTTGGGAGGCAACCCATGTGTTTTTATTTTTGTTTTTCTTTGATTTTCTTTTTAGTGTAGGATTTGCTTTTGGACTAATAGGTTGTGAGATGTTTGTAGGATTGTGTCCAAGTTGGAAAAAATGTACACTCTCTGAAGTTTGCATTGCGGCCGCATTGCATTTTGTGCGGCCGCAAAAGGCCTTAGTGCAGGGGCAACAATTCAATGCGGTCCACAGAGTTAATTGGTCAAAAATGGGGTTCTCTAAAGTTTTCCACCGCGGTGGACATCTCCCAATAGCTTCTGACTTGTGAGTACCGCGGACCGCGATGCGGTTTTTTGCTATCCGCGGTGGGTAGGTGAAGTAGGCCCCAGACCCTTTTTCTATAAATAGGGCCTGAAGCCTTCATTTTAAACTTTTCTCTCTTTTGCATACTGAATAGAAAAAAATCACTATTCATCACCCTTACCTACTCGAATTCAACTGTTGAGTCTCATTAATCTACATTGCATTTCATTTCTGGTACTTCTAATCTTTACTTAGCTTTTAAATGTTTTTTATTTTCTTTTAAATTGTCAGTTCTACGTTTCTTCTCCCCTTTTTCTTTAATTTATTTTAGCTTAGGGTTTCATAAGTGGTTTAGATTAGGACTAATTAGTCAAAAAAAAACACTGATTGAACAACTAGGGGATCAATAATAGGTGCAAATTAAACTAAAAATGTGAAGAAAATTGAAACCCTAGGTTGGTATTACTGTTGGTGGCTTACCAAGGTCTGCGGTGGATTTATTGCGGTCCGCGGTGCTTCTCCACGGTCCGCAATACCATTTTGTGCAGACCGTGATGGTATAACTTCAGAAAGGTTGAAAGTTGAGGACCACGACCGCGGTGGATTTTGTGCCGCCCGCGGTGCCTTAATGCGGACCGTGATACCATTTTGTGCGGTCCGCGGTGGCCTTTATCAGAGAGTGGGTAGTCTGAGCCCCACCTCAGTGCGGGCTGCGGTGCAATTTTGTGCGGTCCGCGGTGGTCCCTTTGCGGCCGCACTACATTTTGTATGGTTCGCAATCTGCAGTCTGCAATTATTTTCTTTTGTGTCTGCATTTGTTTTCTTTTCTGATTCGTCTGATACTCTGATATTAAAAAGCTTCAACTGAATTCCACTTGCAGACAATTGTTCAATCACAAGGCGATGGTAGAAAACAACAAGGAAAAGAAGAGTCCTCTTGGGGTAGAGAAAAAGGCATAATCAAATTGACTCCCCAAATCCGGCAAGCTATCAAAGATACCAGGAAGACGATAAAGGCTATTGATAGAGCTACTTCCCATTCGGGAAGTGAGAATGTGCCCTCCCGGGAGGCATCCAACTCAGACTCTGTGCCAGAATATGTTCTTGACTGGCCGGAGAGGAACAGATTAAGAGATACACCTCTAGGCACCCTTACTGCCCAAGCGTCAGTGCAAAATTCTTCTGAGTCGTCTGAGGGCTCAGCTGCGGGTAGTGAAAATGCCTATTCTACCTCACCTATAGCTTCAATATCCAGTGAGGATCCCATAAAAGAAGAAGGAAGGGGTGAGCCCCAAGTAAGAAGAGTAGAGAGAACCAGAAAACCGGAAGTATGGCAAGATAGATTCGTGATTGAAGTGGCCTACCACAAGTTCAGAGAATGGTGGCCCGAGATGAAGTTGATACTTGAGCGGAAATTCATCACAAAGGACCTTTTTACCTCACAACCCCAATGTGTTGAGGCAGTTTAGAGAGCGAGCAGGCTGGGACTATTTCATAGGCCACATGGAGGATGTCAATGAGCACTTAGTTAAGGAGTTCTACACAAATGTGGCCAACATAAAAAAGGGCACTACAGTGACTAAGGTGCAAAATTTGAAAATAAAGTTTGATGGAAAAATGATCAATGACTACCTAGGCTTCTCAGAGGAGGATGAGACATTGTAGTTAAAGAAGGTAGCTTTGGGGGAGGATGCCCGTCCGTGGTTATCCAAGTACTTGGCAATCCCAGGTACCACCCCAGCATGGTTGACAGCGGGAGTAAAAATTATGAGGAGAACCTTGACTTTCAAAGCAAAAGGGTGGGAGACATTTGTTTGTAGCAGGCTAGACCCCACCTCTCACGACAACTCTCTCCCTATCTCCTGAGCTATATTGGTGGCATCAATTTGGCGGGGTACCCGATCAACATCGGGAATGTGATGTCCAGGGTGATTACACGGGTGGTGAACGAAGGTGACAGATCCTACCCCTTCCCAAATTTCCTAACTATGTACTTTGAGGATCAAGATGTTGAAAAAAGGAGATTTGATGTGAAGGTGAAGCCGAAGGAACCCTTTTCCTGGTACAACCTATAGGGTGATGACAACCCTAAAGGCAAGAAACCCAAGGGCAAATCCACTACTTCTACTAGCCAGGGTGAAGAGCCAGTAGTAGTAGTGGCTCCTACTTAGCCTCCTGCAGCTACCCCAGACATGGCCCCAAGACCCTCCACTTCCACAGCCCCAGATATTCCCTCATCTGTAGCATATCCTTTGACTGCCCACCACTTGAGCCAGACCCTTGCCAGTATCAACAACTGGATACAGGCAACCATCTACGTCGGTGGCAGCTCAGTCTGTACCTCCTCAGCCATAGGTCCCACAATCAGTGGAGGGCACTCTCAAGGAGCTTCTAGAGAACCAGAAGAAGATCCTGAAGAACCAACAATTAATATTAGACGATGTGGGTTCACATGGAAAAGTATTGAAGGATTTGACCAAAGAAACTGAGAAAGACTCGGGCATCCAAGGAGTCGGTGAAAGAGTTGAGGGTGGAGGTGGAGAGATTAAAGGCTGATCACTTGCCTTTGGATCTTTTATTGCATGACCCGGCTCCAGCAGCCTAGCCTGAGCCGGAGTAGGAGACAGAGAGGCCAGCAAAGAGAAAGAGGGTGATTCCCCATGCTGATGATGATGTGATAGAGTTGGAGGAGCCGCAGGGAGGTTCCTCTAGCCAGCCTCAGGCCCCAATGCAGGCCCAGGTCCCAGTGGAGACACAGGTTACAGGGAGCTAGTCACAGGTTCCCAAGCAGTCTAAGGACCCAGGGACCCAGACTCATGATCCTATGCAGACGGAGGGCCAATAAAGAGTTTCTTTTTATTCTATATCTTTTACTTTGAGCTATTTTTGGTTAGTTAGTATTGAGGACAATGCTAGCTCTCATTTGAGGGGGTAGCCCTATTTAGATGATTTGGATGATTTGGGTTGTATATATGACACTATTTTCTTTTATTATGCTTTCTTTTTACTTTTTCTATGTACATAATTTTACCATTCTAGTTTATTTTTTGTACTTTGCAACTTTGGTCTATATATAAAGTCACTTTCTGATGTATATATTCATTCCCCCCTTATGTATATTCATCTAAGTCCCCTCTTGTACATATTCATTCTACTTTCCACATTTTCTCTTTCATAGCTTCTTATTTTATTTTGATAGCTTCTTATTTTAAGTTTTGTGTTTAATAAGCCTTTAGTTTTCTTAATGTCACGATTCTTTCCAAAGGTGGAATTTGTGTGAACCAGGTGGCTCTTCTCGATGATGGATGGCATAACAACCTTCTTAAGGGTTTGAGTTTGTTTTCTTTTTGTTCTTTTTGTGTAAATAGTAGCTCCTGAGTAATGGTGCCTCAAACAAAGCTTCACTTGGGCCTAACACATTTGCCTTTGATCGTATGGTCGAAAACAAAGTGTTGTGTATAGGATGGTGAAAGTTGTGACCTTGAGAATCTTGTGTTGGCTGATAATCATCAAGTGGTTTTTCAGGACCACTGTGTTGCTCAAATCTCAGCTAAAGTTGTTGTGGCACCCCAACTCTGTCTCTTTAGCAATCCTATAGCTTGTGTGGTGAGAATTTGAATTGTAAGTCCAAGTTCCGAGCCATTAGTCTAGAACTTGCCGTTAATGTTTGTCTAGGCGAAATTCTAAGTGTAGTTTGACTTGATATGTGATTATAGGCTCTCCTTGATCCGAATGATGTCTTGAAAACTTCCAAGTCCTACCAATGTTAATATCCCTAGTCATCCCTTTTGAGCCATAGACCTTTTTCTTTCAAAAACCACGATACAAGCCTTTACCCGTTCTAAAAATACCCTCTCTTGGCACCCGATCTTTCCTTAGCACAAGGCAAAAGCATAAATTTGGTGGAAGAGACGAGGAATGCAACAAAAAGGTAAAAGGTATAAAATAAAGAAAAGGAAAGGCAATGAAAAAGAAAGAAAATCAAAAAGACAAAAAGAATGATCAATGTAGAAAAAATGAAGGGATTCAATAAAAGTAAAGAGATGAAAGGTGTGGAAACTTGAGAAAGGTGAAAAAGGTTTGAAATGAACAAGAAAGAGTGACAATGTATCTCTCTAACCCCTCAAAAAGAAGTTAATGACTCAAAAAGTCAAGAGAATGTATGCCAAAATGAAGCAAATAAAGTGCTTAAGGGAAGATGGAACCTACCTAGACCAAATATTTCCTACCCTGAACCAAAAACCTTCACTATATCTCCACAAAAGCCCTATATGATCTTGAGTTGAATGAAGCTTACATTAGTGGTGACACACATAAGGGGCAAGCTTATGGTACTTAGAGCCAAACTTGTGACCTTTCTTTGAGAGAGATGAGTGTGTTTCCACTAACCTCGTTCTGAGTGCTACAATCTAAAGTGAGGTTTGCTTAGGGAAAGTTGAGGAGTATGAGTTTGGGTTCCACAATGACCAAGGTAGTAGAAAGAGTTTCTTTGATGGGTTGAGTCAACTCTTGATACTCTTGTGTCGCACTAAATCCATGGTGTTTAGAAGGTCGAATATTGTTAATGATTCATTTGAATTGAAGGCAATTGTTAGTCCCAATTGATGCTAGATGAGGTCGCTTTAAGTCAACTAAATTTTCTTGGATTTACTCTTAAGAGGTAGGTCTTATTTTGTTTGCTTGAGGACAAGTAAAAGCTTAAGTTTGGGGGAGTTTATAACTAGGGATTCTAGTCCATTTTACACTCCTTTTTACTTAAGTTTTGATTTAAAATGTATACAAAAAAGTCCCAAAGGCTTACATGTTGTACTTTGTTGCAGGATTTGGTAAAAAAGGTGACAATTAGTCAAAACCAGCTCAAAAAGGAGTGAAACATGCACAAGTACCAATAACAAGTCCAAGCACAGTAAAAATAGATCCACTGCGGCCGCAATCCATTTATTGCGGTCCGTAGTGAGGATAATCAGAGAAGTGCACTTTTGGAGCCTAAGTCAATGCGGACCGCGGAGGATTTAGTGAGGTCGCAGTGGCCTCTTTGCGGCCGCAACCCATTTTTTGCGGTCCGCAAAGATGGGGGTTCAGAGAGTTAGGAGTTTGAAGATGAAGGCCAATGCGGTCCGCGATCCTTTTTGTACGGATTGCAACTGATGCCACCGCGGCCACGGTGCATTTTATGCGGCCCGCAGTGGCCAGATTCAGAGAATGCATTATCAAGATAAAAAGCCTCATTGCGGTCCGCGGTGCATTTTGTGCGGACCGCACTACCTCGTTAGGGGTATTTTTGTCCAAAATATTTGGCCTAGTATAAATACTTTCTTTTTCCATTTTTAGGTCATATTTTGTAATCTACGGAAGACCAGAGCACGTGAAAGGTTGTGTTAAGTCATTTTGAGTAATTTGTAGCTAGATTAACACTGATTCTTCTTTATCTTAGCTTATAACTAAATCTTACGGGTTATTCTTCATCTATTTATCAGTTTTCTTTCATTATTATAAGTAGCTAAATCCATTAGCTAGGGTTGTGGATCAAACCTTATGTGGGTGTATGATGGGTCTTTTGATTTAGGGCTTAGATGTTTATGGGTAGTTGATATTTAGTCTGATTTGTGTTTTCCATGTTGAATTAGTGGTTGAAAATACTAATTTGTGCCTATTTGACTTGGGTTCTTCTTGATAAAGAGAGCTTGAGTCTAGGCAAATCAGTCCAACAAGAAATTGGGGTGTAATCAAGAGATTGATAGCCCCAATTAAAGGGTTAAACCTAGAGATAGTAATACCCAACTTGAGCCTATATTGCTTGCACAATTTTGACACCCAATTGGTCTTGAGAAAGTCAATTAGGGCAAAGTCATTCAAGCTATCGAGAGGTATAGAGTGAGTAATTCCGTCCATTTACTATATCACAATACCCAACATGACATCTTTGCCTTAGGCTTTAGTTCCCGTCAAGTATTCACCTAGGAGAAAGTCACTTCCCTATTGCCTCTTTAACTAATTAGAAAACCCTACAAGCAATCATTCTTAGTTTATTTTAGCTTATCAATAGCATAAATATTAGAAGTAATATCTAATCAAAAGATGTTTGGAAGAGTAATTAAGAGCACTACGCATCTCTAGTTTAGAAAGGAATCCAATTTCCACTTCTAGCTCACTATGGATTCAATCCAGACCATCTCGGGTAAAAGCTGCTTCGACCGCTCACGCCACTTCGTAGTGGTTAGGGTTGCCTTCGATCAGTAGTGTATACACAGACCTTACCCCTGCATGTTTATGATAGACCTTCGGCTCAAGGAAAGATGAAGAGAAAGTAGCAGTAACAAGTAGTAACAACAACAAGATAATAAGAAAATAAAGTGAAAGGAACATGTAGTAATAAAAATCTAACAATAATAGAATATAAGACTAACAATACTACTACTAGCATTAGAAAGAGATAATCTCAACTACCTACTAGCCTTCTACCTTAATTCTCGATCTCCACACCTTCCTATCAAGGGTCATGTTCTCGGTAAGTTGAAGCAACTTCATGTCCTGTCTAATCACCTTTCCCCAATACGTCTTTGGCCTATCTCTACCTCTTCTCAGATCCACCAAGGTCAACCTCTCACACCTCCTTACTAGGGCATTTGTGCTCCTCATCTTCACATCTCTAGACCATCTAAGTCTCGCTTCCCACATCTTGTCCTCCACCGGGATCACTCCCACCCTGACACAAATGTCTTCATTCCTAACCTTATTAATCATGGTATGCCCGCATATCCATCTCAACATCCTCATCATGCTTTGAAAAATAAAAAAATAAAATATATGAAAAACAGTTGACACGCATGCATTACACTGCCAGCTTATATATGGTTTTGGTCGATCAAGTTCATAAAAATTCCACTTCAAAAATGTTTAGGGTTTAATAGGTTCTCCGCCAAATTTGAGTTTGAAACTGAAAATTTAGGTATTCCTACTGTTTAGAAGCGAGAATAAGCAGCTCTTCGTCAGCTAGGGGTAATTTAGTCTTTTCAGCATCATTGTAGGCGTATTTTATTTTAGAGCCCATTTGGATTGGCTTAAAAAAGTGGCTTTTAAGTATAAGTGCTTAAAAGTACTTTTTAAGTGTTGGAGCTTGTTTTATAAATAAGCAGTTAAGTGTTTGGATAAAATTGCTGAAACTTAAAAAAAGTTATTAAAGTGTTTGATAAATAAGTGCTGATAAGCACTTGTTTCTATAAATGACTGAAATATCCTTAAAGTTGTTAACACTATAAAGAAAATGATTATGATAATATTTTATTCTAAATTAATAAATATACAAAAAATTATAATTTAGTTCATTTTCAATTTAAACTGATTGCCTAAATATAAATTATTTATTTAAATAACATGCAATAATCTATTATTTCACCAAAATATATTTTTTCGTCTCATAGCTTCAAATTCTTTGTTAACATGTAGACTCATTGAAAATTTTGATTTAGAATATAGTCTCACCAATTTAAAAAAATGAAGGATTCAACAACAATCTTTTTTAAAAAAATGTTATGGAACCAAAAAAGAAACTAAAACAAAACAAAGAGTTCGGCAGTGATGGAATTTGGAAGGCACAAATTGGAAATGGCAAAGGAAAGGAGAAAAAGAAAAGATTATGGAATTTGGAAGGCATGAATTGAAAATGGCGGAGGAAAGGAGAAAAAGAAATGATTGGGTATTTCGGAAATTACACATAAGTATCAGGGATAGCAATGTAAAATACTTGGTCAAAGAGGGGTGGCTTTTAAGCTAGAAAAAAAAAGTTGGGATTACCCAACTTATCACTTTTGGCTTAATTTGAACCTTTTGAATTAAAAGCATTTGACCTTTAAGCAGATTTTAAGTTTGCCAAACACCTCAATAAGCTAAAAAATGACCCATCCAAACAGGCTCTTAGATAAGGGTGTATTGTGGGCCGGGCCTGGCCTGGGACCGCGTGCAAATGGGCCGGTCTCTAGCGGTCCAAAAAGCCCACAGTGGGCCGGTCCTCACCAAAAAGCCCGCGAGCCCGAGACCGTTTATCCCGGGACCGACAAGCGGGCCTGGGCCGGTTCAACCGGGCCCAACGACTATTTTTAAAAATTTTTTTTAAAAAAAGGGCCAATGGTCAGAATTTTCAAATGTAGTCGTTGGCCTGCATTTTTAGCCATTTGGCGCTTTCAAAAATAGCCATTTGGCCCCCAAACTTTGTTTTAACCCCAAACCTTTTTTAATTACACTTTTTCCCTATTCTCAACTATAAATACCCTCTCATTCTTTCATTCTTACTCACAAATTCATCAATCTCTCTCAATATCTCTCTAATTTCTTCTATAATTGCTTACTTTATTATTGCAATTTCGTGAAATATTGTGAAGTTGGTGAATTCAAGTATTCAAGTCTTGAACGATATTCAATTTTCAAGAAGTTGTTCGACAATTCGGTAAACTCGTTCCAACTCTTAAGTTTTAATATTAGAGTTTTGTTTGTCTTAGTTAGTATAATTATAGTTAATATAGACTTTTCTTTGAAAAAAATATTTGGTGGTAAGGGTAAGGGAAAATCTAAAATTGGTGAATCTAGTCGCCAAACTACTACTCTTTCCCCGGCTCCCCGACCCAGACCTGTTACGCGTCCTCCTCCACTTGTTATTCTTGATAGTGATAGCCTTTGTTTTCAATTTTTCGATAGTCAATTTTGCCATGATGTTGCACCAGGTCAACAATTAAATGAAGAAGTTATGAGTGCTCTTTATCCTAATCAAACTATCTTTGAAAATGATGAGGAAAATGATGATTTAGATGAAACACAACCGGATTTAGATGATACACCTACTAGTCCAGTTAATAACCCAACTGATGCCCCACCTGACCCTCTTGTAGTAACCCCTACTTGTAATAGACAACCTTCTAAACGGCCCGTAACATCCCTTGTTTGACACTTTTTTACTCAACTAAGAGAACAAAATACGGCTAAGTGTAAAACTTGTGGGTCTTTGATGACTCACAAATATACTGGAGACCGTAGCAGTATGGGTACTTTGACTAGACACATAAAGAAACACCCTAGAGATAAAGTTAGATATTTACAAATGAAAGTTGCACAACAGGGGACAAGTGTAGATACTACGGTTAACGCTAGTACAGGGTCAAATCTAGTTCAACCGGGAATTAACACTATTACGGTGGCATTTTATATTATGATCCAAATAAAGATCTTGAAGAATTGGCAAAAATGGTTACTGTTATGTACTTACCCTATAGTTTTCCTTCTAACCCTCATTTTGCTATTACTACTGATATTGGTAGAAGTGGTAATGACTGTGATTATCTAACTGTTACAAGTCATTGGATAGATGAGGACTGGATAATGCAAAAGCATATTATTGGTTATAGATTAATTAATTCATGCCACACAGGTAAGTGTATTGCTAACACAGTTGCAGATATTTGTAGATATTTTTGCATTAGAGATTAAATAATGTCGGTTTCAATGGATGATTCTTCTAGTAACACTAATGCTATAGGCTAGCTTACAACTACACTAAATCCTGCATTTAGTAATATTTTTCATGTTAGATGTATTTGTCATATTTACCATTTAATCGTCAGTGATGGTATGAAAGTTTTAAATGTAAAAATTGAAAAGGTTAAAATGGCTCTTAATTGGTTTTTCTATTCAAACCGTAGAAGTAGACTTAGAGACTATTTTAAAAATGTGATGAATTTGGCCTTAGAGAAAGAAAGGTTCCTAAACCTTGTCTGACTAGATGGAATTACATGTATGAAAGTTTAGTTGTTGCATATGAATATAGAAACCCAATAAGCGCAACGTATAATGCTTGTAGACTTTTTAAAACAATTTCATGTTGCTACAAATGAATTATCTAGGCAATATTATCCTACTATTTCTAACTGTTTAGTTTATATTACAACACTTGCAGATTTATTTACTCAATTTTCAGAGGGTGGGGTAATTTATCAACAAGCTATTAATTCTATGAAAGCTAAGTTAAAAAATATTTTTTCCCTATCCCCCTATTTTTGGTGTTGCTGCAGTGTTAAATTCTACAATGAAATTAGGAGGTCCTCACTTTTGGTACTAAAAAATTTATAACGCTTTATCACTTTCATCTGAGGAATTTGCTACACTTGGAGATGCAAAAGCCTCAATTAAAATAAATGCTCAAACAATTTATAATGCTTATCAACTTGCCTTAGATCATGCTACACCAAATGTTCCAACTCCTACTTCGTCTAGTTCGCAATCATCTAAAAGAACTGCGGGCCTAAAAGCCCTTAGTTCTTGGACGGAGTTCAGGGGTTCTCAAAGTGATAATATTGGTGATAGTTCACAACTAAATGAGCTTCAAGTTTATTTGCCGCAGGGACTTGAATCAGAGAATCCCGACGGCTCCTTCGATGATTTGGAATGGTGAAAGGACAAATAAAAACACTATCCAGTTCTTTCAAGGATGGCTCGAGATATTTTAAGTGTTCAAGCTTCAACAGTGGCATCGGAGAGCGCTTTCAGTCAAGCGAGACTTCAAATTGGTGATCATAGAGTGTCAATGAGGGAGAGCTTGGAAAAATCAGTACTCTTCAGAGATTGGATCCGTTCGGAAAGAAGAAATTTTGGACTTGCAGAATCACAACTGGAGATAGACGAAGCTTATGAAGAAATGCTAGCAGAATTTGCGCAGGATGCTGCTCCGCCCGGAAGCAGTGAGGAAAAAGCTTCTTTTCCACCACCACCAGCGAAAATTCCTTCGGTCCTTGAAGAATTTATGAGATTTATTAGAGATAATACATAAACTAATATTTTACTTATATTTTGGCACATCTTCCTTAGTTTTTTTCCTTTTAATGGTGGTATTAGTACCTTGTTGTGCTCATTCCATTGGAGGGAGGAAGACTAAGAAAGATATTGTCATTTTTTGTTAATGTCGTAATAATAAAAATTATAAGACATTCCCTTGAATATTTCTTTACAATTTATTTTGTGTTTAAATTTGATATAGTATATATATTATATATCTAATACATATAAACTATATATATATATATATATATATATATATATATATATATACACATATATATATAAGGCAATATATATATATATATATATATATATATATATATATATATAAGCTATATATATATATCTAATACAAGCTGCCTATCAGTTAAACCATCAAGATTCCATTCATAAATTTTGGAACTGCTGTAAGACGTATTAGTCTGATTCCAATCGTGTTCCTCAATCAACACATCTTGAGGAGTAGGATGGGAATAATAGTAAGTTTGCATTGTAGGCTTGTCAGCATACCTACTATTGGATTTTTCTTGTACATAGAATGCTTATGTACTCAACTATCTATAAAAGTGTTAAAAATAAGGATAGAACTATTTGCAAAATGATTATAGGGTTTTTCTTGTACATAGAATGCTTATGTACTCAACTATCTATAAAAGTTTGTTAAAAATACGGATAGAACTATTTACAAAATGATTATTGCAGGTTTGTATGCTGACAAGCCTAGAATGCAAACTTACTATTATTCCCGTCCTTCTCCTCAAGATGTGTTGATTGAGGAACGCGATTGGAATCAGACTAATACGTCTTACATCGGTTCCGAAATTTATGAATGGAAGGTTTAAACGCAATTTGAACCACACCAATATGCAAGTAATGATAAAGATGTTTATAAAAATCTATATCGTGTTTGTTTAAAAAACGAATAGTTTGTTCAGAAGAATTTAACGCCAAAGACTATTTAGTCGTTTTTATCAAATTTTTTGAAGAAAGTTTATCAAACCAACCATAATCATAAATGGTTTTTATAGAAACTTTAGGAATCGTCCATTTATTTAACAAATCAAGGTTTTGAGGTATATCTACATCTTCAAGTCTAGTACTTTTAGTACTTGTTTCCTCTAGATCCATTTCAAAAGCTTCATATCTATGTTGAATAGTTCAGATCTATTACATAAAGTCAGATTACTAATGACTTGTCAAATACTGATTGTTCGCATGTTACTCAAAATCCGGATGGTAGGATTTGTATTCAATTTGATGATAAGTCTATTGTTTATAATAGACATTCGTTTCCATTCTCATCAGTACAGGTAGTGCAGAATTCCAGCACTTTTCCGGTTATAACACAAATGAGAACGTTTATAACTTCTCAAAAATTATTATCAAACAGATTAAATCTGTTGAAGAATGCTTTACTTATTGGGATTATATCCAGGCATTCGATAAAGTACTTTATTATAACAATGAAAGACATAAACATACTTGGTTTATTAAAGTATGTGCGAAGATATTTGCAGGACCTATTCCCAACTGGTTTCTGAATTGGTGGTCATATCACGGACCCACAATAAAGATCTTGCCCGAGTCATTCCTTAACTTATACAAAGAATGGGCAAAAATTTCACCAATCTTAACTGATTTATATCATGCAGATCATATCTGTTACTTAGAAAAAATTGATCAGATATACTTCTTTATTGAATTCTGTATCCCATGGAGGCATATTTGGCCTCCAAAAAATAAAGTGATACATTTGCTTCAATTGCTAAAGAAGAGGACAACGATGATATCAAGTCCTACGAAAAATTACCAAAGAAGGAAATAATATTTCTTCAAGAAAACTCTGAGATTCAGCGAAAGGATGAACCATAGAAGATATTCCAAAGATACTTGATTAATGGGTTATACTACCCGGGTGAATCTTATATAACCTGCGCTTATTATGAGACCATTCTCATCAGTACAGGTAGTGCAGAATTCTAGCACTTTTTCGGTTATAACACAAATGAGAACGTTTATAACTTCTCAAAAATTATTATCAAACAGATTATATCTGTTGAAGAATGCTTTACTTATTGGGATTATATCCAGGCATTCGATAAAGTACTTTATTATAACAATGAAAGACATAAACATACTTGGTTTATTAAAGTATGTGCGAAGATATTTGCAGGACCTATTCCCAACTGGTTTCTGAATTGGTGGTCATATCACGGACCCACAATGAAGATCTTGCCTGAGCCATTCCTTAAGTTATACAAAGAATGTGCAAAACTTTCACCAATCTTAACTGATTTATATCATGCAAATCATATCTGTTACTTAGAAAAAATTGATCAGATATACTTCTTTATTTAATTCTGTATCCCATGGAGGCATATTTGTCCTCCAAAAAGTAAAGTGATACATTTGCTTCAATTGCTAAAGAAGAGGACAACGATGATATCAAGTCCTACGAAAAATTACCAAAGAAGGAAATAATATTTCTTCTAGAAAACTCTGAGATTCAGCGAAACGATGAACCATGGAAGATATTCCAGAGATACTTGATTAATGGGTTATACTACGCGGGTGAATCATATAAAACCCGCGTTTATTATGAGACCATTCTCATCAGTACAGGTAGTGCAGAATTCTAGCACTTTTCTAGTTATAACACAAATGAGAACGTTTATAACTTCTAAAAATTATTATCAAACAGATTATATATGTTGAAGAATGCTTTACTTATTGGGATTATATCCAGGCATTCGATAAAGTACTTTATTATTATGTGTGAAGATATTTGCAGGACCTATTCCCAACTGGTTTCTAAATTAGTGGTCATATCATGGACCCACAATAAAGATCTTGCCTGAGCCACTCCTTGAGTTATACAAAGAATGGGAAAAAATTTCACCAATCTTAACTGATTTATATCATGCAGATCATATCTGTTACTTAGAAAAATTGATCAGATATACTTCTTTATTGAATTCTCTATCCCATGGATTCATAAATGGACCCCCGAATTAGGATTTACAGAGGAACAAATCCCTTGCTTATACAGGGTATTTTACAACAATTTTTGGGACAAATTGATGAAGAATGATCCCAAAACAAATATGTTATATGGCCAAGAATTATAGGATTCCATTAAAGCACAGATCCAATTATACTCGACCACTCCCCAGAAGAAAATATTTGATGACAGCTCAGTCAAGCATATTGCTAGAAGAATCTCACGACCCCAATTCCGGTCGTGATGGCACCCAACACGATGCTAGGCAAGCCCGACAAATTAACATTCACAATCCTTTCTTATTAGAATTCATTACCAATTTTCAGAAATAGATACCAATTTAATATAAGTAGAAGTCTGAAATAAAAGATTGAAATATGTGGAAGGCCATAATGAAATCTCTACAAATGCCCAATGATCTGGTGTCACAAGTCTGAGCCTCTAATATAAGGTTTCAACAGCCTAATGCAGAAATATGTCTAAAATGCAGAATAGTAAAGAAAAATAGAGGGAGAAATCAGGTCTGCGGACGCCATGCAGCTACCTCGATAACTCCGATGAAAAACTGAACGGCAGGAAAGCTCGCTCTACACCTTAGGGACACCTGTACCTGCACACACGGTGCAGGGAGTAATGTGAGTACTCCGACCTAGTGAGTAATAATAATAAATAATGGCTGACGGTATGAAATCACGTAAAGGCACTAAGCAGTTCTATATCAAAGCAGTAAAACCATTTAAAGAGCAAGTAGTAAAGAAAATTGAATGAAACTCTTTGAACCAGGTGAAAACAGGTAATTTGACAGGCATTAATCCAATAAAAATTCGCTCCTCGAGCATTTCTGTTCATTTACTTATTTCTTACCCTCAATACTCAATTCATATACTTCTCACAATAACCAAAATCGAAACATATATATATATATATATATATATATATATATATATATATATATATATATATATATATATATATATATATATACCGCTGCGACGTACAACCCGATCCGTATATCGCTGTGGCGTACAGCCCGATCCATAATAATAATAGTCAACTGCGCTCACTGGGGGTGTGCAGACTCCGGAGGGGCTCCTACAGCCCAAGCCCTATATTGCTGCGGTGTGCAACCCGATCCATATATATATATATATATATTTACATATATGCCGCGGCGCGCAGCCCGGTCCATATAAGTATTTGCTGCGGCGTTCATCCCGATCCAATATATGTATTTGCATATTTGCTGCGGCGCGCAACCCGTTCCATATAATTATTTGCTGCGGCGTGCAGCCCGATCCAATATATGTATTTGTTGCGGCGTGCAGCCCGATCCAATATCATATATAATATCCTCACTATTGGGTCCTCAACCCCTCTCAGTCATTATAATCACAACGTCTCGGGCACAATAATATAAGGTAAGGATCTCAGCCCACATATTTCTCTCATTTATGGTTAACATTTCATAACCCGGTTCATATCATTTTTAAACAATTAGAAACATGACTGAGGATATGATTTTTAGCAAATAAGTGAGGAAAACCAGTCAAAAATCACATAAGGGTTCTACAGGTCGGCACAAGGCCCCAAACATGGCAACTAGCCCAAGTCAGGACGACAATGCATAAGTCTCAGTCAAAATGTAGTAAAAATATCAATTGGGATGGACCAAGTCACAATCCCAAATAGAAATGAACCCCACGCTCATCACGCATCGTGTGTCTCATCTCAGTATAGCACTATGTTGTGCAAAATCCGGAGTTTCAAACCCTCCGGACATCATTTAAAATCATTACTCACCTCAAACTGGCCAAAGCTCTAGCTCGCTATGCCCTTGCCTCTCAAATTGGCCTCCTCGCGCGTCGAATCTGACCAAAATCACAACGAACATGTCACATTATGCTAAAGAAACAATACCCAATCGAAAAATATCAAAATTCTCGAAATTGGAAAAACCCGAGCCCCGGGCCCACTTCTCGAAATTCAGAAATTTTTACATCAACGGGTTCCTTATCTCCCCACGAGTTCATTTATACCAAAATTTCTCAAATCTGACCCCAAATGGTCCTCCAAATCCCCAATTAAAATCTCAAAATCCCCAGCCATATATCTTCCATTTTTAGCAAGAATTCAATGATTTTCTAGGTGGATTTCACAATATAAATGAGTTTTAGGTCCGAAATTCTTACCTCCAAACGTTTCTCCTTGGATCCATCTTCAATCTCCTTCAAAAAGCTCTCAAAATGATCAGCTATGGCTGAAAAATGGACCCAAATCGCGGACAAGAGGACTTAAAAACATTTTGCCCAGGCTTCATCGAGGTGTACCTTGCGCTGTGCAAGTTGTACATCCTCTTACCATTTTCCCTGCTATACACCTTATGTTAAAACGCCTATAACTCCTTGTAGAAATATCCAAATGATAAACGGTTTGAATATTTAAAAACTAGACTCAAAGATCTTTTATATGATAGGTTGTACACCATATAACTCTTTATATATTCCGAGATATGAGCTTTTAAAGTGCATCAGAAAATTCTGTCAAAACTGATCCACCAGCCATATTCGATTCATCATAACTTTCTGATAGAACATCCAAATCATGAATGGTTTAACTTTCTGGAAACTAGAATGCATGGGCTTCAACTTTTAGGTTTTGGACTTTTCGGATTCCTTATATATTTCAAGATATGAGCTTCCCAAATGGACTCCTCGCACCAGAAATTTTCTAGTGCACAACTGAAGCTAAACAGAAATCTGCAACTTTTCCAAAGATGAAATAGTCCGTTTAACCACCCAAAACTCACCCGAGGCCACTAGGACCTCAACCAAAAGCACCAACACATCCTAAAACATCATCCAAACTTGTTCCAATCATCAAAACACCTCAATTAACACCAAAACCATCAAATTACATCGAATTCAAGCCTAAGTTCTTCTAAAATTTCCAAAACACACATTCAATCAAAAACCCAACCAAACCGCATCCGAATGACCTAAAATTTTGCACACATATCCCGGAAATCTCGCCTATCAACCGGAAATCGCCAAAATACTAACTTCGCCAATTCAAGCCAAATTCTACACCGGACCTCCAAAACCACTTCCGATCACATTCCTAAGTCACAAATCACCTCCCGGGCTAACCAAACCATCGGAATTCACATCCGAGCCCTCTAACTCATAAGTCAACGTTCGATTGACTTTTCCAACTTAAGCCTTCTTAAAAGAGACTAAGTGTCTCATTTCCTACCAAAACCACTCCAAATCAACTAGATCACACAAGATACGGATAACGTAGCATGAAGAAAGAGAAAATGGGGAAAACGGGGTGGTAACTTATGAGACAACGGGTCGGGTCGTCACATCCTCCCTAACTTAAACAAACGCTCGTCCTCGAGCGAGTCAAGAAACATACCTAAAGCCTCAAACAGGTGAGGATATCTGCTCCGCATCTTCTGCTCGGTCTCCCAGGTAGCTTCCTCCACGGGCCGACCTCTCCACTGCACCTTTACCGAAGATATATCCTTTGACCTCAATTTTTGAACCTGACGACCCAAAATAGCCATTGGCTTCACATCAAAGGTCAAATCATCATCCAACTGAACCGTGCTGAAATCCAAAACATGGGACGGGTCCCTAACATACTTTTGGAGCATAGAAACATGAAATACCGGATGCACACTCGATAAGCTAGGTGGCAAGGCAAGCATATAAGCCACCTCCCCAATCCTCCTAAGTACCTCAAAAGGTCCAATGAATAGTGGACTCAACTTTCCTTTCTTTCCAAATCTCATAACACCCTTCATGGGCGAAACCTTCAGCAAGACCTTCTCACCAACCATGTAGGATACATCTCGAACCTTTCGGTTCGCATAACTCTTCTGGCATGACTGTGCTGTACAAAGCCTTTCCTGAATCACCTTCACCTTCTCTAAGGCATCCTGAACCAAATCTGTCCCCAATAGCCTAGCCTCACCTGGCTTGAACCAACCAACTGGAGATCTACACCACCTCCCATACAAAGCCTCATACAGAGCCATATGAATACTCGACTGGTAATTGTTGTTGTAGGCAAACTCTGCAAGCAGAAAAAACTCATCCCATAAACCTCCAAAATCAATGACACAAGCACGTAACATGTCCTCCAATATCTGAATAGTACGCTCGGACTGTCCGTCCGTCTGAGGATGAAACGCTGTGCTCAACTCCACCTGAGTACCCAACTCTCTCTGAACGGCTCTCCAAAACTGTGAAGTAAACTGAGTACCTCTATCTGAGATGATGGAAACTAGAACACCATGCAACCGAACAATCTCCCGGATATAAATCCCTGCCAACCGCTCTGAAGAATAGGTAGTACATACAGGAATGAAGTGCGCGGACTTGGTCAGTCGATCCACAATCACCCAAATAGCATCAAATTTCTTCGAAGTCCGTGGAAGTCCAACAATAAAGTCCATAGTGATCATCTCCCACTTCCACTCGGGAATAACCATCTGGTGAAGTAAGCCACCCGGTCTCTGATGCTCATATTTCACCTGCTGAAAATTGTGACACCGAGCGACAAATCCCACAATATCTTTCTTCATTTTTCTCCACCAATAGTGCTGCCTCAAATCTTGATACATCTTCGTGGCACCCGGATGAATAGAATACCACGAGCTGTGGGCCTCTTCCAGAATCAATTCTCTAAGCCCATCCACATTGGGCACACAAATCTGGCCCTGCATCCGTAACACACCATCATCAACCATGGTCACATCTCTGGCATCATCATGCTGAACTCTGTCCTTAAGGACAAGCAAGTGCGGATCATCATACTGGCGCTCTCTGATGGGATCATATAAGGAAGACCGAGAAACCATGCAAGCCAACACCTAGCGGGGCTCCGAAATATCTAGTCTCACAAACCGATTGGCCAAAGCCTGAACATCAATTGCAAAGGGTCTCTCCCTAACTGGAATGTACGCCAAACTCCCCATACTTACTGCCTTTCAGCTCAAAGCATCGGCCACTACATTGGCCTTTCCCGGATGATACAGAATAGTAATATCATAATCCTTAAGCAACTCTAGCCATCTCCCCTGTCTCAAATTAAGATCCTTCTACTTGAACAAATGTTGAAGACTGCGATGATCCGTGAATACTTCACAAGATACGCCATACAAATAGTGCCTCCAAATTTTCAATGCATGAACTATGGCAGCCAACTCCAAATCATGAACAAGGTAGTTCTTCTCATGGGGTTTCAATTGACGAGAAGCATAAGCAATCACTCTACCCTCCTACATCAATACACAGCAAATCCCAACTCTCGAAGCATCACAATATACGGTGTATGAACCTGAAGCTGATGGCAAAACCAACACTGGAGCTGTGGTCAAAGTTGTCTTGAGCTTCTAAAAGCTCTCCTTACACTCGTCCGACCATACAAATGGTGCACCCTTCTGAGTCAACTTGGTCAAGGGCGATGCAATGGATGAAAATCCCTGAACAAACCGGCGATAATATCCTGCTAACCCAAGAAAGCAACGAATCTATGTAGTTGAGGATGGTCTAGGCCACCTCTGAACCGCCTCTATCTTCTTTGGATCAACCTGGATACCCTCGCTGGATACTATATATCCCAAGAATGCCACTGAACCGAGCTAGAACTTACACTTGGAGAACTTCGCATAAAGTTTCTCCTCCCTCAATCTTTGCAACACTACACGCAAATGCTCTGCGTGCTCCTCCTGACTACGCGAGTACACCAGAATATCATCAATGAATACAATGACGAATGAATCCAAATAAGGCTGAAATACACTGTTCATCAAATACATGAACGATTTTGGGGCATTGGTCAGCCGAAAGACATGACAAGAAACTCATAGTGACCATATCTAGTCTTAAAAGCAGTCTTAGGAATATCTGAATCCCTGATCTTCAACTGGTGATAGCCCGAACGGAGATCAATCTTGGAGAACACACTCGCTCCCTGAAGCTGATCAAATAAGTCATCAATGCGAGGCAAAGGATACTTGTTCTTCACTGTTACTTTATTCAATTGCCTGTAATCAATGCACATTCTCATTGTGCCATCTTTCTTTTTCACAAATAAAACTGGCGCACCCCAAGGTGACACACTAGGCCGAATGAACCCCTTATCTAGGAGTTCCTGAAGCTGCTCCTTCCACTCTTTCAATTCTGCTGGTGCCATACAATATGGCGGAATGGAAATGGGCTGAGTACCCGGCACCAGGTCAATACCAAAATCAATATCCCTGTCCGGCGGCATGCCCGACAGGTCTGCAGGAAATACATCGGGAAAATCCCTCACAACTGGGACAGAATCAATACTAGGAGTCTCAGCTCAAACATCTCGCACAAAAGCTAGATATGACAGACAACCCTTCCCAACCATATGCTGGGCTTTCAAGAAAGAAATCACTATGCTAGGAACATAATCAGTCACACCATGCCACTCGATCCGCGGTACACCCGGCATAGCCAAGGTAACTGTCTTAGCATGACACTCTAGAATAGCATGACACGGCGATAACCAATCCATGCCCAAAATAACATCAAAGTCCACCATGCTCAATAGCAATAGATCAACTCGGGTCTCCAGACCCCCAATAGTCACAACACATGACTGGTACACACGGTCCACAACAACAGTATCACCCACCGGGGTAGATACGTGAACAGGTAAAAAAAGAAACTCCTAGGGCGTACCCATATAATGAGCAAAATATGAGGACACATAAGAATAGGTGGAATCAAGATCAAATAATACAGCAGCATCTCTATGGTAGACTGAGACAATACCTGTGATGACAGCATCTGAAGCAATGGCATCTGTCCGGCCTGGAATAACATAGAAACGGGCCTAGCCACCGCCTGATCGACCTCCCCATCTTGGGCGACCCCTGACTGCCTGAACTCCACCCCTAGCTGGCTGGGCAGGTGGTGAAATAATTGGAGCGGAAGACGAGGGCTGACCCCTCTGCTGATACTAAACATCATGAAGTCAAGGACACTATCTCCTTATATGCCCAAACTCTTCGCACTCGTAACAACTACCCGGTGTTGGAGGTAGGGACTGAAGGGAACCTCTGGCACTAGAAGGACCAGTAGAATGACCTGCTATGGAAGAACCATGTACTGATGGAGCACGAGATGAACTCTGAGCTGGGAGGGCGCTTAGTAAAGGCTGACCCTGCTAAGAACCATGATAACCACGACCTAAAGATTCCCCGCGATACTCTGGACGGGCCGACTGAGCGGGCCTGAAAGAACGGCCTCTACCATGATGGAACTGGCCCCTAGATGGAGCACCACTGAAACTACCAAAACCTCGAGGCCTCTTGGCCTCCCTCTCCTCTCTATCCTACCGGCGAGCCATCTCAATCTCCCGAGCAATATCAACTGCCTCCTCAAATGAAACACCCAAAACTCTCTCTATAGTCATCAAGATACGAAGATAGTAATTAAGGCCATCAACAAATCTCCTGATTCGCTCACGATCGGTCGGAACCATCCAGCTAGCATGACGAGCCAACTCAGAAAACCTTGCCTCATACTGAGACATAGTCATATCTCCCTGCTTTAGCCACTCAAACTGCCTACGTAGCTCCTCCGTGTGGGACTGTGGTACATACCTCTCCAAGAAGAGAGTGGAGAACTCCTGCCAAGTAAGGGGCGCTGCACCAACCGGCCTACTCCTCTCATATGCCTCCCACCAAGTGAAGGCAGTCCTAGTAAATTGAAAAGTAGTAAATGCCACACTACTAGTCTCAAGTATCCCTATTGTATGGAGCATCCGCTGACACTTGTCAAGAAAACCCTGGCATCCTTGCCCTCAGCACCACTGAATGACGGAGGCTGGAGCCTGCCAAACCTCTCAAGACGGCGTTGCTCATCATCTAGCATAACTGGTACTACAAATTCCTGAGCTGGTGCAATCGGCTGAGCTGAAGGTGCCTCCAGGGTCTGCAATCCCTGTACCACCTGCTCAGGTGTGCGAGCGGTGGGGGTCTGGTTGCCTCCCTCGACCTGTGAAGTAGCCGCTATTGTGGTAGCAGAAACTGCCTGAGCTACGCCAGTGCAAACTGTCAGGATCTGAGCCAAGGTCTCCTGTAGACCTAGAATCACAATAGGCACTGCCGGTGCCTGGACTGGAACTGGGGCAGCTGGTGGATCAATAGGTGTTGCCCTCGCTACCCTGCCTCTGCCACAACCACGACCGCGTCCACGGCCTCTAGTGGCCTCAATGGGTGGCACTGGTGATCGTCCACCTCTTGCAGTAGCACGAGACCTCGCCATCTGCGAGAGAATAGGATAACTGAAGTTTAGTTCTCGGATCAACCAAAGTCGTATGACAAGAATTTCAAGAATATGAAGTTTTTCCTAAAGGTTCTGTAGCCTCTCGAGGATAAATACAGACGTCTCCGTACCGATCTGCGAGACTCTACTAAACCGGCTCATGACTCGCGAGACCTATATAACCTAGGGTCTGATACCGACTTGTCACGACCCCAATCACAGTCGTGATGTCGCCCAACACGATGCTAGGCAAGCCCGACCAATTACCACTCACAATTTCTTCTTATTAGAATTCATTACCAATTTTCAGAAATAGATACCAATTTAATATAAGTAGAAGTCTGAAATAAAAGATTGAAATATGTGGAAGGCCATAATGAAATCTCTACAAATGCCCAATGATCTGGTGTCACAAGTCTGAGCCTCTAATACAAGGTTTCAACAGCCTAATGCAGAAATATGTCTAAAATGCAGAACAGTAAAGAAAGATAGAGGGAGAAATCGGGTCTGCGAACGCCATGCAGCTACCTCAATAACTCCGATGAAAAACTGAACGGCAGAAAAGCTCGCTCTACACCTCAGGGACACCTGTACCTTCACATATGGTGCAGGGAGTAATGTGAGTACTCTGACCCAGTGAGTAATAACAATAAATAATGGCTGACGGTATGAAATCACGTAAAGGCACTAAGCAGTTCTATATCAAAGCAGTAAAACCATTTAAAGAGCAAGTAGTAAAGAAAATTGAATGAAACTCTTTGAACCAGGTGAAAATAGGTAATTTGACAGGCATTAATCCAGTATAAATTCGCTCCTCGAGCATTTCTATTCATTTACTTATTTCTTACCCTCAATACTCAATTCATATACTTCTCACAATAACCGAAATCGAAACATATATATATACCGTTGCGGCGTACAGACCGATCCGTATATCGTTGTGGCGCACAACCCGATCTATAATAATAATAGTCAACTGCGCTCACTAGGGGTGTGCAAACTCCGGAGGGGCTCCTACAGCCCAAGCGCTATATTGCTGCAGCGTGCAGCCTGATCCATATATATATATATATATATATATATTTACATATTTGCCGCAGCGCGCAGCCCGGTCCATATAAGTATTTGCTGCGGCGTTCAGCCCGATCCAATATATGTATTTGCATATTTGTTGCGGTGCGCAGCCTGGTTAATATAAGTATTTGCTGCGGCGTGCAACCCGATCCAATATATGTATTTGTTGCGGCGTGCAGCCCGATCCAATATCATATATAATATCCTCACTATTGGGTCCTCAACCCCTCTAAGTCATTATAATCACAGCCTCTCGGGCATAATAATATAAGGTAAGGATCTCAGCTCACATATTTCTCTCATTTATGGTTAACATTTCATAACCCGGTTCATATCATTTAAAACAATTAGAAACATGACTGAGGATATGATTTTTAGCAAATAAGTGAGGAAAACCAGTCAAAAATCACATAAGGGTTCTACAGGTCGGCACAAGGCCCCAAACATGGCAACTAGCCCAAGTCAGGACGACAATGCATAAGTCTTAGTCAAAATGTAGTGAAAATATCAATTGGGATAGACCAAGTCACAATCCCCAATAGCAATGAACCCCACGCTCATCATGCATCGTGTGTCTCATCTCAGTATAGCACTATGTTGTGCAAAATCCGGAGTTTCAAACCCTCAGGACATCATTTAAAATCATTACTCACCTCAAACTGGCCAAAGCTCTAGCTCGCTATGCCCTTGCCTCTCAAATTGGCCTCCTCGCGCGTTGAATCTGACCAAAATCACAAAGAACATGTCACATTATGCTAAAGAAACAATACCCGATCAAAAAATATCAAAATTCTCGAAATTGGCAAAACCCGAGCCCCGGGCCCACTTCTCGAAATTCAGAAATTTTTACATCAATGAGTTCCTTATCTCCCCACGAGTTCATACATACCAAAAGTTCTCAAATCTGACCCCAAATGGTTCTCCAAATCCCCAATCAAAATCTCAAAATCCCAAGCCATATATCTTCCATTTTTAGCAAGAATTCAATGATTTTCTAGGTTGATTTCACAATATAAATGAGTTTTAGGTCCGAAATTCTTACCTCCAAACGTTTCTCCTTGAATCCATATTCAATCTCCTTCAAAAAGCTCTCAAAATGATCAGCTATGGCTGAAAAATGGACCCAAATCGCGGACAAGAGGACTTAAAAACATTTTGCCCATGCTTCATCGAGGTGTACCTTGCGCTGTGCAAGTTGTACATCCTCTTACCATTTTCCCTGTTGTACACCTTTTGTTAAAATGCTTATAACGCCTTGTAGAAATATTCAAATGACAAATGGTTTGAATATTTAAAAACTAGACTCGAAGATCTTTCATTTGATAGGTTACACCATATAACTCTTTATATATTCCGAGATATGAGCTTCTAAAGTGCATCAGAAAATTCTGTCAAAACTGATCCACCAGCCATATTCAATTCATCATAACATTCTGATAGGACATCCAAATCATGCATGGTTTAACTTTCTCGAAACTAGAATGCAAGATCTACAACTTTCATGTTTTGCATTTGTTCTGATTCCTTTTATATTTCAAGATATGATCTTCCAAACCGGACTCCTCGCACCAGAAATTTTCTGGTGCACAGCTGAAGCTAAACAAAAATCTGCAACTTTTCCAAAGATGAAATAGTTCGTTTAACCACCCGAAACTCACCCAAGGCCACTAGGACCTCAACCAAAAGCACCAACATATCCTAAAACATCATCCAAACTTATTCCAATCATCAAAACATCTCAATTAACACCAAAACCATCAAATTACATCGAATTCAAGCCTAAGTTCTTCTAAAACTTCCAAAACACGCATTCGATCAAAAACCCAACCAAACCACGTCCGAATGACCTGAAATTTTGCACACATATCCCAAATCACCTAACGAAGCTACAACAACTCTCGGAATTCTACTCCGACTCCCGGATCAAAATCTCGCCTATCAACCGGAAATCGCCAAAATACTAACTTCGCCAATTCAAGCCAAATTCTACACCGGACCTCCAAAACCACTTCCAATCACACTCCTAAGTCGCAAATCACCTCCCGGAGCTAACCGAACCATCAGAATTCACATCCGAGCCCTCTAACTCATAAGTCAACGTCCAGTTGTCTTTTCCAACTTAAGCCTTCTTAAAAGAGACTAAGTGTCCCATTTCCTACCAAAACCACTCCAAATCAACTCGATCACACAAGATACGGATAACGAAGCATGAAGAAACAGAAAATGGGGAAAACAGGGCGGTAACTCATGAGACGACGTGTCGGGTCGTCACAAAGAGTGTCTATTCAAGACGGAGATAAAACCGAATTAATAAACCAATATATGGAAGAAGTAAAACGAAATTTTCTTCAAACCTTAAACCAATGTAAAAGGTCAGACACATCAATGCACAGTGAAACAAGCAATGATGATGCAGAAGAAGATTCTCAACCTATGATGACGGAAGGAATATTGTCTGATAATGCAATCAAAGAAGTGGAAGATTTCCTCCAAACGACGGAAAAATTAGAAAAAAGAGAAAGCGGGAAATAGTAAAGCCGCCGAGGACCCCACTAAAACAGTAAATATACTGTTTAGAACCCCACACAACAGTATATACATTGTTCCTAATAGTAGAAACACTGTATAAGGGACCCACATAGGGGACCCACTTTAATGTACATAGATTCCTTATGTTTTCTTTTTCTTTCTATAAGTAGAGGACCTCTCTCATTGGGAGAGGCATCAGAAAAATTCCCCTCTCTCTCTAAACTCTTCCATCTCTCTGTAAACCTCTCTCTACTGTAAATCTCTCTCAATTATAATTATTAGTCTGGAAGTAAATAAAGATCTTCTGTTCAACATCTTCAGGTCTTGCATCCCGGCCTTAAAGGTATTTGTTTATTTTATTTTATTGTATAGTATTTAAATTACTTTGTTTCTCTCCACTGCCGTGACAATGTCCGGCTAAGCGGATTCATATCTATGTTGAAGAACTAATTTCTCTTGCATATTAATCATGGAGAATCCTGACTCTTTCAAAATATAAAAGGATTTAATATAATTTCTTGGCTTGGTTCCAAGATAGTGGTACAGTCAACCCTGGTATTACTCTTATTGACTTTGCCTTAGTGGCTCCTTCTAGCCAGTTGTGACTCTAAAGCCCGCTAAAATTGTCAAAAGGTCTATCTCTTTCACAGTTAGAACCGCTAGACACATGGGCTCAATAAGAGTAGGTATCGAACCTAGACAGGCCCCTTGCTTGGGTAAAAGGATAAATCCTTCCATATAGTCATTAAAATTATAATAAAATTCCCGTATATTTCGAATCTTTACTGGTCGTGCGAACTACCACCAACCTTTAAAGGTACTTGATCAGCTAGATCTGGATGGCCGTGCGGACTACCGCCCGCCAATTAGATTCTGGTGCAAAATGGTATCAGAGCCTAGGAACTTTCATGGTAATTATGTAGTAGATCTGAACTATTCAACATAGATATGAAGCTTTTGAAATGGATCTGGGGGAAACAAGTACTAAAAGTACTAGACTTGAAGAGGTAGATATACCTCAAAACCTTGATTTGTTAAATAAATGGACGATTCCTAAAGTTTCTATAAAAACCATTTATTATTATGGTTGGTTTGATAAACTTTCTTCAAAACAATTGATAAAAATGGCTGAACAGTCTTTGGCATTAAATTCTTCTAAACATACTATTCATTTGTTAAACAAATACGATATAGATTTATATAAACATCATTATCATTACTTGCATATCGGTATGGTTCAAATTGCGTTTAAACTTTTAACCCTTAAAGGATTACTAGAGACCTTTTTAGCAACTCTTAGAGATGCTAGAAATATGAATTTCAGACAGTCTCTGATGAGTTCGATTGAATCTACTATGGCCTATGGTCCAGTATATTTTAATACTCAACCTAATTTGCAACTATCTCTTTCTGATGTTAATGTTCTTGATGCCTTGACTTTAAATGTGAAAACGCATGGTTATAATTATGTGTCTGGTTCTGAACTTATATGTTTATCTTATAGAATATATTTAAAATTATTGTCCACTTTAAATCCTTGATGCAAGTTATACGATACATCGGATCAGACCATATTAGTAGAAACCAATTTTGCAAGGTCCAAGGTCACTACTAGGAGACCTATTAGGTGGGAAGAAATTAATTTCCCAACAACTTGGACTTTAAATTTGGTTATATCCCCAAGTAAGACTACTAATGACTTGTCAAATACTGATTGTTCGCATGTTACTCAAAATTTGGATGGTAGGATTTGTATTCAATTTGATGATAAGTCTACTGTTTATAATAGACATTCGTTTTCTAATCATAGACTGTTACCTGCTATTCAACATATTTCTCCTATTGAGTCAGTTTATGGTCCAGCTCGTAATCGTGCAGCCTCGTTACATACTATCGCTACAAAGGTGAGTAATAAGTCTGTCGAAAGGGTTAAAGTTAACCCGCAAACAAATATTGTTCACGACAATGATAATATTTCTGATAAGGATATCCTTTGGTTTCCGAGATGGATTTTGACCCCAATAGTACTTAATGATTCCACACCAAATTGATTTTAGCCCACGTTCTCGAGCACGAAAATATATTCAAAAAGAATTTTTTATTGATAAATGGAGCCAGTTTAAAACTTGGTTTTTTTATGCTTACAGCAAAGATGATTTAAACAGTATTTCTCAAGAATTTTACGAAACTTGTGCTTTGCATAATCAAATTATGTATTTTGTTCCTTGGTTTATAACAACTTATTTGCCTCTTTATATAAAGGTGTTAGAAAGATCTTATAAAGATGGGAGTGGTAATATTACTAAAGCCATTTACCCTCCTAAGCCCCCTTTATTTTACCTAATAATACCGGTATTACCTTCACTGCTTTTCAAAAAATTTTTGATGATAATGTTGCAGCTGTTAGTATCGCAGAAATTAATAAATTGATTTCTCAAAATAATTATTTGGGTTTATATGTCAAAATTTTAGGAGAACATATCGGTTTTCTTGATAAAAAACTTGATGATTTTACTGTTTTAATAAAAGAAATGAGTACTAATAAAGGGCCAACTCATATTGCCTCCACTTCATGAAGCAAATCAATTGATCAAGCTATTCTTACTCATGTTCAAAGACCTCCTAAGATTCAGGATTTTAAATTTAAATCTCTTCATGACTTAGCACAACTCCTTGATAAAAAGCTTTCTGGTTTAAATATTAGACCAATTGATTTATCACAGAATTTTGCTGATAAAATTGAGACTGTTTCTGATTATAAAAATGAGATGTGGTCAGAGTTTAATAAACTCAAGGGTTTAGTTAAACCCAATAGTAGGTATGCTGACAAGCCTAGAATGAAAACTTACTATTATTCCCGTCCTACTCCTCAAGATGTGTTGATTGAGGAACGCGATTGGAATCAGACTAATACGTCTTACAGCGGTTCCGAAATTTGTGAATGGAATCTTGATGGTTTAACTGATAGGCAGCTAACTATTCTTGTACATAGAATTCTTATGTACTCAACTATCTGTAAAAGTGTTAAAAATACGGATAGAACTATTTGCAAAATGATTATTGCAGGTTTTACTGGCCAACTTCGTGGTTGGTGGGATAACTATTTATCCGTTGAAGAAAAGGCAACGGTTATTAATGCTACAGTCGTTGACGAAGGAGTTGATAATATAGGCATCGCTCTAGTTAAAGGTAGAGAAGATGTTGTTTATACCCTTGTCCTTACAATTCTAGAACATTTCAATAGTAGATTTACCAGTCGGCATGAGACCGTCTGTACTTTACTAAATGAGCTTAGATGTAAGACCCTTAATGAATTTAGATGGTACAAAGATACCTTTATGAGTAGTGTTATGGAACTACCCGAGAATAAATATGAGCATTGGAAAGCTAAGTTTATCGAAGGTCTCCCCTCCTTATTTGCTGAAAGAGTGAGAAAAGTATTAAGGGGTAGTTACGGTGAAATTCCATCATCGACAACTGAATTACAGGCTTTATGGTGACCATTTCCCTGTATACACCTTTTAACATAACTGCAGGGGTAGGTGGAGTCCCTGATATTACCAACTTGTTTGGCTCGGTTTTTTAAGAAGGAAATCTAAAGAATAAACCAAAGAAAAATATTTTTTTCTTAGTTGAACCTTCAAAACACTCAAAACAACATCAAAACACCAAATTATCGTCCCCAATAGCCTAGCCTCACCGGGCTCGAACTAACCAACTAGAGATTTATACCGCCTCCCATACAAAGCCTCATATGGAGCCATCTGAATACTCGACTAGTAGCTGTTGTTATAAGAAAACTCTGCAAGCGATAGAAACTGATCCCATGACCCTCCAAAATCAATGAAACAAGCACGCAAAATGTCCTCCAATATCTGGATAGTATGCTCGGACAGTTTGAACAGTAAGAGAGAAAAGTAGGATAGTATATTCTTTTGCCAATGATTAGATTATGTTACGAATGATTGGGGTCTCTTTTATATAATAGGGGAACCCCTTAATAAGGCACATTTCCATATATAGTAAAGAATCTTTTTGACCCTTTTTTGTGATCCACAATAATTAATTTTTTTATATATCAAAAAAGAATTAATTTTTTTTTCAAAGTTGTTATTAGAGTAAAGAGCGTAGAAGTAGTTTGTTATATTTTCAGTGAGCAAATTAAGATTAATATGGTCTACACTTAAAGTGGACCGCTTACGTATTATATTGGGGTTAAGAATTATACCTATGGAAAACTTATAGGAGTATGTACACAAGAAGGATTAAACTTGTGTAATGAGCTAAAGCTTTCTAGACAACTTAAGATAGATAAGCTTAAAGAGAGATCCCAATTAGGAGATTTTTGTACCCAGTTCGGTTTACCCGGAACTTCCACCCATAGTAGGAAAAAGAAAAATAGGTATCATAGGTATCCAAACCTTGATAGCCTGTATAAGAAAAAGAGGTCTAGATATAGATCTAAGGAAGAGCATGATACTAGAAAAGCTCATCGTAAATCTGCTCGATTTGCGAAGAATAGATCTAAGCGAGATCTTGCTGATATTAAGTGTTATAAGTGTGGAAATTTTGGTCATATCGCTCCAAATTGCAAGCTTCAAAAGCTGAAAACTTTAGAACTTGATGATGAGTTACGTGATAAGGTTTATAGCTTGTTATACACTTCTAGATCAGAATCTGATTATTGTTCTGAGACTGAGTCTGAAGCTGAAATTGATTTAATTGATTTATCTGATAGTAGTAAAGATATTGATAATACTTGCACTAATTGCAAAAGTGATAATTGTACTTGTGATGATGATGAATTTTATAAATTGCAATCACAATTTCAAGATTTAAATATGAAAACTATTACATCTGACAATGTAATAGAGCTTTTAAAAGAAGTTACTGATGAAAAACTTCGTGAAAAAATTATTGATCTAGCTGCAAGTTCTAATTCTAGTAATTCAAAACCTTTTGAAAAGCAAAAGAACGAATTTGAATATTCTACTTATTCTTTGTCGGAAATTAATAAATGTCTTCATAAGACCAGTTCGCCAAGTAGAGATACTTCTTTTGACAATTTAAAAGTCGAAATCGAAAATTTGAAGAGGAATATCAAGTCTCTTAAACAAAATCAAATGATTTGTGATCACCGAATTACCCAAATTGAGAAAACTAATTCTCAAACTGATTTTTCGACTGATTTTTCGGCTAAAAGAATTTCTGAATTTTCTAATGAAAAGGGAAAAGAAATTTCTGATAGAAATGATCCGATTGATGAAAAATCTGATATGTTTTTAGGAATGATGCAGATTGTAACTGCCCATAAATGGCACATTAAATGTACTATTTTGATTGATAATAATTTTTCTATAACTGATATAGCTTTGATTGATAGTGGGGCAGATGTAAGCTGCATTCAAGAAGGACTTGTTCCTACTAAATATTTTCAGAAAATCACTCATTTGGTAAAATTGGCTTCTGGTCATGCTTTAGATATAAAGTATAAATTACCAAATACTCGTATTTGCCAAAATAGAATCTGTATTCCTCTCTTCTTCTTTTTGGTAAAAAACCAATTATACCCTCCAATTATACTTGGAACTCCTTTTATTAATGTTATTTACCCTTTTACTCGCTTAGACTCGAAGGCTTTTGCTGCTACTTATCAAGATAAAGAAATAAGTTATTCTTTTGTTACAGATCCCGTAACTAGAGATATTAATACTCTGATTGATATGAAACTGAGACATGTTGATTCTTTGCAATTAGAAATTTTGAGTATGAATATATTCAATGCTCTACAATCTTCTAAAATCTAGCAAAAAGTTAAATTAATTACTGAACAGATGGCCGTTGATATTTGTGCTGATCATCCTAGTGCCTTCTGGAATCGAAAAAGGCACATTGTCACTCATCCTTACGAATAAAACTTCTCCGAGGATGATATTCCTACTAAATCTCGACCTTGCCAAATGAACGCTAAATTGGTCGAATTCTGCAAAAAAGAGATTGATAGTCTGTTACAAAAGGGGTTGATAAAACCCTCAAAATCTCCTTGGTCTTGTTCGGCATTCAATGTGAATAATGCTGCAGAAAAGGAACGTGGAGTTCCTAGATTAGTTATTAATTATAAACCTTTGAATAAGTATTTAAAATGGATTAGATACCCTATTCCAAATAAAAGGGACCTGCTTTCTAGGTTATATGACGCCAATATATTTTCAAAATTCGATTTAAAATCTAGGTATTGGCAAATTCAAATTTTTAAAGAGCACACTTATAGGACTGCTTTCAATGTTCCATTCGGTCAATATGAATGGAATGTCATGCCCTTTGGTTTGAAAAACGCTCCTTCTGAATTTCAGAAAATAATGAATGATATTTTCAACCCTTATCTAGATTTATCATCGTTTATATTGATGATATATTAGTATTTTCGAAAACTTTGGAGATGCATATTAAGCATCTTGATATTTTTAAGAAAATTGTTATACAAAATGGTTTAGTGATTTCTAAAAAGAAAATGAGTTTATTTCAAACTAATGTTCGATTTTTGGGTCATAATATTTGCCAAGGAAAGATTACTCCCATACAAAGATCGATTGATTTTGCCTCAAAATTTTCTGATGTGATTACTGACAGGACTCAATTACAGAGATTTTTGGGAAGTTTAAATTACATATCTCTTTATTATAAAAGTTTATCTCAGGATTTATCCCCTCTATACAATAGGCTGAAAAAGAATTATAAGCAGCCTTGGACTGACCAGCGTACTACGCTAGTCAAAAATATTAAACAACGGGTTAAGTCTTTACCTTGCTTAACTCTTGCAAATCCGGCATGACAGAAAATTATTGAAACAGATGCGTCCAATATTGGCTACAGAGGGATTTTGAAACAAGTAAATCCCAGCAATAAGAGTGAATATCTAATAAGATTTCACTCTGGAAAATGGACTGAAGCCTAGAAGAAATATGCTACTGTGGCTCATGAAATGTTGATTATTGTTAAATGTGTTTTGAAATTTCAAGACGATTTATATAACCAAAAGTTTTTAATAAAAACTGACGCTCAATCCGTTAAATATATGTTTGACAAAGATTTCAAACACGATGCTTCAAAACTAATATTTGCTAGATGGCAGGCTCAACTAGCGCCTTTTGATTTTGAAATTCAGTACAAAAAAGGAATTGATAATTACCTTCCGGATTTCTTATCCCAAGAATACTTAGATTGATGATAAATTTCTACACAACTTTTCTCGATGAAGAATTGTTAATCACTATTCTTAAAGTGGTTAAGTTAAATAGAGACTTACAGGGTCTCATTATTGAAAAAATCATTGATAGCATAGTTGAAGATGAATTTTCTATTCATGATTATTCTGATGATATCAGGGATGATATGCAATATTGTTATTTCTCTAAATAAACTGGCTTGTTATCTATACCCTTCGTGGGCCACCAGAGGCAGAGGTAGAGGAAAAGGGGGAAGATCCTCCCCAGGTAGATGATATTCCCAAGGATCGTGATCCTCATCAACTTCTCCAGTGATACAATTAGGGAAAAGGAGTTTGCTAAATACCAAAATACTTCATAAAGGAGAATCTTCATCAGATCAGTCTATATATCTGGATGATATTTTCAACCCTATTCACTCTTATTGCTGGGATTTACTTGTTTCAAAATCCCTCCGTAGCCAATATTGGACGCATCTGTTTCAATAATTTTTTGCCATGCCGGATTTGCAAGAGTTAATCATGGTAAAGACTTAACCCGTTGTTTAATATTTTTAACTAGCGTAGTACGCTGGTCAGTCCAAGGCTGCTTATAATTCTTTTTCAGCCTATTGTATAGAGGGGATAAATCCTGAGATAAACTTTTATAAAAAAGAGATATGTAATTTAAACTTCCCAAAAATCTCTGTAATTGAGTCCTGTCAGTAATCACATCAGAAAATTTTGAGGCAAAATCAATCGATCTTTGTATGGGAGTAATCTTTCCTTGGCAAATATTATGATCCAAAAATCGAACATTAGTTTGAAATAAACTCATTTTCTTTTTAGAAATCACTAAACCATTTTGTATAACAATTTTCTTAAAAATATCAAGATGCTTAATATGCATCTCCAAAGTTTTCGAAAATACTAATATATCATCAATATAAACGATGATAAATCTAGATAAGGGTTGAAAATATCATTCATTATTTTCTGAAATTCAGAAGGAGCATTTTTCAAACCAAAGGGCATATATATATCTAAAACATATATATATATATATAGTTTATAAGAAATTGCCTTAGATAAAAAATATTCAAAAAAAATAGCCCGGAACGAAAAAGCCTGTTTAGGCCCGTTGGCCTGACCCATTTAGCCTGGGACCATGTGGACTTAGACCTACAGTGGACCGGTTCCACCCATTTGGACTGTTAGGCCCGAGACCGCCAAAGCCCGGCCCGCCAAAGCTCGGGACCGTTTGACCCAGCCCATTTAGGCTCGGGCCCGGCCCAAAATACAACCTTACTCTTAGACTATTCCGTTCACGGTCTCTTTCTCTCTCTACATACACAGCTCTTTCTCCTCTCAGACGTGTAACATCAATGTCCTTTTTGCTTTTGGTACTTTGAGAGTTTGAGTTGTTTTGTTACCTTGCAAACACGTGCGTTTCATGGAGACCAACAATATATTATGGGGTTAAACATTATCTCTTCAGGTTTTCATGGGGATTAGCAATATATTTTGGGGGTTAAACATTATCTCTTCAGGTTAGATTACTTCGATGCCCTTGTTTCTGTCAAATCTGATGTTTACTTTTAAGGTTATATTGGACAATTTATAGAAGTGTTTAGCTATGATAGGTGAATAAATTCTGGATTACGATCTGTTCTGCTTGGGTTTTCTATCGATATTTCTCGCTTTGCTTCTCCACTGTTCTCCTTTTCGTCTCTGTGCTCATTTCCTCACAGGTTATTACTTTGTCTGATCTTTAATTTTAAGATTACACTAGATAACTTGTTGAATTTTTCAGTTGTCTGATGTTTATTAATTACCAGTTACAAAAGTTAAAGGGATAAAAACTATCGTGTTAACTGAAGGATACTTTCTGATGAGCAAAGTCAATGGATTACTAAGAAACAAAGATAATAGCTGTATTTATATAATTAGAAGAACCCTGTATGGTAGACCGAAACTTATACAGTAGAGTATAAATAAAGTGTTGACTATTTTATTATACTGATGATTGTTGATTTTTGTAGAATTAACTTCTTCTTTTGTGAAGTAGTTATTGTGAGCACGTGATTTTTGCCCTATATGAATTATTCCAACAAATTCAAAATAAAATAATTTCTTTCAGTGTTTGCAATTTTGTTGGATTTTGTGGCATTTTCTGTTAATTATTTGCATTTGTCTATGCACGTTTATTTTATTTAGTTCATGAAAATACAAAAATATCACGCACTACATTTAGGATTTAATTTTATATTTTTTAGATTAATTAGTAAATTAGTTTATTTTATAAAATATGAAAATCACAAAATAGTTCATTTTTCGCACTTTAATTTTAATTTTTCGAATTTTGTTAGTTTTCTTTAATTTGGCATTTAATTAGGGGTGGTGAACATTATTTAGAGTTAGTTAATTCAATTTGATAGGACAATTTGGTTAGGAATTAATTTAGGTTTTATTTTAATTTTTAAATTTTAAATTTGATTTTAAAAGAAATTAGAAAAAATCAAAAGAAGGGAAAATAAAAAGAGTTGTATTTAGAAGACCCTAATTTGGGCCATTTGATTTCGAAATTCCCCAGGCCCAAGTCGTCCAAACCCCCTCACCCGGCCCAAACCACCTTAACCCGGTCCGTTCTTCCCCCCTTTAATCAAAACGACACCGTTTCATAGGCAACAGATCAGGACCTTTCTTGATCGGACGGTCTTGAAGCTCGGGTCATTTAGTATTTAAGTGTCCAAACGTGCCCCCCAACCCACTCACTCATCTCCCTCACAATCTGTCTCTGCAAACCCTAACGCCACCGCCTCTAAATTCCCCCACCACCGGAGGCGGCACCACCACGAATCGACCTCAAATTAACACCAGATACCCTCCTCAACTCCCACAGTCCAAATCTACAAGCACCTTCCATCAAACAAACCCAGAACGTCTCGAATCTATGTTTAAAAGAAAAACCCTAGCGCCGCCCCTGTGCTCTCCGGTGGCGCCACCGCCTCTGTTCGACCCCAAATCACACCCCTGAACCCCCGTCTCTCCTTCACTCCAAATCCCCACTTAGATTCCCTCAAATCACCCCAGAACTCTTCGAATTTCAAATCTGATTTCAAACCCTAAAACGCCCGAAGTCAATTTCTGTCGAATCTGTTGGCATGCATGACCATAGGTCTCTAATTTGTTCGAGTTTGAAGACTGATTCAATGCGAATCGATGTTGCTCATTTGTTCTTGACTAAGAACAAGTGATTAGCATCAGTTCTGTTTAAATCAAGATGTCCGATGCCATGTCGGGTTTACTAGGGTAAGTTTCCTTCCCTTTTTCTTTTCTATCCGAGTTTCGCCTTTTGTTCTTCTTCTTTTCTTCTCCCTTTCTTTAGTTTTTTTTACTTTGATTGAAATTCGAGCAAGGTTTTGAACCTAGTTTCCCTCTAGATTGATTTTGCGTTCGTATATGTTCCATTGGCTTTTCAGCTTTCTTTTTCAAATCTGAAGTTTGTGGTCTGTTTAGTTTTCATTAGTGCCATGCTTAAACTTCTCATTTTGTCTTTTGTTTTGGTCACATAGTTAGGTCGTTTTGAATCCCTGCCCATTTTTTAATTAGTCAGTCACTTAATTTAGGTTTGGGGTTCTGGAAATTGTTTGAGTGTTTTCTTTCCCTGCTATAAAATACTGATTTGGTTTGGGCTGTCCTTGTTGCTCGGGATTTGAGGCCAGTTTAGACTTCGCCTCAAGAGGTTTGTTTGGGTTTTGTGGTCGAATCTGAGCCCATGTCTACTGAGCTATTGGCTCAATATGACCCATTTGATTCTCAAAGTAAAAACAAGGAACTTGAAGGGTAATTGAGGAAATTGGGGTAAGGTATCTTGTTCTAACTAACTAGGAAGCTTCTAGGAAGCTGGGGAAGGGGGTGGTTCTGAATTTCTGTTTTTAATAAGGTTATCTTTGCACGAAAACCCTTCGTGTATCCGGGCAAAGAGGGGCAGCTGTAAGCACGTGATTTTTGCCCTATATGAGAATTACTCCCAAAAAATCCAAAAATAAAATGATTTTTCTTTGGTGTGCAATTTTGTGATATTTTGTGATATTTTGAATAATTATTTGTATTTGTCTGTGCGTGTTTATTTGATAAATTAATAAAAAATACAAAAATATGTCGCATTTTGCATGTAGGATTTAATTCTATAGTTGTTAGTAATTAAATTTGTTTTACAAAAATTAAAAAATTACAAAAATAAGCATCGTTTGCATTTTTAGCATTTAATGTCCAAATATACAATTTTATGCTTAATTAATACTTAATTGTGCGTTAATTGTTATTGGGAGTTAATTTGCGCTTTTATAACTTAATTTAATTCTTAATAATAGTTTAAGTATTTTTATAATTTAGTTTTAGAGAAATAAAAGAAGAAAAGAAAGCAAAAATATAAAGAAAGTCGGAATTAGGCCTCTTCTTCAATTTCAAGCCACAGGCCCAAAAATTGGCCCAATCTTCCCTACGACCCAGTCCATTTCGAACTGGGTCGACCCAGTCCATAACCCAACATCCTATTATCTTACAAACAACACAAAACAAAAAAAAAGAAGAGAAAAAACCCTAAAAAGACCTAACCAATCCGCCCCCCCCTTTCTTCTCTTTCTCTCTTTTCATCATCTTCCCCAAGCTAAAAAAAACACAACCATGGCTGCCCCCCCTTACACCCCAACCATGGCTTCCCCTCCATCTTCACGTCTTCATCTTTTCCGTCGACGTTGTCCATGGTTTCTCCGTTGCTTCATCTTCTTCGTCAAACCTCCGTTGTGCGCACTGCTGCCCGTTTCTGCTCCCCGTTGCTTCTGCCAGTGCGTCGTCTTCCCGTCATCCTCCTCGATGGACTGCCGCTGCCATGATCGACCAGCTGCTGCTGCTTCTGTCTCAATCAAACAACCAAACGAACACAGCCATGGACGAGCTTCGACGTCGACCATGTCGTCGTCCATGGCTGTCCGCGATGTACTGCTGCCTGTCGCCGCCGGACTGCTGCTGCCTGTCGCCGTGACCGCTGTCTTGACGTCGTGCTGCTGCTGCTCGTCGCAGCAGGTGTTGGACGGACTGCTGCTGTTGATCGTCGCGGCAGTAGCTACGGGCTGCTTCATCTTCTCTTCGTCTTCGTCGTCATTTGTTCGAGCTTTGGTCGAGGCTCGGACAGATTTGTTTACAATCAAAGTTCTTCGTTGATTCATCTCCGGTTAGTTGTTTTTGAGTTTTATTTTGTCCATATTTCGTTTTTATATTTCTAAAAGTTAAAATCGTTAAATATTTGATTCTTGTTTTGTTCGTTGTTTATCGTTGAAATCATTTTTTCTAGTTTGTTCATGTTCATGTGCTTTGTTAAAATTAATTTTCAGATTTCAAAATAGAAGTTTAATTAGTTGTTTTCATATTCATTTCATGTTTGTATTATTGTTTAAGTGAATATTTGTTAGTTTGTTGTTTGTTAGATTCAAATTGAAATTTAATTAACTATTTCTTCAATTTGTTTCATGTGTTTATGTATTGTTAGAAATTGTTAGTATTGTTAAGTTCAAGTTTAAGTTCATAATTGTTTCTTCGTCGATCTTGTTATTTGTTTAAAGAATTTAGTTGTGTTAAAGGAATATATTGATTTAATCGTTTAATCCGTCATGTTTGTTGTGTTAAATAGATTCATTCATGTTCATACTTTGTTTGGATGATCTTGAATCCGAATTTTGTATAGTTTGATTTCTTGTTTATCATTTGTGATTATTTCTTGAATTGGTCTCATAATCTTGTTTAAAGTTTAATATAAGAATTGTTTGTTGTAATGTTGTTAGAGTTGATTTTAAGTTCAATATTATTGAATTTAAGAATCTAAATATACTTGTTTGATTGTTGTTGTTGTTTAAATCCGAAAAATAGGTTTGTTGTTGCTAAAAATATTGTTCAATCAAATTTTAGTTGTTCTTGGTTGTTCAATTTGTGTTCATGTGATTTGTTGTTGAAATGTTGTTAAAATCATGTTCATGTGATATTGTTGTTATGATGTTCATCCGTGTTCATATTGTTGTTTGAACATTGTTAGAAATTGATCATATTGTCTATATTTTGGTTAAGTTTGATTAATTGATGTGTTATAGCTGATGGGTAGTTTGGTAAATTTGTAATACGTTCAGGGGTAGTTTGGTAATTTCAGTAAGGTCGGAAGGGGTAGTTTAGGAATTGTACATTTTGAAATTGTTTATTTGAAGCATGGGGGACAAAATGAAATGGGGTGGGTTGTGATATGATTATTTAATATAAAGGGGGGACAAGATTTAAATTAAAGGGGAATCTTGCATTATTTTAAATAAAGCATGGGGGACAAAATATAATGGGGTGGTGTGATATGTTTATTTAATGTAATGGGGATGAGTGGAAAGATAATGGGTTGGGTAGAGAAAAAGTATTGATTTAATTGATTAAAGGATTTATGGGATGGGTTATATATATGTGAAGTCTTGAACACAAGGGAGAGGAGAAAAAACACAGACAGGAAAAAAACGGGAGAGAGAAACAAATCTGAAAATAAGAGAGAGAAAAGGGTTGAACATTTAAGAGATAGAAAATTCCGAAAAATATTTAAGCTTTCAAATATAAAAAAAAAACTAAAAAAAATACTCTGTTTTCTTTTGTTGTTTGAAATCAGAATTGATTGTTGTTTCATAAAAGCTGAAGCTTTTGTTTTTTTTTGGATTACTACTTCACTGGTCTGTTACTGGGTTGTTACTGTTGCTGGGCTATTGTTGCTGTGTTGTACTGATTTTACTGCTGTTGCTGATTCTCATATTCATTTTCTTTTGCTTCCAATATCAGGTACACAACTGAAAAGCTGTTTATTGTAATCCGAAATATGAAGCGTGAATACATATGAAGAATGAAAATTTGAAGTTTTAATTTCGTTTTTATTTCTTTGTTCCTTTTGTTGATTGTATTTAAGCTATTTCATGAATTACTAAATAATAACTGGAATAAGAAAATAATATCATAAGTTAGTCTGTAATAAATCAGTTCGGCAAAATAGGTTAATTCACTAGTTATGAAGGCTTCAAGATTATAGGTTGATCATGAACAAGTAGCTAAATTTAGCTAAGACACGAATTTAAATTAAACATCGTAAATTAGGCATTAAGGCATGACTTGAGCTTAAGCAAGATTAAGAGAACGTTTAAGTCTAATAAACTTTCTAATAAGCTTTAGTAATTATGGTTAAATCTAGTTTCAAATGATTGTGAATAATTAATCTCAATAATTTTTTTTTAAAAAAATAACAATGCTGAGTTTTAATCTAGCTATATTTGTTTATTTTGAATATTAGTTGTTGAATTTTTATTTTATTTATAATTTCGAAATTAAGAGTGAAATTCCTTTTTCATCAATATTTGTATTAATCAAGCAATTAGCATGTCATGTCTTCTTAAAATAATAAAAGCTAGTAATAAATTAGGATTTTCTTTCTTTATTTTAGAGACTCATTTTTATAGAAAAATGTAGTCGTTTTAAGATTTGTCCAAATAAATGAGATGAGCCTCGCTTAATGAAATGTATAGATTGCGGGGCCCTCAATAAATGTACATTTAATCGCTTAGAATTAGGGAGGAGCCGTTTTAGCAAATTTCACGGCCCTACCCAAAATAATGATACGCTAGACTCTTTAGGCGCGATTTAATTAATTTTACCTTCTTAAACTCGGATGCGCATTTCATGCGACCCAAATCTAAATCCTAAAACATTGAATAAAAATGTGTTCCGGATTGCGGGTGCATTTCATGTGACGTAATCCAAAGACATGTTTTAAACGATGTTCACAATTTTATTTTATTTTTTTTTTAAAAAATAATAATAATAAAGTGGTAAAGAGTTAAAATTGGCACATCGGTTCATAATTGTATTAAAATCAGATAAATAAGCCAAATATAACAATTGAGCGACCGTGCTAGAACCACGGAACTCGGGAATGCCTAACACCTTCTCCCGGGTTAACAGAATTCCTTATCCGGATTTCTGGTTCGCAGACTGTAATACAGAGTCATTCTTTTCCTCGATTCGGGATTAAATTGGTGACTTGGGACACCCTAAATCTCCCAAGTGGCGACTCTGAAATAAATAAATAAATCCCGTTTCGATTGTCCTTTAATTGGAAAAAACTCCTTGTACCCTCGCGGGGTATGGAAAAAGGAGGTCCAACCCCCTTTTTTGCTAAAATAGTCAAAAACCAAAAAATAAATAAAAAATGTGTCAAAATTTTTTATTTTGTCATAAATAAGTCTAGTAGTGTCCAACCTTCCCTTTTGCTAAAATAGCCAAAAAAAAAAACATGTCAAAATTTTAATTTTGTCATAGAGAAGTCGGGTGACGCTGTTTTATGAAGACATAGCCGAATGTTCCCGAAAGGGACGCCGGGAGGCTGACTTTGCATAAACAGCCACCTTTGGGTCATTTTTAAGATTTTGACCAGTTGACCCACACAGCCTTAAAAATCTTCGTCCCCGAGGCGTTGAAAGGCCGTGTTTGCAATATTGACTTTTCTAATTCGAAAAATGATAAAAAGAGTCATAAATAAGTCGGGTGATGCTGTTTTGTCAAAAATAGCCGAATGTTCCCGAGAGGGACGCCGGAAGGCTGACTTTGCATAAACAGCCACTTTTTTTGGGTCCTGTTTAGGATTTTGGTCTAGTTGACCCACACAGCCCTATAAATCTTCGTGCCCGAGGCGCTGAAGGGCCGTGTTTGCAACATCAGGTTTTAGTATAATTTGAAAATAAAAAAAAAGAGTCAGCGGTCAGGTGAATACCGTTTGGATTTTTTTTAGTCAAAATAACCCGAGCCAACTTCGGCCGCGTCTTGAACCGTTCTTGCCGAAATAACCTTAGAGTATCTGTCAGTTGTCGAAAGGTTATTTTCGTAAAAGAATGGACAAGTGTGTAAAGTGTCATAAAATAATCCTCCCCGGCCTCAAATTCATGTGAAAGTTGGAAGGGGCCACATTTGCAAAAATAACCGTTTGGTTGCATTTGTCAAACGGGGAAAGAAATTGGCCATTTGTAAATCTTTTAATTAGAATATGTGGGTTGTTTGATTTTCCAGCTTGTAGGTCATCTTCAAACCTTTGAAACTCAGTTTGTTTTAACATGAAAATTGAAAAAAAAATGTTTAGCATTGTTTATCTTTTATTGGGTCCGAACTACGCTCGGTCTGATTCATGCGGGGTCATGATACGTAGGCAATCTCCATAAGATTCGACCACCACCAAAATAAAAAAAATATAAAAAAATATAATAATAAATAAATAAAAGAGAGTGTGGAAGATTTTCAGGGGGGCACAATTGTCTAACTGCTTAGGTACATTGTATCTCTGATACATGATTGTCTGTCCAATGCCCTAACACTAACGTGATGGCTTCCCTTTGATGTGTCCATATATAGAAAGTGGTTGGTTGTGGTAACTCCTCCCTGCAAAGCAAAATCAAAGGACAATGGCTCAGAACCGCAGAACCGAGTGGATCGGTACTGATGACCGACAACAATTGGTCGAACAGAACAACAGGTTGGTAGAAGAAGTGAAAATGCTGAGACAGCATGTGGCAGACATGTATCAGGCATGGATAACGGGAAAAGCACCACCCCCTCCACCGCCAAGCCTCTTGAACTCGGTCATTTCCCAAGCACCCAACACCATAATGGAAGATTCTCCATACTCTCCATCCCAACCCATTTATGGCAGCTTTCCCAGCTATCCGAGTAGCTCCATCACTCTTCAATGTTTCTCCGCTCCCCAACACCACTTCTTTCCCCGTGACCTCAAAAGCCATACCTCACTTCCCAGGTACCCGACTCCACGAAATGCTTACCCACCCATACAAGCCTACCAAAAGCCATCTGGATCAGGTTTCCGGCCCTGTCAACATGCAAGAATGAAGAGGTTGCTGAAACGAGAAAAGGCTCTCACCCCTATCGGGGTATCTTATGCCAGTCTGTTTGAAAGGCTAAGGCATGCTGGCTCGATTGAACCACTCCCCGCATGTACTCCAAATCCACTTGCAAGGAGCTTTGATCCGGCAGCGCGATGCGCCTACCACTCCAATGTCATAGGGCACAACATTGAGAGCTGTCATAGTTGGAGAAGGGAAGTAGAGAAAATGATCCGAGAAGGGCGGGTTGTGATTAATAACAGTGACATGGAGCACTCGAACCCCCTCGAGAACTTGCCGACGGAGGTTGATGAGATTGAAGCTGGTAATGGTCTCGGCAGTATTGATGCAAAGCTCAGTGGCTAAAATGCCAATTTTGATAAAGTGGGAGGACGTTTTGTTCCTTGGTCAGCAAGAGAGAAGCTTGTGGTGGCTCATTTTGTTGTCATTTCTGTTGTTCGGATTATTAGGGTTATAAGTCGGATGTTGTCTTGTCCAGTTTGTTTTAGGATTTTGTTCTGGATTGTTTTGTTTGTTTTGTTATTTAAACCATTTCACCGGTAGTCTAATACAAAATCCGGTCTTTTATTATTTCCAGTCATCTTTTTGTTTAGTCCTTTTATCATTTTTGTTCAATGCCGATTCTAGGGACATGACATGCGCACCCAGTTTGGGCCTAGTCTTAAAAGTTAATCATAAAACCCTGAGAAGGTGATCAAAGCATTTAAAGGAAATAAGAACGGTTTGAGATTATTTGGAGCCCGAGTCATGTGGAACTGGGGCAAACACAAAGAAAACCGTTAAATAAAGATTCGCCTAAATTGGCATGAGGGTCGTTCATAATAAAAGAGAATGAGAGTGTCGCCCAACGGTGCTTTAGAAGTGACAAATGAACAAACATATGTTTAACATAATTGTCAAGCCCAGCACCGTCGGAAGAGACTATAAATCTATTGTTTGTTGTGTTGTTTGCATTTGGCATGTTTTGAAGACTGGAATGACGAAGGCATTTTGTTCTGCTACCTAAACACTTTATCCTTCGTTACCCCTTTTTGAGCCTTACTTATTTTTCTTTCATACCCCTCGTTCGGAATCAGTAAAAACGACTAGAAAACGCGAGCATGGCATGAAAACATGAAAAAAAAGAAGAAAAGAAAACAACAAAACGAAAAAAAGAAAAGAAAAGAAAAATGGTAACAAAAAAAAACAAAAGAAAGTCAAATGAAAAAAGAGGAATTGGGAACTACGTTTGACCTGATTCCTCAAAGAGGATACGTAGGCGCTTCACGGCTCGGTCATAGTTTTGAAAAAATATAAATCAATCAAGTAAAATATCCCCAAGCAAGAAACTGGGGCAAAAGTTGCGTTTGTGGTAAATAAATCTAGTTCCGAAAGTTGTAACTAATAACCCAGAATTAATGCATTTTTGAGCCTTTAATACCCTTTTTTTTCTAGCCCTATCCAAAACCCACATTACGGTCCAAAGAAAGACCTTCTGACCAGTCTTCAAAAGATGCCAAGTCAGACAAATGAGAGTCTTACCGGCGAACATAACATTCTGTTCCACAGCAGAAAGGACTCTAATCTCCAGCAGAGAGAGTCATACCGGCAACACTCCAAATCCCCAGCTGGAAAGTGATACAAATGAGAGAGTCATATCGGTGAAAACCTTCACAGGCACCATAAGGCGATGAAAGCTGAGAGAAGAACAAAAAATGAGAGAGACTTGATAGTGAAAACCCTTTGGGCACTACAAGTCGAATAAGATTAAGAATCCAATGGGGAATCGCCAATTGAAGATCTTGAAAGATGATTGACGGTAGAGGATAGGCCACATACGCATGTCATGGCCATTAGAGTCGGTATCTGCGTTTGATAGGTTTTTATTTATAGTTTCTTTTGTAAAAGAGTCATCATTTCCTTTGTCTTTTGTTTTGTATCTTTTATCTTTCTCCTTTCATAAAAAATTTTCCCCAATAGAGTCTGTCCGGTCAGAACAAGTATGAAATGACTTCAAAATATGTCATCAGCTTCCCAATTATACAAAATGAGATCTGACTAGTGCATCCAAATGGTGTAGTCAGCGAGGAACAAAGCGCGAGGCCAGTGTCAAGAAAATATCCCCAGCAAAAGGGAATTGACAAAAGGATTGACGAGTGTCAAAAGGGATATCCTTGCCAAAACCAAAGTTATAAACCTCAAGGCCAAAGCCAGTGGGCAAATCAAGGAGAGCAATGAGCATGATTTGGGAAATTCATACTAGGACTAAAAGGTCGGGGAAATGCCAGCTTCCGAGTTATGTCACAAAAGAAGACGGATATCCCCAGCAGGAAGGGATTATCCCCAGCACATAATATCATCCCCAACAAGCTGTGGAACGCAGAGCAAGGAAGGAGAAAGGGAAAAGCCATCCCAGTAGGGGTATCACAACCAACCACCATGTTTTAAACTAACAAATTTTGTTTGATTTGAAACAGGTAAAGGAAATGGCATTGATGCCAGAAATGCATGCCGCAAGGGATATTATCAAACTGGGGCAGAAAATTTTCCTTCCGCTTAGAAAATTTTCTGGAAGTCAGGTACCCATGCGGGAAAGAATAAAGATAACGCCAGTCTCAAGGGAAGTGGTCTTAGAACCAGTGTTGCCCCCAACATAATAAGTTCTATGGAGGAAGTTGTTCCCCAGCAAAGGGATGAAACTTGAGCTCAGTGAAGCACTAGTTCTGAAAGAATCAGAATCCCCCAACAGTGTTATCCTCGACAGCGTTATCCCCAGCTGATAACATTTTACCCCCCCAACAGGTAAGTAAATAATTCCCCAACAGTGTTATCCCCAGCAAGTATTCGAGGTAAGACATTTTCAAGTCTTAAGGATATTTTGGGTTCATCCGCCCTCGAATAGGATATTTTGGGTTCATCCGCCCTCGAATAGGATATTTTGGGTTCATCCCGCCCTCGAATAGGATATTTTGGGTTCACCCGCCCTCGAATAGGATATTTTGGGTTCATCCGCCCTCGAATAGGATATTTTGGGTTCATCCGCCCTCGAATAGGATATTTTGGGTTCATCCGCCCTCGAATAGGATATTGTGGGTTCATCCGCCCTCGAATAGGATATTTTGGGTTCATCCGCCCTCAAATAGGATATTTTGGGTTCATCCGCCCTCGAATAGGATATTTTGGGTTCATCCGCCCTCGAATAGGATATTTTGGGTTCATCCGCCCTCGAATAGGATATTTTGGGTTCATCCGCCCTCGAACAGGATATTTTGGGTTCATCCGCCCTCGAACAGGATATTTTGGGTTCATCCGCCCTCGAACAGGATATTTTGGGTTCATCCGCCCTCGAATAGGATATTTTGGGTTCACGCCTTCGAATAGGATATTTTGGGTTCATCCGCCCTCGAATAGGATATTTTGGGTTCATCCGCCCTCGAATAGGATTTTATTTTCATTGAAGCCAGGCGCCCGCCTGAATAACGAAAGGAATACTTTTCTTGTCTGTCCATTGCATATTTTAGGCGCCCACCTGTATAACAAGGGAATACATTCCACGCCTTTGCCAATAGGAGACGCACTTCCTAAGTCTAGTTCTGCCAATAGGAGACGCACTTCCTAAGTTAGTTTCACCCATAGGAGACGCATTTCCTCCTAAGTTTAGTTTTACCCATAGGAGACGCATTTCCTCCTAAGTTTAGTTTACCCATAGGAGACGCATTTCCTCCTAAGTTTAGTTTACCCATAGGAGACGCATTTCCTCCTAAATTTACTTTTACCCATAGGAGACGCATTTCCTCCTAAGTTTAGTTTACCCATAGGAGACGCATTTCCTCCTAAGTTTAGTTTACCCATAGGAGACGCATTTCCTCCTAAATTTACTTTTACCCACATGAGACGCATTTCCTCCTAAGTTTAGTTTTACCCACAGGATACGCATTTCCTCCTAAGTTTAGTTTTACCCATAGGAGACGCATTTCCTCCTAAGTTTAGTTTTACCCATAGGAGACGCATTTCCTCCTAAGTTTAGTTTACCCATAGGAGACGCATTTCCTCCTAAGTTTAGTTTACCCATAGGAGACGTATTTCCTCCTAAATTTACTTTTACCCATAGGAGACGCATTTCCTCCTAAGTTTAGTTTACCCATAGGAGACGCATTTCCTCCTAAGTTAGCATTGAAGTTGGGAGCCCGCCCATATAATAGAGGCATACATTTCTGTCCTTTTACTTTCAGTTCTAGGTCGCCCACCAGTAAAATGCGGGAATACATTTCAGTTCTAGGTCGCCCACCAGTAGAATGCGGGAATACATTTCAGTTCTAGGTCGCCCACCAGTAGAATGCGGGAATACATTTCAGTTCTAGGTCGCCCACCAGTAAAATGCGGGAATACATTTCAGTTCTAGGTCGCCCACCAGTAAAATGCGGGAATACATTTCAGTTCTAGGTCGCCCACCAGTAGAATGCGGGAATACATTTCAGTTCTAGGTCGCCCACCAGTAAAATGCGGGAATACATTTCAGTTCTAGGTCGCCCACCAGTAGAATGCGGGAATACATTTCAGTTCTAGGTCGCCCACCAGTAAAATGCGGGAATACATTTCAGTTCTAGGTCGCCCACCAGTAAAATGCGGGAATACTTTCTGTTCTAGGTCGCCCACCAGTAAAATGCGGGAATACATTTCAGTTCTAGGTCGCCCACCAGTAGAATGCGGGAATACTTTTAAGTTCTAGGTCGCCCACCAGTATAATGCGGGAATACTTTCTGTTCTAGGTCGCCCACCAGTAAAATGCGGGAATACATTTCAGTTCTAGGTCGCCCACCAGTAAAATGCGGGAATACTTTTAAGTTCTAGGTCGCCCACCAGTATAATGCGGGAATACTTTCTGTTCTAGGTCGCCCACCAGTAAAATGCGGGAATACATTTCAGTTCTAGGTCGCCCACCAGTAGAATGCGGGAATACATTTCAGTTCTAGGTCGCCCACCAGTAGAATGCGGGAATACATTTCAGTTCTAGGTCGCCCACCAGTAAAATGCGGGAATACTTTATGTTCTAGGTCGCCCACCAGTAAAATGCGGGAATACTTTCAGTTCTAGGTCGCCCACCAGTAAAATGCGGGAATACATTTATGTTCTAGGTCGCCCACCAGTAAAATGCGGGAATACATTTCAGTTCTAGGTCGCCCACCAGTAAAATGCGGGAATACATTTCAGTTCTAGGTCTCGCCCACCAGTAGAATGCGGGAATACATTTCAGTTCTAGGTCGCCCACCAGTAAAATGCGGGAATACATTTCAGTTCTAGGTCGCCCACCAGTAGAATGCGGGAATACATTTCAGTTCTAGGTCGCCCACCAGTAGAATGCGGGAATACATTTCAGTTCTAGGTCGCCCACCAGTAAAATGCGGGAATACTTTATGTTCTAGGTCGCCCACCAGTAAAATGCGGGAATACTTTCTGTTCTAGGTCGCCCACCAGTAAAATGCGGGAATACATTTCAGTTCTAGGTCGCCCACCAGTAAAATGCGGGAATACATTCATGTTCTAGGTCGCCCACCAGTAAAATGCGGGAATACTTTCAGCTCTAGGTCGCCCACCAGTATAATGCGGGCATACATTTCATAATTTTGCATTGAAGCAACTTTTTAGTCTTGTATTACAGATTTTGGAATCAGTAACCCCACCAGAAGGCGGAAGGTTACAACAGGAATCCCCAGCAGTAAACAATAAAATCCCCAGCACCGGGAAGCAGAAGGTTGCAACAAGAGGTCCCAGCATAAACTCAAGTCCATGTGTCAAAAGGAAGAAAAGCATCGGAAGAAAAGCACCGGAGGAAACACAAGCCGACAAGAAAGCAAGGCAACAAGAACAAATTTTAGTCTAGCCTAGCTTCTTGTTTTCTTTTAAGCACGGTGTAACAAGGAGATCGGTAAGCAGTGATAACAGCATGCAACAACAGTAACATCGCAGTCCCACGGTAGTCCCAGCTACCAAAAACTTCCCGAACTACATTGACCCGATTCCTGTTTAGCCCAGGATATGTAGGAAACCTTTGAAGCAAAGGTTCGGTCAAATCTTTTTCAAAAAAATGCTTCACACGGAGTACTCGGATGGGCAAAAATCGCTCGCTTTATCTTTGCACGAAAACCCTTCGTGTATCCGGGCAAAGAGGGGCAGCTGTAAGCACGTGATTTTTGCCCTATATGAGAATTACTCCCAAAAAATCCAAAAATAAAATGATTTTTCTTTGGTGTGCAATTTTGTGATATTTTGTGATATTTTGAATAATTATTTGTATTTGTCTGTGCGTGTTTATTTGATAAATTAATAAAAAATACAAAAATATGTCGCATTTTGCATGTAGGATTTAATTCTATAGTTGTTAGTAATTAAATTTGTTTTACAAAAATTAAAAAATTACAAAAATAAGCATCGTTTGCATTTTTAGCATTTAATGTCCAAATATACAATTTTATGCTTAATTAATACTTAATTGTGCGTTAATTGTTATTGGGAGTTAATTTGCGCTTTTATAACTTAATTTAATTCTTAATAATAGTTTAAGTATTTTTATAATTTAGTTTTAGAGAAATAAAAGAAGAAAAGAAAGCAAAAATATAAAGAAAGTCGGAATTAGGCCTCTTCTTCAATTTCAAACCACAGGCCCAAAAATTGGCTCAATCTTCCCTACGACCCAGTCCATTTCGAACTGGGTCGACCCAGTCCATAACCCAACATCCTATTATCTTACAAACAACACAAAACAAAAAAAAAGAGAGAAGAAAACCCTAAAAAGACCTAACCAATCCGCCCCCCCCGCTTTCTTCTCTTTCTCTCTTTTCATCATCTTCCCCAAGCTAAAAAAAACACAACCATGGCTGCCCCCCCTTACACCCCAACCATGGCTTCCCCTCCATCTTCACGTCTTCATCTTTTCCGTCGACGTTGTCCATGGTTTCTCCGTTGCTTCATCTTCTTCGTCAAACCTCTGTTGTGCGCACTGCTGCCCGTTTCTGCTCCCCGTTGCTTCTGCCGGTGCGTCGTCTTCCCGTCATCCTCCTCGATGGAATGCCGCTGCCATGATCGACCAGCTGCTGCTGCTTCTGTCTCAATCAAACAACCAAACGAACACAGCCATGGACGAGCTTCGACGTCGACCATGTCGTCGTCCATGGCTGTCCGCGATGTACTGCTGCCTGTCGCCGCCGGTCTGCTGCTGCCTGTCGCTGTGACCGCTGTCTTGACATCGTGCTGCTGCTGCTCGTCGCAGCAGGTGTTGGACGGACTGCTGCTGCTGCTCGTCGCGGCAGTAGCTACGGGCTGCTTCATCTTCTCTTCGTCTTCGTCGTCATTTGTTCGAGCTTTGGTCGAGGCTCGGACAGATTTGTTTACAATCAAAGTTCTTCATTGATTCATCTCCGGTTAGTTGTTTTTGAGTTTTATTTTGTCCATATTTCGTTTTTATATTTCTAAAAGTTAAAATCGTTAAATATTTGATTCTTGTTTTGTTCGTTGTTTATCGTTGAAATCATTTTTTCTAGTTTGTTCATGTTCATGTGCTTTGTTAAAATTAATTTTCAGATTTCAAAATAGAAGTTTAATTAGTTGTTTTCATATTCATTTCATGTTTGTATTATTGTTTAAGTGAATATTTGTTAGTTTGTTGTTTGTTAGATTCAAATTGAAATTTAATTAACTATTTCTTCAATTTGTTTCATGTGTTTATGTATTGTTAGAAATTGTTAGTATTGTTAAGTTCAAGTTTAAGTTCATAATTGTTTCTTCGTCGATCTTGTTATTTGTTTAAAGAATTTAGTTGTGTTAAAGGAATATATTGATTTAATCGTTTAATCCGTCATGTTTGTTGTGTTAAATAGATTCATTCATGTTCATACTTTGTTTGGATGATCTTGAATCCGAATTTTGTATAGTTTGATTTCTTGTTTATCATTTGTGATTATTTCTTGAATTGGTCTCATAATCTTGTTTAAAGTTTAATATAAGAATTGTTTGTTGTAATGTTGTTAGAGTTGATTTTAAGTTCAATATTATTGAATTTAAGAATCTAAATATACTTGTTTGATTGTTGTTGTTGTTTAAATCCGAAAATAGGTTTGTTGTTGCTAAAAATATTGTTCAATCAAATTTTAGTTGTTCTTGGTTGTTCAATTTGTGTTCATATGATTTGTGGTTGAAATCATGTTCATGTGATTTGTTATTGAAATGTTGAAGAAATCATGTTCATGAAATTTGTTGTTTGAACATTGTTAGAAATTAATCATATTGCCTATATTTTGGTTAAGTTTGATTAATTGATGTGTTATAGCTAATGGGTAGTTTGGTAAATTTGTAATACGTTCAGGGGTAGTTTGGTAATTTCAGTAAGGTCGGAAGGGGTAGTTTAGGAATTGTACATTTTGAAATTGTTTATTTGAAGCATGGGGGACAAAATGAAATGGGGTGGGTTGTGATATGATTATTTAATATAAAGGGGGGACAAGATTTAAATTAAAGGGGAATCTTGCATTATTTTAAATAAAGCATGGGGGACAAAATATAATGGGGTGGTGTGATATGTTTATTTAATGTAATGGGGATGAGTGGAAAGATAATGGGTTGGGTAGAGAAAAAGTATTGATTTAATTGATTAAAGGATTTATGGGATGGGTTATATATATGTGAAGTCTTGAACACAAGGGAGAGGAGAAAAAACAGAGACAGAAAAAAACGGGAGAGAGAAACAAATCTGAAAATAAGAGAGAGAAAAGGGTTGAACATTTAAGAGATAGAAAATTCCGAAAAATATTTAAGCTTTCAAATATAAAAAAAACTAAAAAAATATTCTGTTTTCTTTTGTTGTTTGAAATCAGAATTGATTGTTGTTTCATAAAAGCTGGAAGCTTTTGTTTTTTTTTGGATTACTACTCCACCGGTCTGTTACTGGGTTGTTACTGTTGCTGGGCTATTGTTGCTGTGTTGTACTGATTTTACTGCTGTTGCTGATTCTCATATTCATTTTCTTTTGCTTCCAATATCAGGTACACAACTGAAAAGCTGTTTATTGTAATCCGAAATATGAAGCGTGAATACATATGAAGAATGAAAATTTGAAGTTTTAATTTCGTTTTTATTTCTTTGTTCCTTTTGTTGATTGTATTTAAGCTATTTCATGAATTACTAAATAATAACTGGAATAAGAAAATAATATCATAAGTTAGTCTGTAATAAATCAGTTCGGCAAAATAGGTTAATTCACTAGTTATGAAGGCTTCAAGATTATAGGTTGATCATGAACAAGTAGCTAAATTTAGCTAAGACACGAATTTAAATTAAACATCGTAAATTAGGCATTAAGGCATGACTTGAGCTTAAGCAAGATTAAGAGAACGTTTAAGTCTAATAAACTTTCTAATAAGCTTTAGTAATTATGGTTAAATCTAGTTTCAAATGATTGTGAATAATTAATCTCAATAATTTTTTTTTAAAAAAAAATAACAATGCTGAGTTTTAATCTAGCTATATTTGTTTATTTTGAATATTAGTTGTTGAATTTTTATTTTATTTATAATTTCGAAATTAAGAGTGAAATTCCTTTTTCATCAATATTTGTATTAATCAAGCAATTAGCATGTCATGTCTTCTTAAAATAATAAAAGCTAGTAATAAATTAGGATTTTCTTTCTTTATTTTAGAGACTCATTTTTATAGAAAAATGTAGTCGTTTTAAGATTTGTCCAAATAAATGAGATGAGCCTCGCTTAATGAAATGTATAGATTGCGGGGCCCTCAATAAATGTACATTTAATCGCTTAGAATTAGGGAGGAGCCGTTTTAGCAAATTTCACGGCCCTACCCAAAATAATGATACGCTAGACTCTTTAGGCGCGATTTAATTAATTTTACCTTCTTAAACTCGGATGCGCATTTCATGCGACCCAAATCTAAATCCTAAAACATTGAATAAAAATGTGTTCCGGATTGCGGGTGCATTTCATGTGACGTAATCCAAAGACATGTTTTAAACGATGTTCACAATGTTGCAATTCTTGATAAAAATAACAGTAAATGATAAAAGCGGTTGAAAGATAAAATTTGCACATAAGTTCATATTGTATTTAAAATCAGATAAATAAGCCAAATATAACAGTTGAGCGACCGTGCTAGAACCACGGAACTCGGGAATGCCTAACACCTTCTCCCGGGTTAACAGAATTCCTTATCCGGATTTCTGGTTCGCAGACTGTAATACAGAGTCATTCTTTTCCTCGATTCGGGATTAAATTGGTGACTTGGGACACCCTAAATCTCCCAAGTGGCGACTCTGAAATAAATAAATAAATCCCGTTTCGATTGTCCTTTAATTGGAAAAAACTCCTTGTACCCTCGCGGGGTATGGAAAAAGGAGGTGTGACACAAGCTGAGTCTGCCCTAGTAGCTTGCCTATAAAGGCATCCAAAACTTGCCTTTCAAGGCAGACACAAGAGCTGAAGAGAAGAAAATTTCAGAAAAATCACAAACGGTTGAAAATTTGATAAACGAACCGTTCCATTGAACTTTCTGCTTTGAAATTTGGAGATCTTCAATTCCTGAAGTAATTTTGCTTTATTTGGGGTTGAAATGGACTGAGTTCGAGTCTTTAAAGTTTGGTTTTGATTTCTGCTGGGTTTTTGTTCGACTGAAATTGGTTTTTGGACCTTTGCACCTCATTTTTGGGATTGAAAGCTTGGTTTGAGTTTGTTCGTGTGGAGTACTGTCTAGTTTGGGTTTCAGCTTGAATTCCTTGGGTTTAATTGGCTGATTCCAACACTGTTCCATTGCTTCTCTGCTGTTACTCTGCTGATCTTTCATTATTTCCTTTTCTGTTTCAATCTCCAGGTACTTCTCCTAAATTCTATTGGATGTAAGTCTCAATTTGAAGATGAAGTAAAAGTTGAAAGCATGGCTATAGATTCCCTTGCGTTCATTTCTACCTCTCCAGGATGTCTGTGCTCTATACCACACGAGATATTATGTATTTGATTAAATTTTTTAAGTCTGTATTTGTTTAAGGACTGGTAAAACATTGTGTTTAGAAGTTCAGTCAAGTTTAATGTGCTTTAGATCTGTTAGCTCTAAATAGCGTAAACCGTCGCGCTTGATAACAGCTCCACGGTTGAATCGATGTAGAAAGGCTAGGGGCAAAACGTTGATGCTGGGATATTAGTAGAGTTCTGTGATTTGTTTAAAAATGATGGTATTGTTTTGTTCATGAGAAGTATGGTGGGTGTATGTATCAGGTAATTAATGTTTTGTTTAAATTAGGTTTGAAGTTATATTTAGTGTATGGAGGATAAATTCAAGTAAGTTGTGATGTGATATCATGATTCTCTAAGTAATGTGTTCTATGATTTTTAGCTTTTGGGGTGTAAATGAATATCATACACATGCGGTTAACTTAAAATGACTTGGGAATGGGTTTCAGTCAATTTCAATCGTGGCTTCCACACCTAGCAATTGTAGGTTTAACTTTGATGATTATTCAATACCAAGTTTTCGGATCTGTGATGTTTAAATCCCTTTGTTTTGTTTAAGAAAGTTTGGACGTTTTTTTGCTGTAGTCTGGGATCGACGCGCGTAACCCATTGATACCCAACTTGTAAACGATTGCTAAGTTGGGCTTCCTACATGGGCTCATTGAAATTTGCTGTGGAGATTCACTATTTGCAGCTTATGGGTTTAGTAATTGTTGGGCCTCACGTCGGTCCGGGCCCAGATGAGAAACAAATTGGAAGCTTTGGTTCATTTAAATTCATACTTTAGATTCAGCTTAATCTAGGAATAGATGTCAGTCCCTTAAGTTTTTTTTTGGTAAGCCCTTTAGATAATTTGAGGAGAGCTATTAGCCAAGTCAAAATTTATGGCCCTCTATTAATTTCTTATGATTTAACTATAAAATAACAAATGTCTGTAGTTTGCTTTAGGCCCGTTAATATACCACCATGATTGTGTATACGTTTGCGTAACATAATTACGATTCTAAAACTAATTCGGAGTATGCGTTCGCGCAACTTTGGCCAAATTTTTCTTAATAATAATAAGCATTATTAATTGTGGACACGTTCGTGTGACATGAATTTTGACGTGCCAAACAAATGGGTACACGTATGCGTGACTCGTTTCAAGATAATTTTCTTAATTAAAAAGCGGTAAAGGGTAAATGCACATAGGATCTAAAATCAGTAATTAAATAATTTTAGTAAGCCAAGTATGATCAAAGCGACCGTGCTAGAACCATGGAACTCGGGAATACCTCACACCTTCTCCCGGGTTAACAGAATTCCTTATTCAGATTTCTGGTTCGCGGACTGTTAAACAGAGTCAATCTTTCCTCGATTCGGGATTTTAACCGGTGTCTTGGGACACCAGAAATTATCCCAGGTGGCGACTCTGAATTTTAATTGAAATAACTAATCCCGTTTCGATTGTCATTTAATCGGAAAAACTCCCTTATATTTATGCCCTTTACGGGGTGTAGTAAAAATGAGGTGTGACAGCTCTGGCGACTCTGCTGGGAAACGAACCCAGAATCTCTGGTTTAGGGTTCAAGAATTCGAGCTTGTTAATATGATTTTGTTTGGCTTTATTGTTAATATTACTGTATTTTGTGAATCTTTTGTGCTAAATGCTATTTGTTTACCACTTTAATGTAATTTGAATTGTATATAACTGTCTTCTTACGCCACCCATCTGAGTCTTCTGGAAATGGTGCATACGTTCGCGTAGCCCGCTTTTTCTGTAGAAATTATACGAAATAGAACGAGGCTGGGCAAGCGACAAGGCCGGGTAGACTTCAGTGCTCCCGATACGTCGCCCCCTCCTCGACCCTAGTTGTCCGCTCGGGTACCCCCAAGTCTAGACCAAAACCCCAGGATTTAAACATAGAAAAACACAGCCTCATGCCGGATCCCTAGTAGGAACGTTTGTTTGCATCATGTGCATTTGAATTAGGGGACTCAACACAGGGGTTGGGTCCGTCTAGGATAGGTATGCCCGAAATAACAGACCATCCTGATGCATTCTACGTGTTATGTGAACATTTATTTGCTTTGGCTTGCATGCTGACCGGCCTGGGAAAATAAAGCAAAAAAGGAAAACCAAGAGTGATATAGGGAGGGAAATAAGGCCCGGTTCTAAAAATCCCGGTATTTGAAAAACAACCTGAAACTCTGCCTAAATTTTTTTTTCAAAAGAGAGATATTTCAAAAGAGTCAAACACTGTGTTCTTTCAAATGTGTCAAAACTGACCGAATTACGCATGTCTGATTCTCACCGGATGTGGGATACGTAGGCAGCCTACATAAGGTTCGGCCTTATTCTTGAAAAAAAAAAGAGAAAGAAAAACGAGAAAAGAAAGTCGGTGGTCGAGTGAATGCAATCTTGATTTTTGGTCAAAATAAGTCGATCCAGCTTCGACAATGTCTTAAACCGTTATTTCCGAGATAGCCTCAGATTATTCTTCAGTTGTCAAAAGGCTATTTTCGTAAAAGAATGGACAAGCTTGTGAAGGGTCATAAAATAATTCCCCCCGGCCTCAAAGTTCGTGTGGAATTGGGAAGGGGCCACATTTGCAAAAACAGTCACTTGGCTAAAGTTGGCATATAGGGGAATAAATTATGGTTCTTTTCTTCTTTTCTTTTCCCTTTCTTTTTCTTTTCTTCTTCAAAGAAACTGTTTACAAAAAGGTCCACTCGAGTCAACCCTAACCTTAATCTTCCACAGGAACAAATGAATACCATCCAGGAACCGCCAGAAGTGGTCAGGGAACAGGCTCAGCTACATTTACGTATGTGGTGGAATGATCTAGACGAAGATGGTCAGAAATGGGTGAAAAAGCACTTGGGTGCTCTCATAGACATCTTTGAGATCAAACCACGGGAAGATCTGATCAAAGGTTTGGTAACTTTCTGGGATCCTGTCCACAATGTCTTTCGTTTCTCGGATTTTGAAATCACCCCTACTTTGGAGGAAATAGCCGGGTACATTGAATTCAGACGAGATTTGAGGAAGCAACGACTTATATTTCTAAGGGCTCCATCAGTGCACAAATTCTTTAACCTCCTGAATATTAGTAAACAGACGAATAAAGAACGTGTGAGCAACGGGTGTTGTGCTTTCCATTTTTTATACTTCAGGTTCGGGCACTCTGCTGGTTTTGAAACACATGAAAAGGGTCTGAGCAACAAGCAAGACAAGGGCCTTTGGCAGATTCATCGCCGGTTCGCATTTATTATGGCATTCTTAGGGATCATGGTTTTTCCAAATGAGAAAGGGACGTTGGATATTCGTATGGCTAGAATTGAACAAATCCTTACTACCAAGGAAGATCATACACTTGCCCCATTGGTGCTGGCGGATATTTATCGAGCATTGACTCTATGCAAAGCAGGGGCTCAATTTTTTGAAGGTTGCAACATCCTTCTGCAAATGTGGTTGATCGAGCACCTTCTCCATCATCCCAAATTCATGAGTCATGGTTCGAGCCCGAATAACTTCATCACTAGTTACGAGGAGTGGATAAAAGATTATAACGCACCAGAAGGGTTTGATGCATGGGTCTTTCACTTGAAAGTTCTTAATACAGGTCAGGTCGAGCGGACTATAGGATGGCTCCCGAGGATAGAAGCCATCTATATGACTGCTACCAAAGGTTACCTGAAGTTAATGGGTGTAAGGAGTATCCAACCATATGCACCGTAGAGGGTCTTGAGGCAATTGGGAAGATATTAGATTGTGCCTGAAGATGAAGATCTAAGCACCCAGGTCATAGAGTTACATCCAGAAGCTGCATTGCCCGAGGCTATAGTTCAGCAGGATTGGAATAGCTATCGGTATCTAAAAAATGGCACCCAGGTACCAAACATCGCCAAGGGGGAAGTAGATCCAAATTATGCTACTTGGTTTGAGAAAATGTCTTATGTAAACGACGAGCCAGAGCCCGAAAGGCCTGCCAAAAGGCCTCATGTTCAAGCCTTTGATGATAAACTTCAGGAGAGGTTAGCTTGGGGGAGAAGGAAAAGGAATATAAGGCCATCATCCATGGTCTACGAGAAAAGTTGAGAAATGTCACCTTCAACAATGATTTGCAGGCACAAGAGGCCGAAGGTGAAAGGAGAAGATTGGTGCGAGAAAATGAAGCCCTCAGATCTCAGGTTCGACAGTTGAAAATTGAAGCCGAGAACCCAGGCCGAAGCAGGAAAGACGAAAGGCTCATTTACAACCTCACTCAAAAGGTACGTGACTATGAATATGACCTGCAGAAAGTTGAGTCTAAACTAGCAAAAGTACGGGCGAGGTTGGCTAAAAGTGCCGAAGGGCGTACAACTTTCGTTCAACAGATGAAAGAAAGATATGAAAAAGGGGTCACAGGTTGGGAAAAGGCAATTGGCAACCTCGAGGGTGAAATGGCTAAACAAGCCAAAAAATTTAAGACTGAAAGAGAACATTGTTACGCCTTAATGGCACGGCTAGAAAGAGACTTGCAACAACTCCAAGAGCAGAACCAGGTAGCCGAACGAACGTTGGAATCCCGAACCGGACAAATTGGGTGTTTGTTGCAAGAGAAGGGCGTCATAAGAGAACTAGTCAAAAGGGTCGCCAACTATATCGCAATGAAGTGCAATAGCTGTGAGGATATGACTAGATCTATGTTCTTCGCTACTGTGATGATTTTGTTTGTCGGGTAATGGAAGATCTCTACCACCTTCAAGTGGATTTAGCGAGTCGGCCCGCATCAAGGCCGAATGATGCCCCGCGGGTCCCGGGGGCAATCGAGGGACTGATGTATTTGTGATTTCTTGAGTCTGTATTTTCTTTCCGTTAAAGTCTGCCAGTTGTTTCGGAGTCTGTATTTCTTTTATCAGAGTATGTGGGTTTTTTTTTGAGTCTGTATTTCGTCTTTCATCAGAGTCTATTAGTTTCCGTTTAAGTTTATTTCCGAATCTTATTATGAAAATTTGAAAATTCCAAAAATGTTTTATTATCTTTATCTCCAAGAACTACGCTTGGTCTGATTCATGCGGGGTCATGATACGTAGGCAATCTCTATAGGATTTGACCGTAACCAAATAAAAAGAGAGAAAGAAAATAAGAGGAAAAACAAGAGAGTAAAGAAAAGGAAAGAGCGGAAAAACAAGAAAGAAAAGAGAGGAAATAAGAAATCAAGAGAGAATAAAAACAAAGAGAGAACAGAGGCAAGAGTGAAAGGAAGGAAACGAAAAAGAAAGAAAAAGGGGGAAGTTTGCAATTACAAGGCCGGGATGACGGCCTGCAACCGATCAAATACATAATAAAGACGGTTAACTGTTTAGGTGCATTCATGCCCAATGTGCGGTTACCAATCTGTTAAAACCTAATCACTAACAATGGTTGTTGATGCATTGAGTCCAAGCAGGTGGTTAGTTGATTGGCATTCTGGCAACTCACTCATACAACACCCGATAGAAACACAAGTTGAATATGACCAACCAGGAACCGAAAACAAGTATTGTCGACCCATCAAAAGAAGTGGAAGAATTGGACGTTAACGCAATGAGGGAAGAAATGTATAAGCTAAAGCAACAGATGGCTGAAATGTACCAAGCCTGGGTGAAAGGAAATCCACCACCGGTTTATCCCGCCAACCCTGCTTATATCCCACCATCAGCCCAACCTCTGGAGCCTCCCACTATGAACTCATCTCCAGCCTTTCCCCTCTACCAACAATGCCATGGCGCCACTTCCCATACTTCTCAAGCTCCACCACCCAAACAAGTCTTATATCCTCCCCCACCAATTACACATATTTTTGTGGCACCTCCACCTGCTACATTACACCGATCTTCTAGTGAACCCTTGTTCCAAACTCACGACAACCAGTACTATCACCCTAAACCCACCTTCAAAGTTCCAGAACCATATCCTTACACCCCTCATCTTGATCTCCCGGCAGAGACCGAGAAGCCACCCAAAAATCCCGAGCATGAAGAGATGATCTGAAAAGTCAAAAGCTTAGAACAATCGTTCCGAGATATGAGGGGGCTGGGAGGTCAAGTAAGTGTGGCCTATAAGGATTTATGTCTGTTCCCAGATGTTCAGTTGCCAGTGGGGTTCAAAATGCCCAAGTTTAATCTGTACGATGGGCATGGTGACCCAGTAGCATACTTAAGAGGATTTTGTAGCAAGATGATAGGAGCAGGTGGAAAAGATGAATTGCTGATGGCATATTTCAGCCAAAGTCTGAGTGGATCGGCTTTAGAATGGTATACCAGACAAGATCACAACAGGTGGTACACATGGGACGATTTGGCCCAAGCCTTTGCATGCCATTTTCAGTACAACCTTGAAATTATCCCAGATCGCTTGTCGTTGACAAAGATTGAGAAGAAGCCCGGTGAGAGCTTCAGGGAATATGGATTCCGTTGGAGAGAGCAAGCAGCGAGGGTTGACCCTCCGATAAAAGAAAGCGAGATGGCTGATTATTTCTTGCAGGATTTGGAACCCACTTATTTCGGTCACTTGGTGTCAGCAGTAGGTAAGTCCTTTAATGAAGTCGTAAAAATGGGAGGCATGGTTGAAGAGGAACTCAAGTCCAACAAGATCATGAGTTATTCAGCGATCAAAGCGACCACTCAGGCCATTCAAAATGGTACTGGGGGTGTGCTCGGGAAGAAGAAGAAGGAGGATGTTGCGACAATTGAATCAGGAGCTTGGGCTGGATCCAGGAACCTTCCCCGTTACTACAACCAGCCGCGACCCTATCTCCAAACTTACCCCCACACTCCATATAACCCACCACAACACTATTACCCACCGCCAGATCCCTATTTTTCTGTCCATCACGCATAAACCTACACCCAACCTCCCGCTCACTCACAATGGCGTGCGCCAGCTCCACAGAATCAATACCAAACTCCACAAAATAACTATCCACCCCCAAAAGCCTACAGAATTCCTCCTGGAACAGGTTTTCGACCTAACAAAGCCTTTAAGAATGAGAGGTTGCGGAAGCAAAATACTTTCACTCTATTAGGAGAATCATATGCTAGTCTATTCCACAGACTGAGACAGTTGGGTATTACCGAATCCCCCTCCCAGAAATCTTGACCGCTCGGTAAGTTGTGAGTATTGTTCAGGGGCCCCGGGGCATGACACAGAGAAATGCTGGAAATTGAAAACAGCCATTCAAGAACTCATTGACACCAATCGGATTGAGGTCCAAGCTCTGGAGGCGCCCAATATCAATCAGAATCCCTTGCCAGCCCATCATGAAACAAATATGATTGAGATAGTGCATAAGGGAGGGGAGCCTAAGAAGCCTTCGCAAACCGTCATGATGATTCGGGCTAGTGAAGCCAGGCCATTTGAAAAGTCAACAAGTGAGAAGTCTGTGATCAAGTTGAACAGGGCAAATAATGAACCATATGTGGAGGTCAAGAAGGGGTCCTCAAGTGATGTTGCAGGAACACATGAAAGAGCAAAAGTGGTTGTGCCTGGAGTGACGAACAAGCCTGTGATAATTATGAAGGGCGCCCCCACAGATCCTGTAGTTATCAAACCGGTAACTCAATTACCGATAGTCAACAGTAAGGCAGTCCCATGGAGTTATGAACGAGTGACAGTGACTTACAAAGGGAAAGAGGTTAAAGAAGAAGTGTGTGTGACTCATGGTTTGACTCGATCGGGGAGATGCTTTGCCCCCGAAGAATTGAGAAAAGCTAAGACCTCAAAAGATAATCCAGTGTTGGTGAAGAAAGCGGTGACTGAGGAAGAAGCAGAAGAATTTCTGAGAAAGATGAAAGTGCAAGACTATTCCATTGTGGAGCAGTTAAGGAAGACACCAGCTCAGATCTCGCACTTATCATTATTGATCCATTCAGACGAACACCGTCGGGCTTTGATGAAAATCTTGAACGAGGCTCACGTTCCTGACAAAATCTTAGTAAACCACTTGGAAAATATAGCTAACAAGATATTTGAGGTAAACAGAGTCACTTTTTCTGATGATGAGTTGCCCGTGGAGGGTACCGAGCACAATAGAGCCCTCTATTTGACGGTGAAATGCGAAGATTCCGTGGTTACTCGGGTACTGGTTGACAATGGGTCTAGCGCAAACATTTGTCCTCTCTCCACATTGAACAAGCTAAAAGTGGAGGATGAAAGAATTCACAAGAACAGTATTTGCGTTAGGGGATTCGACGGTGGAGGGAAAGATTCAGTTGGGGACATAGTGCTTGAGCTTACAATAGGGCCAGTTGAATTTACTATGGAATTCCAGGTACTCGATGTGGCTGTTTCTTATAATCTGTTGTTGGGACGACTTTGGATTCATGCTTCCAAAGTGGTCCCGTCTGCTCTGCATCAAATTGTCAAGTTCGAATGGGATCAACAGGAAATTGTCGTACACGGCGAGGATAATTTGTGTGTGCCCAATGATGCCATTGTTCCGCTCATAGAGGTTGAAGACGACAAAGTGCCATGGGTTTATTAGGTTTTCGACACAGTAACGGTAGAGAAAATTCCAGAAGGGAAGTGTGTTCCAACTCCAAAGGTAGCTACCGCATCAGTCATGGTAGACGTTGAAATGTTAAAAAATGGTTTTGTGCCGGGCAAGGGTTTGGGTACATCTCTGCAAGGTATTGTACAACCAGTTTCTCTTCCAAAGAATCTGGATACTTTTGGTCTAGGGTTCAAGCCTACAGTTGCATATGTGAGACGAGCTCGTAAAATGAAACAGAAAGCATGGGCCTTGCCAAAGCCAATCCTGTGTCTATCCAGATCATTCGTCAGGCCAGGTATCAGAAAGCAATTGTTGTCAAAGGTTCCTGGATCATTGATTGGTGCCGATGGAGACTTGGAGAAGGGGTTCGAAAGGTTATTCTCCGAGGTTAACATGGTTGAGGCTGGGGAAGGGTCCAGCAAGGCAGATGTGCAATTCGTGGGACCACACGCAAAAGTCAACAACTGGGAAGCCACTCCTCTCCCTACCCGGAGGGATTCTTAGTAGTGGGTTTTGATTTTCTTTTAGTTGTCTGGATTATTCCAGGGTTTGTAATTCAGATATTATGTTTCGTCCAGTTGGATGTGTTAAAACTCTGTTATCTTTAAATTCAATGAAATGCAATTGTTCCTTTTCCTTCATTTCTTCTAATTTTATTTTTGTTTTCTTTTTTTGTACAGTTCTTTTTATGTTGATATCAATGACATGACATGCATGAGGAATCTTCGGCCCAATTTTAAAAGCCAATCTAACTCTGAAATAATAATACAAGAAATTGAGTGTGATGACGAGTTGGAATTTGATGATGATGAGGCCTATGAAGAAATTAGTAAGGAACTAAGTCATTTCGAGGAAAAGCCCAAACCTAATTTGAACGATACAGAAGCAGTTAATCTAGGGGACCAAGATAATGTCCGTGAAACTAAAATAAGTGTTCATCTGGAACCTCAACTCAGGGAGGAGATAATTAAAGCATTGTTCGAAAACAAAGATGTTTTTGCATGGTCCTATGACGACATGCCGGGTCTCAGCACTGATTTAGTGGTTCACAAGTTGCCCACTGACCCGGCATTCCCCCCTGTCAAATAGAAGCTGAGAAAGTTCAAAATGGATATGAGTATAAAGATCAAAAAAGAGGTCACCAAGCAGTTCGATGCCAAAGTCATTCGGGTCACCCGGTATCCCACCTGGTTAGCCTATGTTGTGCCTGTGCCGAAGAAGGATGGCAAGACCAGGGTGTGTGTTGATTATCGGGATCTCAACAAGGCGAGTCCAAAAGATAATTTCCCGATGCCGAACATCCATATCTTGATTGATAATTGCGCCAAACATGAGATTGGTTCTTTGTGGATTGTTACGCGGGATCAGATCTTAATGGACGAGGAAGATGTAGAAAAGATGACATTCATCACGCCGTGGGGAACGTACTGCTATCGGGTCATGCCATTTGGCTTGAAGAATTCTAGGGCAACCAACATGAGGGCAATGAAAACAATATTCCATGATATGATACACCAGGAAATGGAGGTGTACATGGATGATGTGATCGTGAAGTCTAGAAAGCAGTCTGACCATGTTAGGGATCTGAGAAAGTTCTTCCAAAGGCTTTGCAGGTACAATCTCAAGCTTAATCCTGCAAAGTATGCTTTTGGGGTGCCGTCTAGAAAGTTGTTGGGGTTCGTAGTCAGCCGCCGAGGTATTGAACTAGACCCATCGAAAATCAAGGCCATCCAGGAATTGCCACCTCCAAATAATAAGACCGAGGTGATGAGTCTGTTGGGAAGATTGAATTACATCGGTCGGTTTATGCTCAGCTCATGATAACCTGTGAGCCAATCTTCAAACTGTTAAAGAAAGATGATGCGGTCAAGTGGACAGATGAATGTCAGGAAGCATTTGATAAGATAAAGGGGTATTTGTCAAATCCACCCATGTTGGTCCCGCCAGAACCAAAGCGACCTTTGATCCTATATTTGATAGTTTTGGACAATTCATTCGGCTGTGTAATTGGTCAACATGATATCACTGGCAGGAATGAGCAGGCCATCTATTACCTCAGCAACAAATTCACATCCTACGAGGTTAAGTATACCCATCTTGAGAGGACATGTTGCGCCCTAACTTGGGTGGCACAGAAGCTGAAACATTATTTGTCGTCTTATACTACTTACCTCATATCTCGCTTGGATCCATTGAAGTATATCTTTCAGAAGCCTATTCCCACAGGGAGGCTTGCAAAGTGGCAGATCCTGCTCACAGAGTTTGACATTGTCTACGTGACTAGAACTGCAATGAAAGCGTAGGCCTTGGCGGTCCATTTGGCCGAGAACCCGATTGATGAAGATTATGAACCTTTGAAAAATTATTTCCCCAATGAAGAGGTGATGTACACTGATGAGTTGGAGCAATTTGAGAAACCGGGATGGAAACTTTTCTTTGATGGGGCTGCAAACATGAAGGGCGTGGGGATAGGAGCGGTACTTATTTCTGAAATAGGGCAGCACTACCCTGTTACAGCTCAGCTTTGTTTTTATTGTACTAACAACATGGCTGAGTACGAGGCATGCATTCTGGGTTTGAGGTTAGTTGTGGATATGGGTGTCCAGGAAGTCTTGGTCTTGGGTGACTCGGACCTCCTGGTGCACCAGATTCAGGGAGAATGGGAAACACGGGATTTGAAACTCATACCATACAGACAATGTTTGCATGATCTTTGCCAGCGGTTTCAGTCAATAGAATTCAAGCATATCCCAAAGATCCATAATGAAGTTGCCGATGCTTGGCTACTCTGGCGTCAATGTTACATCATCCAGATAAGGCTTATGTGGACCCTTTGCAGATTCAGGTCCGTGATCAACATGCTTACTGTAATATGGTGGAAGAAGAATTTGATGGGGAGCCATGGTTCCATGATATCAAAGAATACATCAGGATGAGGGTATATCCAGTACAGGCCACAGGTGATCAGAAAAGAACAATTCGATGATTGGCAAGTGGATTTTTCTTCAGTGGAGGGGTATTGTACAAAAGGACTCCAGATCTGGGATTGTTAAGATGCATAGATGCCAGACAGGACACAACTATCATGACTGAGGTACACTCCGGAGTTTGTGGACCGCATATGAGTGGGTACGTGCTGGCAAAGAAGATTCTCCGAGCAGGTTATTACTGGATCACTATGGAGCAAGATTGCATCAGTTTTGTGCGCAAGTGTCATCAGTGCCAGGTGCACGGAGATTTGATTCATTCCCCACCATCTGAATTGCATACAATGTCGGTACCATGGCCCTTTATTGCTTGGGGCATGGATGTCATTGGGCCAATCGAGCCAGTAGCATCAAACGGACACAGATTTATTCTGGTAGCCATTGATTATTTCACCAAGTGGGTTGAAGCAAAAACTTTCAAATCTGTGACCAAGAAAGTAGTGGTCGATTTTGTGCATTCAAATATCATCTGTCGGTTTGGGATTCCGAAGGTAATCATCACGGACAATGGCACTAATCTCAACAGTCATCTGATGATAGAGACATGTCAGCAGTTTAGGATTATACATCGCAATTCCACCCCATATCGCTCTAAGGCGAATGGAGCAGTCGAGGCAGCCAACAAGAATATAAAGAAGATACTTCGAAAAATGGTGGAAGGTTCTAGACAGTGGCATGAAAAGCTGCTGTTTGCATTGCTAGGTTATCACACTACTGTCCGTACTTCAGTAGGGGCCACTCCTTACTTGTTGGTGTATGGCACGGAGGCAATAATACCCGCAGAAATTGAAATCTCATCCCTTCGGATTGTCGCTGAGGCGGAAATTGATGATGTTGAGTGGATCAAAACCCGTTTGGAGCAATTAAGTCTGATTGATGAAAAGAGAATGGTAGAAGTGTGTCACGGCCAATTGTACCAATAGAGAATAGCGAGAGCATATAATAAGAAGGTACGTCCATGGAAGTTCGAAGTGGGTCAGTTAGTGTTGAGACGTATCTTGCCTCATCAGGCTGAAGCAAAAGGAAAGTTCGCCCCAAACTGGCAAGGGCCGTTTGTCGTAACTAGAGTGTTGTCCAATGGCGCATTATATTTGACAGATGTGGAAGGGAAATGTGTAGAAATTGCTATCAATTCTGATGTAGTCAAGAGATACTATGTATTATTTCTTTGTTTGATTGTACTTGTTTGTATTTAGCATATTTTGAAGATTGAAATGACGAAGGCATTTTGTTCTGCTATCTAAACACTTTATCCCTCGTCACCCTTTTGAGCCTTATTTATTTTCTTTCTTACCCCTCTTTCGAAATCAGTAGTGAATATCAGAAACACAAGCGTGAAAGATAAGAATGAAAAAAAAGAAGAAAAAGAAAGAGGAAAAGAGAAAAGAAGAAGAAAAACAATAAGAAGAGAAAAAAAGAGAAAAGCAAAAAAAAAAAAAAAAATCACAACAACAAAGTAATTTCTATGACATGAACTACATTCGACCTGATCCCTTTTAAGGATACGTAGGCAGCCTCATGGTTCGGTCTCATCAAACAAAAATCCAAAAGTCCCCAAGCAAGAAACTGGGGCAGAAGTTGTGGTTGTTGTGAGAAACCTGATTCCGAAAGTTGTAATTCTAACCCATTTGAATTGTTTTGAGCCTTTTATACCTTTTCCTTCCAACCCTGTCCAAAAGCCCACATTACGGTCCAAAGAAAGACCTTCTAATCAGTCTTTGAGAAATGCCAAGTCGAGCATGTAAAGGTAATTCATGTCAGGGGCAACACTCTGGTTCAAACATGAAAAATAAAAATGAGAGAGTCTTATTGGTGAAAACCTTCACAGGCACCGTACGACGATGAGAGTTGAGAGAAATAAAATGAGAGAGTCTTATTGGTGAAAACCTTCATAGGCACCGTAAGGTGACGGGAGCTGAGAGAAATTAAAATAAGAGTCTTATTGGTGAAAACTCTCACGGGCACCTTGAGGCAAAAGTGAGTTGAAAAGTCAACAAGTGAGAAAGGTCTGTTGGTGGAAAACTTTTTCAAGACACCGCAGGATGAACAAGGTCAAGGTTTGGGTAAAGTAATCAGGTCATGGAAATTCTGAGGCAACGAAGTATGACAACTGAAAGTTGACTGGTTGGACAGATTGGGCCGATTAATCCGAAATGCATGTCAAGATCATTAGTACCAGTTGTTCCACTCATATAAGTTTCTTTTCTTTTTCCCTTTGTAGCAATCATCTGGTTTTGGATTCTTCTTATCCTTAAACCGCAAAGTCATTGCATTTCATTTTCTTTTGGGTTTATTTGTCTAAGATGTCTTAATGTCAGTCTTGTCCCAAGTAAGTGGAAAAGATTTTCAAAGCTCACTACCAACTTCCAAAATTGCAAATCATAATGTGGTCAGAGCATACTAAAGACAACATGATGTAAGGTGGGATACAGGGGATCACCAGAAGTTTCACCGGTGGAATGATTTGGTAATGTCATGGGAGATGCAAAGGTTCAGATAAAGGGGTCAGAGGTGTGAAACAACAACATGGGTATAGAACATTCGGTTCGTCAAAGGTCATGGGATTTGAAAGTCAGTCAGAAAGTCAAAACGGTTCAGGGCCAGTTCGGGAAAGCCATTCAGAACAAAACAATGCAGTGGAAAGATCTTCAGCAAGAATGCCATCAGCTAACCACCACTTTAAACTAACAAAATTTTCTTTGATTGAAACAGGGGCAGAAAATTCGTTTGTTTCGGAGAAACTCTCCGTAGGGGAAAGAGTAAGTGTCAAAACAGGTTTGACCGTAAACTTTCAAGACCCTCTTGGAAAAGAAGACCTAGTTTAAAGTTCAGAAATAGCATAATCTAGCATAAATGTATCCCAAAAAAATATAAGTTAGCCTAGAAGTTTGCATGTTCGAGATAGAATTCAGTTAGGAGTTTCCAGGACCCTCCTGAATAATGGGACTTAGCTTTAAGATTTCAGTTGGATAATAACATTTAGTGTAAGTTCTGTTGTAGGGTAGTATAATTCAGCCGCAAAAGTTGTCACTCTTAAGATAGGACTTGATGTTTGATTTTCAGGACCCTCCTGGATAATGGGATGTAGTTTTAAAACCTTCTTAGATAACAAGATTTAGCAGAAATCATACCCGTAGAAGACATAACTTAGATTTTTAAAGATTGTCGAGTTGTCAGGACCCCCTGAATAATGGGATCTAGCTTTCAATTCTTAGTAATAATTGGTAATATGATTTAGTTTTACACTCACATCTGTGCTCAGCCATCAAACTAGGGCGGAAAAATTTTCTTTGTTGTGTCTATTTTGAAGTTAGGAGCCCGCCTGGAAAGCAGGGAATACTTTCAAGTTCAGCAGTCAGGAGCCCGCCTGGAGAACAAGGGAGTGCAATTTAAATTTTAGCTTTCAAATTATGTGTTTTGTCTATTTTGAAGTCGGAAGCCCGCCTGGAGAGCAGGGAATACATTTCAAGTTGAAGTCGGGAGCCCACCTGGAGAGCAGGGAATACATTCAAGCGTAGCAGTCAGGAGTCCGCCTGGAGAACAAGGGAGTACAATTTAAATTTTAGTTTTCAAATTCTTTGTTTTGTCGGTGTTGAAGGCAGGAGACCGCCTGGAGAGCAGGGAATGCATTTCAAGTTGAAGTTAGGAGCCCGCCTGGAAAACAAGGAATATTTTTAAGTTTAGCAGTCAGGAACCCGCCTGGAGAACAAGGGAGTACAATTCAAGTTTTGATTTTCCAAATTCTTATGGATATTCGACAATGTGGTTCATTTTACACTTACACGTGGGCCCATATACCCAAACTGGGGCCAAAAATTTTCTTTGTTTTGTCTATTTTGCTGAAGTCAGGAGCCCGCCTGGATAGCATGGGAATACATTCAAGTTCAGCGATCAGGAGCCCGCCTGGAGAACAAGGGAATATAGTTCAAGGTTTTGGAAATCAGGCGCCCACCTGGAGAATAAGGGAGTTCACCTCAGAATGCAATTCAAGTTGGCAACGAAGGAACTTCACCTGGAGAATAAAGGACAACAAGGAAACAAGAACTACAAGATCAAGTTTGAAGATATAGATAGGACTTTTGTAATCCATAGATCATATTCTAGTATAACTTCTTGTTTTATTTTTACATGGTGTAATAAGGGGGTTCAGTAAGCAGTAGCAACAACAACAACAACAACATTGGAATCACAGCTTCATGGTAGTCCCAGCTACCAAAACTTCCCGAACTACACTGACCTGATTCCTTTTTATCCAAGGATATGTAGGCAACCTCGGAAGTAGGGTGCGGTCAAATCTTTCAAAAATGCTTCCCGCGGAGTATTCAAACGGGCAAAAATCGCTCATATCTGCTCACTTATCTTTGCACGAAAACTCTTCGTGTTTCCGGGCAAAGAGGGGCAGCTGTGAGCACATGATTTTTGCCCTATATGAATTATTTCAACAAATTCAAAATAAAATAATTTCTTTCAGTGTTTGCAATTTTGTTGGATTTTGTGGTATTTTCTGTTAATTATTTGCATTTGTCTGTGCACGTTTATTTTATTTAATTCATGAAAATACAAACAAATCACGCACTGCATTTAGGATTTAATTTTATATTTTTAAAATTAATTAGTAAATTAGTTTGTTTTATAAAATATGAAAATCACAAAATAGTTCATTTTTCGCACTTTAATTTTAATTTTTCGAATTTTGTTAGTTTTCTTTAATTTGGCATTTAATTATGGGTGGTGAACATTATTTAGAGTTAGTTAATTCAATTTGATAGGAAAATTTGGTTAGGAATTAATTTAGGTTTTATTTTAATTTTTAAATTTTATATTTGATTTTAAAAGAAATTAGAAAAAAATCAAAAGAAGGGAAAATAAAAAGAGTTGGATTTAGAAGACCCTGATTTGGGCCATTTGAGTTCGAAATTCCCCAGGCCCAAGTCGTCCAAACCCCCTCACCTGGCCCAAACCACCTTAACCCGGTCTAGTCTTCCCCCCTTTAATCAAAACGACACCGTTTCATGGGCAACAGATCAGGACCGTCGAGGTTTCTTGATCGGACGGTCCTGAAGCTCGGGGCATTTAGTATTTAAGTGTCCAAACGAGCCCCCCTACCCCCTCACTCATCTCCCTCACAATCCGCCTTTGTAAACCCTAACGCCGCCGCCTCTAAATTCCCCCACCACCGGAGACGGCACTACCACGAACAAACCTCAAATTAACACCAGATACCCTCCTCAACTCCCTCAGTCCAAATCTACAAGCACCTTCCATCAAACAAACCCAGAACGTCTCGAATCTGGGTTTAAAAGAAAACCCTAGCGCCACCCCTGTGTTGTCCGGTGGCGCCGCCGCCTCTGTTCGACCCCAAAATCACACCCCTGAACCCCCGTCTCTCCTTAACTCCAAATCCCCACTTAGATTCCCTCAAATCACCCCAGAACTCTTGAATTTCAAATCTGAGTTCAAACCCTAAAACGCCCGAAGTCAATTTCCGTCGAATCTGTTGGCATGCATGACCATAGGTCTCCAATTTGTTCGAGTTTGAAGACTGATTCAATGCAAATCGATGCTGCTCATTTGTTCTTAATAAAGAACAAGTGATTAGCATCAGTTCCGTTTAAATCAAGATGTCCGATGCCATGTCGGGTTTACTAGGCTAAGTTTCTTTCCCTTTTTCTTTTCTATCCGAGTTTCTCCTTTTGTTGTTTTTTTTTCTTCTCCCTTCTTTAGTTTTTTTTACTTTGATTGAAATTCGAGAAAGGTTTTGAACCTAGTTTCCCTATAGATTGATTTTGCGTTTGTATCTGTTCCATTGGCTTTTCAGCTTTCTTTTTCAAATCTGAAGTTTGTGGTCTGTTTAGTTTTCATTCGTGGCATGCTTAAACTTCTCATTTTGTCTTTTGTTTTGGTCACATAATTAGGTTGTTTTGAATCCCTGCCCATTTTGTTAATTAGTCAGTCACTTATTTTAGGTTTGGGGTTCTGGAAATTGTTTGAGTGTTTTCTTTGCCTGCTATGAAATATTGATTTGGTTTGGGCTATCCTTGTTGCTCGGGCTTTGAGGCCAGTTTATACCTCGCCTCGAGAGGTTTGTTTGGGTTTTGTGATCGGATCTGAGCCCATGTCTGCTGAGCTATTGGGTCAATATGACCCATTTGATTCTCAAAGTAAAAACAAGGAACTTGAAGGGTAATTGAGGAAATTGGGGTAAGGTATCTTGTTCTAACTAACTAGGAAGCTTCTAGGAAGCTGGGGAAGGGCGTGGTTCTGAATTTCTGTTTTTAATAAGGGTATCTAAGCTAAAACGAAAATTAGAAAAGGGGCAAAGTGCAAGCTGAGTCTGCCCTAGTAGCTTGCCTATAAAGGCATCCAAAACTTGCCTTTCAAGGCAGACCCAAGAGCTGAAGAGAAGAAAATTTTAGAAAAATCATAAATGGTTGAAAATTTGATAAACGAATTGTTCCATTGAACTTTCTGCTTTGAAATTTGGAGATCTTCAATTCCTAAAGTAATTTTGCTTTATTTGGGGTTGAAATGGACTGAGTTCGAGTCTTTAAAGTTTGGTTTTGATTTCTACTGGGTTTTTGTTCGACCGAAATTGGTTTTTGGACTTTTGCACCTCATTTTTGGGCTTGAAAGCTTGGTTTGAGTTTGTTCGTGTGAAGTACTGTCTAGTTTGGGTTTCAGCTTGAATTCCTTGGGTTTAATTGGCTGATTCCAACACTGTTCCATTGCTTCTCTGCTGTTACTCTGCTGATCTTTCACTATTTCCTTTTCTGTTTCAATCTCCAGGTACTTCTCCTAAATTCTATTGGATGTAAGTCTCAATTTGAAGATGAAGTAAAAGTTGAAAGCATGGCTATAGCTTCCCTTGTGTTCATTTCTACCTCTCCATGATGTCTGTGCTCTATACCACACGAGCTATTATGTATTTGATTAAATTTTTTAAGTCTGTATTTGTTTAAGGACTGTTAAAATATTGTGTTTAGAAGTTCAATCAAGTTTAATGTGCTTTAGATCTGTTAGCACTAAATAGCGTAAACCGCCGCGCTTGATAACAGTTCCATGGTTGAATCGATATAGAAAGTCTAGGGGCAAAACGTTGATGCTAGGATATTAGTAGATTTTTGTGATTTGTTTAAAAATGATGGTATTGTTTTGTTCATGAGAAGTATGGTGGGTGTATGTATCAGGTAATTACTGTTTTGTTTAAATTAGGTTTGAAGTTATATTTTGTGTATGAAGGTTAAATTCAAGTAAGCTGTGATGTGATATCATGATTCTCTAAGTAATGTGTTCTATGATTTTTAGCTTCTAGGGTGTAAATGAATATCATACGCATGCGGTTAACTTAAAATGACTTGGGAATGGGTTTCAGTCAATTTCAATCGTGGCTTCCACACCTAGAAATTGTAGGTTTAACTTTGATGATTATTCAATACCAAGATTTTGGATCTGTGATGTTTAAATCCCTTGTTTTGTTTAAGAAAGTTTGGACATTTTTTTTGTTGTAGTCTGGGTTCGACGCGCGTAACCCATTGATACCCAACTTGTAAACGATTGCTAAGTTGGGCTTCCTACATGGGCTCATTGAAATTTGCTGTGGAGATTCACTATTTGCAGCTTATGGGTTTAGTAATTGTTGGGCCTCGCGTCGGACCGGGCCCAGATGAGAAACAAATTGGAAGATTTGGTTCATTTAAATTCATACTTTAGATTCAGCTTAATCTAGGAATAGATGCCAGTCCCTTAAGTTTTTTTTTTTGGTAAGCCCTTTAGATAATTTGAGGAGAGCTATTAGCCAAGTCACAATTTATGGCCCTCTATTAATTTCTTATGATTTAACTATAAAATAACAAATGTCTGTAGTTTACTTTAGGCCCGGTTAATATATCACCGTGATTGTGTATACGTTCGCGTAACATAATTACGATTCTAAAACTAATTAAGAGTATGCGTTCGCGCAACTTCGGTCAAATTTTTCTTAATAATAATAAGCGTTATTAATTGTGGACACGTTCGCGTGACATGACTTTTGACGTGCCAAACAAATGGGTACACGTACGCGTGACTCGTTTCAAGATAATTTTCTTAATTAAAAAGCGGTAAAGGGTAAATGCACATAGCATCTAAAATCAGTAATTAAACAATTTTAGTAAGCCAAGTGTGATCAAAGCGACCGTGCTATAACCACGGAACTCGGGAATGCCTAACACCTTCTCCCGGGTTAACAGAATTCCTTATTGGGATTTTTGGTTCGCGGATTGTTAAACAGAGTCAATCTTTCCTCGATTTGGGATTTTAACCGGTGACTTGGGACACCAGAAATTATCCCAGGTGGCGACTATGAATTTTAATTGAAATAACTAATCCCGTTTCGATTGTCCTTTAATCGAAAAAACTCCCTTATATTTATGCCCTTTACGGGGTGAAGTAAAAAGGAGGTGTGACAGTTGTTACCTTTGAATGGATCTTGACACACTGATGCTGAATCCTCTTGGATTAACATATGCTTTTTCAATTTATGTTTGTGCTCTGGAGCTGTGTGCGAATATTTGTGTGATTTATGAGTTGAAAAATAGATTATTGTAGCTCTTTCATACAATCTTTAATGTGCTTACTAAATTACCCTCATGTTGATATGCGATCATCAGGCCAGACCCACTTTTCCAACCCAACCATCTTACTTTCTTCTTTCTGCTGTCATTAATTGATATAGTGCAGATTTAAGATTATATAAAGCAAAAACCTCAGTTTGCATACTCTTCTTTTAGGCTAATAAATTAAGTTTAACCAAGGTTGCTCCTTAATTATATTATTTTATTCTCTTGATTTTTTTGGTTCCGCTTTCCTGCTACTTTTGTCCCTCTGCTTGTTCGCTATAGGTTATTATTTTGCGCTTCATATTTCATCTCCTTCTTCATATTTATGTGCCTGAGTTAACTGAAAAGTTTCTTTATTAGAAGTACTTATTATCTTTTTCTGATAGAAATATATAAAGGACTACACAACCAAGTTGCTCTATTTTTCCTCGGTGGATTTAATACAATAAGAAAATCAGAGTTACTCAAGTCCGGAACTTGTTAATGGGAAAGACGTTTAGTCTTTCCTTCCTCTACTTGTTTTTCGATTCTTCGGTCTGAGAAAACAATCTTCCCTTGATCAAATTGTGAACTATTTTACTGTTACAGCTATGTTTTAACATGTTGTAGTCTCATGGGAATTTCTTTCTAAATGAATACTCACACTGTTATATATTTTTTTTCTTATACTTCGGGTCGTAGTAGATAAAGCTTATTTGATTCTCAATAAGGAATTGAAATAATCTTTCGAACGGACTCCATATGCTTCCGAAGGGAACCAATATATGAAACAATCAGGAAAACTTTTACTGATGTATCAGCTGTCTAAACTTATCTTTTCATTAAGACTTAATATTGTTATCTACATACTTTCCATGTTAATATGACATGGATAGCGTGAGAAGGAAAGAGATGACTTTTTTGATGAATTTCTCTCTATATATTTGTATATACTTCTGAACTTGTCGTGCTTTTGTGCGGTTTTGACTTTACCAAAAAACATATTGTTGTTTTATTAATCTATAGGTTGTGAGTTCCAACCAAGAGGTTGTGAGTTCGAGTCTCCCCAAGAGCAAGGTGGGAAGTTCTTGGAGGGAAGGATGTCGGGGGTCTATTTGGAAACAGCCTCTCTACCCCAGGGTAGGGGTAAGGTCTGCGTACACACTACCCTCCCCAGACCCCACTAAGTGGGATTATACTGGGTTGTTGTTGTTGTTGTATTAATCTATAGGTTAAAGAAAGTTCATTTTATTTCGTTCTTTTAGTATCCGAATTAGGGAGTTTTTGTAGCAAAGGTGAAACTTCTGGATTTTTAGCGATTTTTGCGATGTAAGAGGATCAATAAAGCTCTTTTAGAAAACAGTAAAGAAAAATTCTACAATCTCTACTTAGGAGAGGTTGGAGTAGGTGAAATTTTATTAGGTGAAGAAGTAATCGAAGAGAAAAGTTGATTATCTTAATGGGGAGAACAAAGATTCCTGAATCATGGGGTGGAGGATTCTGCAGTCTTTATGCTTAATATTTTTTGAGCCATTGGTTTAAAAGTCGGTACAGTACAGCCTTCCCTCATAAAAATACCAGGTTCCTTGCAACTGGCAGAGTTCGAACTTGTAACGTCCACCTTATCTATACCTCCGTCGTTGTGTCCATAGCAGTAAACCAACACCTCGAGGGCAACTTGGGTTAATATATGCAACCGAAGTCTTCTGTTTATTTCTGAAGCGAGTTGACAAGGGGTTCAACTGCTCCAGCTTTGTTTTGATCTGTGAGCTTCATCTTGAAAGTGTTGTTTCCATTACAGTCTTACTTATATCGCATCCTGCAATTAGATATTTAGTAGTAGCATTTTTTAATCAAATAATTAAAATTCTTCATCATACTGCTACAGTTCACAATGGTAACAATTCATTTACCCGTACAAGAGGCTTCGAATAATTAGGGTCATATGAAGAGCTTTAAATGGCTCTGTCTACTCAATGTCCACTCCTGTTGAGCATCCTCCTCTCTCTATACTCAAAACAAAAAAAAAAGGGCAGCAAAAAGAAAATCAAATTTAAGGGCGTCAGAGAATACCACATTTGTCCTCATCGATTGTGTAAGGGTATCGAAGGGATGTAAATCCAGATTACACAACTTCACTTTAAAAGTTATACTATACCACCTACTGAACTACATTAAGTAGGTTCTGACGAATTGCTATCAATGTTAAACTCTCTTGAGAAAGTGCTCTCAGGATATTCCCCTTGTTTAGTTATGCTGGTTTCTAGAAGTGCACAAACAGTGTCTCATTTCAACTGAGGGGCATGTAGTAGGGTTTCCATAGCTTCAGCAGGTAGTTGAGTGCCAAAGGTAACATCATATGTATCAAGTGCGTCTGATCGATTTCCTTCAAATTGTTGCTCAAATTCCCCCACATCAGACTGCTCATCTGACTTCCGTAGGAATTTGTCTTCAACATTCACATGGCCTTTCACTAGAAACTTCGGTTCGGCCTTATTTAAGCATGTAGTACTTCCCATTGGCTCCTTACTGGAATGGATACTTGATACTTTCTGTTTCTTCAATCCGCACATCTTGCTGTCAAGTACTAATTTCAGATTTGGTATTCCTTAGGTTAATTAAGTTTACTATTCAATTACGGAGGTTTCCTTAAAGTTTCTTGCATTATATGTTCATATTCGTTCGCAATACTCAGCCGCTTAGGTGGAGGAGAAGTATCCCTCTACCGTAGACCTTCATAATGATAAAATAGTGTACTGAAGCCAACAAAGTTGGTTCATTTTCAAAAACCTTTTTCTTGTAACAGAGAGAGCAACTTGCATCTTAAACTGTTTATCAGTATAAGCACTGTATAATTTCAATATTTCAATCAATCAAGAAATAATTGAAGTATAACAAAAGACGCTTTTTGCTCATTAATGTGACGTCTCAAAAGTAACTTGGTTGACATTTTGAGCTACAATATTTCAGTGATCGCCATGCTTTAGTACAAATTTTTATTTTGTACCTTGCCCTTGATAAAATCCAGCATTGCTCATGAGAAAAGAAATGTGAAGAAGTTTGAAATGTGTCTAATACTGCCTCTTTTAATGTAAATATTGACTGTTATCATTTGAAACATCTTACTCAAGAAGACTTCATTAGTCAATGGGAGATCGAGACTCCCCATTTTCTACTCCATGTCATTTCTGTAGCTAAGCATGATTCCCATATAATATCAGTTAAGAAGGTTTATTACTCATTTCAGAAGATCATCTGTTCAAAAAGATTTATTATTTTCAAATGTGAAGGTACCTCTAATATATTAGATAGACGTGTCTCATTTCACCAAATGATCTCTTACTTCCTCAAAAAATATTAGACAACTTCTTAAGTTCCTATATATATAGGCAAAACAATTCTCTTCTCAATCTTTATACCTGGCAATCTACTTGGTAATTTATTTGTTCTGTTTTTTGTGCCCTAAAATATAAATTTTTACTATGTATTCAGTACGTAGCTTTTAGAAAATGCAGTGATAAACTACATACTCCAGTAGTCATTAGTTCCAAACTGAAAAAACCTATATGAGTCATGGTGCATTTGTTTGCTTAGACACGCAGGATGCACCATTTAAAAAACTTTTCTGCCAACTTTCTATCTCCTTCTCCAATGTGTCACTTAATTCTTATAGCATTGTGTGAATTACGGTTTTACCAAATTGTCTCTGTTATATTTATATTTACATCCTTTTCTTTGTTACTCTTATTGACATTATTACAATTGTATTTTGTTTTGGATAGTGTCATTTATTGTCCATTCCTTTTACTGTAGTATGAACCCTTTTATCCTTAGCTGTGGGAAGACTTCGCCGACGTTGATGGAAGCATCCTAGTTGCACAGGTTGCTGAATATCCAATAATTGTAGCAAAGCGAATTACTCGAACCACCTATGGTGGTATGGAAAACATTACCCTTTTTTTTCCTATTGCAAGAGATCTGTTCTGAATTCTTTACTAATATAATGTGTCATATATGATTATCATTGTCGACAAGGTACAACTCAGTCATACTGATAAATCCACCATATCCTCAGGTTGGAAGGCTTCAAAACTGGTATGGAACAAATATTTATGTAATTGAATTTTATACTTCGCTATTTATTTCATGCAAACTAAACATGTGTAGGTAAAACTAGATGGACTAGCATATGTAATTTGCCGTCGTACCACCATGTTTCCCTGCTTACCAAAAAAAGGGACATACTTAGCAGGCTTTAAGTTCAAAATTTCTCTATCAGTTAATTACAAGTTTATAACAATTTGGTATCTATGTATCTTCATTTAATTGGTTTTGAACTACATTGCATCTCATTGTACAATATAACTTTATGAGTTTAAAATCTTACAGCTTATATGCAAACTTTCTCGCCAAAATAATTTACCGAATAGTTCTTGGGGATGTGTGACGTTGTCCTTAGATTCAGTGACTATTTTGGTACGCTATATGTAAAATTGCTAAGAGCAACCAACACTTCTATGCGCTTCCAATATATACTGCTATTCCTTTGATTATCTATGAAATAGTACTGCGCCACGTTGGTTGTTGCGATAGTTGATCTACAATCAGACAAATAAGGTAATATTGTCGTTCAACAGTGACTAAATTTCTGCATAATTAACTTATTCTTCCAACAGGAACTGTCGCTGTCACTTGAGCTAATAACCAGAGTTTCTTATCTGTATCCTCAGAAAATGGCTACGCTATATGTCAACATAACACATATATGTACTATATGTTGGAGTTGTGGTCGGGTGGAAATTATGTTATCTGTATTATAGTTATGGTCAGTTGAAAGATGCAATATTTTTTGGTACTTTCTGTTAATTTCTCGTGCTACTGCTGTAAGTTGCGTAATAATTTCTCATTGAAACAACATATTCCTACTTTTTCCTACGTTTTTAAAGCTTATCACCACCTTTTAGTGTCATTTAAAATGTACCTGACATTTTGTTGGCAATGAAATGCTCTATACATGTACAGGATCGCAGACAACCGACCAAGATTAATGAGATATAGTCAGCAAAATTCTCCGAGGCCTGCTTTGTCACTTGTGTTGGCGCCAGATGACAATGATATTGTACCAATTGCTAATATTCAGTCACAACCTCCGGTATGTGTATTTCCTGCATGCTAATATGTATACGTCTAAGGTACTTTAGTATTTTAACCCCAACTGAATTAATCTACTTCTATCCCCCTCTTTCACAAATACAACTCTTTTATGTGGAAGGTAAATTATCATTGCCTACTAATGACCAAGATTTCTATGAGTTACTGTGTTCACACTGCAGGCAGCAGTACAGAACTCATTCGCCAAAAATTATTCGTTGTGAGAGCTGCAACCAACGTGTGATGCTAACACCCAGGTATTGTGGCTTACAGTCCGAACTTAATAAAATATCTTTGCTTGACATCTTCAAACAAAAATAGTATGTTCTGTCATTGGCTTTATGAAAATCAAATAACGTATATTACTTACATATTAGGGCCTGCTTTGAGGTTGTAATGACATATGGCGGTGGATCAGCGGTTGCAACATTATTAGGCGAACTAGGAGAGAAATTTTTTGATATGGCCGCCGCAGATATCTGTGAAATAATCTCGGTAAAGGTATGTTGTGGATGGCAACAACAGAAACATTGTTAAAATTATGATACTGTGAAAATAAGTGTACTCTTAATTCTTTTTGTTCTGTCCTCGTTAATGTATGCCTTTAGGTATATTGAAAATAAGCACAGTTGGAAGGCCATTAGTTACACATGTTCTACCCTGGTGTCATTTTGAGAAACCCACTTAACTGAAAAGCAGTACTGATTCTTGTCAAACAGGTCCCAACTTGTTCTATTGGTGGCCTAATTTTGAAGAGCATGTAAAATACAAAACCTTGATAGGTTCCAGCTGGGCTTTTTCACAAATAATATTAGATCATTTTAGAGTTTTCATTTTCACTGTGGTGGCCGAAACATAACCGGGACCAAGCCTAACCGGCCCAACACCAGGTCCAGTCCAGAGAAGCCAAAGCCTAACCCGTGCAATGCTCCATTCTAAGATGGCACACAAATCTAACCCATTTCTAAGTTCTTAAACTGTAATAATCTAGTTCTAGTATGCACTAAACAAACAAGAACATTAATTGCTTTATTTTACTTTTTACTTGTCAATTCTTGCATTTAGATTTTGTTCATTCTGTTTTGATCTTATTTCTAATGCTATCAATGCCTATTCCATTAACAGGTGCAGTTTAGCATCCACACATCCTTGGACTTTGAAGTAGTTGGGTGTGGGATAGGGGATTCCAGGAATTGTGAAGAAGGCAAAAGAAAGTTTACCTGCCATTCTATTTGAACTTCCCATATTAAATACTTTTGACTTAAATTTAAAAGCTTAAAATAATTTCCCTGCCTAGAGCTAGATGATGCAAATCCTTTAAATGACCGAAATTTCTTAATTTCCTCTGCATTCCAAGTACTTTATAGGCTACAAACATCAATTTTAACTCGGAGTATATTACTTTTGAACACTATTTTGATATGTTAAATTCATCTTTTTCTCTCTTGCAGAAACAACAATTACCTCTTGAACAAGTTTGACAGTGTCTTCCTCATAAACTCTTCAAGATACAACCGAGGAAAACATTTTCTAGAACTTCTAATATGCGGTTGTTCATTATGTCCTACTTTGTCAAGGAAGATTTGTTTCAGTTTCCCGCACCAGTAGCCTCTGAAGAAATTGGAGAAAGCGGTAACACTAAATTGGAAAATGTTGCAACAAGGAAAGAGCTGAAGAAAGAGTTAGAAAACGAAGAAAGCAGTCATTCGACTATGGAAGAAGTTACACCCAGAGAAGAGCTGGAGAACGAGTTAACTACAGAAGCTGGCTCATCTACCAAAAGGCAACAAACTGAACTGGAGACCCGCCCCAAGAAATACTTTTTTATTACTCTTTTTAACATGAAGAATAAATAACTCACATAGAACTTAAATAATAATAGATGTAACAATGACAACATCAAAATTGAAAGAAACCTTTGAAGTTTCATCTGGTCTTGGTACCTTCGAAGGTTGAGTTACTGTCACGACCCCAGTTTGCCCTTCGTGAACCATCGTGACGGCACCTAGTCTCTACGACTAGATAAGCCTAAATTGCGGAAGATAAACCAAAGTATGGAATAAAATAATTTAAAACAGAAATAGAGTAACAAAATAGCGTTTAAAAGTGCTGCTCGACATACACAATATTAATTCTTAAAACCAATACACTTTCCCAAAACTCGAAAACCCATGAATCACAAGCTAGGAGATACATAAGAATCTCTAACTCCAGAAATGTCTAACAAAAGGGGAATACTGAAGGGCTATACTATCACAGAAAGATAGAAAGGGACTACTCGGTCTGCGGACGCGATAGATATACCTCAAAGTCTCTACCGAAGTGCCTCGCCTCAAAGATGATAAGACAGAGTGAAAGTACCTAGATCTGCAAATGAAAAATATGCACAGAAAGGGCATGAGTACACCACAGTGGTACTCAGTAAGTGCCAAGCCTAACCTCGGTCGGGTAGTGACGATGAAGGTCAGGGCCCTACTGAGGTAAAATAAATAAAAATAAGGAATGACAGTATAAGATAAGCAGTACAGTTGAAAGCTAACAATACGAATTTAATACAAGAAAATAAGGAATTCAATAATTGAAACAGAGGCAAAACAAATCACAAGGAAATAACAGGGGATTTCTCAGTATCCCGAGGATCTCTTAGTACCCTCAATATATACCAGGGATCTTTTGGTATCCCGAGGATCTCTCGGTATCTTCAATGTATGCTAGGGATCTTTTTGTATCCCGAGGATCTCTCGGTACCCTCAATATATGATAGGGATCTCTTGGTATCCGAGGATCTCGTTGTATCCTCAATATACGTGTCGGGGATCTCTCGGTATCCAGTACTTCATCTCAAATCGTAAATGCGTAAAGGGGATCTCCCAGGATGTCGTCTCGTAGTCCCAAAGTAAAACACACAACAATGGCACAAGGAATACTCAAATAAACTCAACTTCATAACAAGGTAACACAGACAATTTTAACCTAGCATGCTTCACGTAATACAAATATGACAGTTAAAGCAAATAAAGCAATTAAGTCAATTAGACATGCTTCTCTAATAACAGCAGGTTTAAAGCAACAATTAGCACAAGTACGCACTCGTCACCTCACGTACAAGGCATTTCAATTTTCCCAATACCAATCTTAAGGGGAAGTCCCCCCCCCCACAAGGTTAGACAAGCCACTTACCTCGAACTGGCTCAAAAATCAATCCGAAATCACGCTCTTGCCACGATTACTAGACTCCAAATGGCCCAAATCTATTCAATTCAATTTCATAATATAAATAACACTTCAAGTAATTGATTCTACAATTAAAGTCTAAGCTAATATGCGAAATTATGTAAAATGACCAAAATGCCCCTCAGGCCAACGTCTCAAAATCGGGTAAAATTTACAGTTTCAGAATCCTCAAACTCTCACGAGTCTAACCATACCAAAATTATCCAAATCAGATGTCAAATCCCTAATCAAAACTCAATTTCTTGGTCTAAGAACGTTTCCCCAATTTTCGTACAAATTTCGAAATTAAAGGATGAATTCATGTTTAGATTAATGGGTTACAAGAAAAATGGAGTCTAGAATCGTTACCTAATCGATATCTCTGAAAATCCCTCAAAATCTAGCTCAAATCCGAGCTCCCAAGCTTAAGTTTTGATAAAAATGGTTAATCCCTCGATTTTGAAATCTTATATCTGCCCAGGTAATTCCTTCTTCGCGAATACGAGGATACTATCGTGAACGCGATGCACAAAAGTCCTGCTGGTCAAATTTCTCTTTTGCGAACGCAAGGTACACTCGCGAACGCGTAGCTTACACAGGCATACCCTACGCGAACGTGAGGACCATGTCGCGAACGCGAAGACCAACGGGTCCTTAACTTCGCGAACGCGGGACATCATCACGAACGCGAAGCACATTTCTGTTGCTCACCCAGATGCTCTACGCGAACGCGAGGCCCCCTCGCGAATGCGATGAAGGTTTTCTCTGCAACATATGCAATTTTTCCAAGTCCAAAAATGGTCCGTTGAGCATCCGGAATACACCCGAGGCCCCCGGGACCTCAACCAATCCTAAAACATCATTCAAACTTGTTCCAACCTTCGGAACGCTCAAAACAACATCAAAACACCTATTTTCATCGGGTTCAAGCCTAAGAATTCCAAAAACTCTAAAAACACGCTTTCGATCAGAAAGTCTATCAAACCTCGTCCAAATGACCTGAAATTTTGCACACAGGTCACATTCAACACTACGGAGCTACTCCAACTTCTGGAATTCCATTAAGACCCTCGGATCAAAATCTCACTATCGGATTGGAAACTTCAAAAATTCAAATTTCGGCATTTCAAGCCTAAATTAGCTACGGACCTCCAAAATACAATCCGAACACGCCCCTAAGCCCGAAATCACCCAACGGAACTAACATAACCATCAGATTTCCATTCTGAGGCCGTCTTCACACTGCTCCGGCTACGGTCAACTCTCCAACACTTAAGCTCTCATTTAGAAACTAAGTGTCCCAAAACTCTCCGAAACTCAAAATCGAACATCCCGACAAATCAAAATAGTAGAAATAAACTATGGGAAAGCAGTTAATAGGGGATCGAGACGTTAATTCTTAAGACGACTGTCCGGGTCGTCACATCCTCCTACACTTAAATATTCATTCATCCTCGAACGAGTATAGAGACATACCTAAAGTAGTGAAAGGATGAGGGTAACGGCTGCGCATATTCAGCTTGGCCTCCCAGGTCGCCTCCTCGACCGGCTAGCCCCGCCGCTGAACCTTCACGGATGCAATGTTCTTTGACCTCAGCTTTCTAACCTACCTGTCCAATGTTTCCAATGGCTCCTCAACATAGAATAGATCCTTGTCCAACTGGACTGAACTGAAATCCAACACATGCGACGGATCACCGTGATACCTCCGGAGCATCGAAACGTGAAATACCGGATGAACTCCTGCCAAGCTGGGTGGTAAGGCAAGCTCATAAGCAACCTACCCAACATGCCTTAATATCTCAAAAGGGCCAATAAACCTCGGACTCAACTTCCCTTTCTTCCCAAATCTCATAATGCTCTTAATATGCAAAACCCGAAGCAGAACCCGCTCTCCAACCATATAGGAAATATCACGAACCTTCCGGTCCGCGTAACTCTTCTGTCGGGACTGGGCTGTGCGGAGTCTATCCTGAATCACCTTAACCTTCTCCAAAACATCCTGAACTATGTTTGTGCCCAATAATCTGGCCTCACCCGGCTCAAACCAACCCACCGGGGATCTATACCGTCTCCTATATAGAGCCTTATACGATGCCATCTGAATGCTGGACTAATAGCTGTTGTTGTAAGCAAACTCCGCCAATGGAAATAACTGATCCCAAGACCCTCCAAACACAATCACACACGCACGGAGCATATCCTTAAGAATCTGAATAGTGCGCTCGGACTGTCCGTCCGTCTGAGGGTGAAATGTTGTACTTAACTCCACCCGAGTACCCAACTCATGCTAAACGACCCTCCAAAATCGTGATGTGAACTGATCACCTCTATCTGAAATGATGGACACTAGAATACCATGCAGGAGAACAATCTCCCAGATATAAATCTTTGACAACCGCTCCGAAGAATAAGTAGTACACACAGGAATGAAATGAGCGGACTTGGTCAGCCGATCCACAATCACCTAAATAGCATCAAACTTCCTCAAAGTCCGTGGGAGTACAACTACAAAGTCCATGGTGATCTGCTCCCACTTCCAATCTGGAATCTCTATCTGCTGAAGCAACCCACCCGGTCTCTTGTGCTCATACTTCACCTGCTGATAGTTGAGACACCGAGCTACGAATCTAACTATATCTTTCTTCATCCGCCTCTACCATTAGTGCTGCCTCAAATCCTGATACATCTTCGCGGCACCCGGATGGATGGAATACCGTGAACTATAGGCCTCCTTTAGAACCAACTCTCGCAGCCCATCAACATTGGGTACACAAATCCGACCCTGCATCCTCAATACCCCATCATTACTAATAGTCACATCTCTAGCATCACCGTGAGACACCGAGCTACGAACCCAACTATATCTTTCTTCATCCGCCTCCACCAATAGTGCTGCCTCAAATCCTGTATCTTCGCGGCACCGGGATGGATGGAATATCACGAACTAAAGGCCTCCTTTAGAACCAACTCTAGCAGCCCATCAACATTGGCTACACAAATCTGACCCTGCATCCTCAATACCCTATCATTACTAATAGTCACATCTTTAGCATCACCGTGCTGAACCTTGTCCTCGAGGACAAGCAAATGAGGGTCATCATACTGTCGCTCCCTGATACAATCAAATAAGGAAGACCGAGAAACCACGCAAGCTAGAACCCGATTGGGCTCCGAAAGATCCAATCACACAAATTGGCTGGCTAAGAAAGATCCAATCTCACAAATTGGCTGGCTAAGGCCTGAACATCCATCACCAAAGGCCTCTCCGATGATGGTAAATACGCCAAACTCCCCAAACTCTCTACCCGGCGACTCAAAGCATCGGCCACCACATTGGCCTTGCCCGGGTAATACAAAATAGTGATATCATAGTCCTTTAGCAACTCTAACCACCTCCTCTGGCGCAAATTTAGATCTTTTGGCTTGAACAAATGCTGAAATCTCTGATGGTTAGTATAAATCTCACAGGGAACCCCGTATAAATAATGGCACCAAATCTTCAGGGCATGAACAATGGTAGCTAACTCAAGGCCGTGAACAGGGTAGTTCTTCTCATGTATCTTCAATTGTCTGGACGCGTAGTCAATCACCCTACCGTCCTGCATCAACACTGCTCCGAGGCCAACCCTCGAGGCATCACAATAGACCGTATAAGACCCCGAACATGTAGGCAATATCAAAATTGGGGTTGTGGTCAAAGCTATCTTGAGCTTCTGAAAGCTCGCCGCACACTCCTCCGTCCACTGGAACGGAGCACCCTTTTGGGTCAACATGGTCATAGGGGCTGCAATCGATGAGAACCCCTCCATAAAACTACAGTAGTAAACCGCCAAACCAAGGAAACTACGGATCTCGGTAGATGAGGATGGTCTGGGCCAACTCTGCACGGCCTCTATCTTTTCCAGATCCACTTGAATACCCTCACTCGATACCACGTGGCCTAAGAATGCCACTGAATCCAACCAAAACTCACATTTCGAGAACTTAGCATATAACTTCTTCTCTCTCAGAGTCTGAAGCACAGCCCTCAGGTGATGCTCATGATCTTTCCGACTCCGGGAATACACCAGAATATCATCAATAAAGACAATGATGAACAAGTCAAGATACGGCCGGAACACACTGTGCATCAAATGCATAAAGGCTGTTGGGGCATTGGTCAGCCCAAATGACATAACAAAGAACTCGTAATGACCATACCGAGTCCTGAAAGTAGTCTTCGGGATATTTGGCTCCCGAATCTTCAACTGAGGTAACTTGAGCACAAATCAATCTTAGAAAACACCTGTGCGCCCTGAAGCTTGTCAAATAGATCATCAATATGAGGCAAAGGATAACGGTTCTTAATTGTAACCTTGTTTAACTGGCGATAATCGATACACATACGCATAGAACCATCCTTTTTCTTCACAAACAAGACAGGAGCACCCCAAGGTGATACACTGGGCCAGATAAAACCCTTATCAAGCAATTCATGTAACTGATCATTCAACTCCTTCAGCTCAGGAGGAGCCATACGATACGGAGGAATAGAAATAGGCTGAGTGCCCGGCAATAGATCAATGCCAAAATCAATATCTCTATCAGGCGGTATGCTTGGAAGATCAACTGGAAACACATCGGGAAAATCCCGTACTATTGGGACTGAATAAACTGAAGAGGTATCAATATTGACATCTCGCACATAAGCTAAATACACGTCACACCCCTTCTTCTAAAGTACCCCTCCACTCAACACGCGGTACACCTCGCATAGCCAGCGTCACGATCTTGGCGTGACAATCAAGAATAGCATAATGGGGCGACAACCAGCTCATGCCCAAGATAATGTCGAAATCTACCATGCCGAGCAACAATAGATCGGCTCTGGTCTCAAAACTACTAAGAGCAACCAAACACGATCGATAAATGCGGTCCACAATAAGAGAATCTCACACATGAGTAGAAACATAAATAGGGGAACTCAAAAAATCCCAAGATACACCCAAATGCGGAGCAAAATAATAAGCCACATAAGAATAAGTGGAGCCTGGATCGAATAGAACCGATGCATCTTTGTGACAAACCAGTATAATACTTGTGATGACAGAATCGGAGGTAACAGCCTTGGTATGGGCAGGAAGGGCATAATATTTGGCCTGGCCTTCCCATCTAGCTGGCTGAGCAGGTGGGGTATCAACTAGTACTGTGATCATAGCTTGAGAACTCTGCGGAGCACGCTGTGGCTGAGAAGTCTGTAGAGGTGCACTCTCCCAAGTCTAGGGCAATACCTCACCACATGGCGTGTGTAACCACACTCAAAACAGCCTTGTGGCTGACGTGGTAGTGAGAACTGTGCGGTACGGGTACTCGAAAACCCCTGAACACCTGAAATACTGTGTAAAATCTGAGATGCAAACAGAGCTGGCTGACCCACAAAACCTCTACCATGTCGTACTCTTCCTCCAAAATAAGGACCAGTGGGTCTCCCCAGTCTACGAGGTCTACTCACTCCTCTATACTCTCCCTCCTGACCTCGTCTGCTCTCGCTCTCCTGGACTCACCTGTCCTCTACTCGGCGAGGGGTCCTCACCACCCGCTGAACTGGGATCACAGGCTATGTCGCTATGACACTTGGAACCTGACCAATGGGAACTCGCTGCTATAGAGTGGGGGCGCGGGAGTCTGGGTCCCTCCCTCGATTTGTGAAGTAGTTGGAACAACCTGAATCAACCCCGCTTGAACTAATGTACCAAACATGCTCAGGAACTGTGCTAATGTCTCCTGAAGTGCTGGAGTAGTAGTAGCAGTAGGCGTATACGATGCCTGGGCTTTGATTGGAACTGCTGGTGACTCTTTGGTGGCAGCTCGCGCGGGTACTCTGGCTGCACCACGTGCACATCCTCGGCCTATACCCCGACCCTGACCTCTGACGGCTCTCTCAAGGGGCACGGTTGTCTGATCATATCTGGTAGCACATGTCCTCACCATCTGTGAGAGAATAGAAGACAGAAGTATAGGATTTTGATGTCAAAAATATCGCACGACAGGGAAATCAAATTATGTGGAATTTTCCTAATGGTTACATAGCCTCTCGTAGATAAGTGCAAACGTCTCTGTACGGATCATCGAGACTCTAATAAACCGGCTTGTGGTACATGACTCCTATGAACCTAGAGCTCTGATACCAACTTGTCACGACCCGGTTCGCCCTTCGTGAACCATCGTGACGGCACCTAGTCTCTATGACTAGATAAGCCTTAATTGCGGAAGATAAACCAAAGTGCGGAATAAAATAATTTAAAACAGAAATAGAGTAACAAAATAGCGTTTAAAAGTGCTGCTTGGCATACACAATATTAACTATTAAAACCAGTACACTTTCCCAAAACCCGGAAACCCATGAATTACAAGCTAAGAGATACATAAGAAGCTCTAACTCTAGAAATGTCGAACAAAAGGGGAATACTGAAGGGCTATACTATCACAGAAAGATAGAAAGGGACTCCTCGGTCTATGGACGTGGAAGATATACCTTGAAGTCTCTACCGAAGTGCCTCTCCTCAAGGATGATAAGACAGAGTGAAAGTACCTGGATCTGCACATGAAAAACATGCACAGAAAGGGCATGAGTACACCACAACGGTACTCAGTAAGTGACAAGCCTAACCTCGATCGGTTAGTGACGAGGAAGGTCAGGGCCCTACTGAGGTAAAATAAACAAATATAAGGAATGACAGTATAAGATAAGCAGTACAGTTGAAAGCTAACAATACAAATTTAATACAGGAAAACAAGGAATTCAATAACTGAAATAGAGGCAAAACAATCGCAAGGAAATAACTGGGGATCTCTCGGTACCCTCAATATATGCCAGGGATCTCTTGGTATCCCGAGGATCTCTCGGTACCCTCAATGTATGATAGGGATCTCTTGGTATCCCGAGGATCTCTCGGTACCCTCAATGTATGATATGGGTCTCTTGGTATCCCGAGGATCTATTTGTATCCTCAATATACGTGTCAGAGATCTCTCGGTATCCTGCACTTCAACTCAAATCGTAAATGCGTACAGGGGATCTCCCAGGATGTCGTCCCGTAGTCCCAAAGTAAAACACACAACAATGACACAAGGAATACTCAAATAATCAACTTCATAACAAGGTAACATAGACAATTCTAACCTAGCATGCTTCACGTAATACAAATAAGGCAGTTAAAGCAAATAATGCAATTAAGTCAATTAGACATGCTTCTCTAACTAACAGCAGGTTTAAAACTACAAGTAGAATAAATAGAAAGGGAAAACACAATTAAAGTTACTTAATGAAAACCGAATTTTCAACAATTAGCACAAGTACGCACTCGTCACCTCACGTACAAGGCATTTCAATTTTCCCAATACCAATCTTAAGGGGAAGTCCCCCCCCCCACAAGGTTAGACAAGCCACTTACCTTGAACTGGCTCAAAAATCAATCCGAAATCACGCTCTTGTCACGATTACTCGACTCCAAATGGTCCGAATCTATTCAATTCAATTTCATAATGTAAATAACACTTCAAGTATTTGATTCTACAATTAAAGTCTAAGCTAATACACGAAATTATGTAAAATGACCAAAATGCCCATCGGGCCCACGTCTCGGAATCAGGTCAAATTCATAGTTTCAGAATCCTCAAACTCTCACGAGTCTAACCATACCAAAATTATCCAAATCCCCAATAAAAACTCAATTTCTTGGTCTAAGAACGTTTTCCCAATTTTCATATGAATTTCAAAATCAAAGGATGGGTTACAAGCAAAAAGGAGTCTAGAATCGTTATCCAATCGATATATCTGAAAATCCCTCAAAATCTCGCTCAAATCTGAGTTCCCAAGCTTAAGTTTTGATAAAAATGGCCAAACCCTCGAATTTGAAATCTTATATCTGCGCAGGTAATTCCTTTTTCGCGAACGTGAGGCTACTATCGTGAATGCGATGCACAAAAGTCTTGCTGGCCAAATTCCTCTTTCGCGAATGCGAGGTCCACTCGTGAACACGTAGCTTACACGGGACCCTATGCGAACACGAGGACCATGTCGCGAACGCGAAGACCAACGGGTCGTTACCTTCGCGAACGCAGGACATTATCGCGAACGCGAAGCACATTTCTGCTGCTCACCCAAATGCTCTATGTCACACCTCCTTTTTTACCCGCCCGAAGGAGATATAAGGGAGTTTTTTCAATTTAAGTGACATTATTCGAAATGAGATTATTTTAATTAATCAGAGTCGCCACTTGGAATATTTTATTTGGTGTCCCAAGTCACCGGTTTATTTTAAATCCCAAATCGAGGAAATTTCGACTTTCCTTTTCGAAGTTTGCGAACCAGAAATTCTAAGTAAGGAATTCTGTTAACCCGGGAGAAGGAGTTAGGCATTCCCGGATTCCGTGGTTCTAGCACGGTCGCTTAGCAATTTATACTTGGCTTAAATAGTTTAACTACTCATTTTTAGGACCTATGTGCAATACGCGTGACATGATTTTTGATGCGCCAAAGGAAAAGAGTATACGTACGCGTAACTCAATTCTTTAATTACCAACAAATCAAGCGATTAAATTGTTTAACTACTCATTTTTAGGACCTATGTGCAATTATCTTTTTACCTCTTTTAATCACTTGATTTGTTCGTAATTAAAGAATTGAGTTACGCGTACGTATACTCTTTTCCTTTGGCGCATCAAAAATCATGTCACGCGAACGTGTCCACAATTAATAACGCTTTGTTTATTTTATTAAGAAAAGTTTGGTTGAAGTTGCACGAACGCATCCCTCAAGTTAGTTTTAGAATTAAATTCGCAATTATATTACGTGAACGTATACATAATCACACTACTAGTCTAAATCGAGCCTAAAGCAAACTATGAGTATTTGATATTTATTAGATCTAAATTATGAAACTAATACGAGGGCCATGGATTTTGAGATTTTATTTGCCATGGATACGCCTCGAATGATTTCCTCTTACAAGAAAAATTAATTATTCAAGGTCACCTAGTACGCTCCTATTTAGGAATTAATTCAACAAGGCTAGTTAAACATGGGAGAGGTCTTAAAATATTTTTGGGGTACACGAAATGGGCCAGAAACAGCCCGTTGATGAATTAGCTTTAAGGGCTAAAAAATGGGGGCTCACGAATGGCCCAGAAATCAGAAATTTTAAGATACAAATTGTAAGTTTTGGGACAAACAACCCACGTTGGGCTTGGGTTTTAAGCAAGCCCAGTTGTGCATTGGTACAGGCTGGCCTATCTACATTCTTTGCACCTTTTAACCGAACTGGACAAGAAAAGAGAAAGGCAAGGAGCGGAGTTTACTAAAAAAAATGAAACTTCAAAAAGTAAAGCACTTAAAATTCGACAATTTTGTCATATTGTTACGATTTGCAAGAGGGAAAGTAACAAAAGGCATGTGTTTAAATCATAACTCAAGAAAAGTATTTTACACATTGTTAAACTACTGGGCTTGAAGCCCAGGCCAAGAACCTAGACCCTCAAATCTGTTCAAATGGTCTCAACTTGGTCCCGGTTGTAAGCCTGGCCCAATTACTGCTGTGAAATATAAACAACGGGTCTAAATTGCAGTGACCCAATATTTAAATGAACCAGAAAAAAAAAGGAATGAATTTTAAACTTATAGAAAATCCATTTACAATACTTGCAAGTCTAGAATAGAATAACAACAAAAAACTATCTTTTACAACTTAAAGTACTACCTGAATGGGCTAAAGAATATTCTACTTCCGATTCCCTTTTTGCCCTCAAGTTTCCTCTTACAACGTGTGTATTTGCAAGGGAGCAGCTATGAAACTGTTCCTCACAAGTTCACATTTCAGCTTCAGCTTTGAAAACCTCTTGGCCTTATGGCCATATCACATACCAACAAAAGCAAATAATAGCCATTAGTTTACATAAGAGTCTTGAACCAATGTAACCTTAACATTAACTAAAGGGCAACAACAGCAAGACAAGTGTTCAGATTCAAACATTCTGCATCCTCTTAATCATTAAATGAACTTAAGCTAAGTGAAGTATTCACCATGCTACTAGAGTAATGTAACCAAGTTGATCCTAACACAAAAAATGAGTAAAAGGGAAAAGACAATGTGTCGATAAGTCTAACCATATTGAGGGTCAGCCTTATAGACAAACAATGATTCTCAGTCCATGATTTAATCCATGGTTCTCATTTCAGTAAAGGGGAAGAGAGGGGAAGGGGAACAACATAAACATATACTACTAAAAAAATCCAGATTATTATGCGCTCTTAAGGGATGAATCTGACCATTTAAAGGGTCATATTCACTTCCCTGTTGTGCTGCCATAGGAGGAAAGCTTTGGACATAGGTTTCACAAGTGCCTAAAAGATGTTAGTTTTGACATATGAATGTAGCAAAACTTCACAGATTTCATGTCTTAAACTCGGCAATCATCTAATACTAAAACATGGTCTAATTATCCCTAAATCCAAAACAATCATGATATCCAGACCAAACACCAAAGATCAGCTAAACAAACAAGTTCCAAATGCAGATTTTTAAACACAAAACTGATTTAATTCAAGATGGACATTGGACATAAAAAATGACCAAATAAAGGTCAAGAAAGCCAAAAAGAGCTAGAGACCCCAAACTTCAGCAGTAACCAAGCAAGATAGCAGCAACAACACCAAAATGAACCAGAGACTCAAATCAGAAGAAGAAACTAAGAACCAGCTTGAAATCCAACAGATCCAGCTAACAAGACTAAGAGTGTTTCTCCTTCAAACCATATTTCCAACTTGAAAAAAAAACAAAAATAGGAGATTCCTGATATTTTCAAAGCTATTTTGAGTATGAAGTTTCCAGAGAAGAAATGGAACTTTTCAGAGAAAACAACTGATAAAAATGTGTCTACCCCAGAATCTCCCTTTTTTAGAGCAATAGAGGCTATATATAGGTTGTCTAAAGGAAGGACATCTTTTAGCATACTCCTTATCCTAAAGAATAATAGTACAGTCCTTTTTAACAGCCATTGGTACAGCTGTCCCATTTTCAGCATATTTTTAAACAGCTAAGACAGCTATGTACTTTTCCTAAAATATCTGATTTTCAGCGTAAGTAAAAACCCCTTTTTACCCTTTAAGTTATCACTTATTTCAGGTTTTACATAAACTTTCTAATTCAAAAGGGTCCCTAAAGTTCCTACTTGTTCATTTAAGCCTTAAAAGTCTTGAAGAATCAGAAATTAGCCTAACATCTTTCTAATAAAAATAGAAGGCAAATGGATCAAAAGGCATCACAATTCATCACTTGGAACTCAATTTAACAAATACTCAACAATGAACAACCTATTTTAAATTTTCAGCAAAGAAGAAAAAGAATCAAATGATGCTAAGAATGCTGATACTAATAATAAACTAATTTAAAAAAAGCTGAAGCCCTAAAGGATATTAAAACCTGATTGCTCTAAATCTATTCTAGACAAAACAGGGGAAGAAGAAAAGAAAACAAACATTTTAAATCCTAAATTCAATCCTACTTAATAAAACAGTTAAGATTAACTATCATGCCGAACATGTTTCACATGAAACTAATTCGAAACAGGGAATCAACAAGCTAATTTGAACAATGCATCTATGAATAAAATTGCTAATTACCCTACAAATTAGAATAACTCTTGAATTAAACTAATTTAACAAACTAAATACAATTTCAAACAAGCCAACAAAATTATTCTGAGACAACAAAATTACCGATTCGAACAATTCGAAGAACAATCAGTCTTCAATAATACTCAGAAACCAATTTTAAACGAAATTAGAAATTAATTTCTAACAAAACCTAGAAATTATCCTATGTAGCAAAGCTGACTCGACTTTTGAAAGGGGAAGAAGGGGAAAAGATAGAAGAGAAGGAAAAGGAAAAGCAAATGATGGGAACTTACCAGTGACTGGAAGAGAAATCATCGAAAAACCTTGGATTCTGCCCTTGCCTTGGCCAGCAGGAATCCTTTCTTTCAATAGATTCAGCCTACATGGCTTTGGCTGGATCTTCAGAGAGAAAAGACTCCTGGGAGCCGCAATTTGAAGGAGATGAGAGACCGAGGAATTCTAGGGTCATTCTGCAGTAATTAGGGTTTTGACAGGACCTTTGATCCAAAATTCAAAACGCTCAGCCATGATTTGAGGGAAACTGGTTGGGGATTCATAGAGAGGAGATGGAAAGGAGTCGGGGGTGTAATTTTGGGGGGCTTTGGACCCTTTAGGGTTTTCGATCGAAATTTTGATCCAAGATTCGAAGGGCTTGGGTCTGATTCGAGGGAAATGGAGTGGAGATTTAGGATGGGGAGGTGAAGGAGAGTCCGTGGTATTAATTTTGGGGCGATTGGACTACCGGAACCGCCGTGAGGCGATTTTCGGCGGTGGTTCACGGTGGGGGCGGCATGGGGTTCGTAGGCGGCTAGGGTTTGGAATGTTTGAGAGGAGGGAGACGAAATGAGGAGAGGGGGGTATGATGGGGTTTGGTCTCTTCAGACATTATTATAACATAGGACAAAACAGTTCCAAGCCGTTAGATGATAGAAATCCAACAGTTGTGATGATACCTGACCAAAACAGGGTTGTTTAATTTAGACAGGGGAATGGACCGGGTTGGGTGGGCTTGGATTTGGTCGGGCAATTGAAAGGGAATTCATTTGGGCCTAAAAGGGAAATTCATTTGGGCCTGAGAAAAATTGAATAAAAGGGCCCAAAATCTGATTCTCTTCAACTCTTTTCCTTTTATTATTTTTTTTTCAAAATCTTTTCCTTTTCAAAATCAAAACCTAAATTAATTCTTAACACGAATTATCCTACCAAATTAAATTAATTAACTCTAAATAATTATTACCACAATTAAATGCCAAATTAAAAGAAAACTACCACAATTCAAAACTAAAAATAAAAAATGCAAAAATAAGTTATTTTTTTGCGATTTTCCATTTTTGTAAAATGCTAATTTACTAATTAATCAAGAAAAAATGTAAAATTAAGTTCTAAATGCAAATGTAATTTATTTTTGTATTTTTCATGAATTAAATAAAATTAAATATGCACACAACAATGCAAATAATCAGGAAAGTTCTACAATAATTCCTAAAATAACCGATAATTAAAGAAAAAAATCTAATTTTGGGAATTCTGTTGGAGTAATTCATGCGAGGCAAAAATCACGTGCTCACACTCTACGCGAACGCGAGACCCCCTCACGAACGCGATGAAGTTTTTCTCTGCAACACAACAGCAGAAAATGCAATCATTCCAAGTCTAAAAATGGTCCGTTGAGGATCCGGAACACACCCGAGGCCCCCGGACCTTAACCAAACTTGTCAATCAATCCTAAAACATCATTCAAACTTGTTCCAACCTTCGGAACGCTCAAAACAACATCAAAACACCTATTTTTCATCGGATTCAAGCCTAAGAATTCCAAAAACTCTAAAAACACGCTTTCGATCAGAAAGTCTATCAAACCTCGTCCAAATAACTTGAAATTTTGCACACACGTCACATTCAACACTATGGACTACTCCAACTTCCGGAATTCTATTCCGACCCTCGAATAAAAATCTCACTATCGGACCAGAAACTTCAAAAATTCAACTTTCGACATTTCAAGTCTAATTAGCTATGGACCTCCAAAACACAATCTGAATACGCCCCTAAGCCCGAAATCACCCAACGGAGCTAACAGAACCATCGGATTTCCATTCCGAGGCCGTCTTCATACTGCTCCAGCTACGGTCAACTCTCCAATACTTAAGCTCTCATTTAGGGACTAAGTGTCCCAAAACTCTCCGAAACTCAATACTGAACATCCCGGCAAATCAAAATAGCAGAAATAAACTAGGAGAAAGCAATTAATAGGGGATCGGGGCACACACACGCATACAATATTGTTGAATAGGTGCCATTATTTTAAATATAGATTACCACTTTTGTACCAAGCTAAAGGAGAGAAAAAAGGGCACAATATAAACTACTATTTAGTAACATAATTAGTCAACTGCACCACTGTAGGCATCAGTAGCTAAGAAAATATTTCCCAGTTAAAAAAATATTTCATCATGCTTTTATCTTTCTGTTCGAGTATAACCAGTTCTATATTCATTGATGCTTCTACACATCTAAAGCTAACAATTCACAATAATTAATCTTCTTCTTCATGGCCACCTAAATCTCCTATAGTTCTCTCAAAACTTGCTTCACTTTCCAACCCATTTTCACCTTCCATATAACGAACCTTTTCCTCAATCCCTCCAACTGTTTCTCCATTATATACATTTTCTCCTTCAAAATTTACTACCAAATGATTAAAGAAAAAAAATGAGATAAAGGATGTATCAATAAAAATAAAAAGCATAAAAAGAAATATATAAAGGCAAGAACAATGTCATGCGGTAAAGTACACCACAAGTCATAGAAATAAATATAATTGACGCATGAGTTCCCACATTTGAAGCTGCCAATATTAAGATAAGGGCAATGTTATCCGAAGAAGCTTCTTTAGAAAATCATTTGGGAGTTCTGCTGTTGCCGGTAAATTTGTTATTTTTCTATCTAGATTCAGGAATTAAGTGTTGAAAAGTGTTTCACCTTATTAATTAACATTTGAGTATTTTCGGTAATTCGCCTTTTGCAATTCCTATCTTTCAACGTTCAGTCCTCTGCTGGATTTTTTGACTAAAGAACAAACAACTCAAAAAAACTTCTAATGTTGATCGGTAAATTTTCATTTGTTCACATCATAGAGTAACAGGTTTATGTCATTCCTCAACTATAGTGTTTGACTATACCACTCCCCTTGTTGGCTTCATTTTTTCCTTTTTCCTTTTCATTGTGAGAAGAGGGTAAAAACGGGGGGAAATGAGTTAAGATTTTATCAAAGAAATCGTCCTTACCATTACTTAGCATCTTACTAATGTTCACAAATCGTTGTTGGATAAATTTTGAGCACACTATCTTTCAGCAAGTTTCAGTAATATTCCATTGTTTATGCGTGAAAAAGCCTTCTTTAAGTCCTTCTGTTAATATAGGGTTGTTACATTCTTATGCCTAACAAAGCCTTGGTTATAATGTTATTCTACAGAATCTCTATATTTTAGTTAGGTTCTAAATTTTCTCCTATTATACAATATGCTTTTCAAACTACTGGTGTACTTCAATAAAAAAAAAACCTAGCATGAGGTTTCAATACTTATATATTTCTCAGTTGCTCTTACATTCACCTTTTCTTTGTAGTTTGCCTGTATATACGTCTTTTGAAGCTATGTACATACGTGTTGCAAACTCGCCAGCTTGTCTACGACAGGTACAACAAATAATAGCCTAGTACTTTTTTTATCTACCAAATTACTTTGTCAGCTGCTATTATTGGCATCCTTTTGTTTTCAAAATACTTATAAAGTAGTACTACTTTATCTATACAGGTATTCTAAGACATTCTTGTGCTTGGATTGATTTATACTTTTTACCTTGCACTTTTATTGACTAAGATTATGCAACATATTTTTCAATATAAATTATGATTTACTGATAGCATTTTTTTGTTGACAAAAAAAGGCATCATTATAGATCTTACGTCTGTTTTGTTCGCAGGGTGTTATAACTCTGTAAAATGCCTTTATATACGTCTTATCCTGCTATGTAAATACGTGCTTGAAGATTGCCAGCTTCTGCTTGACAGGTAATACAAAGAACAACCCTTACGTTTTTTAGCTACCAAAAAATATTGCCACTTGCCGTTACTGACGTTGTTTTGTTTCCAATATTGCAGAAAACATGGACAACACAGTTCATTTTGTGTAACTTACTGGCATGTACATTTATATTTTTGTTAGCCGGTAAAATATATTGGTGTTGTAACTGATGTAAATAGTGGGTTGAAAGACTGGCAGTAAATATGACCTCCTTTTTTAGCTTGAATTTGTTTTCTTCACTCTGCTACATATCCAACTTTCTAAGATCGAATCGAAAGAAACTTACTGCTATCCAAAGGATAATGACGCACTTCATCCTACAGACCATAATGTTTAACAAATCAACTCACATATCTCAATACATAATTAATCAAATTGCAATTGTTCTCTATAGAAAGTAATTTATTTTCGTTATAAATTAATATAAGCTGCTATTTTTATTGAGCCCGGGCCATTACCACTAGTAGTTCTATAACGCGCCAAATAGTTTGCGCCGTGGTTGACATCCAGTTTCTACCACCTTATGTTGAGCGAACCATTAAGATGTACTACATACCACAACTCGTACCGATGTAACTCATTTCATTTAATTAATTATTCTTTCCATCTCAATTTATGTGACGGTGTTCATTGAGAGTCAAATAAATTATTTTTTGACTATAATTTTTATATACTTTTTAAATATTTTAAATTATTAAGTATTATGATTTATATTACTATTTATGTAATTTAAAATATGTATGTTTTATTTTAAAAAATTTAAAGATTATATGCTCACATACTCGGTTAAAACTAAGAAGTTCAAATATCAAAAAATAAAAATTATTACATAAATTGGGACATAAGGAGTCAATATTAAGTGAACACTCGAAAAACATAATTCAAGACATGAAATAAAATAGTCATTTGACTGTCATACGAGTACCAATAACCAAAATAATGTACAAGTTTTATCTGCGAAGCCTCTATGACGTTAAGAATAAATACTATGAGAAATATTCATTTAGTAAATTGGAAAACAGTAACTCAGGGAAAATTCGAAGGAAGGCTAGGGATTCGGTCACCTTGCAAAAAAAATCTAGTAATGGTCACTAATCTTACTTGGAGGCTTATCAATTTTTCCAATAATCCCTGGGCTCAACTAATCTCGGGTAAATGCTCATAAGAAATCTACCCATTCCTCCTCTTTTAAGTAGCCTTAATGAAGGGTCGGAAAACTTTCATGCAAGGGACCCTGTGGCACCCTAGTAAAGGTTCTAATATTAATGTATGGATGGCTAGATGGATTCACAACTCTCCAAGTCTTAGAAATAGTATTGAGGGACCCCTTCACCCATTGGACTATAAGTTCTCTCTACAAGACCTCATAAATGGAGATTCATGGGACTTATCCAAAATCGCCTTTGATCTCCCTAATGTCCAAATTGACAAAATTAAGGCCACCCCTACTCCTACATACCTCAAAGGTAAAGACTATACTATTTGGGATATGAGTAGCAGTAGTTCACTCACTACTAAATCTTGTTATAAGCTCCTAGAAGGAAATCACTCTACTGAACCATTAAACAAGCTTGATTTTAATTGGATTTGAGAACTTCAATTCTCCAACAAAATTAAATTATTTCTTCGACAATGCTTGCATAACAAAATTCCCTGTAGGAGCTTCCTCCACTATATAAGAATCAACATTGATGCCCTTTGTCCTGTCTGTAAGGAAGGGCTAGAGGATGCCATCCACATTTTCATCAAATGCCCTTTAGCAATACGCTTTTGGAAAGACCTTGGTTTAACCTTTCGATTTGATAAAAACATCCCTCACCGGCTAAAATGGACAACTGCATAGTAGAACCCAATAAGGTAATTGGGCAAATATTTTTCCATTTGCCAACTAGAACCTTTGGAAAAATAGAAGCCATAACAATATCAATAATCTAGAACAAACTCTTCATGCCAATCTAGTTCTTAATTAAACAATCTTGGGAGTATAAGTTTTTCACCGAAAGAAACTCCCTCCAACAATCTAAAATAAAAGTTGCCATCCACTGACTTAAACCTCCCCAAAATACAATCAAACTAAATATTGATGGAGCCTTTTCTAAGACTAACTTACATGCAGGTCTAGGAGGTGCTTTTCGTAACAACAATGGCAATTGGATAATGGGATTCCACAAATCCTGGTATACAACATCTCCATTGCATGCAGAATTATTAGCATTGGAGCAAGGTCTTAAAATTGCATTGCAAATGTCTTTTCCATTGGTAGAAATTGAAACAGATTCTTCAGAAATGATTAAAATGCTCAATGAGGACAATGCCCTAACTAATAATATGTGTAAGCACGTGATTTTTGACCCTCCCCGGGAATTTTCACATTTTTAGCGTGAATATGTGAAATTGAGTCTAGTATAGCTATTTTAACTATTTTTACTTTATTTCGTTGCAAAAAGAAAAAAAAATCAAAAAATATATATATAAATTTTAGTTTATGTATCTCTCATAAACTTGAAAAATACAAAAAATTGCACTTTATTTTTGTACTTTATATAATTTCGAAAATTACAAAAAAATAAATAAAACATAGTTCTATTAAGGTTTTATAGTAATTTTAACTTTGAAAAATACAAAAAATATTACCTCATATTTTATCTTAATATTTAAAACAAAAATTACAAAAAAATAGTTTCATTAATATTTTGTAGCTATTTTAAACCTTGAAAAATATTTAAAAAAGATATAGTTTTGTTTAAATACTAGTCTTATTTTTGGTAGTTATTTTGCTTACATAGGACTAGTTAAGCAACGTGTTCCTATTTCTCGGGTCCGGGCAAAAGAATAATATTCGGGTTTAAACTACCCGGTTTTAGGCCTAATTTTCGGACCTAGCCCATAATAAACCGTGTCCAGGACACGTGGGGAACCCCACCACGCGTGGGGGACATATGCCTCGAACCCCACCACGCGTGGGGCTCATTTTCATGGGCATTGTATTACAAAAACACGGACAAAAGCATAAAAGGACAGGGGGAAATTTTGAAGGGAACGAACGGACTTGAAAAATTTGAAGGGAACGACTACTGTTCCTCTTTCTTCTTCAAAGAAGAAAGTAAGAAAACCCTACTGCCCCCCAGCGTCGGAAGCCCACCGGCAACCTCCTCCTCCTCCTGTCCAAACAACTACCTTGCCCCCGTCAAACCTCCATCCATAACCCAGCCCAACGAGCAGCAACAACGTCGTCACTGTCCAAACACCATATCCGAAAACCACCCTCAAACCGAACCCAAAACCACCACGAAAACCACCAGTCCATCACCTTCCCCCAGCTGACCCCTCGTCGTCAACCACCACTGCCCCATCGTCGGAGCTCCAGCTCCAGTCCGCCACCTTCCCATCGCCAAACAACCCAGCTCAGCACCACCACCAAACGCCACTGCCCAGACGACCCCTAGAAGCCCCGGCGACCAACCTGTAATACCACGCCAAGGCGACCATCCAGTCGCACCCCCACGTTCAAACGGTTGCCTGCAAACGTCCAGCCATGAACAACCTTTCCTCCTTGCCATGACTGACCAAGAAAACACACATACGCACAAGCTGAAACCTAACGAAAACGTTCAACAAAACAGCCCAGAAGTTCTGTCCGGGATGAGTTCCGTCGAGGTCGACTTCGGTTCGTCGAGGTCCGGTACGCCGAGGTTGTTGCTGTCCATTTTGGCGAGGTCGAGATGTTGAAACTCGACGTTGCTGTTAAACGTAAGTATTCATGTTATTTTTGTCTCGGTGTGTTCTTTGCTTCCATGTTTTGTTTCGATGAATTTGAGTTAGTAGTAGTACATTTGCCGTATTGTGAAGTTTATCTCGTCATGTTAGTTTATCGTTGTTTGTTAATGTTATGTTCTGTTGTTAGTTTTATATTTTTGTTTATCACTAATTGTTAGACGTTTACCATTTATTGTTCAGTTAGGCCCATATCGAAAAAGGGGGCCTAAGTCTGGCCATCTCGCATGAGCTAGGTTTGGGCCCATAATTTTCGGCTAGTTATCCATAATCGCAGTCACATTTTATTATTCTGTAAAAGCATTTTAAATCCTGTTATAAGTAAACTCGCAATCATGTAATTAATTAGGACTGTCTACCGTTTTCAATTGATAGAGACGAACACGACAAGAAACGTAGTTGCTATAGGATATCCTTTTAAAATAAGAACGAGATGAGCCTCGATGAAAATAAACAAAACACGCAGATGCGGGGCCCTTGTTAAATGTAAATCATTGAAGCATTTAGTTTCCCGGACGGGTTGTTTAGCAAATCTCACAACCTTCCTAAAATGACAACACGTTAGTCTCTTTAGGATACGCTTTAATAAACTTTACCTTCTTAAACTCGGGTGCACATTTATGTGACCCAAATCCAAATCTCGACGGATTCGAAATGCCTCTCTAATCACGGGTACATTGACTGTGACGTGGTTCGAGATGCATGTCCATGACGTTGCAAATTCATTAGAAATAAAGAACGAGGTGAGCCTCGCCAAATAAAAATACAAATTGCGGGGCCCTCAATAAATATTGCTTTAAAAATTGTTTAGGCTTCGGGATGGACCGTTTAGTAAAATTCCACGGTCCTACCCAAAATAAATACGCTAGTCGCTTTAGGCGCGCCTTTAATAATTTAATTTCCTTAAACTCGGGTGCACATTGATGTGACCCAAATCCAAATCTCAACGGAGTCAAAGTGTGTCGACGACCACGGGTACATTGATTGTAACGCGGTTCGAGATACATTTTCACAACGTTGCAATTCTTGATAAAAACAGTAAATGATAAAAGCGGTTAAAAGTTAAATTTTGCACATAAGTTCACACTTGTATAAAATCAGATAATCAAGCCGAATATAACAGTTGAGCGACCGTGCTAGAACCACGGAACTCGGGAATGCCTAACACCTTCTCCCGGGTTAACAGAATTCCTTATCCGGATTTCTGGTACGCAGACTGTAATATAGAGTCATTATTTTCCTCGATTCGGGATTAAAATTGGTGACTTGGGACACCCTAAATCTCCCAAGTGGCGACTCTGAAATAAATAAACAAATCCCGTTTCGATTGTCCTTTAATTGGAAAAAACCCACCTGCGCCCCTCGGGCGCGGAAAAAGGAGGTGTGACAGCTCTGGCGACTCTGCTGGGGAATGATAAACCCAGAACCACTGGTTCAGGGTTTAAGAATTCGAGCTTAGAATAATTGTTATATTTGGCTTTATCTGATTTTTACATGTTTTGAGCCTAATGTGCTAAATGCTGCTTTTACCGCTTTGATATTACTTGAACTGTACATATAAATTGTGCTGAAACCTTTCTCTCCTTACCTCCGGGGAGAAGCTCGCTGGACGAGACTCCCTATTCTGTTAGTGTCAATACCTGAAATAAGAAAGAGGTCGGACAAGTTACAAAGCCGGACGATCTCGCGGGTCCCCGGTACGTAGCCCCCTCCTCGGCTCGAGTTTGTCCGCTCGGGTACACAGTCTAGAACGTATACCCAGGTTATAAACCCAGTATGACAAAACCGCTGCTGGAAATTAAACCCAGAACCACTGGTTCAGGGCTCAAGGATTCAAGCTTAGAGTAATTGTTATATTTGGTTTTATTCTCTGATATATATTACATGTTTTGACATAACATACTAAATGTTGTCTTTTACCGCTTTGATATTATCTGAATTGTATATAAACTGTGCCGAAACCCTTCTCTTCTTACCTCCGGGGATGTGCTTACTGGTTGAGACTCCCTATTCTGTTAGTGTCATACCCTAAATAAAAGAGGCTCGGAAAGTTTCTAAGCCGGCTGGCCTTTTGGTTCCCGGAAAGGAGCTCCTTCCTCAGCTCGAGTTGTCCGCTCGGGTACACTGTCTAGAACACCGACCCAGGTTTTTGAACCTAGTATAACAAAGCCACATGCCGGATCCCTAGTAGGAACGTTTATTTGCATCATGTGCATTTGACTTAGGGGACTCAACATAGGGGTTGGGTCCGTCTAGGACAAGCAACCTGAAAATAATAGACAATCTTTCGGCATCCTATGTGCTACATGTTGTATTTAGTCAAGGGCGTATGGGTCATTTGGTCATTTCCAGCATGATGTTATTTTAATCAAAGCATGGGGAACATTTGTGGAATCCAAGAAGCCTTGGAATTCCCTATGTCCCCCACGCTTGCTTTTTGGGAAAGCACATGGGGAACATTTGTGGAATCCAAGAAGTCTTGGAATTCCCATATGTCCCCCACGCTTCATATGTTGGGAAAAGCGCATGGGGAGCATTTGCGGAATCCAAGAAGTCTTGGAAATCATTATGTCTCCCATGCCACATTTTTGAAAGAAATAATAAATATAAAAAATAAAAATACCAATAAAAAACAAAGCATGAAAATTCAAAAAAGATTTTGTATGTTGTCATCATTTTCCACATATAAGAAAATCGTGAAAAAAGGAGAAAATAACAGCATAGAAGTCCGAGTAGAGTCGAAACTCTGCCGAAATTTTGAAAATGAAAAAATGTCTTGTTAGTTTGTTATATTAAAAGCAAAGGAAAAATAAAAAAAAATCATCATTGTTCTGTCTGGTTTTTTAAAAATATTAAAGAAAATAGTTTGTTTTGCCATTAAATGAAAATGAAAAAGAGTCTGTTTTTTTTTAAAAAAAAATAAAAAAAAATGTTTTATTTTATTTTTCTTTGTTTGTCTATAAAAATGCCAGAAATAAAAATAAAAAGAGTCCGGCGTTGAATGTGATTTTATTATTTGTTCCAAAAATAAGTATATATATAATCCAAAAAAATTCAAAAGAAAGTTCAAAATTCAAAAAGATAAAATAGATAAATAAAAATCCAAAAATATTTTGATTCTTCTTTCAGAAGTTGAAAAGAAAATTCAAAATCCAAAAAAAAACATTTTGAGAAGCATTTCTTTTATTAAAAGCAAAATTCCGAAAAATATTTTCTTCTTCTTCTTTAGAATAAAGGAAAAAAAAAGAGCAAATGAAAATTCAAAAATATGTCTTAGAAGTGTTTCTTGTAAAAAGAAAATCAATCAAAAATGCTTCCTTTCTTCTTTTAAAGTAGTTCTTTTGACCGAACTACGCGGGTTTGATTCTCACCGGATGTGAAATACGTAGGCAACCCTCATCGGGTCCAACCCCACCTTTTGCTAAAAAAGCCAAAAACAAATAAATAATAATAAAAAAACAAAAAAACAAAAAATTATGTCAAATTTTAATTTTTGTCATAACTAAGTCAGGAGATGTTGTTTGTCATAAATAGCCGAATGTTCCCGAAAGGGACGCCGGAAGACTGACTTTGCGTAAACAGCCACCTTTGGGTCATTTTGAGATATGGACCCACACAGCCTTAAGAAAGCTTCGTCCCCGAGACGCTGAAGGGGTCGTGTTTTGCAACACCAAGTTTTTATTATAATTTGAAAAAAGAGTCGACGGTCAGGTGAATACCGTTTGAATTTTGTCATAATAAGCCGAGCCAGCTTCGGCCGCGTCTTAAACCGTTCTTGCCGAAATAACCTTAGAGTATCTTTCAGTTGTCGAAAGGTTATTTTCTTAAAAGAATGGACAAGTTTGTAAAGTGTCAAAATAATCCTCCCCGGCCTCAAAATTCATGTGAGAGTTGGAAAGGGCCACATTTGCAAAAAACAACCATTTGGTTAAAATTAGCAAATGGAAGAAGGAAGTTGGCCATTTGTTTTGAAGTTTGTAAACCTTTTGATTAAAATAGGCGGGTTGTTTGATTTTCAAGTTTGTAGGTCATCTTTAAACCTTTGAAACCCAGTTTGTTTTAATATGAAAAATAAAAAATGTTGAGTATTGTTTATCTTTTATTGGTCCGAACTACGCAAGGTCTGATTCATGCGGGGTCATGATACGTAGGCAATCTCCATAAGATTTGACCACAACAAAAAGAAAAGCCAAAAAAAAAAGAAGAAATGAAAAAAAAGAAATGAAAAAAAAGACAGAAAAAAGAGAATGAAAAAATGATGAAAAAAAATGAAAAAATGAAAAAGAAAAAAGAAAGAAAAAAAAGAAAAAATCGAAAAAAAGAGAAAAAGAAAAAGATGTTGTCAATAATAAGGACCGACTGAGTCCATTCTAACCTGTTTGTTTTGCAAATAAAATTAAGGTGGTTGGTTTGTGGTAAACCAGACAGTGACACCCAGAATCCTTTACTTGCACCTCATGATGCACACTCTGCGAGGATCAGGCCTGGTGACAGAAGCATTCGAATCCTGTTGGAAACTTGTTGACGGAGATATGGAAATTGGTAATGGTCTCGGCAGTATTGATGCAAAGCTCAGGGGCTAAGATGCCAGTTCTTGATAAAATCGGGGGCTGCTCCGTTCCTGGTTAGCAAGAGAGAAGCTGTTGGGGGCTTATTTTGTTGTCAGTTCTGTTGTTCGGATTATTCTTAGGGTTGTAATCCAAGTATTGTCTTGTGTCAAACCTTCCTATCTTTCCATTTTGTCATATAAGTTTGTTTAAGTTTTGTCGAGGCTGGGTTAAAATTTTATTCTGGTTGTTTTGTTTGTCTGGTCATTCAAACCATTTCACCGGTAATCTAATGCAAAATCCGGTCCTTTTTATTTCCAGTTTTCTTTTGTTTAGTCCTTTTATCATTTCTTGTTCGATGCCGATTCTAGGGACATGACATGCGCACCCAGTTTGGGCCTAATCTTAAAAGTTAATCATAAAACCCCGAAAAGGTGATCAGACCATTTAAAGGAAATAAGGACGGTTGAGATTATTCAGAGCTCGAGTCATATGGAACTGGGGCAAGTAAAATATGAAGAAAAACCGTTAAAAGCAAGATTCGCCAAATTGGCATGAGGGGCGTTCATGATAATGAGAGTATCGCCCAACGGTGCTTTAGAAAGGACCAATGAAAAAGCAAATGTTGAATATAATTGTCAAGTCCAGCACCCTCAAAAGAGAGTACAAATTTAAATTGTGTTGTTTGCACTTGGCATGTTTTGAAGACTGGAATGACGAAGGCATTTTGTTCTGCTACCCAAACACTTTATCCTTCGTTACCCCTTTTTGAGCCTTATTTATTTTCTTTCATACCCCTTGTTCGGAATTAGTAGCAACGAATAAAATATGCGAGCATGGCAGGTAAGAGAAAAGAAAGAAAAGAAAAACAACAAAATGGAAAAAGAAGAATAAAAGAAAAAGAGAGAAAAAAAAAACAACAAAAAGAAAGGAGAAATGAAAAGAGAAAAGAAAAGAAAATTGATAAAAAGAAAAAAAAAAGAAAGTCAAATGGAGAAGAGGAATTGGGAACTACGTTTGACCTGATTCCTCAAAGAGGATACGTAGGCGCTTCACGGCTCGGTCATAGTTTTGAAAAAAAAATGAAAAAAAAAACACAATTAAGATATCCCCAAGCAAGAAACTGGGGCAGAGGTTGCGGTCGTTGTAAATAAATCTAATTCCGAAGGTTGTAACTAATAACCCAAAAAATTAATGTATTTTTGAGCCTTTTATACCCTTTCTTTCTAGCCCTATCCAAAACCCACATTACGGTCCAAAGAAAGACCTTCTGACCAGCCTTCAAAAGATGCCAAGTCAGACAAAGGAAGAGTCTTACCGGCGAACATAACAGTCTGTTCCACAGCAGAAAGGACTCTAATCTCCAGCAGAAAGAGTCATACCGGCGACACTCCAAATCGGCACTACAAGTCGAATAAGATTAAGAATCCAATGGGGAATCGCCAATTGAAGATCTTGAAAGATGATTGACGGTAGAGGATAGGCCACATACGCATGTCATGGCCATTAGAGTCGGTATCTGCGTTTGATAGGTTTTTATTTATAGTTTCTTTTGTAAAAGAGTCATCGTTTCCTTTGTCTTTTATTTTGTTTCTGTTATCTTTCTCCTTTCATAAAAAATTTCCCCAATAGAGTCTGTCCGGTCAGAACAAGTATGAAATGACTTCAAAATATGCCATCAGCTTTCCAAGATGAGATCTGACTAGTATATCCAAATGGTATAGTCAGCGAGGAACAAGCGCGAGGCCAGTGTCAAAAAGATATCCCCAAAAGGGAGTTGACAAAAAGATTGACAAGTGTCAAGAGGGATACCATCGCCTTTACCAAAAGTTATAAACCTCAAGGCCAAGGCCCATGAACAAAGCAAGGAAAGCAGTGTGCATGATTTGGGGAAATTCATGCTAGACTAAAAGGTCGGGGAAATGCCAGTTTCCGAGCTATGCCACGAAAGAAGAGGGATATCCCCAGCAGGAAGGGATTATCCCCAGCACATAATATCATCCCCAACAAGTTGTGGAGCACAGAGCAAAGAAGAGAGAAAGGGAAAGTCATCCCAGTAGGAGTACCACAACCAACCACCGCGTTTTAAACTAACAAAATTTTGTTTGATTTGAAGCAGGTAACGGAAATGGCATTGATGCCAGAACTGCATGCCACAAGGGATATTATCAAACTGGGGCAGAAAATTTTCCTTCCATTTAGAAAAATTTTCTGGAAGTCAGGTACCCCCAGCTGATAACATTTTACCCCTCCAACAGGTAAGTAAATCAAGGGAGGTAGTCTTTGAAGGATGAAGCTATGAAAAAACAAAACAAAAAAAGGAATAATAAAAAAAAAGAATAATAATAAAAAATTGGGGAAGGTAGAAAAGGAAAATTCATCCCAATCCCCAGCAAGTATTCGAGGTAAGACATTTTCAAGTCTTAAAGATATTTTGGGTTCATCCGCCCTCGAATAGGATCTTTCGGGTTCATCCGCCCTCAAATAAGGATATGTTGGGTTCATCCGCCCTCAAATAGGATCTGTCGGGTTCATCCGCCCTCAAATAGGATATGTTGGGTTCATCCGCCCTCAAATAGGATCTGTCGGGTTCATCCGCCCTCAAATAGGATATGTTGGGTTCATCCGCCCTCAAATAGGATATGTTGGGTTCATCCGCCCTCAAATAGGATATGTCGGGTTCATCCGCCCTCAAATAGGATATGTCGGGTTCATCCGCCCTCGAATAGGATCTGTTAGGGTCATCCGCCCTCAAATAGGATATGTCGGGTTCATCCGCCCTCAAATAGGATCTTATTTTCAAAGTTATTGTTGAAGACAGGCGCCCACCTGAATAACGAGAGGAATACATTTCTGTCTTTTCATTTTTTGTTCTGGGTCACCCACCAGTATAATGCGGGAATACATTTCTGTCTTTTCATTTCTGTTCTAGGTCACCCACCAGTATAATACGGGCATATCATTTTTCATATCTTTACAACCAGGCGCCCACCTGTATAACGAGAGGAATACATTTCAGTCTTTTTATTTCAAGTGTTGAATTTGGGAGCCCGCCCAGATAATAGAGGCATACATTCAGTCTTTTTTACTTTTAAGTGTTGAAGTTGGGAGCCCGCCCATAATAACAGAGGAATACATTCAGTCTTTACTTTTAGGTGTTGAAATTGGAAGCCCGCCCAGATAACAGAGGCATACATTCCACGTCTTTACCCATAGGAGATGCATTTCCTCCTAAAGTTCAGTTTCACCATAGGAGACGCACTTCCTAAAGCAAGTTTCACCAATAGGAGACGCACTTCCTAAGCAAGTTTCATCAATAGGAGACGCACTTCCTAAGTCAGTTTCACCATAGGAGACGCACTTCCTAAAGTTCAGTTTCACCATAGGAGACGCACTTCCTAAGTTCATTTCACCCATAGGAGACGCACTTCCTAAGATATGTTTCACCATAGGAGACGCACTTCCTAAAGTTCAGTTTTACCATAGGAGACGCACTTCCTAAAGCAAGTTTCACGAATAGGAGACGCACTTCCTAAGCAAGTTTCATCCATAGGAGACGCACTTCCTAAAGTTCAGTTTTACCATAGGAGACGCACTTCCTAAAAGCAAGTTTCACTAATAGGAGACGCACTTCCTAAGCAAGTTTCATCAATAGGAGACGCACTTCCTAAGTCAGTTTCACAATAGGAGACGCACTTCCTAAGAATAGTTTCACCATAGGAGACGCACTTCCTAAAAGTTCAGTTTCACCAGTAGGAGATGCACTTCCTAAGTTTATTTCACCCAATAGGAGACGCACTTCCTAAGCAAGTTTCATCAATAGGAGACACACTTCCTAAGTCAGTTTCACCATAGGAGACGCACTTCCTAAAGTTCAAGTTTCACCATAGGAGACGCACTTCCTAAAGCAAGTTTCACCAATAGGAGACGCACTTCCTAAGCAAGTTTCATCAATAGGAGACGCACTTCCTAAGTCAGTTTCACCATAGGAGACGCACTTCCTAAAGTTCAGTTTCACCATAGGAGACGCACTTCCTAAGTTCATTTCACCCATAGGAGACGCACTTCCTAAGTCAGTTTCACCATAGGAGACGCACTTCCTAAAGTTCAGTTTCACCATAGGAGACGCACTTCCTAAGTTCATTTCACCCATAGGAGACGCACTTCCTAAGATATGTTTCACCATAGGAGACGCACTTCCTAAAGTTCAGTTTCACCATAGGAGACGCACTTCCTAAAGCAAGTTTTATCAGTAGGAGACGCACTTCCTAAGATAAGTTTCACCAGTAGGAGACGCACTTCCTAAGATATTTCACCGATAGGAGACGCACTTCCTAAGTTCAGTTTTACCATAGGAGACGCACTTCCTAAGTTCAGTTTCACCAATAGGAGACGCACTTCCTAAAAATATTTCACCAGTAGGAGACGCACTTCCTAAGCAAGTTTCACCAGTAGGAGACGCACTTCCTAAGCAAGTTTCACCAGTAGGAGACGCACTTCCTAAATCCATTGTACCAGTAGGAGACGCACTTCCTAAAAAGTTTCACCAGTAGGAGACGCACTTCCTAAGTTTATTGCACCCAATAGGAGACGCACTTCCCAGGCAAGTTTTACCAGTAGGAGACGCACTTCCTAAGACAAGTTTTACCAGTAGGAGACGCACTTCCTAAGTTGATTTCACCAATAGGAGACGCACTTCCTAAAAATATTTCACCAATAGGAGACTCACTTCCTAAAAATATTTCACCGATAGGAGACGCACTTCCTAAGATAAGTTTCACCAGTAGGAGACGCACTTCCTAAGTTCAGTTTCACCAATAGGAGACGCACTTCCTAAAAATATTTCACCGATAGGAGACGCACTTCCTAAGTCCAGTTTTACCATAGGAGACGCACTTCCTAAGTTCAGTTTCACCAATAGGAGACGCACTTCCTAAAAATATTTCACCCCTAGGAGATACACTTCCTAGTTTGATTCATTTTAAGTTCGACCATAGGAGACACAATTCCTAGTCCAGTTTTTTTGAAGTTTACCCGTAGGAGACGCACTTCCTAATCGAGATTTTATTCATAGGAGACACACTTCCTAGTTCTAGTCACTGAAGTTTTCACCCTTAGGAGACGCACTTCCTAGTTTAGCTCATTCTGATTCAACCATAGAAGACACACTTTCTAGTTTGAGTCATTGAGGTTTTTATTTTAGCAGACACATTTGCTAGCAAGAGTTTTGGTTTTACTCATAGGAGATGCACATCCTAGCCTAGTCTTTAGTTTACTCTCATCATTGCATCAGTAGTGTAAGTGAGTTACGATTTTGCTAACGACTCACAAATCTTCCCAGTACAAACTGGGTTAGGAAATTTTGTTTGTTTTGTTTGTTTTGATTGTCAGGGACCCGCCTGTAGAACGGAGGTTGTTGCGTGTCGAAGATAGAAGAAGTTAGGAGTCCGCTTGTAGAACAGGGAAACATTTTTCAAGATCAAGCAGTGACCCACTGGAAAGCAGAAGGTTACAACAAAAATCCCCAGTACTCAATCCAAGACAGAAGCAACAAGAAGCTCGCCCCAAGAATGCAAGTCCACAGTCTGGGATGATCAACAGAAACTGGTCACCAAAAAACAAAACAAAAAAACAAGAAGAAAAAGAGAAAAAAAAAGAAAAAAAGAAAAAGAATCCGAAGCACGGATGTGGAGAACAAATGTGGTCTGCTCAAGAACTAGCGCCTACATCTAGCAAGTATCAAGGTTCAGATCCAAAGTCTGTATGAAGCACCATTCAAGACTCAAGACCAAGTTTCAGAAGACTTAAGAGATAGGAATCCTTGTAACTAGTAGCTGATAGGCTTAGCTAGTCTTTTTCAGTTTTCATTTTTGTTGTAATGACAGGACCGCGGACCGGAACCTCAACGGAACGGCACCTCGATCGGCTCTCCACCTCGGTACACTTCACTATCTCTCTCATTCCCGAACTACACGTGGCCTGATTCCTGTATAACCAAGGATATGTAGGCAGCTCAGATACCAGGGCTCGGTCACATTCCCTCCCTTTCCTTAAGTGTAGTCCGTCCAAGTAATGGTCGGGTCAAAAACACGTCTAGTCGTTCTTTGTCGGAAAACTCTTCGTGTTTCCAGTCAAAGAGGGGCAGCTGTAAGCACGTGATTTTTGACCCTCCCCGAGAATTTTCACATTTTTAGCGTGAATATGTGAAATTGGGTCTAGTATAGCTATTTTAACTATTTTTACTTTATTTCGTTGCAAAAAGAAAAATTTCAAAAAAATATATATAAATTTTAGTTTATGTATCTCTCATAAACTTGAAAAATACAAAAAAATTGCACTTTATTTTTGTACTTTATATAATTTCGAAAATTACAAAAAAATAAATAAAACATAGTTCTATTAAGGTTTTATAGTCATTTTAACTTTGAAAAATACAAAAAATATTACCTCATATTTTATCTTAATATTTAAAACAAAAATTACAAAAAAATAGTTTCATTAATATTTTGTAGCTATTTTAAACCTTGAAAAATATTTAAAAAAGATATAGTTTTGTTTAAATACTAGTCTTATTTTTGGTAGTTATTTTGCTTACATAGGACTAGTTAAGCAACGTGTTCCTATTTCTCGGGTCCGGGCAAAAGAATAATATTCGGGTTTAAACTACCCGGTTTTAGGCCTAATTTTCGGACCTAGCCCATAATAAACCGTGTCCAGGACACGTGGGGAACCCCACCACGCGTGGGGGACATATGCCTCGAACCCCACCACGCGTGGGGCTCATTTTCATGGGCATTGTATTACAAAAACACGGACAAAAGCATAAAAGGACAGGGGGAAATTTTGAAGGGAACGAACGGACTTGAAAAATTTGAAGGGAACGACTACTGTTCCTCTTTCTTCTTCAAAGAAGAAAGTAAGAAAACCCTACTGCACCCCAGCGTCGGAAGCCCACCGGCAACCTCCTCCTCCTCCTGTCCAAACAACTACCTTGCCCCCGTCAAACCTCCATCCATAACCCAGCCCGACGAGCAGCAACAACGTCGTCACTGTCCAAACACCATATCCGAAAACCACCCTCAAACCTAACCCAAAACCACCACGAAAACCACCAGTCCATCACCTTCCCCCAGCTGACCCCTCGTCGTCAACCACCACTGCCCCATCGTCGGAGCTCCAGCTCCAGTCCGCCACCTTCCCATCGCCAAATAACCTAGCTCAGCACCACCACCAAACGCCACTGCCCAGACGACCCCTAGCAGCCCCGGCGACCAACCTGTAATACCACGCCAAGGCGACCATCCAGTCGCACCCCCACGTTCAAACGGTTGCCTGCAAACGTCCAGCCATGAACAACCTTTCCTCCTTGCCATGACTGACCAAGAAAACACACATACGCACAAGCTGAAACCTAACGAAAACGTTCAACAAAACAGCCCAGAAGTTCTGTCCGGGATGAGTTCCGTCGAGGTCGACTTCGGTTCGTCGAGGTCCGGTACGCCGAGGTTGTTGCTGTCCATTTTGGCGAGGTCGAGATGTTGAAACTCGACGTTGCTGTTTAACGTGAGTATTCATGTTATCAATGCAGGTTAATGCATGCTAGTCATGTATGTGTGCTGTTAGGTGAAAAAAAACATTCCCAGTGTAATAAGTTGTACCTTTAGACTTAGTCTGAGGGTGTAATATATTCTCTAATGTAAGCCAAATAGGAAAACTATCCACTTTAGTTAAAATTCTTTCTCCTTTTGCCAGATTGTCCCATATAAATTGATAAACTCATTTCACAGAACAAAGAATCAGTCCTAGGCCTCAATCTCATGAAGGCCGAGCCCAAATCGAAACAAATCAGTTAGGCCCATATCGAAAAAGGGGGCCTAAGTCTGGCCATCTCGCATGAGCTAGGTTTGGGCCCATAATTTTCGGCTAGTTATCCATAATCGCAGTCACATTTTATTATTCTGTAAAAGCATTTTAAATCCTGTTATAAGTAAACTCGCAATCATGTAATTAATTAGGACTGTCTACCGTTTTCAATTGATAGAGACGAACACGACAAGAAACGTAGTTGCTATAGGATATCCTTTTAAAATAAGAACGAGATGAGCCTCGATGAAAATAAACAAAACACGCAGATGCGGGGCCCTTGTTAAATGTAAATCATTGAAGCATTTAGTTTCCCGGACGGGTTGTTTAGCAAATCTCACAACCTTCCTAAAATGACAACACGTTAGTCTCTTTAGGATACGCTTTAATAAACTTTACCTTCTTAAACTCGGGTGCACATTTATGTGACCCAAATCCAAATCTCGACGGATTCGAAATGCCTCTCTAATCACGGGTACATTGACTGTGACGTGGTTCGAGATGCATGTCCATGACGTTGCAAATTCATTAGAAATAAAGAACGAGGTGAGCCTCGCCAAATAAAAATACAAATTGCGGGGCCCTCAATAAATATTGCTTTAAAAATTGTTTAGGCTTCGGGATGGACCGTTTAGTAAAATTCCACGGTCCTACCCAAAATAAATACGCTAGTCGCTTTAGGCGCGCCTTTAATAATTTAATTTCCTTAAACTCGGGTGCACATTGATGTGACCCAAATCCAAATCTCAACGGAGTCAAAGTGTGTCGACGACCACGGGTACATTGATTGTAACGCGGTTCGAGATACATTTTCACAACGTTGCAATTCTTGATAAAAACAGTAAATGATAAAAGCGGTTAAAAGTTAAATTTTGCACATAAGTTCACACTTGTATAAAATCAGATAATCAAGCCGAATATAACAGTTGAGCGACCGTGCTAGAACCACGGAACTCGGGAATGCCTAACACCTTCTCCCGGGTTAACAAAATTCCTTATCCGGATTTCTGGTGTACGCAGACTGTAATATAGAGTCATTATTTTCCTCGATTCGGGATTAAAATTGGTGACTTGGGACACCCTAAATCTCCCAAGTGGCGACTCTGAAATAAATAAACAAATCCCGTTTCGATTGTCCTTTAATTGGAAAAAACCCACCTGCGCCCCTCGGGCGCGGAAAAAGGAGGTGTGACAATATGTTACTCAAATGCAGGTTGTTAATGCGTCAATTGAAGATATCAACAATCAACCATAACTTCAGAGAGGGTAATGCAGTAGCTCAGCATCTAGCTCAGGAAGGAATCAACCACTTCAAGGCAAAAACGAGTATCTACCATGCACGTCCACCTTATTTAGTTGAAGTTTTTTTGGAAAAGGACATGAATGGCGTATGTTTTGGAACAAAACTCTTAAGTTCCTCGGTTTTTAACAACCTAATAGCTATAAACAATAGAAATGTCCTTAGGGACTACGTAGATGTATGTAAAACGTTACCAGTTTACTAGTAATTAATATATGTTTCGTTATCGTTAAAAAAAGAAGTTAAATGTGGTACCAAATGTATGAAGCTACAAGAATCCTAGGCCAGATACTCCCTCCGTTTCAGTTTATGTAAACCTATTTCTTTTTTGGTCCGTTCCAAAAAGAATGATTACTTTTTAAATTTGAAAACAATTTAGCTTAAAGTTCCAATTCTTCCTTAATGGGCGTTTGGACATAAGAACTGTAAAATTCCAAATAAAGTGAAAAAAAAAATTCAAGTAATAATAGTATTTGAACATTAGAGTTGTGTTTGGACATGACTATAATTTTAGGTTAGTTTTTGAAGTTTTGTGAGTGATATAAGTGAAAATTTTGAAAAACTACTTCTTGGAGTTTTTCAAATTTTAAAAAAATTCCAAAATGCATCTTCAAGTGAAAATTTAAAATTTTATGACCAAACACTAATTTCGAAAAAGAAGTGGAAAATTTTTTATGTCCAAAGAGGCTCTTAGTGAGAAGTTTTTATAACCACACAAATACTCTAGACCTTTTTTGACTTGTTTAGGACCACAAATTCCAAAAGTCATCATTTATTTTAAAATTTCTTGCCCAGTCAAAACATTAACATTTCTGATAATTTTCGTAAGGTCGTGATCATTGTTACACAAAATAATATTTTTGTTATGGTGGATGTCTACTCTTCTTCCATGATTTTCATCTCAAATGCTTAACGACTTATTCAATGACATATCAATGACATATTCCATGACATATTTTCTTCACTTTTTATGCCTATATAAAGGCCTTGTAATAGATAGGAAAATACAAACAATTGAAGAAGAAAATCTCTTCCTTTTCTCTATCTTTATTTTTGTTCATGTTTTACTAAATTGCTTTTATTTCTTGTTCATGTTTTACTAAATTATTTTTATTTTATAACACGTTATCAGCACGAAGTCTCTAACCTCAAGGTTGAACTCCACTTCTTACGAGGTATATCTCTATGATTTACTGTCAAAATTATCAAGCCTAATAATTCTTTAGTTTTTTTTTTCCAGATATACATATGAGTATATTCCGCCAAATGAATACTAGTTCCTTTATTTATTTTCTTTCTTGTGATGTTTCATCATAATATAAACTTGAACATCATTTTTTTTATTCATGAATATAGTACTGACAAAGATCGATGAACAAAAGTGTAAATCTTTTGGAAAATAGAAATAATCCTTCTAACACAATGGAAAACGGAAATAATCATGAATCTCATGACGTTATAGTAAATATTCCTAGTAATAATCTCATAGCTAAGAGGAGCTAATAAAATTTCATTATCCAGTACATTGGGAACAATAGACGTATAGACGAATATAACATTATCATTCATTTGGATTGGTATTTATCACCTAAATATCATACAGAATCAGAAGAGTTTAGTGTAATCATTTCTTTACGCTATTATCCTAATAATTTCTAATTATTTATCTTCTTTGATAGTCTTCACTATGTCTTTACGCTGAATTTGTCATCATAGTTGTGTATGTTGGTGACTTGAATATCATTGGCACTTCGAAAAAGGTTGTAGAGTGTTTGAAGAAAGAATTTGAAATGAAATATTTTGGTAAGACAAAATTTTGTCTTGGCCTCCAAATTGAGCATGTACCAAATGGAATTTTTGTCCATCAATCAACATACACTGAAAAGGTTTTAAAGCGATTTTACATGGATAATGCACATCCATTGAGTACCGCAATGGTTGTGAGATCGCTTGACATAAATAAAGATCCATTTCGGCCTCAAGAAAATGATGAAGAGCTCGTTGGTGATGAAACTCCATATCTTAGTGCAATTGGGGCACTGATGTATCTTGCCAACAATACTCGACCAGATATTGCTTTTGCAGTGAGCTTATTAGCAAGATTCAGCTCCTCTCCAACAAGAAGACATTGGAATGGTGTTAAGCATATATTTAGATATCTTCGGGGAACCATAGATATGGGATTGTTTTATTCTAATGAATTCAAGTCAGAAATGATTGGCTATGCCGATGCAGGTTATTTGTCTGATCCACATAAAGCCCGATCTCAAACAGACTATTTGTTTACATATGGAGGTACTGCTATATCATGGCGTTCAATGAAACAAACAATAGTTTCCACATCTTCAAATCATGCTGAGATAATAGCCATTCATGAGGCTAGTCAGGAATGTGTTTGGTTAAGATCAATGACTCAGCATATTCAGGAAATGTGTGGTTTTCTTATGAAAACAGATAATCCAACTACACTATATGAAGACAATGCTGCATGCATTGCTCAACTGAAAGGAGGATACATCAAAGGAGACAAAACAAAGCACATTTTACCAAAGTTTTTTTACGCATGATCTTCAACAAAATGGTGAAATTAATGTTCAACAAATTCGTTCATATGAAAATTTGGTTGATCTGTTCACTAAGGCATTACCAACCTCAACATTTGAGAAGTTGAGACAGAAGATTGGAATACGCCGTCTTCAGGAAATAAATTGATGTTTTCATGAGGGGGAGTAAGATACACGATGTATTCTTTTTCCCTTAGCCTAGGTTTTGTCCCACTTGGTTTTACTGGTAAGGTTTTTAACGAGGTAGCAAATAAAGCGTATTACAGATATGTGTACTCTTTTTCCTTCACTAAGATTTTTTTCCTACAGGGTTTTTCCTTAGTAAGGTTTTAACGAGGCACATTGTCTATGAACATCAAAGGGGGAGTGTTATGATAAATATCACATTATGGTGGATGTCTACTCTTCTTCCATGATTTTCATCTCAAATGCTTAATGACATATTCAATGACATATTTTGTATGTTCAATGACATATTTCATGACATATTTTCTTTACTTTTTATGCTTATATAAAGGCCTTGTAATAGATAGGAAAATACAAACAATTGAAGAAGAAAATCTCTTCCTTTTCTCTATCTTTATTTTTGTTCATGTTTTACTAAATTGATTTTATTTCTTGTTCATGTTTTACTAAATTGCTTTTATTTTATAACAATTTTCTATATATTCGTTAGCTTCCGAAGCCCAATTTTATGTCTTATCCCTAGAATAAAGAACATTTTACATTGCCGTTCAATATCGTTAATTATGCTAGCTTTTTGACTCTGTTGACTTGCAATAGTTCCTGAAAATAACTTTCCCCTTCGAGTCAATTCGAATTATTGGGTCAGTAAAGTAGTTTCTTTTCCAACAGATTGAATTGAACACCCTTGGATCTAAGTTTTTCCGGCAATTACATACATCAACATGGTAGCTGGAGCAAAGCCTAAATACGACGTGTTTTTAAGTTTTAGAGGAGAAGACACCCGCAAAAACTTTGTTAGTCATCTATACCGTGCTTTAACAAAGAAAGGAGTTCACACTTTCAGAGATGATCGGAGCGTAGAGAAGGGAAAAACAATCAAAGATGAACTAATCGGTGCTATTGAAGAGTCACGACTGGCCGTTATCGTGTTCTCGGCGAATTATGCGTCGTCCAGATGGTGTTTGGAGGAACTCGTTAAGATCATCGAATGCAAGATCCAGAAAAAGCAAACTGTTATACCCATCTGCTATGGTATTAACGAATCAGAAAAGTGCAGCGTAGTTGATGGTTTTGCTGAAGCTTTTGCCAAACGTGAAGCATATTCTACGGATGGTTACTTTGATGAAGAGAGACTGAAAAGTTGGAGGAAAGCTCTAACTGAAGCAATAGATTCAGGCTGGGATGTCAACAAGTGTGTGGAACAGTACTATCGGTGAGTTTCAACTCTCTCAAGTTTAATTGTAGTAATTTCTTTGTCACTCAGTTGTATATACACTAAGTAGAAGTGGTAAGTAAAAGAAATTTAGCGGGGATGAGGGAAGAGGGAGATAGTGTTGAATGTATATATAGGAATTTCATTCCATTAATGGCTTTTAACGTTACACTAAACCAAACTAATGAGTCGCTAAAAGAAGGTGAAGAGCTCACTTAAATTATAACTGAATTAATGAAAGAAACAAGTTTACTCTATCTTATAATTTGTGCCTGTGCATAAAATTAATCTTGCAGGGGTCATGCATGCATATACTGTTTAACCTTTTGTTTTTATGGGAAAAGTTTGTTTTCTTTTAATCATACTAGCAAATCAAATTTAATTCATTAATTTAGGCAATTTATCAACTGATGGATGAGTTGAATTGGAATTAATTCATTAATATTTTTAGGAACGAAGCGGAATGTATAGAGCAGATAGTGAAGGAGATCGTTAGCAAGCTAAGATCGGAAGAAGTGGCCGGAGAAGTACGTCAAAAGGATGTGGAATTCGGAAGTAAATTCCTGTCGGAGAGAGTCATTGGCTTCACTCGTTCAGCAGCATCTCCTTTCCCATTGTGTGTGCCCGTATTTTTTTTTTGTGACCATTTATAGTATTTAAAAAAGTGATCAAACTTTCTAGTCCAAATATAAAGATATAAAAGTCGACGATCGACCAATGGTTGGAGTACTTGGTGCGACTTTTTCTTTATTTGTGGGGTGGGGACGGTGAACCACTTGAGCACTCTAATGTGCTTTCTGACTATTGTTAGTGGGCACGATAGACCACTTCACTACTCTTTATGCTTTGTTGACTGCAAATATTATTACTCTTATTTAGTACTGTAGTTTAGTATATAGTATTAGATTAGAAATATCTCCAAAATCGTATATAAGGCTCTTGAGTAGATAGCTACCTAATATAGTAATGTACTCCTAATTTCTATTGTATGTTAGGATTAGGATGGTTTAACTATTGTATTAGTAATGTACTCCAAATTTCTACTGTATGTTTGATGGTTTAACTATTATATATTTGAGTAGGAACTGGAACAATGCAGTGATAAATTGACTAGCCAAGTCCCTACATTCCTTGGCATTCTCTCTTTTTACTTCAAACCCCCCACCCCCCACCCCCACCACCCCCACCCCGCATCTGTAGCACTGTAAACTGTAAAGTTTCAACCTTGCTAAAAAAGTTTCTCCACCTTAAGGAGTAGAATGTCAAAATCAGTGGATCGTATTTGTACGTTGTTGACAAATTTAACTCGAGTATTCATCAACGGAGGTTTAGGTATAGAGGAGCAGAAATGAGAGAAGAAGAATTAGAGGTGAAGATAAAAAATGAACGTTGCTTTTTCATTTCACACTATACGTGGTAATATACAATTACAGTCTAATAATACAACTAAGTAACAGCTGTCATTCTTTAACCTACTAACTTCTTAACAATAATTAACCATCTTGCTAACTACCTAGCAGCAGTGTAACTAACAACTGCAACCATAGTTAGTTAACTCAAGTTACTCCTATTTCATCACTCCCCCTCAAGCTGGTAGGTGCAAAAACATTAAGCACCCTCAATTTGGATACTAGATACTCATGTTGTGATATCAGAAGTGCCTTGGTCAATATGTCTGCTTGTTGCTCTTTAGAACTAACATGATGTGTTTTGATTAATTCTTGTTGAATCTTCTATCTCATAAAGTGGCAATCAATCTCTATATGCTTTGTCCTCTCATGGTACACTGGATTTGCTGCAATTTGTTGCGCTGCCTTATTATCACAGAACAATTCAATCGGTTTCTTCACATCTGCTCATAGCTCCTTGAACAATCCAGGCACCTATATTAGTTCTGCTACAATCCCTACCATGCTTCTGTATTCAGCTTCTGCTGAACTTCTTGATACTGTGTTTTACTTCTTTGATTTACAGGAGAGTCTCCATACTTTACTAGAAAACTAGTAACTGATTTCCTTGTATTAGGACATGATGCCCAATCAACATCACAATAGGCACTCGAAACATTTGCCTTTCTGCTACTCATCAGTATGCCAACTCCAGGCTCTCTCTTGATGTACCTTACAACTCTTAAGGCTGCTTCCCAATGTCTTCTCTTAGGTTGCTGCATGAATTGGCTAAGGGTTTGAACTGCAAAAGCTATATCTAGTCTGTTTAATGTCATGTACAATAGTTTCCCAATGCGTCTCTGATATTTCCCTTTATCTTCCAATGCATCATCATCTTGCACCCCTGTAATGTCATCTAGTTTTTTGCTAGTAAACTTCTGGTTGTATTCAAGTGGAGTCCAAGCAGTCTTTGCAGCATTTAATCCTAGATCACCAATTAGTTCTAAGGCATACTTCCTCTGGTTCATCAGAAAACCTTTGGTGGATCTACATAATTCAATTCCCAAAAAGTATTTTAACTCTCCAATATCCTTCATTTTGAATGTTTTGTTCAGTTGATCCTTAGTAGCTTCTATCAATTTCAGACTATTCCCAGTGATCAACATGTCATCCACAAAAACCAGAATGACAACAACGTTGTTATCCTGTTTTTGAGTAAACAAGGAATGATCCAGACTGCTTTGAGTAAACCCATGTGCCAGTAGAGCTTCATTCAACTTAACACTCTATTGCATGCTTGCTTGCTTCAATCCATAAAGGGATTTGGCATGCCTGCATACAAGATGCTCCCACTAGCTTGTAAAACCCTTAGGTAGTTGCATTTATATTTCATCATGAAGATCTCCTTGTAAAAAGGCATTGTACACATTAATTTGGTGGATGTGCCAACCTTCCGCTGCAGCTATAGACACCACTGATCTCTGAGTTGCTATTTTAACCACTGGTGAGAATATTTTAGTATAGTCAAGGCCTTCTTGCTGGTTGTATCCTTTGGCAACCAATCGTGCTTTAAACCTCTCAATATCTCCATTGGCTTTATACTTCACCTTGAATACCCATTTGCAACCAATGAGAATTTTTTCTTTTAGGCAAAGGTACCAATTCCCAAGTTTTGTTCTCCTCTAGAGCTGAAATTTCAGTCTTCATAGCCTCTACCCATCTAGGGTCTGCAGAAGCTTCCTTGAAGGATCTTGGTTCAGCTACAGAAGTAAGGGCAGTGAGAAAATATTTATAGGCAGGACTAATGTTGGTATAGTCAACTGAATTCTGGATAGGATATGATACATGTGAAGCAAAATTGGTGGCTGGTGTGACAAAATCCTTTAACCAACCAAGAGCCTTTTTTGTTCGAACTAACTTTCTTAATTCTGCTGACTCAGTTGATGGCATGGTATCTGGAAAGAAGATTTCCTCATGTGCAGATTTAATCACAGATGAATCCTCCATCACTGCTCATGTGTCTGGTTCAGAAGTAGGTGGGATATCTATAACGATAGGTATATCTACTTCATGATCAACTCCAGCTGATGGAACTGGTGAAGCATCATTCTCCAATTGAACAATCTCTAGATCATCTAAACCAGCTTCTCCTTCCATGTCATCCATAGCTTGATCAAGCAATATTGGACAATTTAAACTATCATCAGCAAGCAATGGTGAAGGTCTGCCCTTTTTGAACTTGAAGGGAAATATAGTTTCTCTAAAGCTAACACCTCGGTTGATGAAGAAGGTGTGAGAGGCTATATCATACAAAATATATCCTTTTGTAGAATCTGAATATCCTATCATGATAGCTACAATTGCTCTAGCAGCAAATTTATCATGATTGTTCAGCGTCTTTGCAAAACACAAGCATCCTATTGTTCTCAGATGTTGCAGATTAGGTTTCCATTTGTGAAAAACTTCATAAGGTGACTTCCCTTGTAAAGCCACAAATGGCATTCTATTTATCAGGTAAGCTATTGCTATGACATAATGTCCCCAAAATTTTAAGGAAATTGCTCCCTGAAATCTAATTGTCGTGGCTATCTCCAGGATATGTTTATGTTTTCTTTTAGCCACCCCATTTTGCTGTGGGGTGTGCACACAAGTTCTCTGATGTATGATCCCCAAACTCTGAAATATCTGAGAGCAATTTGCATTAACAAACTCTCCGCCATTGTCTGATCTAATCAATTTCATAGATTTCCCAAACTGTGTTTGTATCATATTGAAGAAATTCCTTAAAATTATATCTACATCATTTTCAAACTCGAGCAGATATAACCAAGTAATTCTAGAATGATCATATACAATTGTTAGAAAAAATTTATTCCCATAGTAAGTTTGGACATTGTAGGGGCCCATTCATCAATGTGTAGCAAGTGAAAAACTTTAGAAGCTCTACTTGTGCTATTACTGAAAGGCAATCTAACATGTCTTGCTAATGGACATATTACACAGTTTTCTACTGCTTTTCTACACTATTCTTGTGAGATAGTCCCAACATTTGTTTTATTGCTCCAACTGCTGCATGCCCCAACCTTCTATGTCAAAGATCAATATCTAGCTTCTCCTTTACTGCAGCCCAGCTGTTATTTTCAGCAGTGGTCCTCTTAGTATAATTCTGAGGGAAAAAGTAGAGATCACCTCTTTCTCTACCAATCCCCCTGACCTTCCCACTATAAAGGTTCCGGAACATGCAAAAATGTGGGAAGAAGGTGACTGAGCATTGTAACGCCTTTGTGAGCTTAGAAATAGACAACAAATTGTATTTGAAGTCTGGTATATATATATATATATATATGACATTGTCTAAAGTGTCTATGCCATTGAAACTACATGAACCAATGTGTGTTACAGTAGTTGTTCCTTCATTTGGTAATTGTACCTTTTATTGTTCATGAGGTTCTAATTTAGTTTTGTTTTCTAGCATATTTAGGTCTGAGATCATATGGTTTGTGGCTCTAGAGTCAACAATCCAATCCTTCTTCTGCAAATCTACTGAAAAAATATTATCATTACCTGCCATATTTGCTGAGACTTCATCAATACCTGCCATGTTAGTTGATGATTCACTAGTGTTGTCTTGTTTGAGTAGCTTTAGGATCTGAGAGTACTGTTCAGGTGTGAAATAAGGCCTTAGCAATTGTTCTGCACCATTCATCACCATGGCTTTGTCTTTCCTCCTTTGCATCATGTTTTCTGCCATTACCAACAAGAACATTATGAGCTGCAACGAAATTTTGCTTCTTCTTATACTTGAAATCACCAGGGTATCCTATGATTTTGTAACAACCTTCACGAGTGTGGCATTTTAGTTTGCAGTAGTCACAGTACACATTGTAGTTCCTCTTAAGCTTCTGAGTAAAACCTCATTTTGCCATGATAAGTGTTGTAATATCTGCATTATCTGTTACAAATACAATGTTTGTCATATTTCTTTGGCTCTCCCTTTCCTTAAGCATAAAGTGTGCTTTGTTAATGGTAGGCACATGTACCATCATAAGTAGCTGCCTTCTAGCTTGTTCATATGACTCATTGAGTCCCATTAGAAATTGTAGAAGCTTTTGACGCTCTATAAACTGAACAAATTCACGAGAATTGGCAGTTTCACGACCAGAAATTGGTGTCAAACTATCAAATTCTGCCCAAAGCACTCTCAATTTTTAGAAATAGGTTGAAATTGAGCTAGTGCCCTGCATAGCAGTGGCAATTTCTTTGTGGATCTGAAAAATCCTAGAACAATCCACCTTATTAAAACGTTCCTTCAGATCATCCCAAACCGCATTAACATTTGATGAATACACCATTCCACTCAATAATTCTGGTGAAACATAATTCATCAACCAAGACAAAATAATTGCATTACAATTCTCCCACAGATTAACGAGATTCGTACCGTAATTCTCCCTTTTGCATGTGCCATCAATGAACCCTAGCTTATTCCAACCTAGGATTGCAATGCTCATTGCCCGGCTTCACACGGAGTAATTTTCCGGTCCTTTCAATTGCAACGAGATCAATATAGCTCTTGAATTATCATTTGAATTCAGGAAAAGTGGATGATTGTGACCTAATTTCTCTGGTTCGGTGTTATCAAGAGTCGCCATCGTCGAGCTTCCAAATTAGCTTTGAGAAAACAAAATTAAGGATGATAAGACCACACTAATGATTGTGTGGCTCTGATACCATATCAAAATCAGTGGATCGTATTTGTGTTGTTGACGAATTTAGCTCGAGCATTCATCAATGTAGGTTTAGGTATAGAGGAGCAGAAATGAGAGAAGAAGAATTAGAGGTAAGATGAAAAATGAACGCTGATTTTTCATTCCAAACTGTATATGTTAATATACAATTAGAGTCTAATAATACAACTAAGTGCTAGTTGTCATTCTCTAACTAACCTACTAACTTCTTTTAACAATAATTAACCACCTTGCTAACAAAAACAGTGTAACTAACAACTGCAACCACAGTTAACAACCTCAGGTTACTCCTATTTCATCATACAATCCTACCACTTTCGCAGGATCTCAAAACTAAATTACAGTTTTTGTACGAAAATACCATTTTATATGTTTATTTATTTTAGGTATGTTTTATGAAAAAAGTATTAGTACTTTGAAACGAGACAATACATATATATATGTTTGTCAAATCCAATCATGCTTTGGACGAAGATCTGGCTCTTCTAGAAAGGTTTCTCCCAATGTGCCGCAGGACATAAGATAACGCAATATAAAAAAGGACCGTGCATGTTTTCTTTCACTAAGCCTGTTTTATTTCGTGAGTGCATTGACATGGCCACTGCTATTAAGCCACAAGTTGGATAAGATTTATTGGAATCAGGAGAAATCACATACGTTGTTGTATAAATTTGTGGACTTCAATTATAGCCTATTGACTCAAATCAAAACCATCCCTTAGAGAGGACTAGTGAAACAACTTTAAAGCTTAGCAGATTGAAATAAATTACTAATAAGGGTAAGAGGGAACAACGACTCTGTTTAGTGTTATATGTTATTGGGCAATCATCAATTCATAAGCTAGTATCTGATGTTTAGTTATGCCTAAGTGTCACGATCCAAAAATCTCACCTATCGTGATGGCGCCTATCGCAACACTAGACAAGTCGACAATTCACAAATAACTATGCATTTTTAAATTTAAAACATAATTAAACAAGCTTAAATAGTGAATATTTCATAATACCTGATAAGAAAATACCGCAACTCAATACAAAATCTCTCCCCCTCCCCCCCTAAAATCCGGGTGTCACTGAGTATATGAGCATCTAAATGACAACATAATATGACTACTAAAACACTATCTAGAAAGATAGAACAATACGAATAAACTAGAAAGAAGTAGAGTCAAGGTTTGCGGATGCCAAGGCAGTTACCTCAATAGTCTCCGAAGATAAAGCTCCAAAGCTAGCAACCACCGTGCCCCGAAGTACATGGATCTGCACACGTAGTGCAAGGTGTAGTATGAGTACAATCGACCCAATGTACTCAATAAGTAACAAAATTAACCTTGGGTAGAAAATAGTGACGAGCTCAAAAAAGTACAATCCAAAATCCAGATTACAACGTTACATATATGATAGGAAATGTGACAGTAATATCTCAGAGAAACTCATAATTAGATGGTACACAATACATGAATGTAGATATGCTTTCAAGTCAGTTTAAGCTCAACACAAATGACATATGCCAAGTATGATTGATATGTGTAATGTTACATCTCTATTTCTACATGTCAAATGTGCATGTCACATGTAATGTACCACAATGATAACCTCACGTACACCCACTTTTCGAGTACTCAATCTGACTGTCTCAACTCTCTCGCATCACACTCAGTCACTCAATATTGTATGGTACCTGCGCTCACTGCTGGTATGTCAGACTCCAGAAGGGTGGAGCCTGCCCAAGAATTAATACAAAGCCAATCTGGCCTGCTGCGACGTGCATCCCGATCCCATAATAGCAAAGCTTATAAGGCAAGCTGCGGCGTGAAGCCGAATGTATATAATAATAATATATATAAAGCCAAGAAGGCCTGCTGCGGCATGCATCACGATCCACAATCTCTCTCACAACACAACTCTCAAACCCAACTCAGTCATCAATTTCTCCAGTTTCCCGGGCTCACAAATCTCATGCCAATCAGCTCAAATAATGATATATGATACAACAATAAATAATAAGAGAGACTGAGATATGATATGCAAATGATAGATGTGACTGAGCATAATATTGCCATTTAAGTAGATAATTCAACAATAGTAATGATCCTAGTAGGTCTAAACAGGATAGGCATATAACCTAAACATGATTTCTAACATGGATTGCAGCTCAATTACTCTAACACATAGGGATCACATGAATAAAATAAGGTTTGATGACTACACAGTACCACAGAATCGACCGGTCACAATTACCACGGTGCACGCCCATATTCCTGTCATCTAGAATGTGCATTACCCCAACACTAATCACATAATACGTATTTCGGGGATTCATACCCTCAGAACCAGTTTAGAAGTATTACTTACCTTAAACTATGCAAATCTCTACTCCAACAAGCCTTTGCCGTGCGAATCGGCCTCCGAATGACTCGAATCTAGCCACAAATAACTCAATACAATCAACACGAGCTATAGGAATCAATTCCTTATGATAAAGCTAAGCTTTTTAACAAAAGTCAAAAAGTCAACTCAAAAAGTCAACCCCGGGCCCACATCTCGAAATCTGATAAAATTTACAAAATTTGACCACCCATTCAACCACGAGTCGAACTATACCAAAATTACCAAATTCCGACACCAAATCGTCAGTCAAATCTCCAATTATTACTCTCTAACACATGGGTCAAAAATCCCCAAATTTACCTCAAAAATACCAAATCTATGGGAGAAATTCAATTGGTATTCAATGTTAATAGACAAAACGACCAAAAGTTGCTTACCTCTCAAAATCTTGAAAAACCCCCTTCAAAACTCACCTTAATCCGAGCTCCCACAGTCCAAAACTGAAGAAATCACTCTAATCTTCGTTTATATCCCTTCTGCCAGCGAAACCACACTTGCAGCCAAGAATTTCACATCTGCGAAACTGTTTCTGCGGTTGCACGTACGCTTATGCAAAGAACACTATACACCCGACCATGCACTCTAGCAGACCCCTTTTGGCACCTGCGGGACTGCATATGCGAATAACCCATCGCTTCTGTGATCACCAGCCACACTGCCCAGCTTCGTTTCTACAGAACACTTTGAATAGGAGAGCGTCTGCTTCTGCGGATTTCTACTTCGCACCTACGCTTCCCAGATGCATTTTCCTTTTTTGCACATGTGCGCACCAATCCGCTTCTGCGGCTTCGCACCTGCGGCCAATCCTTTCGCAGGTGCGATGCCACCAGACCTGAAGCACTTCAGCATATATCCTAAGTCAATTTTCGATATGTTAACCATTCGAAATTCACCCGAGGCTCCCGGGACCTCAACCAAACATACCAACAAGTCCTAAAAAATGACATAAACTTAGTTTAGGCCTCAAATCAGATCAAGCAACATCAAAACACGATTGGCACCCCAATTCAAGTCTATTGAAACTAACTAATTTCCAACTTCTACAATCGATACTGAAACCTATCAAATCAACTCTGATTGACCCCAAATTTTGCACACAAGTCATAAATGACATAACGGACCTATTTCAACTTCTAGAACCAAAATACAGTAATCATAAAGTCAACTCTCGCTCAAACTTCTCAGCTCTCAAAACTTCTATTTTTCCAACTTTCGCTAATTCAAGCCAAAATCACCTACGGACCTCCAAATCAATATCCGGACACACTACTAAGTCCAAAATCACCCTACGAAGCTTTGAGAACCATTAAAACTCCATTACGGAGTTATTTAGACATAAGTCAATATCCGGTCAACTCTTTCAACTTAGGCTTCCAACCTTGGGAATAAGTGTCCCAACTCATTCTGAAACTTTTCCAGAACCAAACTGAGTACTGCCCCCCCTCCCCGCGAGTCACATGACAAAAAATGAGCCAAACTAAGCAATAAATAGGGTAACAAGGTTACAATACTCAAAATAATCGGTAGGTCGTTACACTCAAGTTCATTTTCTCAACAAGATATCAAGGTTAGATCCATTCCAATTCTTTAGTTTTTTAATGTGCAACCCCTAATGTTAGCTACGGTTTCGGATAAATGCATTAAGTTTACTTCGAACTTATATTTTTGTATTAAAAAAATATGGAATATATTGTTACGCCCCGTAGTATTACGTCGATGTTACGCCCTGCAGTATTATATTACGATGATGTTATGCCCTGCTGTATTACATCGATGTTATGTTTCGGAGTATTATATTACGGCGATGTAACACCCTGTATTATTATACGTGAAATTATCATAAGATAATTGACCTCAATTCAAGGACAAGATTATTTGGAGATTATAAGCATTATGCTATTTCAAACAAGTGATGAGTAAATTCGTGAAGATAAGAGGGTAAGCAAATCGAAGAAAATGAATTTTCGTTGAAGTTTGACATTTTGGGATAAAATATGGCCCGAGCTAAAATACCCGGTATTTATGGACTAGTGCCATACAAGGTACTACGTGACAATTATAGTAAGGGGTCGTTTGGTAGGGTGTATAAGGATAGTGCAGAATAATGTGTATTAGTAATGCAGAGATTAGTAATGCATGGGTTAATAATGCAAGCATTAGATATGCAGATATTATTTCTTATCTACTATTTGATGAGGTGTATTAAAAATTATAATGCATTGCATAATTTTTAAGAAAAGTAGTTGTTTACCAAAATGCCCTATATATTCTCTAGCTTTAAAGGACTTTAAGGACAATTTCGTCTTTAACCATACTAATGCATGCATTAATAGCCTTGGTATTATTAATGTCATGGTTTTCTATGCATTACTCATACATAGGATAATACCAAGTATGATGTATAACTAATACAATTATTAGTTATACACAGGTTGAAAAAAAGTACCAAACAAAGTATTAGTAATGCACAGAGCTAATGCTTGCATTATTTTTTCTAATACCTCCTACCAAATGACCCCTAAGGTGTATAGAGTGTGTTAAAAGTGAGTAGTATTTTAAGTAATTTGAGACGATTCTTAGTAATGTGGATAATTAGGTAATTATTAGTTTTTAGTGATAAATTACCATGTAATTAGGTGTTTGGCGGATAAGATTAAGGGTAACACCATCCCCAACGTGGCAACCCAAGTAGTCTTGATCAAGACGCATGTAGTGATGCTTAATTTCACATGAAAGGTGACAAAATTTGGAGAAATCATTGGCCAACTAAGCCACAAAGTGGAGCCCACTCCCAAAGGTTAAGAGAACCTTTCTAATTCATTTTCTGAATCTCTACAATGAAAAGAAAGCTTCAGCAACTCATTCAACATGTTAGCAACGTGAATTTTGCTACAAAAATCATATGAGACTACGTAATATTATAGTAACGGGATTTGGAGATTCTAAAGGAGTACGGTACAATCTTTCTCAAGAATATTATACGAATTTTCGTACTTCGATCCGCCATTACGTATTGTTGCAAGTGACGCGTGTTAGAGGGATTGTAAAGAGAATCGGCTCAGGTATGTTAAGGCTATCCCTTCTTTCTTTTTGGCATGATCCATAATATACAGGCGAAACGAGCAAATGCACAACTTCTATAAATGACTTTATTCATAGAAATATTAGAGATGCTTATGTTCTTGATTCCTCACGTGTCATATTATTCCATCTTCTATTCATGAGTCTCATAAAAATACGTAAGTTAAAAAATAAAGTTTACTTCATGATATTTATCAAAGGCATAAGGGTTTATGATACTTCGAAAGATTTTATTGACGTACTTCTCATGCATTGCATTCATTTACATTGACCCATGACCAGATGACGTTATATACACTTATATATGTATATATATATGTATATATAGGATATGAGAAAAGGTTATGGTGTTATATACGCACCACCACCTGATCAGCTGGTGTACGTTGATGATTTGCCCACAGTGGCCGAGATGATATGATGAGATGCCCTCAAAGGATTGATGATGTTATGAACGCATATAGCCATGCATAGTATGATATTTATATGCATATGAATGGCATTATAATATTAAATGATTCACAGAGATATTCAGATATACATGTTGAGTCTTTTACTCCATGTTTCTCTCATGTCTATTGTTTATAGATTTTCATTCCTTACATACTCAGTACATTATTTGTATTGACGTCTGATAAGTTGGTATTTTATCAACTTATCTTGTCTTTAAGCCTATATTTTTGATATGTTTGAGGGATAAAATCACGTGTTTAATGCCATTTACTTATATATTACAGGTTCTATGTGATTTAGAAGTGATGTTGAAGAAACCAAGTGAAACGAGCCAAAAAGAAGCTAAAAAGAGGAAAATCTGGGAAAAGCAGTGATGGGAATTGCGAGAGGTTTCTCGCAATTGCGAAGAAAGGCCATTCAGGCAGTTTTCGCAAATGCTAAGAATACTTTGCAAATGCGATAGTCAACTAGGTAGTCAACCTTCGCAAATGCGATGTCAAATAGTATAGACATAGTTCGCAATTGTGAACTTATGTTCACAAATGCGAAAAACGTGATTCAGTTTTGGGCAATTCTGGAATTTCACATTTTTTGGCCCCAAACCATTTAATACCCAACTTAGCTCATTTGTAAGATATCTTTTGGCTTACTTTCAGTTCCAAACACTAGAGAGAACAAGGTGGGAAGCTAGGATTTTGCACACACACTTTGATCTTGAAGATTTGAAACTTGTGGTTGAGAATTTCTTACCCTATTTATGTTTATTTTTTCATTTCCTTGCTTTGTATTGTATATCTAAGTGTGTAGTATTTTATCCAATACTTGAGTCTTGGTTATGGGAATATTCATATTTAAAGTGTGGATTAAATACCTTGTTGTGCTTATAAATTTAATGACTTTTATCCTTTAATGAAGTGAGCTATTGTTTCTTTAATTATTCTTGTTCTTTAATGTTTCCAAAGGGATTAGATAACCCTAGGACTCGCCCATTAACTCTGAATTAATTTTGGGAAAGATTAATTAACAAGAACTTGAAGCTTTAACCCTCAATTTATAGATTCTACCTAGGGATATGATTGAACTACTTGTAGACATATCCGGGTGTGCTTAATCTCTTAATTGTTTTAAGGATAATTCAATTAGGAAGTCTTGTTAGTCTTTGGAAGAAGCCAATATAGAATTATTACCCGTGGCTAATTAACATAAACTCGCTCATATTGTAAAATCGTGAAAAATATTGGATCGTTACTTGATTGTAATTCTCGGGGCATCCATACATGTAGCCATTGATCATTTTACTCGCTTTCTAGGTTAGTTTACATTTCCGCATTTAGGTATAAATATTTTCTCAAATCAATTCTAAGTGTTTGGCATTGCATAACAAGTGATAATTCTCTTACATTCCTAATCGCCTACATATTGTTCTCTGTGGGATTCGACCCCGACTCATAGTTGGGTATATTATATTGCATGCGACCGTGTCCATTTACTTTTTAGTAGTGGATTTGGACGTCATCAAAATTGGCGCCATTTCCGATGAACAATTTGGCATAATTTAGGTTGTTTAAGAAATAAGCGTAACTGCTTTGGTCCAAACTTGTGAATATTTGTGTAATTAATTTTTCTTACCTTGGTCTATTCTTCTTGTTTGTTTCTTGTTTATTTTCTTAGTTTTGAAAAATGGCATCATTTAATGAAAATTGTTCGGATGGCAGTTGTTCATACTTAGATGACCCTTGTCCTTATTGTGGAGGACCACACTCGTGACAAAATTATTTAAATTCTCTCGGGGGTGAATTGCACGCACAATCTCAAACCCATGAGTGGTGTATTTGTGATAAGTGTGATCGTCAAAATGGTCATTGGGATGATTGTGATTATTTGTCCTTCCCTTCCCCAAGCCCCCGCTATGATGATTCTACTTTTTGTGATGAAAATGATAGGGCTATGAAAATGGAAGAAGTTGAGCATGGTCAAAGTGGAGAGTTCAAGCTCATGTTGGAATGCCTAATTGAAGGAGGAAACAAAGAACAAAGTGCCTTGGAGGAGCTTTTGTAAAATAGTCTCCAAAATGACTTGGCACTTAAAAGGTTGCACTCACAAATGGGAGAAATGCTTGAAACTTTAGAGCTCCAAAAAGCCTCGGAGGTTAATGATAGCAAAGAATTTTCCGTAGATGTGGAAGCCAAAAATCCTTCCTTGGCACTTGATCAAAACCAAGAAGAATTCTCAAATGCTCAAAATGAGAAGACGATGCTCATGTTGGAGACCATTCTTGCAAATGAGGAGAAACACAACTTTGCACTCGAGGACTTGAAGCAAGTCTTGGCTCACAATGATGAACATATTCGCACTTTGGAAGATCAAATGAAAATATTGGTTAAGGCTCACTGTGCCCACCAATTTGAGATTGTGGAAGGAAGTCAAGAAGAGTCCGATTTCGAGGAAGAAAGTGAGCTCGACTTTGAGGAATCAAGAATTGAACATCCGCCAACTGATTCCATGAGTGTTAATGATGCCAAGAAAAATATGAAATTAGTGTCAACCGGTGTAAATGAAAATTTGGTTGCGATTGATTCTAGTCCGGTGGAAAATGAGGATGTCAAAATCCGGGAAGAATTGCAATTTGGAGGGCTGATGTCACATTCCAAGCATTTTTCAACATTAGAATTGTGTGGTGAAATGGGAATTGAACTACACGAGTCAATGAAGGATTGCGAGGAGGAAAGACAAAGGCCATACATTTTACAATTTGAGGGAACAAGAAGGAAAAATGATATTCCTCACATGAAAGACAAGAAGTACAAAATGACGAAATTAAGTCTTGGCTTGATCATCTACTTACCACCCCCACCGCTCGTGGTCACAAACTTGATTCCAAGTTGGGTGCCCAATTCATATCGTCCAAGTGGCGAGAAAAGTGGTAAAATTGAGTTGCGTCGTGCCACGACTTTAAATGCGGCGCTTGGTGGGAGGCAACCCATCGTTTTTCAAAGTTTTTAGGTCATTTTTGAAATTTTCTTTTTTTAAATAACTTATTATATTATTTCTAACCAATATTCCAAGTTTCATAATTTTTGGAGTTGATTTGAGTAGGTCGGGGCGACGTAAAGCATGAAAAACAGTAGCTGATGAAAATTGCAGGGGCAGTCTTCGCATTTGCGAACCTGGTCCATCGCATTTCCCAGACTTTTGTCGCAATTGCGAACACTACAGGGTTCATTAACCGTCGCTATTGCGACATCAGAGAGGTAAAATAGGGTCGTTTACTCATTATGAACAAAAGTGAAGAAAAAGTTCTAAGGCTCTCAACCCTTTGTCTCCCTCACTCTCACCACTGTAAAAATCCATTATCTCTCACTCCTAATTGCAGGAAACCAGGTATGAAGGCTTAATCACTTCTTCTTCTTCTTCTTCTTCTTCTTCTTCTTCTTCTTCTTCTTCTTATTTTCTCTTAAACCCTAGGTATTCAAATGGGTAACATTTCCTTTGCCCGAAATTGTTTAAAAATTGTTCAAATCATAAGTTGATTTCTGGGTGAGGTTGGTTGAGAGTGTGTATTTTGCTCTTGGCTAAAAATTTGGGGAAGTCTGAATACCCAAGGCTTGTCAAATAGAAGTGAATTTTTTGTGCTTCTTATGTGATCGATGAAAGGACCGAATGAGATTCTAGGCCGAAACATCGATATTTTTGTTGATTCGTGGTTGTCTATGAAGTCTAGTGCATGATTTATGTTTAAAAGATGATTGGGTTCATTAAGAATGGCTTGGATTCCAAAATTTTAGGGCTTAGAACTATTCTCTAAAAAAGGTGAGGCTGGGGACGGTAATATCGTAATTGCAATGGCCTCTTCGCATTTGCGAAGAGGTGGTCGCAATTGCGAAAAATCCCAAATCCAGCAACCTTCGCAATTGCGAAAATTTCATCGCAATTGCGATCTTGTCAGAAGTATGTTTTCTTTCCATTTGCAAGAAATTTTTCGCAATTGCGGCTTCTGATAACTTCGCAATTGAGAAGATTTCCTAGAATTTGTGACATCACAGAGCAGTCACTTGAAAATTTCAAAATCCTGAAATTTTTTCTAAGGCTGAGTTTCGACTGTGCGAGCATTCCTTTGGCATATTTGATTCATTTTGCATTATTCTTCATAGCCATACCATATTTTCACTCCTTTCATTTGTTGACAGGTACTATAATTGAAAATGAGCTCTAACTCTGAAGGATCCGCAAATGACAACCCCTTGGAAGTTGAGCAGAACTATGACCAACACCGGTTCTTGTCATTGGAATGCCAAGAACGGTACTTTACTGAACTTATCTCGAAAACGTTGCTCCCAGAGAGTGGTATACTGCTAGACCATGTCCAGGAATGCCTTCCCGAGTTCCATCAAAAGCTAATAAACATGGGATAAGATTGTTTTGCCCTCAACCATGCCATGCCAATGAGCAATGGGTGAGGGAATTTTATGCAAATCTCCCAGCTATCAGGCTAAGGAAGCCCAAGATGAGAATTCACGGCAAAATGGTGCACTTTGGAGCTGAAGCTGTGAATCAAGTGTATCACCTGCCGGACCACGACATCACCCCATTCCATGCAAAAGACTCTGCCTCAGGGGAGTGGTTGGTGTCCAAGTTATGCCCGGGTGCAGATGTTCCATGGGCAGTTGAGAAAAGAAGGATCACATTCAAAGAGTTCACTGTCAAAGCAAAGATATGGCTGGCCATCATATGCAGTCGTGTCTCCCCTGTGTCAAACATATGGAATGTAACGGTTATAAGAGATCAAATTATAGCCTGCATCCTTGATGGTATTCAACTAAATGTTGGTGAAATCTTCATCAATGAACTGAGGGAGTATCGAATCCAAAATAGTCCATCCTTGATATTCCCATCGCTTATCACTGAGCTGTGCCACTCTTGCTGGGGTGGAAGAAGCTCAGGAGACAATTGGATAGAGCCATGAAAGCCTCTAAATCCGTTGAAGAAAAGAGGAGAAGGCATACACTGATCTGGCCAAGGCGCATGGTAAGTTGAGCAGTTCTCATGACACTCTAGCAAAGGCACACACCCAAATGAAGAAAAGGGAGAAAAAAAGAGACAAATTCTTTACTCGCATATGGAATGGTGTGAAAGGGATATGGAATGTCCTAAAGCCTCAAGACCCAAGGCCATCAACCAGCTGGTAGATGATGGTGATGCTCATGTTACTTGGTCAGAGGAAAAATGAGAGGAGGATGCCTCTGAGTCAGACAACGAGGAGATCACCTGATGCAGTATTTAGGGAGAACTTTCCACCATTTTACTCTATCATATTTAGTTGCATTGGGGACAATACATGATCTTTTGTTGGGGGTGGCTTCTTGTAAAACTATTGTTCTTGTTTAATTGTGGATAACTGTGGATATGGCAGATTGGTACTGTGGTTATTTTCATTTTGTTGTTATTGTATTTTCATGTGATATGTGATATTATTATGTTTATTATCTTCTTAAATTCTTGTTATATATATATATATATATATTATGTTTTAGTTACTTGATGTTTATTAGCTTTGTATACGGTGAAACCGGAAGGTCCAATTTCTTGCCATTAAGGTGTATTTGGGGAGTCATATCAATATCTCGAGGCTGCGGGATTGTGGCCAAGTTCTCCCCCTCGAAGTTCATTCACGTTCAACCCAGCAATGACCCCGAGGGTGGGGATTTCCCGAGGTGAGCAAATGGCGTCAGTAGGGTCTGATATCACGTCTAACTGTCCTATCTCCATATCTTTACAATTAATACATTCTGTACTATATTGTATTTCCCCTCCTATATAAAGGAGATCCTCACCACTTTGTAAAGAGCTGCTGTTGCTCTAACCATTCTACTTAAGATCAATAATATCTCTCTCTCTCTCTCTCTTTTCTCTCTAAACTTACTCGCTCGAGGCCACATTCTTCGTTTATTGCTTTCATACTTATTCTTCATTTATTGCTCAATATTAGCCATTACGAGCCTTCTTTAATTATATCTTAACTGTTATCCCCTTCCCGGTTACCCCCGATAGCTCGAGCTTTAGCCGGGTATCGACCTCGAGGCCTTTCATCGATCAGTCCAAATCCTGGGTGGCAAACCCCTCGGTTTGATTACTATCCCGTTTTTACTCGTATTTCATCATTAAACTTCGTACGCCTAACATCAACTGCTCTAACAAACTAGTATAAAATTAGATCACGTATTTTTAGAGTCCCATTTACAAATTTAATTGTTATTACCATTTTCACGGTAAACAGTTTGGCGCCCACAGTGGGGCTAAAAATAATAGTGATTATTTTCTTGCTGGTTTCATTACACAAATGCAAGTTATCTTTCACGGTTTTTCTTGTCCAAGATCTTTTGATTTCAGGTTAAAATGTATGGCTCGGTAAACAGAGTTGAGAACGACTACCTTGAAAATCACGGGGAAAACGGTGTGGTTGTTCTAGTCGTTGGCGCGCCACAATAGAACCCCGATAACGCACCTGGACCGATTCCAGTGGATGCGGGTTCGCAAGACGCGCAACGGGTCGACAAAATCTCACATACCGACAGAAGCATGCAATATGGAGACCAATAGGAAGCCTAGAAGACCCCGGCTCGGGAAGTACACGAAGTTAGTCTTCATGATATTTTTAAAATGTTGCAGGCACAACAGTTGGCTATCGATCAGTTGCAAAGCCACCCGAAAACTCCCAACCCGACCGAATAGGTACCGGAGAGGTCAAGCAACAACGGATCAGTATCCGATCCTGCCATCGTGAAAATGCCAGAGGACCTCACCAAAAAGATCGAGTCAGGTAAAAAAATGATAGCAGCTAACGATAAGAAGGTCGAAACTTATAACTTTAGAGTCGACCAAATCCCGGGCACACCCCAGGTCCTGAAAGGTGTAGATTCGAGGAAGTTCGTGCAACGGCCGTTCCCAGAGGAAGTGGCTCCAAAACCCATTCCAAAGAAGTTTATAATGCCAGATCTCCCAAAGCACAACAGGACCTCGGATCCCAACGAACACGTCACTGCCTATACATGCACGGTGAAAGGCAATAACATAAAAGATGATAAGATCGAGTCTGTCTTACTGAAGAAGTTTGGAAAAATGCTCTCGAAGGGGGCCATGATGTGGTACCACAACCTAGCCCCCCATTCGTTTGCCCTGCTAGCAGATTCCTTCATAAGGGCGCACGCTGGTGCCATCAAGGTAGCAATAACAAAGTCCGACGTATTCAAGATTAAGCAGAGGGAGTACGACATGCTGCGAGAATTCGTGTCTCGTTTCCAGATAGAACAAATGGAACTACCCCGGTCTCCGATGACTGGGCAGTGCAGGCCTTCACTCAAGGCCTGAATACAAAGCTCGGTGGCCTCACGGCAGCTGAAAGAGAATCTTATTGAGTATCCCACCGTAACCTGATCGGACGTCCACAATCGATACCAGTCAAAGATCAGGGTCGAGGATGACCAGCTGGGAGCCCCCTCGGGCTCAGTATATCTGAACAGACTCTTAGCGAAGGAGTCAAGATCGAATAAAGAGAGGTACCAACCGTACCCCGATGATAGGAGGAATGCCCCGAGACGCAATTCGCCTCCCAACTATCGGTTGGTGAACAGAGGAGAGAACCCTCGGGGACCCCTCAACAGAGGTGGCTTAGACGAGGACACCGGGCCAACGAGGGCTCCTCATCTATCAGAATACAACTTCAACGTCGATGTATCGGACATCGTGCTCGCCATCAGCAAAATTAGGAATGCCAGATGGCCCAGGACTATACACTCAGATCCTTCCCAAATGAACTACAACTTGATTTGTGAGTTTCACAACTCGCACGGGCACAGAACCGAGGATTTCAGGCAACTACGAGAGAGGTGGCCCGACTGCTCGATAACGGGCACCTTCAGGAATTTCTCAGTAACCGGGCTTAAAACCAGTCCCAAGAAAGGGAAAAAACCAAAACGAACAAAGCAAATGAGCTCCAACACGTCATCCACATGATTTTTTGATGCCCGCTTCTTGACGTATTCAAATAAAGGACCACATAGCATCCGCCAAACGAATGTCGGAACCCAAAAGCGCCATCGCCTCTAAGGTATAATCACCTCTCCCTTTTTCTATCTTTTAATTCACGGTAACTCTTGCGCAGGCCAACGACCAAGGCAGTCGGGACGTCGCTCCGGCTTGAGGGCCCTCAGTTTTCAAAGCGACTGTTGCACTCTTTTCCTTCGACCGATTTTTTATCCCGAAATGGATTTTTGCCGGCAAGGTTTTTAACGAGGCAACGTCCACGCACTTCGTAAAGAGGACTCAACAAGACTATCGGAGTTTCTTCGCAATCAACCATGTACCGGGAAATGGCAAACGAGGTTCCAATAGGAAATGATGTACCGGGCCAAATGGTCGAACGAACTGTGTCTGCATAAGCCGGGATTACGACAACACAACCCCAAGCAATCAAAGAATATCTTTTGCCAAAAGCATCTCCTACTCCAAAAGAAAATTCAGCATGCTCACTGCAAGGATCCCTCCATCGAGTATGTCCCGAAACACTCGGAGACTGAGCGTCAACAATTTGGCATCTACACGACCTCAGGGTCGGAACTCCATGCTCATAAGTCCTTAACGAGGCAATTCCGAGCTCATGAGTAATGGCCTTCGAGCCTAAGCAAACTCGATGACTCGGAGACTATCGTCAATCACCATTCACTTGAAAACTTGAGCCCGTAAGGCCTCGAGCAGCCAAACTCGGTCTAGCCAGATCTATGTTACATAACTACAAAAAGCTATAAGACCTCAATAGGCGTGAAAAGCTGTAAGACCTCAACAGGCATGAAAAAACTGTAAGACCTCAACATGCATGAAAAAACTATAAGACCTCAATGCAATGACTGATATAACCTCGCTATTATCTTCGCCCTCATCGGGGGCAACTAAAAGCGCCAGTTTTTCCTCTAATTAATGGGCTTCTTTGAGAGCAGCTGATAGTTCGATACCTCTGGCTCTGATTTCCTCCAAGGTCTCTCTCCTCGCCTCTGCCTTAGCATGCTTAATAGCTCGGGTTAATTTCTACTCAGCTGCTATTGATATGTCACGAGCTATTCTATGCACCGTGGCTGCATCCTCCAGATAAGTGGCAGCGTTTTGTTCAGCCTCGGACTTAGCTATGGCCAAAGCAACAACCTCCTTGCGAGCATCCTTGAGAAGATTTCGAGATGTCGCTAACTCACCGATCGCTACTTCATTTCGCTAGATCTCTGTATTCAGTTGGTTAATCTGTGAACGATTCTGCTCGACCTACAAATAAAGGTGAGCCAATTTATATCGGAGCACGGGAACGGAAGTCGAGTACAAGCAAGGCAAAATACCTGTGCGACAAGGCCGGCCATTTCTCCAAGCACCGTTTCCAATGTAGCTCGGAGCTCTCCTAGTTCTTTTCCTCCCTGGGCAGAGCGAGCCTCCGAATCCCGTGGTATCAAAGTTGCTTTATTTCACTCCTTTTCATGATAAGAGAGTTCCTCGCGGAGTCAAAGGATGGCATGATCATATGCCTCCTTGCACTGTGGCATAACAGATAAGTTAGAAAGACAAGGGATGACGTCCGCGGATAAAAGAAACACACGAGAAATGGTTGTCACCTGCTGCATGAACTTCTCCGCCGCTTTGACGGTGCTGGGAACATCAAGATCGGCACTATCACTAACACCATCAAAGATGTTGGCAATAGAGCCTCCCCCTTGGAGAGGAATCCCAGCTTTGGCGCCGACCACTGCGTCCCGCAGTTTCCCTAACGAGACATGGAAGTATAAGAAGAAGTCATTCAGGTCGCCGACTTCTCTAGAAAGCAACCCATGCTTCTGAAATTCTCCGGGCCCCGACCCTTCAGGATCGATGGCAGCGGTCCCCCCGGTGAAAACCGCATCGAATCTAGTTACGCGATTTGAAGCCGCATTAACACCTTCTTCATGGGTCTCTAGTTTGCGAGATCGACTGGAGTCAGCCATTCTAGACTCAGTAACCTCCGATCGAGGCACCTGCAAGGCTTTCACATCCAACCTCGCCCTCCGCTCTAGCTGACATTCATCATCATCCTATTCCCATTGTCAGGATTCACCTCTGAAGTTGAAGCAGAAGTTCCAACAGTGGCTCGATGCTCGAGTGACCTGGATCTCTTTGCCACAGGAAGGATAACAACTGCCTTGCTTTTCCTTTTCTTGATCGTGTCAGGCTCTAAAGCCCCTACTTCGCCATTAGGAGGCGGCCTCATCAGCATATTCTCGCCAAGACCTACATAAGTGCGGTAACCGCAGGATGTCACCACCAAGGGCGCGGGGGGAAACACAAACATAAGACATAGGCGGTAAGGAAAATCTACCGTGATTCTTAGCCACCCATCACCCCTTGTCTAGGTCGGTCCAAGACCGAACAAAATATGGGAACTTCTCGTCCAACCGCCTGATCCATCCTAATAAATCTGGAACCACCTTGGGGCACCAAGCAGCTGTTGCAGGAAGCACAACAAGATCGTTATTTCAAAAAAAAGAATAGTTGAAAAGCGGTTAAGGGAAAAATTGCTTACGTTGGGTATTCCACCTCTACGAAAAGGGCATCCTCCGGGCCGGGATGATATTCGAGGTATTTACCCGGATAAACCTGCTCATCCATCCTCGATCCTTTCCCTCGTCGACGCTCGAGAAAAACAATTTTTTGATCGATGACAGAGCCTGATTAAACCTCAATAAAATCGAGGGTTGTACATCTTGATCAGATGATTAAGGGTAAAGATCTCACCCTCAACCCCTTCGGAGAAATGGCGTAGCATCAACACTATCCTCCAAAAAGAAGGGTAGATCTAACCAAGCATCACTTGGTATCGGTCGCAGAAGTCAATGATAATTGGGTCTATCTTCGGGGGAGAGGATTCGGAAGAATTATCAGGACCCAGGGTGAATGGGTAGGTGTACACATAAAGAAAGCCGGCCCTATGGTCCGTTATATTATCATTCAGACCGAGAATCTCCACCCCCACTACCTTGCTCCATCGACAGTTCGTCCTAACCGTGGTAATATCGGTCATGACACTAACATATCGGGATATATGCTCACACCGGCCCGGTGTAAATGAAGTGGTATCGACGTTAAAATCCTTCGACATATCGAGATTAGGTGGGGTACACTATTCCAAAGAAGGAATCGCTCTAGTTTCCTCCTTAGATGATCGAGATGATGATGCAGCGTCGTTCTGTCGGAGAACTATTCTAGAAGTCCTAGCCATGTCAATGGCAAAAATTTCTCTAAAAACAAGATGGAAAAATGGAAGAGGCAAAGGGTTCTGACTCGTGAATTTGGAGATGGGGTGAAAGTGAGAAGTATTAAACAGTCGATGCATTTATAGGAACCACTTGGGCAGCAGGAAGCACGAGCCAATGGCAGTTTGTGGGTTCCTCGATTATCGCATTTGACGGCGATCTTTGCACGGTTTTCTAGAATATGGCATTTAATGCTCTTATCGATTGACGTCACGATAATCATGACCTCGATACAACGGTTCAAAATCATTTCCTATTACTTCATTCTAGGAAATGCAGAGACTATCTGTATACGGTAAAACCGGAAGGTCCAATTTCTCGCCATTAAGGTGTATTTGGGGAGTCATATCAATATCTCGAGGCTGCGAGATTGCGGCCAAGTTCTCCCCCTCGAAGTTCATTCACGTTCGACCCAGAAATAACCCCGAGGGTGGGGAATCCCCGAGGCGAGCAAATGGCATCAATAGGGTCTGATATCACATCTAGCCGTCCCATCTCCATATCTTTACAATTAATGCATTCTGTACTATGTTGTATTTTCCTTCCTATATAAAGGGGATCCTCACCACTTTGTAAAGGGCTGTTGTTGCTCCAACCATTCTACTCAAGATCAATAATATCTCTCTCTCTCTCTTTTCTCTCTAAACTTACTCGCTCGAGGCCACATTCTTCATTTATTGCTTTCATACTTGTTCTTCATTTATTGCTCAGTATTGGCCATTAAGAGCCTTCTATAATTATATCTTAACTGTTATCCTCTTCCCGGTTACCCCCGATAGCTCGAGCTCGAGTCGAGTATCGACCTCGAGGCCTTTCACCGATCAGTCTGAAGCCCAGGTAGCAAGCCCCTCGATTTGATTACTGCCGCATTTTTACTCGTATTTCATTATTAAACTTCATACACCTAGCGTCAACTGCTCTAACAAACTAGCATAAAAATAGATCACGTATTTTTAGAGTCCCATTTACAAATTTAATTGTTATTACCATTTTTATGGTAAACAAGCTTCTTAATTTTGGTTATTAGCTTCTTAAATTTTTTGTTGTTATTGTATAATATGTTTTATGTTAGTGGCGATATCCTTAGTTTTCTTTCTACCACGGTTCTTTTTCCAAGGATGCCAATTTTCTTCTTGAACCAGGTAATTGTCAGTAAATTTTTGTTGACTTTTCCCAATGATGGATAGCTAAGCAACTTTTTTAAGGGAATTAGTCTTGTAGTTTACATATAGCTTATATTAATTTAGGAAGAATAAATGGTTTGGGTTAGAGTTTGTGCCCATTGACCAAGTTGTGTCTTGCTTGGTACCAACATGATTTAAACCTGGGCATATGAATTTTTGGTTGTTGAAAAAGAAAAATAATTGAAGTAAAGATGTCATGACTTTTAGACTCAAATTTTGGCTCTTTAATTCACTAAGTAACTTCCTATACTATATGTAACCTCTTTGAGTCATTGGTTTCAATTGGATTTTGGATTTGTATTCTACTTGAGTGTTCATGTGCCATGTGTGGTGAGATTTATTGTGAGTTCTTTTGCATTACTTGTAGTATAGAACTTGCCCGGAATGTGTTTCAAGGCGAAATCATAGACTAACTTGGTTTGAAAAATGATATTAGGTCTTCCTTGGACCGCTATTGTGCCTTAAATCTCCTACCCTTGAATATTTTCCCTAGTCAACCCATTTTGACCCTTTAACCTTGTTCTTTGGCAACCATGTTACAAGCTTTAATCCTTTATTCTTTATTGATCTAGTTATTAGCACCCTACCTCCCTAAGTACTTCGAAAGTATAAACATAGGCTAAAATCATAAGTTTGGGGGTGAAGGTTGGAAAAGTTGTGATATGGAAGTCGTTTAAAAGGTGGAAGGTAAAAAAAATTGATAAAAAGTGAAACTTTCCTTGATGTTGAAAAGTAAGGAAGAAAAGAAAAATACAATAAAATAATAAGAGTTGTGAATAAATGGAAGATTAGGTGTGGAATGAAAAGTGAAGAGAGGATGGAGAATGTTTTTGAAGGAAGTGGACTTTGATTGCAAATTTTGTAGTGCTTGGGGAGGTTTTGAGTCACTCTAACCAAAATTGTGCCCTACCTTAACCAAAAGCCTAAACTACAACCCTTTAAGTCCTAATTGATTTTGAACCAAGTTGTCTACATTAGTGGAGAAATATATGAAGGGCAAGCCTATGGTACTACTTGTATGCATTTGAACATCTTTGTGAGAGAGAGTTAATTCTTTCGATTTGATATCCCATTTTTGTTTTGAATTAAGATTTATGAGTGTGGGATTCTCCCTTAAATGTGAAGACACATGAGATTTGAGTTGTGAATTTAATCCCATTTTCAATTGGAAGGAATGACCAAAGAAAAATAATTGTGATAGAGAGGCAAATGTTGAAGCTTTAGTGTCATGACTTGATTTGCTACTTTGATTTGCATAGTGCTTGAGCACGTGAAATGTAATAAAGTTCATAAAAAGTGTTCGGCAATTCATATGCATTGGTTTAATTGTTGGTACCAATCGAAGTCATGTGTTTGTGCTTATAGTAGACATTTTTGGCTTGAAATGATAAGGATGCAATGTTCAGTTAATCACTTGGGAGGAGATTTTGTCGCTTTCATTGCTTGAGAACAAGCAAAAGCTTAAGTTTGGGGGTTTGATAAGTTGGTATTTTATCAACTTATCTTGTCTTTAAGCCTATATTTTTGATATGTTTGAGTGATAAAATAACATGTTTAATGCCATTTACTTCTATATTACAGGTTCTATGTGATTTAGAAGTGATGTTGAAGAAACTAAGTGAAATGATCCAAAAAGAAGCTAAAAAGAGGAAAATCTGGGAAAGGCCCTCAGTTGTCGCAATTGCAACAAAATCCTGGGAATTGCGAAACAAGCAGTGATGGGAATTGTGAGAGGTTTCTCGCAATTGCGAAGAAAGGCCATTCAGATAGTCTTCGCAAATGCGAAAGTCAACTAGGCAATCAACCTTCGCAAATGCGAGGTAATTATCGCAAATGCAATGTCAAACAATATAGACATAGTTCATAAATGCGAAAAGCGCGATTCAGTTCTGGGCAATTCTAGAATTTCATATTTTTTGGCCCCAAACCATTTAATACCCAGCTTAGCTCATTTGTAAGATATCTTTTGGCTTATTTTCAGTTCCAAACACTAGAGAAAACAAGGTGGGAATCTAGGGTTTTGCACACACACTTTGGTCTTGAAGATTTGAAGCTTGTGGTCGAGAATTTCTTACCCATTTATGTTTATTTCTTCATTTCCTTGCTTTGTATTGTATATCTAAGTGTGTAGTATTTTATCCAACACTTGAATCTTGTTTATGGAAATATTCATATTTAAAGTATGGATTAAATACCTTGTTGTGCTTATGTATTAAATGATTTTTATCCTTTTATGAAGTGAGTTATTGTTTCTTTAATTATTTGTGTTCTTTAATGTTTCCAAAGGGATTAGCTAACCCTAGGACTCACCCATTAACTCCGAATTAATTTTGGGAAAGATTATTTGGGGTTGGGGAAGATTAATTAACAAGAACTTGAGGCTTTAACCCTCATTTTATAGATTCTACCTAGGGATAGGATTGAACTACTTGTAGCCATATCCGGGTGTGCTTAATCTCTTAATTGTTTTAGGGATAACTCAATTAGGAAGTCTTGTTAGTCTTTGGAAGAAGCTAATATAGAATTATTACCCGTGGCTAATTAATATAAACTCGCTCATATTTGTAAAATCGTAAAATATATTGGATCTTTACTTGAGTGTAATTCCCGAGGCATCCATACTAGTATCCATTGATCATTTTACTCGCCTTCTAGGTCAGTGTACATTTTCGCATTTAGGTATAAATATTCTCTCAAATCAATTCTAAGTGTTTGACTTTGCATAACAAGTGATAATTCTCTTACATTCGTAATTGCCTACATATTGTTCTCTATGGGATTCGACCCCGACTCATAGTTGGGTATATTATATTGCATGCGACCGTGTCCATTTACTTTTTAGTAGTAGATTTGGACGTCATCAATGTCCCTTTTGCCCGGGGACGTTGCGTTTCATGTCTGCAGGTCCCGATAGACAGGTTGAGAATCCTCCAAGTAGGCTATTAGCTCAGCGGAAAATGTTGGTGTACTCCATTTGCTCCGAAGTTTCTTATTTGGTCAGTATGATTTAGACATGTATTGATTGGTATGTCGGGGCCCTGTCCTAGCCTTATGACGTTTATGTACTCTTAGAGACTTGTATACATATGTCATTTATATGAAAGATTGTATGGCCTTGTCGGCCTATGTTCAATGTACGAGTGATTATTTTAGCCTTGTAGACCCGTACGCCATATGTATAAGTTAGTATATCAGGTTGGGTCATTTTATGTCTAGTGTTACCTTATGTTTTTTTCTTGTTACCTTATACGACCCTTCTGGACCATTTACCATGTTGATGTAATAATAAATATACGTTACAATGGTACTCGGTTGAGTGAGGCACCGGGTGCCCGTCGTGGCCAATCGGTTTGGGTCGTGACAAAAGTGGTATCAGAGTAGTTCTTTCCTAGGGAGTCTACAAGCCGTGTCTAGTAGTCTTATTTATGGGTGTGTCGTGCACCACACTTATAAGCAGGAGGCTGCAGGGCATTTAGGACTGTCACTTTTTCTTCTTACTCTAGATCGTGTGGCAAAGCTCAGTTGTAAGAGCTCAATTTCTTAAACTCTATATTATTCATTATATGACGATGCCTACATCCAGAAAGACGGTTGATAAGAGATATAGCCATGGAAGAGTTGAGTCAGAGGAACTCGATTTTTGCATCATGCTTATGATGAGTAAATGTAAGGTCTTCAGTAAATCATATGTGTATAAGCTTCTTGATAAGAAGCCTTAAGGCAAGGATATCTATCCACCAATATGGTTAAAAGCAATAAGAGATTCAGAAGATATATACAAGTTTCTACAAGTAAAAGAAGCAAGATGAAGAAGGGAACGAGGTACCCAGTTAGTGAAGATGATCATTACCTACAATTCAGGAAAAGAGATATAAGCATTTTGAGTTACCTTCGACAGTAACAGAGGTATGTAACATTCCACATCAATCTCAGTTATGCCCTATGAGAGCTAGCAGATATGGTTTAAGAAAGGACGGGATATCAGGATTCGACTGGGGTTAGTGTAACCCAAAATGGTGAATGGATTGTTTGTGTTAGTTGACATTTTCGAAGAATATTACAAAGGTGCAAATAGATCTCCTTGTGAGGCACCCAGATGGTGTACTCTAAAATAGTACAGCTGACTATGAGTACTACAAAGTTTGGTACTGGAAGCCTTGAAAGAATAAATATTACCTTATTGTGGCTCCCGTCCCTAGTAGAGAAAAAATATCGGGCAACCCGAAGAGCCAACGAATGGAGCAAGGGGAGCTAAAAGCAAAAGAATGTCTTGTTCGAGTTTTCAGAATAAAGTGATAGACATAAATGTTACCGAGAAATAAGAAGAATGTTAATGAAGCATTATGAGTAAGATATGATACATGAATAACAATGGTAGATCAAAAAGATGACAATATTACAGAGTCTATAGTCATGTGGGGGGAAGAAACGAGAGGTGACAGACCTTAAGACAACAAAAGAGTATAGGCCATATAGTCATATCCTCATTTCGAGAAATAAGTTTGCAACTCTAATGCGATTACCAAAAGGAAAAGTTAGACCGCAGAGTAATAGAAATCAGTATGGACTGGACGATAATAGGATGGACAACAGAAGAATAACCCTTAAAGGTCATTCAGGAAGATGCTTCCCTAAAGCAAGCAATGTGAGCAAAGTTAAGCTTAAGGGAGATTGTGTGCCAGTTACACCAAGTGTCACCCTCGTGAGTAAGGAATTTCGTTATCCTTGGTGCAGAAGCATGACCGTAAGGCGAGTAAGGATCATCAATGATGTGAATAGACGACAAAGATAAAGAGGTAAAATATCTATAGGTAGATCGTCGTGGCTCTAAATCTTAGTAATTCCCTAAATAAGGGAATATGGAGTAATATGGCATAAGTCAAAATTAAGTTGTTCTAGTAATCATGGAATGGTAAAGGAAGAATGCGGTAAAAATGAAAAAGGAATAAGATTGCACTTATTCAAATCTCAAAGATATGCTATGAGCCCAGAACATTATGCAAGCACGGCGTCTAGGAAATGAAGTAAGGGTTTCTGCACAGAATGTTATTGATAAATAAGGAGCCAGTGCGAGAGGTAAGTTAAGGCAAAGGAAATAACCCAAAAAAGATTACACGGAATATTGATATGAGAATGGGCCAACGAGTAGTTAGTAGTTGATTTAGGAAGAGCCTATTCATGGCAATACAAGAGGTTACAGACAAATCAGCAGATCATGCAAGATAAACATAGTGAACCCCAACATGGAGAATTCAGTCTCGCAGATATGACAACGGGACCCTTGAGAAATATTCAGGTATGAGTTGGGGTAGCTAAAGGTATCATATGAATATTTGAAATAAAAGAAACTACCACTGAGAAGACAATTAAAATATCAGTTCATAAGCAATCCTACAAGCACAAGGGCGTGGAGGTAAGAACTACGGATAATTATAGGTGAGTACGAACATCAAGAATTCCATCGAGTATACGATGTAATAAGCTCGCAGCTTTACAAGAGTCTAAAGGTCTTACCTAAGTACTACAACAAAAGACTACCTAAGGAAATAAGAAAGAAGACTTCAATTTAAACATGGTAACTCGAAGGACAAAAAAAATGGTCATGTAAAAACAGTCTCACTATAATATTGTATGCACTCTATAAGAAAGTGGTACCTGACGTGTCTAACGGACGAGAAGTAAAGTCAAAAGTAATATTCGAGATTGTACAAGTTGCACAAAAATTCTGGCATGCGTAGGAACTAAGATTAGCTAAGTATGCACGCAACAAGGAGGCAGAAAGACTAGAAAAAATAATAGCTTATGTTTAAAGAAAGTTGAGAAGGAACGAAAGGACTTATTCGATCAATGATCCAGAGTTAGTTACGTTATGAACACACTTGCGATTTCAGAATATACATATATGTTGACAATCATACAGCCATCCATAGAAGACTCTAGTATTAGTTAAAAGAAGAAATGAGTCCAGGTCATAGACAGAGGATTGAATTGTTAGAAGATTGTATCCTGGATATTCCATAGCGTCCATGATGGGCTAAAGTAATAACTAATACCATGAGCAGCAGATCGGAAGATAGCTTAAGCCTACACAAAGGTTGATTAGTGTCACGACCCCAACCCCGGTCATGATGGCGCCCAACACACTGCTAGGCAAGTCCGACCATTCAACAACATTATCCCAAATTTCTTATTCAGATTATAGATAAATATCACAGAGAATTTACTAAGTCATTACATTCAAGGGTATAATTAATAATAAAATCTGCGGAAGTTCAATTAAAATACCACACCATAGCCCAATAGAATCTGGTGTCACGAATATGAGCCTCTAATACAGAATATCCACCTATTACAAGTCTGTCTAGGAAAAATACGGAATAAAAGATAGAGATAGAGGGAGAGATCAAGGCTGCGAACGCCATGCAGCTACCTCAATACTCCCGGATACTGCCTGCTCAGCTAAACAATTCCTCACTTAGCCTGTGGTGTACCTGGATCTGCACGCAAGGTGCAGGGAGTAATGTGAGTACTCCGACCCAGTGAGTAATAAACATAAATAAAGGCTGAGAATAAGAAATCATGGAAAAACACAAAGTAAACTATGACTGGCAGTTTAGAACAACAATTAGTGAAGCACCAAGTCAATTAAATCAGAGTACCAATTACTGAGACAGGTATAACAGATAAAAACAAATGCATGAGTGCAATGCAATGCATATAATGGTACACTCTATGCATGAGTGCAATGCAATGCATATGATGGTACTCTCTAGTACCCACTGCGGCGTGCAGCCCGAGCCATCCATTTTATTTATCGTCGATGGCACTCACTGGGGTGTGTACAGACTCCGGAGGGGCTCCTACAGCCCAAGCGCAATATCAAGCCATCTCATGACATCAAATCTAGGCCCTCGGCCTCATATCAATCTCAGTATAATCACCCAGGCTCTCGGCCTCAATATCAATGTAATCAACAGGCGCTCGGCCTCAATATCAATGTAATCAACCAGGCTCCCAACCTCAATATCAATATAACACTGCTGCGGCGCGCAGCCCGATCCATGCTCAGTCCAGAAATCATCATAAGCCCCTTGGGCATTTGTAAAACAGTAGTTCTCAACCCGAAATACCATTTAGAAATATCATTTAAGTTTTGAAATCTTAGAAAGATGGTTGAGTTTGCAAAACAGTATTTAAAACCTTGGACTGAGATCAAATGATATGCATGTATGCAAAAACAGTGATGTCAATCCCTGAAGGATTCAAATAATTGGCAAGAAGCCCAAATGTAACAATTAAATCCAAGTAAGGATGATTCTCAATTTAGTTCAAATAGAAAACACGGTAAAAACATCTCTCGAGACGGACCAAGTAACAATCCCCAATGGTGCTCTACCCCACACCCGTTATCCGGCATGCATGTCACCTCAATAAAGCGTTACGATGTGAAATTCCAGTGTTTCAAACCCTCAGGACATCATTAACATCAATTACTCACCTCAAGACGGTCAAAGTCTAGCTCGCTATTCCCTTGCCTCTCAAATTATCCTCCTCGTGCGACGAATCTGCCCAAAATCACAACGAATATGTCGCATTATGCCAAAGAGACAATACCCAATCGAAAGCAATCGAAAAATATCAAAATTGACGAATTTGACAAAACCCGAGCCCGGGGCCCATGTCTCAAAACTCAGAAATTTTTACGTCATTGGGTTCCTTATCTCGCCACGAGTCTATACATACAAAAATCTCTCAAATCGAACCACAAATGGCCCCTCAAATCCCAAATTTAGAATTTCAATTTCAAGCCCTAATTTCTTACAATTTGGCTATATTTTCATGAATTTCAAGGATGATTCCACAATATAATCATGTTTTTAACTCATAAAACTTACCTCCAATCAATCCTCTTCGAATCCCTCTTCAATTGCTCCCAAGTAGCTCTCAAAATGCCCAAAAATGGTGAAAGAAATGACTTAGCTCGCGGATGAAATGTCTTATAAATTCACTGCCCAGATTTTGTTTCGGAAGTACTGTTCACCCGCGCGGTTACTGTTCACGCGCGGGGTCACTGTTCACCCGCACGGTTACTGTTCACGCTGCTAAAAAAATTACGCAGCCAAAAAAAATTGTTGCACTTTGCTTTTCGCTAAAAATGGCTCTAACTCCATCATACGAACTCGGAATTCGATGATTCTTGTTCCTATGAGTCACAAATAATGTTACAAACATAGTCCTTCAATCGAAACTCAATTCGGAGCTCGTTTGCTCAGTGCGATATCCATTTCGCTCGTTAAACAATTAACTCATGTTTCGTGTCAAAAACTCAATCGCGACTTGATGAAATTAGATCAAACTTTCCAGATCACTCCTATAATTCATTATTTAAATTCTGGAAATCTCGAAATAAAATTTTGATCTCTAGAACTAAAAATGGACCTTTGGATCATTACATGCTTATGCTCAAACGACAAAAATCTTCCAAAAACTCTTCCAAACCTTATCCGAGCCTCGTGGGACCCCGACCAAACATGCCAACATAATTCATAATATTATTCAAACCTCTTCCAATCATCAAAACACCTCAAACAACATCAAATTACCCAAAACTCATCGAATTCAAGCCTAATTTTCTAAAAACTTCCGAAATACACTTTCGATCAAAAACCCGACCAAACCACGTCCGAATGACCTAAAATTTTGCACACATATCCCAAATCACCTAACGAAGCTACAGCAACTCTCAGAATTCCATTCCGACTCTCGGATCAAAATCTCACCTATCAACCAGAATTCGCCAAAATACTAACTTCGCCAATTCAAGCCTAATTCTACACCGGACCTCTAAAATTACTTCCGATCACACTCCTAAGTCACAAATCATCCCCCGAAGCTAACTGAATCATCAGGATTCAAATCCAAGCCCTCTAACACATAAGTCAACGTCCGGTTGACTTTTCCAAAATAAACCTTCCTTAAAGAGACTAAGTGTCTCATTTCATAATAAAACCAATCCAAATCAACTAGTTCACACCAACACTAATAATGAAGCATAAAGAAATAGGAAATGGGGAAAATGGGGCGGTAACTCACGAGACGACGGGTCGGGTCGTCACATCCTCCCCAACTTAAACAAACGCTCGTCCTCGAGCGTACCCAGAGTTGTCCTAGAAGCCCACCAATAGCTGAACGACCTTACCAAGAATATACCTATGGGTGATCCCACACTACCCTATCTCGCATAGGTACGATAACACAACATAGCTGAAATTTCACAATCCATCTAGTCCATAAACCATAGAACTATAATGCACCTTCCGAAATCATACACAAGATTAGAACTTCATATCCATACTCAGAATAAGCCCGAACCAGTTGTAATAACCCATACCTGCAACATCAGGTGCAGTTATCTGATATACCACATAGCTCAAACACTCGAAATAATAATTTCTATTCACAGTAGTTGCACATAATAATCGAATATCGATAGGAAACCTCTTAACAACTAAAGCCTCATTCCAACACTTTCACATACTGCCAATGATAAAGGAAACACGTAATAAATCATAACCATTTCCTATGTCAACCATTCATGAAGTCATTTCTCTCCTGGTAATTACCATAGCAAATTTTGAAACGAACCTCAATATTTACCCATCACACATACTGAAATCGAATCCGTTCGCATTCATTAATGATTTCAACGATCTCTTCTGACCAAACACACTACTCTGGTGATATGACACATCAATACATGCCTAAGCCACAACTTGCATAATACGTGCACCAATAAGAAATGGTCCGAACATACTCAATACATGAAAATGACTCAACTGAGAGAGTTGTACCTCAAACTCACCAGTACTGACACAACACAAGGCTGAGACCCTGTCTCACATCATATAAATAGGACACACAAATTTGACCCGCAATGTCACATTTCCATAAAGCTTTGCTGCAACGCGCGTTCCTATCCAAATACTACTCCACAGGAAACACCTCAAGTCATTATGCTTGAAATCGACAACCATGCTCAATTGATGTCTGGAGCCAAAGCAAATCATTACACCCATGGTGAAACAATAACACACACCACGCAAACCTGATAGAACATAACTGGTACGTTATTCACCGAGCAACGCACAATTACTCATCCCGCTCGACTTCCACTATAACAGCTCCTATCGGAGCCAGAGGATCCGGTGCCCAGCACCAAATTAATACCGAAATCAACAACCTCGCCCGGCGAAATTCCTAGCTATATGAAACTCATATGAAAAGTCCCCCAACACCGGAACTAAATTAATGATAGAAACCTTTGCACTGACATCCATCACGAATGCCCAATTAAGAAAGCAATCCTTCCCAACCGTCCACTGGTCCTTTGAAATATAAACCACTCTGCTAGAACATAATCCAACGCACTTCATCACTCAAACCGTGGCATTTTCGGTATTGCCCGTAGCGCAATAGTTCAGAATCACTCAACACTAAGACAACCAGTCTGAATTCCGACATCACATCCAAAATCTAACATACCAGCAAACAAAGATCCACTCGAGCCTCCAAATCCCGATTGCCGCTAAACGGTGCCGAATACACACGATCCACCACCACAACCTAGCCTGTACATGAGAACTCCCAGTCTCCAACTCCATATGGCACACAAATCATCATACCTGATTCCAGTTTCCACTGTGCGAATACATGCACACCTTTGATACCCAATCATTCTATGATAAATACTCTAAAATTTCCATGTGCCATACAAGCAACTTGAGTATCAGCAGTCGATCCAGCCTTAAAGTGTCGCAATACTATTGAAGTGCCATCAACTTAATCACATTGGCTTTTTTTCTGAAACATATACCCTCTACAAATCACTATGATTAGAAATAGAATTTCCTTAATCATCTGAAGATCATTCACCCTAATCATCTGAAGCTCATCCCTCTAATCACCTAAAGTTGCCCGTACTGCCTAAGAATGTTATGAATTTCCATTCAGAACTGAACCATAACCTTACACACGCAAATCTCAATCCTTCACAACATATCGCATATACCATATCATCCTAAGGTAACATGAGGACTTCACCTCCTTTTCGAACCATGAACGTTTACGTACTCAACTAGTCAAGAACTTCCATTGATCCCATCTAGAAGAAAAATCATGACACATCCCATGCTCTGCATGGCATACATAGGTCTTGTTCAAATTCTTACAATACTGATATGAAGGATGAGAGCTGTATAAATTCATAACACCGTCGAATCAACAATTCATTGGGTCTATACTTCTGGCAAGAACTATCACCTCATTATGAACCAAACAATGGTCTTAGCCCCTTAATTTACTTCATATACTCAGATTGCACTTATCTCGAATTCAATGATCTCGTCTCACCCATTACGAACTGCTCAGGCAATAAGCCACCCCAGACATAATCAAAAGCCGCATATGATGCCCCAATATGCCAATAGGCTACCAATTCGAACGCGATACAAAAAAGAAAACGAACTCTTGAAGGAATTACCAATCCCACGCACTAATACGGACATTCCTTAGAAAATAGGAAGCAAGGCATACAAAATAGCATATAGAAAACTATACTCAACATCATACTGTTGCGGCGTGCAACCCAATCCAGATAACATACCCATGGCGGCGTGCCACCCGATCCACACATAGATCTCACATAAGGAGATGCACATCGAGCCAAATTTGCTCATTATAACAAAATACCGAGTATCGGTCGTAAGCATGCTAAGTGCATAATAATATCTCTGAGGGACATATAGCGTTATAAGCTACAAAACTCAAGCACAACTGAGGTGCGATGTACAATCTGAATTTCAAGAGCCAAGATGCTCATATAACGTCATTCCTACGCGGATTCTCAACACATAGCAATTTCTCAAGCCGTCTCACAACTCACACGGCGCAATGCATCACTACGCAAAATATCTCACAACGAAACATCAACCTAACTACTCCTCCATGAGGACCGCGTTACTAAAATGCACACATCTGGCCTGATATAGAGCCATTATTCACATTAAATCTATCCACCGACTTCAAGCTGATTCTGATCACACTGAACTAGTCTGATAACCTTTCAAAGGTCCATAATTTTGGCAAGTTAAAGTAATATTCGAGATTGTACAAGTTGCACAAAAATTCTGGCATGCGTAGGAACTAAGATTAGCTAAGTATGCACGCAACAAGGAGGCAGAAAGACTAGAAAAAATAATAGCTTACGTTTAAAGAAAGTTGAGAAGGAACGAAAGGAATTATTCGATCAATGATCCAGAGTTAGTTACGTTATGAACACACTTGCGATTTCAGAATATACATATATGTTGACAATCATACAGCCATCCATAGAAGATTCTAGTATTAGTTAAAAGAAAGAAATGAGTCCAGGTCATAGACAGAGGATTGAATTGTTAGAAGATTGTATCCTGGATATTCCATAGCGTCCATGATGGGCTAAAGTAATAACTAATACCATGAGCAGCAGATCGGAAGATAGCTTAAGCCTACACAAAGGTTGATTAGTGTCACGACCCCAACCCCGGTCATGATGGCGCCCAACACACTGCTAGGCAAGTCCGACCATTCAACAACATTATCCCAAATTTCTTATTCAGATTATAGATAAATATCACAGAGAATTTACTAAGTCATTACATTCAAGGGTATAATTAATAATAAAATCTGCGGAAGTTCAATTAAAATACCACACCATAGCCCAATAGAATCTGGTGTCACGAATATGAGCCTCTAATACAGAATATCCACCTATTACAAGTCTGTCTAGGAAAAATACGGAATAAAAGATAGATATAGAGGGGAGAGATCAAGGCTGTGAATGCCATGCAGCTACCTCAATACTCCCGGATATTGCCTGCTCAGCTAAACAATTCCTCACTTAGCCTGTGGTGTACCTAGATCTGCACGCAAGGTGCAGGGAGTAATGTGAGTACTCCGACCCAGTGAGTAATAAACATAAATAAAGGCTGAGAATAAGAAATCATGGAAAAACACAAAGTAAACTATGACTGGCAGTTTAGAACAACAATTAGTGAAGCACCAAGTCAATTAAATCAGAGTACCAATTACTGAGACAGGTATAACAGATAAAAACAAATGCATGAGTGCAATGCAATGCATATAATGGTACACTCTATGCATGAGTGCAATGCAATGCATATGATGGTACTCTCTAGTACCCACTGCGGCGTGCAGCCCGAGCCATCCATTTTATTTATCATCGACGGCACTCACTGGGGTGTGTACAGACTCCGGAGGGGCTCCTACAGCCCAAGCGCAATATCAAGCCATCTCGTGACATCAAATCTAGGCCATCGGCCTCATATCAATCTCAGTATAATCACCCAGGCTCTCGGCCTCAATATCAATGTAATCAACAGGCCCTCGGCCTCAATATCAATGTAATCAACCAGGCTCCTAGCCACAATATCAATATAACACTGCTGCGGCGCGCAGCCCGATCCATGCTCAGTCCAGAAATCATCATAAGCCCCTTGGGCATTTGTAAAACAGTAGTTCTCAGCCCGAAATACCATTTAGAAATATCATTTAAGTTTTGAAATCTTAGAAAGATGGTTGAGTTTGCAAAACAGTATTTAAAACCTTGGACTGAGATCAAATGATATGTATGTATGCAAAAACAGTGATGTCAATCCCTGATGGATTCAAATAATTGGCAAGAAGCCCAAATGTAACAATTAAATCCAAGTAAGGATGATTCTCAATTTAGTTCAAATAGAAAACACGGTAAAAACATCTCTCGAGACGGACCAAGTCACAATCCCCAATGGTGCTCTACCCCACACCCGTTATCCGGCATGCATGTCACCTCAATAAAGCGTTACGATGTGAAATTCTAGTGTTTCAAACCCTCAGGACATCATTAACATCAATTACTCACCTCAAGACGGTCAAAGTCTAGCTCGCTATGCCCTTGCCTCTCAAATTACCCTCCTCGTGCGACGAATCTGCCCAAAATCACAACGAATATGTCGCATTATGCTAAAGAGACAATACCCAATCGAAAGCAATCGAAAAATACCAAAATTCACGAATTTGACAAAACCCGAGCCCTGGGACCATGTCTCGAAACTCAGAAATTTTTATGTCATTGGGTTCCTTATCTCGCCACGAGTCTATACATACAAAAATCTCTCAAATCGAACCACAAATGGCCCTTCAAATCCCAAATTTAGAATTTCAATTTCAAGCCCTAATTTCTTACAATTTGGCTATATTTTCATGAATTTCAAGGATGATTCCACAATATAATCATGTTTTTAACTCATAAAACTTACCTCCAATCAATCCTCTTCGAATCCCTCTTCAATTGCTCCCAAGTAGCTCTCAAAATGCCCAAAAATGGTGAAAGAAATGACTTAGCTCGAGGATGAAATGTCTTATAAATTCACTGCCCAGATTTTGTTTCGGAAGTACTGTTCACCCGCGCTGTTACTGTTCACGCGCGGGGTCACTGTTCACCCGCACGGTTACTGTTCACGCTGCTAAAAAAATTACAGCAGCCAAAAAAAATTGTTGCACTTTGCTTTTCGCTAAAAATGGCTCTAACTCCATCATACGAACTCGGAATTCGATGATTCTTGTTTCTATGAGTCACAAATAATGTTACAAACATAGTCCTTCAATCGAAACTCAATTCGGAGCTCGTTTGCTCAGTGCGATATCCATTTCGCTCGTTAAACAATTAACCCATGTTTCGTGTCAAAAACTCAATCGCGACTTGATGAAATTAGACCAAACTTTCCAGATCACTCCTATAATTCATTATTTAAATTCTGGAAATCTCGAAATAAAATTTTGATCTCTAGAACTAAAAATGGACCTTTGGATCATTACATGCTTATGCTCAAACGACAAAAATCTTCCAAAAACTCTTCCAAACCTTATCCGAACCTCGTGGGACCCCGACCAAACATGCCAACATAATTCATAATATTATTCAAACCTCTTCCAATCATCAAAACACCTCAAACAACATCAAATTACCCAAAACTCATCGAATTCAAGCCTAATTTTCTAAAAACTTCCGAAATACACTTTCGATCAAAAACCCGACCAAACCACGTCCGAATGACCTAAAATTTTGCACACATATCCCAAATCACCTAACGAAGCTACAGCTACTCTCAGAATTCCATTCCGACTCTCGGATCAAAATCTCACCTATCAACCAGAATTCGCCAAAATACTAACTTCGCCAATTCAAGCCTAATTCTACACCGGACCTCTAAAATTACTTCCGATCACACTCCTAAGTCACAAATCATCCCCCGAAGCTAACCGAATCATCAGGATTCAAATCCGAGCCCTCTAACACATAAGTCAACGTCCGGTTGACTTTTCCAAAACAAACCTTCCTTAAAGAGACTAAGTGTCTCATTCCATAATAAAACCAATCCAAATCAACTCGTTCACACCAACACTAATAATGAAGCATAAAGAAATAGGAAATGGGGAAAACGGGGTGGTAACTCACGAGACGACTGGTCGGGTCGTCACATCCTCCCCAACTTAAACAAACGCTCGTCCTCGAGCGTACCCAGAGTTGTCCTAGAAGCCCACCAATAGCTGAACGACCTTACCAAGAATATACCTGTGGGTGATCCCACACTACCCTATCTCGCATAGGTACGATAACACAACATAGCTGAAATTTCACAATCCATCTAGTCCATAAACCATAGAACAATAATGCACCTTCCGAAATCATACACAAGATTAGAACTTCATATCCATACTCAGAATAAGCCCGAACCAGTTGTAATAACCCATACCTGCAACATCAGGTGCAGTTATCTGATATACCACATAGCTCAAACACTCGAAATGATAATTTCTATTCACAGTAGTTGCACATAATAATCGAATATCGATAGGAAACCTCTTAACAACTAAAGCCTCATTCCAACACTTTCACATACTGCCAATGATAAAGGAAACACGTAATAAATCATAACCATTTCCTATGTCAACCATTCATGAAGTCATTTCTCTCCTGGTAATTACCATAGCAAATTTTGAACCGAACCTCAATATTTACCCATCACACATACTGAAATCGAATCCGTTCGCATTCATTAATGATTTCAACGATCTCTTCTGACCAAACACACTACTCTGGTGATATGACACATCAATACATGCCTAAGCCACAACTTGCATAATACGTGCACCAATAAGAAATGGTCCGAACATACTCAATTCATGAAAATGACTCAACTGAGAGAGTTGTACCTCAAACTCACCAGTACTGACACAACACAAGGCTGAGACCCTGTCTCACATCATATAAATAGGACACACAAATTTGACCCGCAATGTCACATTTCCATACAGCTTTGTTGCAACGCGCGTTCCTATCCAAATACCACTCCACAGGAAACACCTCAAGTTACTATGCTTGAAATCGACAACCATGCTCAATTGATGTCTGGAGCCAAAGCAAATCATTACACCCGTGGTGAAACAATAACACACACCACGCAAACCTGATAGAACATAACTGGTACGTTATTCACCGAGCAACGCCCAATTACTCATCCCGCTCAAATTCCACTATTACAACTCCTATCAGAGCCAGAGGATCCGGTGCCCAGCACCAAATTAATACCGAAATCAACAACCTCGCCCGGCGAAATTCCTAGCTATATGAAACTCATATAAAAAGTTCCCCAACACCGAAACTAAATTAATGATAGCAACCTTTGCACTGACATCCATCACGAATGCCCAATTAAGAAAGCAATCCTTCCCAACCGTCTACTGGTCCTTTGAAATATAAACCACTCTGCTAGAACATAATCCAACACACTTCATCACTCAAACCGTGGCATTTTCGGTATTACCCGTAGCGCAATAGTTCAGAATCACTCGACACTAAGACAACCAGTCTGAATTCCGACATCACATCGTAAATATAACATACCAGCAAACAAAGATCCACTCGAGCCTCCAAATCCCGATTGTCGCTAAACGGTGCCGAATACACACGATCCACCACCACAACCTAGCATGTACATGAGAACTCCCAGTCTCCAACTCCATATGGCACACAAATCATCATACCTGATTCCAGTTTCCACCGTGCGAATACATGCACACCTTTGATACCCAATCATTCTACGATAAATACTCTAAAATTTCCATGTGCCATACAAGCAACTTGAATATCAGCAGTCGATCCAGTCTTAAAGTGTCGCAATACTATTGAAGTGCCATCAACTTAATCACATTGGCTTTTTTTCTGAAACATATACCCTCTACAAATCACTATGATTAGAAATAGAATTTCCTTAATCATCTGAAGATCATTCACCCTAATCATCTGAAGCTCATCCCTCTAATCACCTAAAGTTGCCCGTACTGCCTAAGAATGTTATGAATTTCCATTCAGAACTGAACCATAACCTTACACACGCAAATCTCAATCTTTCACAACATATCGCATATACCATATCATCCTAAGGTAACATGAGGACTTCACCTCCTTTTCGAACCATGAACGTTTACGTACTCAACTAGTCAAGAACTTCCATTGATCCCATCTAGAAGAAAAATCATGACACATCCCATGCTCTGCATGGCATACATAGGTCTTGTTCAAATTCTTACAATACTGATACGAAGGATGAGAGCTGTATAAATTCATAACACCGTTGAATCAACAATTCATTGGGTCTATACTTCTGGAAAGAACTATCACCTCATTATGAACCAAACAATGGTCTTAGCCCCTTAATTTACTTCATATACTCAGATTGCACTTATCTCGAATTCAATGATCTCGTCTCACCCATTACGAACTGCTCAGGCAATAAGCCACCCCAGACATAATCAAAAGCCGCATATGATGCCCCAATATGCCAATAGGCTACCAATTCGAACGCGATACAAAAAAGAAAACGAACTCTTGAAGGAATTACCAATCCCACGCACTAATACGGACTTTCCTTAGAAAATAGGAAGCAAGGCATACAAAATAGCATATAGAAAACTATACTCAACATCATACTGTTGCGGCGTGCAACCCGATCCAGATAACATACCCATGGCGGCGTGCCACCCGATCCACACATAGATCTCACATAAGGAGATGCACATCGAGCCAAATTTGCTCATTATAACAAAATACCGAGTATCGGTCGTAAGCATGCTAAGTGCATAATAATATCTCTAAGGGACATATAGCGTTATAAGCTACAAAATTCAAGCACAACTGAGGTGCGATGTACAATCTGAATTTCAAGAGCCAAGATGCTCATATAACGTCATTCCTACGCGGATTCTCAACACATAGCAATTTCTCAAGCCGTCTCACAACTCACACGGCGCAATGCATCACTACGCAAAATATCTCACAACGAAACATCAACCTAACTACTCCTCCATGAGGACCGCGTTACTAAAATGCACACATCTGGCCTGATATAGAGCCATTATTCACATTAAATCTATCCACCGACTTCAAGCTGATTCTGATCACACTGAACTAGTCTGATAACCTTTCAAAGGTCCATAATAACTCCCATTTTTCTCATAACACACAAGAACAACCATCACAATCGGAGTAATCCTCCCCAGTTCACAACCCAATATTCCAAGTGCCCTCAAGGCATGAATCTTCAATTTAACGACACCATCACAAACTTCATACTTGGTTTACATCTTTAATCAATCAAGTGATCACATGCCACACTTATATAATCTTCCCGTGGGACACACTCCCACAACCTACCACAACAATATCTGGAGCGTACCTCCAAACCACCGGTCGCACTAACGCTGAAGAGCGATCAAGAATCATTAACCAGGACGCAAAACCCTTTTTACAAAACACCGATCTAAGGTGATGCTGAAGTTAATACCAACTTAACGTAAACATCGAAACTTATCTCCTGCTCATCCGAGCTCATGACATCTTGTCAAAAAATTTCCTTCACTCGTGCCATTCTCGGCCCAATTTCCACAGCCAGAACTGATTCACCAGCATGTATCAAATGGGAACTAACATAGTACATAACCGAATAATCCGCTAACCAATAGCAAGCTCCCCAACTTGGCTCGAAGCCATAGATCACAACACACTATACTCATAACGTATATACTCCATTGTTGCCTCAATACCATAGTGAGGTTAAACTCAAATCCTCTGTAAGCTTGTGTAAACACATTTCATCTAGTACTTCAACTCTTTGGCAATCTCGCAACAGTTAAACTCACTCTCTTAAGTGAACCAAAAATTTCAAACTTCAACACTTACAATTCATTTGCACATGAGATCTTCTGTCATTCACATGAGGATCACACCGCCTCAGCACATTTCGCGGGAGATAACCCACCTGCTTTGCCTCAATATAATATTTTCGTATACCTTACCGCCATAAGCATTACGCAGTTAGTTGATCTTCCTGAGTCTGTACTTATACCGCAACATGAAATTTACTTCACTCCCAACTAGGAGACATGAAAAGATTCTTCACACGCCCATAACTCGGGCTATAACTTGAATCAAGATAGACTTCAAGCATCTACTAATTCTTCCATCATTCAACAGACCCCCTTCTCGTCGCTTCCAATTCATATAGATACACCTCGCAGCACTAACATACTCCTCACATAGCCACAGCCGTCATTTCCTCTAACGGGGACACTACCGAACATATAAGTTTAAAACACGTACTCACACAATCAGTACCTCGGCGCTCCAGCCATAGGCAAAGATCCAACCTCAAGTCCTTCAGACTGGCACACCATAAACTCACAGAGATTGCACCTCGCCCCTCGATCGGGGAATCACAAGCCATCGAGGCACATCTGATACTGAGAGCCCATGCGCGCATACGAACGCGTGGAAGGAATTTCAAAAGTTTCTTTTCAAGATGAATCAAGAACGCACGATAAGAACTCAAGAATGTGAAGTTTTCCTAAAGGTTCTGCAGCCTCTCGAGGATAAATACAGACATCTCCGTACCGATCCGCGAGACTCTACTAAACCGGCTCATGACTCGCAAGACCAAGTAACCTAGGCTCTGATACCAACTTGTCACGACCCCAACCCCGGTCATGATGGCGCCCAATACACTGCTAGGCAAGCCCGACCATTCAACAACATTATCCCAAATTTCTTATTTAGATTATAGATAAATATCACAGAGAATTTACTAAGTCATTACATTCAAGGGTATAATTAATAATAAAATATGCGGAAGTTCAATTAAAAAACCACACCATAGCCCAATAGAATCTGGTGTCACGAACATGAGCCTCTAATACAAAATATCCACCTATTACAAGTCTGTCTAGGAAAAATACAGAATAAAAGATAGAGATAGAGAGGAGAGATCAAGGCTGCGAATGCCATGCAGCTACCTCAATACTCCTGGATACTGCCTGCTCAGCTAAACAATTCCTCACTTAGCCTGTGGTGTACCTGGTGTAAGCACGTGATTTTTGCCCTATATGAGAAATACTCACAGAAAATGCAAAATAAAATGATTTTCCTTGGTGTGCAATTTTGAGTATTTTTGTGATATTTTTGGATAATTATTTGTATTTGTCTGTGTTTGCTTATTTGTTAAATTAATAAAAAATATAAAAATATGTCGCATTTTGCATGTAGGATTTCATTCTACAATTGTTAGTAATTAAATTAGTTTTACAAAAATTAAAAATTACAAAAATAGGCATCTTTTGCATTTTTAGCATTTAATGTCCAAATGAACAATTTTATGCTTAATTATTACTTAATTGTGCGTTAATTGTTATTGGGAGTTAATTTGCGCTTTTATAACTTAATTTAGTTCTTAATAATAATTTAAGTATTTTTATAATTTAGTTTTAGAAAATAAAAGAAGAAAAGAGAACAAAAATACAAAAGAAAATCGGATTGGGCCACTTCTTCAATTGTAAGCCAAAGGCCCAAAAAATTGCCCAATCTTCTCCATGACCCAGTCCACTACAGACCTGGTCGACCCGGTCCGCCCCATTAACCCATTAACCCAACATCCCTTCTTCATTTTTTCAAAACACAAAACAAAAGAAAAAAAGAAAGAACAAGAAAACCCTAAAACACTAACTCATCCGCCCCCCTTTCTCATCTTTCTTCTTCTTCTCAAAACACCAACCTCCCCATCAATGGCTACCCTCCTCTTCATCACACAGCCATGGGCTGCCCGCTGTCTCCGTCCCCGGCCAAGCGACCACCATCGCGACTTCATCTTCGTCGTTCGACGTCAAGCTCGGGTTTGAAGCTCGACGTCCATGGCAGCCTTTGCCCCCGACCTCGTTCCAGCTTCATCGGAGCTCGTCACTGTTTCTGCTCCAGCTTCTGCTACTTCTGTTTCAAACTCGTGTCCATGGCTGAGTTGCATCTGTTCCAGCTCGTCGTCCATGGTTTCTTCACGAGCGAACGCACCCAGCTGCTCCTGTTTCGCGTCAACCATGGCTACTGTCACTGCCTCGTCGTCCAGTCCCCCCCGCTGTTGTTTCTTCACGTTACAAGCTAGAGCCAGTCATCCAAACTCAGTCACGTAACCAAACGGAACCCCAGCTGCCCCGTTCCTTCACTTCTGTCGCGACAGCTGCTGCTGCTGCTCTAGCGCGGCTTCAGTCAACTTCTTAGATTCGTTCATCGTCGTTTGGTCGAGCTCTTCGTCGAGTTAGTCGTTGAGTCCGGACAGATTTATTCCCATTTGAGGTTTGTCGAAACAGTCCATACAATCGAATTCGTCGTTGTTCATCTCCGGTTAGTAGATTTTGAGTTTTATTCTGTCCGTATTTTGTTTTGATATTTTCGAATCTAAAATCGGCAAGTGTTTGTTTTGTTCATGTAAAATCGGTAGATATTTGATTTTTGGTTTCGTTCATGTTCATGTGTTTTTGTTGAATTAATTTTCAGATTTCAAATGGAAGTTAATTAGTTATTTTTCATGTTTATTTCATGTTTGTATTGTTGTTTAAGTGAATATTTGTTAGTTTAATGTTTGTTAGATTCAAATTGAAATTTAATTAATTATTTCTTCAATTTGTTTCATGTTGTTATGTATTTTCCAGAAAATATTAATGTTGTTTGAATCGTTAGAATCTGTCATGTTTGTTGCTTAAAAACAGATTTAATTCATGTTCATCTGTGTTTGAAGTTCATGTTAAAATCCAGTAATTTAATTTGAGTTTGTTTTGGTTTTTGATTTTTGATTTAATTTGAATCATGTATTTTGTTGTTTGTATTGTTGTATCCTTGTTCATACATTCATGGTCTAAATTAACCAGGATTGGTTCCCGATATGGTTAATTCATTCCATTAATTTTGAGTTGTGTTGTTCATCGTGTTCATATAATTGTTGTTGAAGATTGTTGAGAAATTGGTCATCTTGATCATATTTTGGTCAAGTTATGATTAATTGAGTGTTTAGAGCTGATGGGGGTAATTTGGTAAATTGCATTGCATTCGGGGGTAGATTTGTAATTGCAATAAGGTCGGAGGGGTAGTTTGGTAATTGAACATTATTTTGATTCTTTATGTTAAGCATGGGGGACAAATATAATGGGGTGGGGTTTTTGATGTACTTGTTTAATATAATGGGGGACAAGACAAAACATAATGGGGAGGAATCTTGTACTTGTTTAATGTAGGCATGGGGGACATATTGTAATGGGTTGGTAATGTGGCATTTATTTAATGTAGGCATGGGGGACAAAGTTTTAAAATAAAGAAGACATTTGATAGTGGGACAAAGCATGCCATTGAGGGAATAATTTGGGGTTGGGAATTGAAGACTTGTCTTGCTATATATAGAGTCATTCTTGACATTAAAGAGGACTAGACTTAGAGAAAAAACTTAGACTAGAACTTGAAGATTAAGGGGGCTTAGAGATTATTGGGAGAATATTTTTGAGAGTAATACATTCTGGAAAATTTCAAGAGTGTTAGAGAGTAAAAGAGAAAGACAACTTGAACTTCTACTTGAATAAATTTCGTTTGTCTCTTCTCGAGTGTTATTGAAAATCAGTAAATTACTGCATTTTGTATCTGTCTCTCTTCTGTTTTGACTACAATTGCACTTTGATATTGCTGAGTTTTCAATCTGTCGCTGGGTTATTCTACTGGTTCTTACTGGTCTGCGGTGTTGCTGGACCTGCTGTTGATGTGTTATTATTGCTGCTGACTTCTCCTTCTTTTGTTCTTGTACTGCCATTTCCAGGTACACATTTGTATACTCTCGGATTGAAGAGAAATGAAATATTAATCAGGCTTTGTTCCTGTTGAATCCCTCATGTTTAGATTTATGTTTGAATATAATTTTCCTTTCTTGTATAAAAATGTAGTTGATTGATTAAATGAGTAATGATGTCGCATATGTATAACTTCTTCATCTAATAATGTTAGTTTAAATTAATCAAAGAATAGTTAATCTGTTTTGATATTATGGTGTGTCAATCTCACGTTTTAGTATTATTGAATAATAGAATATAGAATGAAAGCAGTTTTTCTTTGTACAAACTCGGTCGCAATTTTCCATTCGCATTAGCCGTAAACTAATAATTAATAAGTTACGTTTTAGCATGTAATTAATTAAGAGATTTTCTTTTATTTTAGAGATGAACTTAATAGAAAATATAGTCACTGTAGGTTTATCCTTTTAAATAAAAATGAGACGAGCCTCGACAAACAAAAATGCACAAGCTGCGGGGCCCTCTAAATGTATATATTAAAATACTTAGAATTCGGGACAGGCCGTTTAGCGAATTTTACGGCCTTCCCAAAATAACAATACGCTAGTTGCTTTAGGCGCACCTTTAATAATTTAACCTTCTTAAACACGGGTGCACATTGATGTGACCCAAATCCAAATCTCAACGGAGTCAAAATGTGTTGACGATCACGGGTGCATTGTTTGTGACGTGGTTCGAGATGCATTTTCACGACGTTGCAATTCTATAAAAATAAATGATAATAATAAAAGCGATTTTTAAACTTAATAAAAGCACATAAGTCACAACATGTATTTAAATCAGATATTTAGCCATTATAACAATTTAAGCGACCGTGCTAGAACCACGGGATTCGAGGGTGCCTAACACCTTCCCTCGGGTCAACAGAATTCCTTACTTAGAATTTCTGGTTCGCAGACTTCATTTGGAAAAGTCGAAAATTTCCTCGATTTGGGATTCAAGATAAACCGGTGACTTGGGACACCAAAAACCAAACCTTTCCCAAGTGGCGACTGTGAATTAAATAAATAATCCCATTTCGAATATTGTCACTTAAATTGGAAAAACTCCCTCGCGCATTTTACCCTTCGGGGCCGGGCGCGCAAAAAGGAGGTGTGACAGCTCTGGCGACTCTGCTGGGGAATTAACCCAGAACCACTGGTTCAGGGTTAGAATTCGAGCTTAGATAAATTGTTATATTTGGTTTTATCTGATTTTTACATGTTTGAGCCTAATGTGCTAAATGCTATTTTTACCGCCTTGATATTATTTGGACTGTACATATAAACTGTGCCGAAACTCTTCTCTCTTCACCTCCGGGGAGAAGCTCGCTGATCGAGGCTCCCTATTCTGTTAGTGTCAATACCTGAAATAAGAAAGAGGACGGATAAGTTACGAAGCCGGACGGCCTTTTGGTTCCCGGTAAGTTGCCCCTCCTTGACTCGAGTTGTCCGCTCGAGTACACAGTCTAGAACATCTACCCAGGTTATAAACCTAGTATAACGAAACCTCATGCCGGATCCCTAGTAGGAACGTTTATCTGCATCATGTTGCATTTGACATAGGGGACTCAACACAGGGGTTCGGTCCGTCTAGGACAGGCAACCTGGAATGAAAAGACCATCCTGCTGCATCCCGTTCGTTCTGCGCATCTATTTGCTTCAGATCTGCATATTGACCGGTTTCCGAAAAATTTTCAAAAAAGAATAGCAGGGTAGGGAGATAATTACTTATTCTTTTGGAAAAAAAAACCAATGTCCAAGTAATGTCAAAACCTCACCGGATTTTTTTTTAAAAAAAATATATATAAAAAAAAATGAAAACAAAGCTTGTCTTTCAGTTTGACTATTCCTTTTAATCACTTTCAAAATCCAAAATATATATAAATAAAAAAAAATCAAAAAATTTATTGTTTCATTTGTAGTACCTCTTTAAAAGATTTTCGAAATTTCAAAAAAAAAATGAAAAAAAGAAGTTTAAAATGTATAAGTATTTCCTTGGTCTCTTTTCAAAAAATAAATAATAAAAAAAATAAAAAAAAACATATAACAAAATTCCAGAAAAAATAGTTATTCTTCTTTTCTTTAAAGGATTTTATTTTTGTTTCTCCTATTTTGATCCGACCGAACTACGCGGGTCTGATTCTCACCGGATGTGAGATACGTAGGCAAACCTCATCGGTTCCGGCCCCAATTTTCAAAAATCCAAAAAATATATATTTTCCTTTAGTTCTTTCTTTATAAATTTTTCTTTAGAAAATACAAAAAAGAAATAAAGAATAATATAGAAGTTTTCTTTAAACTCAAATAAAAAAAATAGTCTCCTCTTTCTGAAATCTTTCATATGAAAAAATGAAATAAGAATTAAAAATCAGCAACAAAAATCCAAAAAAATACTCTTTGCTTTTTAATCTCTCTTTTGTAAAATGTTCAAAAAAAAATAGTTGAAAAATTGAATTCCCAAAATATTAGGACTTTTTTTTAGAAGTGCTTTTGTAAATAAATAAAAACTCAGAAACTCCAAATCATTTTCTTAAAAGTCCCTCTTTCAAAATTTAAGAGGCAACATCATGAATAAAAAAAAATATATTCTTTCTTCCATAGAAAAAGGTGAAACAAATGAAAAATCAACCAAAACACATTTTTCTTTTCTTTTTTTTAAAAAAAAATATTCCCAAAGTTCAAGTCAAAAGCAAATAATTTTTTAGAAGTCTCTCTTTAAAAAATAATAATAAAACAAAAATCAAAATAAAAAAAATCTTCTTTCTTCTTTTAAAGCATTTCTTTAAAGAATTCCAAAAAAAAGGGTTAGTTTGCTTACTCTATTCACGAGCGAGAACTACGCCGGTTTGATTCTCGTAGGATGCGAGATACGTAGGCAACCCTCATCGGGTCCAACCCCACCTTTTGCTAAAATAGCCAAAAATCAATAAATAAATAAAAACGTGTCAAATTTTAAATTTTGCCATAAATAAGTTGGGTGGTGTCCAACCTTCCCTTTTGCTAAAAATAGCCAAAAATATATGTCAAATTTTAAATCTGTCATAAATAAGTCAGGTGATGTTGTTTTGTCATAAATAGCCGAATGTTCCCGAAAGGGACGCCGGAAGGCTGACTTTGCATAAACAGCCACCTTTGGGTCATTTTTTAAGGTTTGGTCCAGTTGACCCACACAGCCTTAAAATCTTCGTCACCGAGGCGTTGAAAGGCCGTGTTGGCAATATTGAGTTTTCTAATTTGAAAAACGATAAAAAGAGTCATAAATAAGTCAGGTGATGCTGTTTTGTCATAAATAGCCGAATGTTCCCGAAAGGGACGCCGGAAGGCTGACTTTGCATAAACAGCCACCTTTGGGTCATTTTTTAAGGTTTGGTCCAGTTGACCCACACAGCCTTAAAATCTTCGTCACCGAGGCGTTGAAAGGCCGTGTTGGCAATATTGAGTTTTCTAATTTGAAAAATGATAAAAAGAGTCATAAATAAGTCAGGTGATGTTGTTTTGTCATAAATAGCCAAATGTTCCCGAAAGGGACGCCGGAAGGTTGACTTTGCATAAACAGCCACATTTGGGTCTTGTTTAGTATTTTTTGTCTAGTTGACCCACACAACCTTAAAAACCTTCGCCCCGAGGCGCTGAAGGGCCGTGTTTGCAACACCAGGTTTTTATTGTAATTTGAAAACAAAAAACAAACAAAAAAACAAAGAGTCAGCGGTCGAGTGAATACCGTTTGAATTTTGTCATAATAAGCCGAGCCAGCTTCGGTCGCGTCTTAAACCGTTCTTGCCGAAGTAGCCTTAGAGTATCTTTCAGTTGTCGAAAGGTTATTTTCGTAAAAGAACGGACAAGTTTGTAAAATGATCCTCCCCGGCCTCAAAATTCATGTGAAATTTGGAAGGGGCCACGTTTGCAAAAAATAACCGTTCGGTTGCATTTTGTGAGTGTTGAAACCCAATTTTTTATTATGAAGAAAAAAAATGTTTCATTGCTTTTACCTTTCATTCGGCCCGAACTACGCAAGATCTGATTCATGCGGGGTCATGATACGTAGGCAATCTCCATCGGATTCGATCATAGCTATAAAATAAATTGAGAAAAAAAAACAAACTGAAAGAAAAGGAAAAAGAAAATCGAGTGAAAAAGAAAATAGAAAAAAAAGGAAAAAAGAAAAAAAAGAGTGCAAAAAATAAAAGAGCGACAAAAACAAGATCAAGAGTGACTAAAGAGAGGCAAAAATAAAAGAAAAGAGGTACATAGTGAAGAGGGCTAGTTTAGGGTCGGGATGAAACATGCAACCCGTTCAAACACATGGTAAAAGCGTTTAACTGTTTAGGTGCATTGCATCCCATCGTCCGATTTCCTATATGTTAAATGCTTCAAAACTAACAAGGTTGTGTGTGTGAGTAAATTAGCCAGGTTCTGTTCAGGTGATTGGTTTTGTTGGTATGCAGTGATGAGCAGCCTTGCACGCGGCCACAACATTATACACAAAACTGAGCTCCACCTCCCAGAAACGCCCATCCTTACCAAGCTCCATATAGTCCCCCAATCAAATGTTCATCAGTACAATCCTCACCCAAGAGAGTCTTTCAAAAGGAATCAGTTCACCTCTATTGGTGAATCATACTCAGGCTTGTTCCAAAAGCTAGTCAGGCGAAGTCTGCTGCAGCCAGTGGCCCCAAATCGGCCAAACACCGAGTCCCCCCTCCCCGCATCGAGCTGATACTAGATGTGAATGCCACTCTGGAGCAGTGGGGCACGATACAAAGGACTGTTGGTCATTAGACCCTCAAAATAGCAGTTGAGGACTTGATTGAAGCTGAAAGAATCGTTCACCGGGACGAAAAGGTTCCTAATATGATGAACATTCCCCTGCCTACTCTCACAAATGGGCCAATAGATGGAATGATCTGTGAAGCTGAGGAATTTGATCAGGCACTGAAGGCTATTGCAGCCATTGCCGAGACAGAATAAAAGCCAAAAAAACGATTGCCATGCCTGAAAGTTCCCCATCAGACGGGAGTCTCGGTAGCCAGTCTTGCTATCCTTTCTGCATCTGGATTGTCTCAGGGTGTGATCCAGATGTTTTACTTTATTGTCTTACTTTCCAATGTAAACCCTTCTATCTTCAAAAAATAAAAACAAAAAAAAAATCAAAAAAAAAATCAAAAAAAATCAAAAAGAAAATAAAAAAGAAAATCAAATGAAATTGATATTTCATTTTCCCGGAATGTCTCTTTTCTTAAATCTTGTCAATTTTCTCATTCTCTTTTAGTTCTGTTAAATGCAGATTTCAATAATATGACATGCTTGCGGACTTCATGCCCGGATCTTAAAACTCTGTCAGACCTCGAAATAATGAATCAAGAATTGGGTCGCAATGAAGAATAGCTTAAGGAAACAAGACAAAGAGTTGGAACAACTCAAGGAAAATTGACTCCCGAAATTGGAAAGGTCCATACATTACAACAAGAGTACTGCCAAAAAGAGTGTGTTGTACTCGGGACACATCGAAGGAAACGTCCTTGAAATAACTGTCAGTGCAAATGCAGTCCAAGGGTGCTATGTTGGATCCTTTATATAATAAAATCTTGTCCGTTTGAGATGACGAAGGCTTTCATTCTCGCTACCCAAACACTATCAACCCTTTGCAAAACCCATTTGAGCTGGTTACTCTTCTTTGATTACCCTCTTTGGAACCTGAAAATATTATTGAAAATAAAATGAAAAAAAAAAATTGAAATGAAAAAAGAAGAAGAAAAATAAGAAAATATATATACAAAAAAAAAAGCAAATCGCCAAAAAATAGAAAAAAAAATCCAAAAACAAAAGTTGCCTGAACTACGTTTGACTTGATTCCGAAAGGATACGTAGGCAACCTCTCCTTGGGGTTCAGTCACACCAAAACAAAAATCCAAGAAGTCCCCCAAAAGTGAAACTGGGGCAGAAGTTATAATGGTTCGGCAATGATCCCGCCCAAAAGGTTCCAAAGTTGTAGTTCAATCCAAATTCTTTTTACCCCAAACCTTGTTCAAGTCCTTCTGATCAATCGGCAAAGCGGTTCAAAATGGGAGGATGGAGTTATTTGGACCTGATACAACAAAATGAGAAGAATAAAATGAGAGAGTCTTATTGGTGAAAACCCACACGGGCACCGTAAGACGACGGTAAGCAGAGAAAATCAAATGAGAAGTCTTGTTAGTGAACACCCACACGGGCACTATAAGGAGATGGTAAGAAATGAAATGAAAATTCCAGCTCATGAAAACCCGCAAAGGGCGCCCATGATCGAAAATGAGATCCTCACAACCACAGTCATCAACAGAGTCCTAGCGAGGTTTCTCGGTATTCAAAGCAAAGTTGTGATAAATTTTTGGGAGTCAGACGGTTTACACAGATCAGGCATCCAGTCTAAAAGGCATGTCATGTTCATTGAAGTCCGCATGTACTCCGGATAAGTCGTTCTCTCCTTTCCCCAAGAGGGACACTTCTAGCTTTAAACTCTCTCCATTCAATTATTTGTTTCTCTTTGAATCCTTTTTGGTCTAACACTATTCCAAAACCAAGGCAAAGAAAGGATTGCAAGACTGATTTACAGGGCTTTCGTTGGATACACGCTAATGTGCAAAGGGCACCCAGCCTCAGCAGGGGGCATCAAGACGACCTCGACTGGCCATGGCAGCCTATAAAGGCAATTGAAGTTGAAAGGTTTGAGTTTCACATGGTTAATCGCCTCCACGAAGTTAAAAAAAAAAAAAAAGAAATCCCCACAAAGCCTTCCCTTGTAAAAATTCCCCAGCAAGCTTGCCCCAACAAATCCCCAGCAAGTCCGTTCTGTACAAATCCCCACAGAGTCTCCCCTTGTACAATCCCCCACAGAGTCTCCCCAATATATATATATAAAAAAAGAAAATCACCACTGAGTTGGCTTCGTAAAGATTCCCCGAGCGGAATGGGATGGAAGAACCAAAGCCTTACACAAATCCGGAAATGCGAGTCTGATCAGTCTAAAACAAGTCGCCTGTGAATCCAATCAATGGCGAAGTTCTCAAACAGGAATTAGCCCAAGACCAAGCAATTGGAACGATCAAGGCCACCGAATCAACCGCCGTTTTCAAACTGACAATTTGTCTTTGTTTAGACAGGTGCAATCCAAAGCAACCATGCAAGAGGCAGGTACAGCCCGAAAGACGTTGAAATGCGCGAGCATTGAACCAGCTGTGCGATGGGAGAACAACCGAAAACAGGCGCAATCCAAAGCAACCATGCAAGAGGCAGGTACAGCCCGAAAGAAATGAAGTGCGCGAGCGTTGAAACAGCTTTGCAGCGGGAAAACGACCAAAAGTAAGTTTCCCCGGAATTCTTTCATGCATTTTAAATAAAAACAAAAATTATATATATAAAGGAAAACCAAAGAAAAGAAAGAAGACAAGGAATAAAAATGAATATCCCAAAAGAAAAACAAATCACGATAGCATAGGACCTCATTCCTCGACCCTCCCGGCATGATCCGATGAACCTTCAGGCATAACCCGATGAATCCTCCTGGCATAACCCGATGAATCTCTTCGGCATAACCCGATGAATCTTTTCGGCATAACCCGATAAATCTTCCCGGCATAACCCGATGAATCCTCCCGGCATAACCCGATGAATCCTTCCGGCATAACCCGATGAATCCTCCCGGCATAACCCAATGAATCCTCCCGGCATAACCCGATGAATCCTCCCGGCATAACCCGATGAATCCTCCCGACATAACCCGATGAATCTCTTCGGCATAACCCGATGAATCCTTCCGGCATAACCCGATGAATCTTTCGGCATAACCCGATAAATCTTCTCGGCATGATCCGATGAATTTTCCGGCAAAACCCGATAAATCCTCCCGGCATAACCCGATGAATCCTCCCGGCATAACCCGATGAATCTCTTCGGCATAACCCGAGAACTCTTTCCAGCCAGTCAGCATTAGGGTTTTAAACCCTAAACTGAACTCTTTCCTTTAGTCAGCATTAGGGTTTTAAACCCTAAACTGAACTTTTTCCTTTAATCAGCATTAGGGTTTTAAACCCTAAACTGAACTTTTTCCTTTCAGTCAGCATTAGGGTTTTAAACCCTAAACTAAACCTTTCCATTCAGTCAGCATTAGGGTTTTAAACCCTAAATTGAACTTTTCCATTTAGTCAGCATTAGGGTTTTAAACCCTAAACTGAACTCTTTTCCATTTAGTCAGCATCAGGGTTTTAAACCCTGAACTGAACTCTTTCCTTTAGTCAGCTTTAGGGTTTTAAACCCTAAACTGAACTTTTCCTTTAGTCAGCATTAGGGTTTTAAACCCTAAACTGAACTTTTTCCACTCGGTCAGCATCAGGGTTTTAAAACCCTGAACTGAACTCTTTCCTTTCAGTCAGCATTAAGGTTTTAAACCCTAAACTGAACCTTTCCATTCAGTCAGCATTAGGGTTTTAAAACCCTAAAATGAACTTTTTCATTTAGTCAGCATTAGGGTTTTAAACCCTAAACTGAACTCTTTTCCATTTAGTCAGCATCAGGGTTTTAAACCCTAAACTGAACTTTTCCTTTAGTCAGCATTGGGGTTTTAAACCCTAAACTGAACTCTTTCCTTTAATCAGCATTAGAGTTTTAAACCCTAAACTGAACTTTTCCTTCAGTCAGCATTAGGGTTTTAAACCCTAAACTGAACTCTTTTCCATTCAGTCAGTATTAGGGTTTTAAACCCTAAACTGAACTTTTTCCTTTACTCAGCATTAGGGTTTTAAACCCTGAACTGAACTTTTTCCATTTAATCAGCATTAGGGTTTTAAACCCTGAACTGAACTTTTTCCATTTAATCAGCATTAGGGTTTTAAACCCTAAACTGAACTCTTTTCCATTCAGTCAGTATTAGGGTTTTAAACCCTAAACTGAACTTTTCCTCTAGTCATCATTAGGGATTTAAACCCTAAACTGAACTTTTCCTTTAGTCAGCATTAGGGTTTTAAACCCTAAACTGAACTCTTTTCCATTTAGTCAGCATCAGGGTTTTAAACCCTGAACTGAACTCTTTCCTTTAGTCAGCATTAGGGTTTTAAACCCTAAACTGAACTTTTCCTTTAGTCAGCATTAGGGTTTTAAACCCTAAACTGAACTCTTTTCCACTCGGTCAGCATCAGGGTTTTAAAACCCTGAACTGAACTCTTTCCTTTAGTCAGCATTAGGGTTTTAAACCCTAAACTGAATTTTTCCTTTAGTCAGCATTAGGGTTTTAAACCCTAAACTGAACTTTTCCTTTGGTCAGCATTAGGGTTTTAAACCCTAAACTGAACTTTTCCTTTGGTCAGCATTAGGGTTTTTAAACCCTAAACTGAACTTTTCTTTTAGTCAGCATTGGGGTTTTAAACCCTAAACTGAACTCTTTCCTTTAATCAGCATTAGGGTTTTAAACCCTAAACTGAACTTTTCCTTCAGTCAGCATTAGGGTTTTAAACCCTAAACTGAACTCTTTTCCATTCAGTCAGTATTAGGGTTTTAAACCCTAAACTGAACTTTTCCTCTACTCAGTATTAGGGTTTTAAACCCTGAACTGAACTTTTTCCATTTAATCAGCATTAGGGTTTTAAACCCTAAACTGAACTCTTTTCCATTCAGTCAGTATTAGGGTTTTAAACCCTAAACTGAACTTTTCCTCTAGTCATCATTAGGGATTTAAACCCTAAACTGAACTTTTCCTTTAGTCAGCATTAGGGTTTTAAACCCTAAACTGAACTTTTTCCTTTCGTCAGTATTAGGGTTTTAAACCCTAAACTGCACTCTTATCCATTCAGTCAGTATTAGGGTTTTAAACCCTAAACTGAACTTTTCCTTTAGTCAGCATTAGAGTTTTAAACCCTAAACTGAACTTTTCCTCTAGTCAGTATTAGAGTTTTAAACCCTAAACTAAACTTTTCCTTTAGTCAACATTAGGGTTTTAAACCCTAAACTGAACTTTTTCCTTTAGTCAGTATTAGAGTTTTAAACCCTAAACTGAACTCTTTTCCATTCAATCAGTATTAGGGTTTTAAACCTTAAACTAAACTTTTTCTTTAGTCAGCATTAGGGTTTTAAACCCTAAACTGAACTTTTTCCTTTAATCAACATTAGGGTTTTAAACCCTAAACTGAACTTTTTCCATTCAGTCAGCATTAGGGTTTTAAACCCTAAACTGAACTTTTTCCTTTAAGTCAGCATTAGGGTTTTAAACCCTAAACTGAACTCTTTCCTTCAGTCAGCATTAGGGTTTTAAACCCTAAACTGAACTTTTTCCATTCAGTCAACATTAGGGTTTTAAACCCTAAACTGAACTTTTCCTTTAGTCAGCATTAGGGTTTTAAACCCTAAACTGAACTCTTTTCCATTCGGTCAGCATCAGGGTTTTAAACCCTGAACTGAACTCTTTCCTTTCAGTCAGCATTAGGGTTTTAAACCCTAAACTGAATTTTTTCTTTAGTCAGCATTAGGGTTTTAAACCCTAAACTGAACTTTTTCCATTCAGTCAGCATTAGGGTTTTAAACCCTAAACTGAACTTTTCCTTTAGTCAGCATTAGGGTTTTAAACCCTAAACTGAACTCTTTTCCATTCGGTCAGCATCAGGGTTTTAAACCCTGAACTGAACTTTTCCATTTAGTCAGCATTAGGGTTTTAAACCCTAAACTGAACTTTTCCCTTTAGTCAGCATTAGGGTTTTAAACCCTAAACTGAACTTTTCCCTTTAATCAGGATTAGGGTTTTAAACCCTAAACTGAACTTTTCCCTTTAGTCAGCATTAGGGTTTTAAACCCTAAACTGAACTTTTCCCTTTAGTCAGCATTAGGGTTTTAAACCCTAAACTGAACTTTTCCCTTTAATCAGGATTAGGGTTTTAAACCCTAAACTGAACTTTTCCCTTTAGTCAGCATTAGGGTTTTAAACCCTAAACTGAACTTTTCCCTTTAGTCAGCATTAGGGTTTTAAACCCTAAACTGAACTTTTTCCATTTAGTCAGCATTAGGGTTTTAAACCCTAAACTAAACTCTTTCCATTTAGTCAGCATTAGGGTTTTAAACCCTAAACTGAACTCTTCCCTTTAGTCAGCATTAGGGCCCCAACCCTAAACTGAACTTTTCCCCAGTTGGTCAACATTAGAGTTTCAACTCTAAACTGAGCTTCTCCCCAGCTAGTCAGCATTAGGGCTCCAACCCTGAACTGAACTATTTCCATTCCGCCAGCCTTAGAGTTTCAACCCTAAACTGAGTATTCTTACCTTGTGGCAATAGCGTTGATCCAATTGCTTCATCAATGCTATGAACTTCCTGGCAAATAACTCACGAAATTTCCTAGTGAAACTGGGGCAGAAGATTTCGTTCGTTTGTTTTTTCCCCGCAGGTCTGACCTCGAGGCGCATGGATCGAGAAGACCCACGAGATGAGCCTCAACCCAGAATCAAAAAGAGAAGATGTTCTGAGATTCTTGGAAAAACGAAGGGCAGATCGCTCAAAGGTTTGATCAAGGTCCCAAATTCTATCAACCCCGTCTTACCCAGTACCGGAAATAAACAGGCACCTACAACTTGCAAGCATCAAGATTCAGATCGAAGTCTACAAGCAGAATCAGCTAAGACCCAGGATCAAGTCGCAAAAGAATCATAGATAGGAATCTTGTAACTAGCGGTTGGCATGCACACGTAGTTAGTTCAGTTTCAATTTTCCTTTGTTTGTAATAAAGGAGTCAGTAAGCAGCAACAGCAGCGGCAACAGCAATAACGGCAAGCATTGCAGTCCCATGGTAGTCCCAGCTACCCAAAGTTTCCCGAACTACATTAACCTGATTCCCCTTTAGCCAGGGATATGTAGGAAACCTTTGAAGCAGAGGTTCGGTTAAATCTTTTTCAAAAAAAAAATGCTTCACACGGAGTACTCGGATAGGCAAAAATCACTCACTTTATCTTTGCGCGAAAACCCTTCGTGTCTTCGGGCAAAGAGGGGCAGCTGTAAGCACGTGATTTTTGCCCTATATGAGAAATACTCCCAGAAAATGCAAAATAAAATGATTTTCCTTGGTGTGCAATTTTGAGTATTTTTGTGATATTTTTGGATAATTATTTGTATTTGTCTGTGTTTGCTTATTTGTTAAATTAATAAAAAATATAAAAATATGTCGCATTTTGCATGTAGGATTTCATTCTACAATTGTTAGTAATTAAATTAGTTTTACAAAAATTAAAAATTACAAAAATAGGCATCTTTTGCATTTTTAGCATTTAATGTCCAAATGAACAATTTTATGCTTAATTATTACTTAATTGTGCGTTAATTGTTATTGGGAGTTAATTTGCGCTTTTATAACTTAATTTAGTTCTTAATAATAATTTAAGTATTTTTATAATTTAGTTTTAGAAAATAAAAGAAGAAAAGAGAACAAAAATACAAAAGAAAATCGGATTGGGCCACTTCTTCAATTGTAAGCCAAAGGCCCAAAAAATTGCTCAATCTTCTCCATGACCCAGTCCACTACAGACCTGGTCGACCCGGTCCGCCCCATTAACCCATTAACCCAACACCCTTTCTTCATTTTTTCAAAACACAAAATAAAAGAAAAAAAGAAAAAAAGAAAGAACAAGAAAACCCTAAAACACTAACTCATCCGCCCCCCTTTCTCATCTTTCTTCTTCTTCTCAAAACACCAACCTCCCCATCAATGTCTACCCTCCTCTTCATCACACAGCCATGGGCTGCCCGCTGCCTCCGTCCCCGGCCAAGCGACCACCATCGCGACTTTATCTTCGTCGTTCGACGTCAAGCTCGGGTTTGAAGCTCGACGTCCATGGCAGCCTTTGCCCCCGACCTCGTTCCAACTTCATCGGAGCTCGTCACTGTTTCTGCTCCAGCTGCTGCTACTTCTGTTTCAAACTCGTGTCCATGGCTGAGTTGCATCTGTTCCAGCTCGTCGTCCATGGTTTCTTCACGAGCGAACGCACCCAGCTGCTCCTGTTTCGCGTCAACCATGGCTACTGTCACTGCCTCATCGTCCAGTCCCCCCCCCCCGCTGCTATTTCTTCACGTTCCAAGCTCGAGCCAGTCGTCCAAACTCAGTCACGTAACCAAACGGAACCCCAGCTGCCTCGTTCCTTCACTTCTGTCGCGACAGCTGCTGCTGCTGCTCCGGCGCGGCTTCAGTCAACTTCTTAGATTCGTTCATCGTCGTTTGGTCGAGCTCTTCGTCGAGTTAGTCGTTGAGTCCGGACAGATTTATTCCCATTTTGAGGTTTGTCGAAACAGTCCATACAATCGAATTCGTCGTTGTTCATCTCCGGTTAGTAGATTTTGAGTTTTATTTTGTCCGTATTTTGTTTTGATATTTTCGAATCTAAAATCGGCAAATGTTTGTTTTGTTCATGTAAAATCGGTAGATATTTGATTTTTGGTTTCGTTCATGTTCATGTGTTTTTGTTGAATTAGTTTTCAGATTTCAAATGGAAGATAATTAGTTATTTTTCATGTTTATTTCATGTTTGTGTTGTTGTTTAAGTGAATATTTGTTAGTTTAATGTTTGTTAGATTCAAATTGAAATTTAATTAGTTATTTTTTCAATTTGTTTCATGTTGTTATGTATTTTCCAGAAAATATTAATGTTGTTTGAATCGTTAGAATCCGTCATGTTTGTTGCTAAAAATAGATTTAATTCATGTTCATCTTTGTTTGAAGTTCATGTTTAAATCCAGTGATTTAATGTGAGTTTATGTTTGTCTTTGATTTGTTAATTTAGTTTGAATCATGTGTTTTGTTGTTCGTATTGTTGTGTTCTTGCTCATACATTCATGGTCTAAATTAACCAGGATTGGTTCCCGATATGGTTAATTCATTCCATTAATTTTGAGTTGTGTTGTTCATCGTGTTCATATAATTGTTGTTGAAGATTGTTGAGAAATTGGTCATCTTGATCATATTTTGGTCAAGTTATGATTAATTGAGTGTTTAGAGCTGATGGGGGTAATTTGGTAAATTGCATTGCATTCGGGGGTAGATTTGTAATTGCAATAAGGTCGGAGGGGTAGTTTGGTAATTGAACATTATTTTGATTCTTTATGTTAAACATGGTGGACAAATATAATGGGGTGGGGTTTTTGATCTACTTGTTTAATATAATGGGGGACAAGACAAAACATAATGGGGAGGAATCTTGTACTTGTTTAATGTAGGCATGTGGGACATATTGTAATGGGTTGGTAATGTGGCATTTATTTAATGAAGGCATGGGGGACAAGGTTTAAAATATAGAAAACATTAATAAGTGGGGCAAAACATGCCATTGAGGGAATAATTTGGGGTTGGGAATTGAAGACTTGTCTTGCTATATATAAAGTCATTCTTGACATTAAAGAGGACTAGACTTAGAGAAAAAACTTAGACTAGAACTTGAAGATTATGGGGGACTTAGAGATTATTGGGAGAATATTTTTGAGAGTAATACATTCTGGAAAATTTCAAGAGTGTTAGAGAGTAAAAGAGAAAGACAACTTGAACTTCTACTTGAATAAATTTTGTTTGTCTTTTCTCGAGTGTTATTGAAAATTAGTAAATTACTGCATCTTGTATCCGTCTCTCTTCTATTTTGACTACAATTGCACTTTGGTATTGCTGAGTTTTCAATCCGTCGCTGGGTTATTCTACTGGTTCTTACTGGTCTGCGGTGTTGCTGGACCTGCTGTTGATGTGTTATTATTGCTGCTGACTTCTCCTTCTTTTGTTCTTGTACTGCCATTTCCAGGTACACATTTTTATACTCTCGGATTGAAGAGAAATGAAATATTAATCAGGCTTTGTTCCTGTTGAATCCCTCCTGTTTAGATTTATGTTTGAATATAATTTTCCTTTCTTATATAAAAATGTAGTTGATTGATTAAATGAGTAATGATGTCGCATATGTATAACTTCTTCATCTAATAATGTTAGTTTAAATTAATCAAAGAATAGTTAATCTGTTTTGATATTATGGTGTGTCAATCTCACGTTTTAGTATTATTGAATAATAGAATATAGAATGAAAGCAGTTTTTCTTTGTACAAACTCGGTCGCAATTTTCCATTCGCATTAGCCGTAAACTAATAATTAATAAGTTACGTTTTTAGCATGTAATTAATTAAGAGATTTTCTTTTATTTTAGAGACGAACTTAATAGGAAAATATAGTCACTGTAGGTTTATCCTTTTAAATAAAAATGAGACGAGCCTCGACAAACAAAAATGCACAAGCTGCGGGGCCCTCTAAATGTATATATTAAAATACTTAGAATTCGGGACAGGCCGTTTAGCGAATTTTACGGCCTTCCCAAAATAACAATACGCTAGTTGCTTTAGGCGCACCTTTAATAATTTAACCTTCTTAAACACGGGTGCACATTGATGTGACCCAAATCCAAATCTCAACGGAGTCAAAATGTGTCGACGACCACGGGTGCATTGATTGTGACGTGGTTCGAGATGCATTTTCACGACGTTGCAATTCTATAAAAATAAATGATAATAATAAAAGCGGTTTAAACTTAATAAAAGCACATAAGTCACAACATGTATTTAAATCAGATATTTAGCCATTATAACAATTTAAGCGACCGTGCTAGAACCACGGGATTCGAGGGTGCCTAACACCTTCCCTCGGGTCAACAGAATTCCTTACTTAGAATTTCTGGTTCGCAGACTTCATTTGGAAAAGTCGAAAATTTCCTCGATTTGGGATTCAAGATAAACCGGTGACTTGGGACACCAAAAACCAAACCTTTCCCAAGTGGCGACTCTGAATTAAATAAATAATCTCATTTCGAATATTGTCACTTAAATTGGAAAAACTCCCTCGCGCATTTTACCCTTCGGGGCCGGGCGCGCAAAAAGGAGCTGTGACACCTGGATCTGCACACAAGGTGCAGGGAGTAATGTGAGTACTCCGACCCAGTGAGTAATAAACATAAACAAAGGCTGAGAATAAGAAATCATGGAAAAACACAAAGTAAACTATGACTGGCAGTTTAGAACAACAATTAGTGAAGCAACAAGTCAATTAAATCAGAGTACCAATTACTGAGACAAGTATAACAGATAAAAACAAATGCATGAGTGCAATGCAATGCATATGATGGTACACTCTATGCATGAGTGCAATGCTATGCATATGATGGTACTCTCTAGTACCAACTGCGGCGTGCAGCCCGAGCCATCCATTTTATTTATCGTCGACGGCTCACTAGGGTGTGTACAGACTCCGGAGGGGCTCCTACAGCCCAAGCGCAATATCAAGCCATCTCATGGCATCAAATCTAGGCCCTCGGCCTCATATCAATCTCAATATAATCACCCAGGCTCTCAGCCTCAATATCAATGTAATCAACCAGGCCCTCGGCCTCAATATCAATGTAATCAACCAGGCTCTCGGCCTCAATATCAATATAACACTGCTGCGGCGCGCAGCCCGATCCATGCTCAGTCCAGAAATCATCATAAGCCCCTTGGGCATTTGTAAAACAGTAGTTCTCAGCCCGAAATATCATTTAGAAATATCATTTAAGTTTTCAAATCTTAGAAAGATGGCTGAGTTTGCAAAACAATATTTAAAACCTTGGACTGAGATCAAATGATATGCATGTATGCGAAAACAGTGATGTCAATCCCTGAAGGATTCAAATAATTTGCAAGAAGCCCAAATGTAACAATTAAATCCAAGTAAGGATGATTCTCAATTTAGTTCAAGTAGAAAACACGGTAAAAACATCTCTCGGGACGGACCAAGTCACAATCCCCAATGGTGCTCTACCCCACGCCCGTTATCCGGCGTGCAAGTCACCTCAATATAGCGTTACGATGTGAAATTCCGGGGTTTCAAACCCTCAGGACATCATTTACATCAATTACTCACCTCAAGACGGTCAAAGTCTAGCTCGCTATGCCCTTGCCTCTCAAATTACCCTCCTCGTGCGACGAATCTGCCCAAAATCACAACGAATATGTCGCATTATGCTAAAGAGACAATACCCAATCGAAAGCAATCGAAAAATATCAAAATTCACGAATTTGACAAAACCCGAGCCCCGGGCCCATGTCTCGAAACTCAGAAATTTTTACGTCATCGGGTTCCTTATCTCACCACGAGTCTATACATACAAAAATCTCTCAAATCGGACCACAAATGGCCCCTCAAATCCCAAATTTAGAATTTCAATTTCAAGCCCTAATTTCTTACAATTTGGCTATATTTTCATGAATTTCAAGGATGATTCCACAATATAATCATGTTTTTAACTCATAAAACTTACCTCCAATCAATCCTCTTCGAATCCCTCTTCAATTGCTCCCAAGTAGCTCTCAAAATGCCCAAAAATGGTGAAAGAAATGACTTAGCTCGCGGATGAAATGTCTTATAAATTCACTGCCCAGATTTTGTTTCAGAAGTACTATTCACCCGCGCGGTTACTGTTCACGTTCGGGGTCACTGTTCACACGCGCGGTTACTGTTCACGCTGCTAAAAAATTTACAGCAGCCAAAAAAAATTGCAGTACTTTGCTTTTCGCTAAAAATGGCTCTAACTCCATCATACGAACTCGGAATTCGATGATTCTTGTTCCTATGAATCACAAATAATGATACAAACATAGTCCTTCAATCGAACCTCAATTCGGAGCTCGTTTGCTCAGTGCAATATCCATTTCGCTCGTTAAACAATTAACTCATGTTTCGTGTCAAAAACTTAATCGCGACTTGATGAAATTAGACCAAACTTTCCAGATCACTCCTATAATTCATTATTTAAATTCTGGAAATCTCGAAATAAAATTTTGATCTCTAGAACTAAAAATGGACCTTTGGATCATTACATGCTTATGCTCAAACGACAAAAATCTTCCAAAAACTCTTCCTAACCTTATCCGAGCCTCGTGGGACCCCGACCAAACATGCAAACATAATTCATAACATTATTCAAACCTCTTCCAATCATCAAAACACCTCAAACAACATCAAATTACCCAAAACTCATCGAATTCAAGCCTAATTTTCTAAAAACTTCCGAAATACACTTTCGATCAAAAACCCGACCAAACCACGTTCGAATGACCTTAAATTTTGCACACATATCCCAAATCACCTAACGAAGCTACAGCAACTCTTGGAAATCCATTCCGACTCTTGGATCAAAATCTCACCTATCAATCGGAATTCGCCAAAATACTAACTTCGCCAATTCAAGCCTAATTCTACATCGGACCTCCAAAATTACTTCCGATCACACTCCTAAGTCAAAAATCATCCCGAAGCTAACCGAATCATCAAGATTCAAATCCGAGCCCTCTAACACATAAGTCAACGTCCGGTTGACTTTTCCAAAACAAACCTTCCTTAAAGAGACTAAGTGTCTCATTTCCTACTAAAACCAATCCAAATCAACTCGTTCACACCCAACACTGATAATGAAGCATAAAGAAATAGGAAATGGGGAAAACGGGGCGGTAACTCACGAGACGACGGGTCGGGTCGTCACATATTAGATGGAAGAGGAAACTTAAAAGTTACATCCACTAAGTAAATCAGGAGTCTGATTATTGGACCTAGAAAATTATAGAAATCGTGATCGAGAACATTGCAGGATCACCCTTAATATCACAGGTACAAGAGAGATAATACAACAACCATAGTCTATAACGATTCTACGATAAATCCAGTTAGAAAAGTAATAGCCTCATAAGAAGTCAGTATGAAGCTCCCACCGGATTGTAGTATTATAATAAAGCTTCAAGTTGTGGATGTGAATCATACCTATGTGGAAGGGAGGTTATGAAAGAGATAGAAGATATGATGCATGATTTCAAGGTAAGTAAGGTTAAGGTGAACAACGTACGAGATACTCAAATGCAGAAAGTTGTGAATAGTCCATACTTCAGATAGAAGGCTAGAAACACGAGGATTCAGTATACATGAATCATAGCGGCATCGTCAATGGTATATTATCCAGCCTATGGTTTCTAGGTGTTGAGAGGCCTAGTCAAGAGAGCAAAGAAGAGTTAGAGACGATGTGATATCTCGTTTGATGTTCCAGAATAACATAAGGAAATCTAAGGGGCAAGCAAGTTGAAGGGAGGTTGCAAGTAGTATAAATAGATATGTGTAGGTCACAAGCTAAAGTATGGTAGAGCGACAAGGTTTTAGGAAGACAAGAGTAAGGATAAGAAAAGGCAAGATGACGAAAATAGATAAGTCCTCGGAATTAAGCCTGTGAAAACAAGGGAGCTAATGGGTTTTCTAAGTTATAAAAAGCTCAATATAGCCTGAATGAACTCAATGGAGTCTAAGACTAGTAGCAGAGGTGGAATTCTGCCATGGTAGTAGAATGAGGGTGTAATTTTGATAGATAAAGGATGACGTTCGGGCCTTCGATTGAGTAATGATTTGAAGAAAATTTCATGAATTGTACAGAATTAAAATACCCACATAAGGTGAATCACATTGGGATGCTATAAAATATGATTATTGAAGTACATTATCGCCCCTAAGCGGATCAAAAAAATCACTTCAAATATTCCTCGATGCAACATAAGCCCTAGTGGTAATGTATTACGTAAGAAGTTTCAAGTTATCAATGGAAGATTATAGATCAACATTGATATTAATCGACAATGGATAGATAAAAGTTACAAAGTACGAGATAAGATTAGGCCATCAGTATTAAGATGAACAGTAATGAAGACGCGTTAAAAGACTTAGCTTTATGCATATAGGATAAGCAATGAGAGTAACCTGGAGTATGGTCGCAGACCTCAGTAATGATTTATGGTATGATATGGCCTACTTAGATGTAGTAAAGCTAATGATGCCCAGAGGGACAGCTTGACATAATTTTGTATATGTTCACAAAGTGAGGCCTAGAGATTTGGCTAAAAGCTGGAGGAAAGAGGAGAGAAGCGTCGCATAGGCGCACATACAAAGTTAGAGTCGTACAGGCTGCATGATAGAAGGTAGCGACAATTACGAGATTAGAAGGATTCCGACTACAAGTCGTGGTGTGAGAAAAGGCTTAAAGGGGGGAATGCCTTGGCCTTTGCATTTATTCAAAGGACAGTTTCCTAAATGGAAAGGAGAATATTAAAGTATTCGCAAGAGCTATGGGTTATGAGAATGATAAGTGCATCAGTCAACATTCGAGGAAGAATGTTCCAAAGGGGGGAATGATGTTACGCCCCGCAGTATTACGTCGATATTATGCCCCACAATATTATATTATGATGATATTATGCCCTGCAATATTATATTACGATGATGTAACACCCTGTAGTATTATACGTGAATTTATCGTAAGATAATTGACCTCAGTTTAAGGACAAGATTATTTGGAGATTATAAGCATTATGCTATTTCAAACTGGTGATGAGTAAATTTGTGAATATGAGAGGTAAGAAAAATCGAAGAAAATAAATTTTCGTTGAAGTTTGACATTTTGGGAAAAAATACAGCCCTAGCTAAAATACCCGATATTTACGGACTAGTGTCATACAAGATACCACATGATCATGATAATAAGGTGTGTTAAAAGTGAGTAGTATTTTTAGAATTTGAGATAATTCTTAATTATATGGATAATTGGGTAATTATTAATTTTTAGTGGTAGATTACCATGTAATTAGGTGTTTGGTGGATAAGATTAAGGTAACACCATCCCTAACGTGGCAGCCCAAGTAGTCTTGATCAAGACCCATGTAATGACTCTTAATTTCACACGAAAGGTGGCAACATTTGGAGAAATCATTGGCCAACTAAGTCACAAAGTGGGGCCCACTCCCAAAGGTTAAGAGAACCTTTCTAATTCATTTTTTGAATCTCTAAAATGACAAGAAAGCTTCAGCAACTCATTCAACATGTTAGCAACCTGAATTTTGCTACAAAAATCATACGAGACTACATAATGTTATAGTAACGGGATTTGGCGATTCTAAAGGAGTACAGTGCAATCTTTATCAAGAATATCATATAGATTTTTCCCTATTTCGATCTGTCGCTACGTGTTATCGCAAGTGACATGTGTTAGAGAGATTGTAAAGAGAATCGGCTCATGTATGTTAAGGCTATCCCTTCTTTCTTTTTGGCATGATCTGTAAGATACAAATGAAACGAGCAAATGCACAACTTCCATATATGACTCTATTCATAAAAATACTAGAGATGCTTATGTTCTTAATAGCCCATGTGTCCTATTATTCCATCTTCTGTTCATGGGTTTCAGAAAAATACGTAAGTTGAAAATAAAGTTTACTTCATGATATTAATCAAAGGCATAAGGGTTTATGACACTCTAAAAGATTTTATTAACGTACTTCTCATGCATTGCATTCATTTACATTGACCCATGACCAGATGGCGTTATATACGCATATATATAGATATATATGTATATATGGGATATGGAAAAATGTTACGATATTATATACGCACCACCACCTGATCAGCTGATATACGTTGATGATTTGCCCACAGTGGCCGAGATGATATGATGGGATGCCCTCAGAGGTTTGTTAATGTTATGTACGCATATACCCATGCATAATCTGACATTTATACCCATATGCATGACATTATAATATTAAATGATTCACAGAGACATTTAGATATACATGTTGAGTCTTTTACTCCATGTTTCTCTCATGTCTATTGTTTACTAATTTTTACTCCGTACATACTCGGTACATTATTTGTACTGACGTACCTTTTGCCTGGGGACGCTGCGTTTCATGCCCGCAGGTCCCGATAGACAGGTTGAGAATCCTCCAAGTAGGCTATCAGCTCAGCGGAACATGTTAGTGCGCTTCATTTGCTCCGGAGTTGCTTATTTGGTTAGTATAATTTAGACATGTATTGATTGGTATGTCGGGGCCCTGTACCAACCTTATGACGATTATGTATTCTTAGAGACTTGTAGACAGATGTCATGTATATGAAATATTGTATAGCCTTGTCGGCCTATGTTCAATGTACGAGTAATTATTTTGGCCTTATAGACCTGTACGTCATATGTATAAGTCAGTATATCAGGTTGGGTCGTTTTACGTCGAGTGTTCCCTCATGTTTTATTCTTGTTACCTCATACGGCCCTTCTGGGCCATTTACGCATGTTGATATAATAAGAAAGATACGTTACGTTTGTACTCGGTTAAGAAAGGTACCAGGTGCCTCTCGTGGCCCATCGATTTGGGTTGTGACATATATATTAATATTTAATTGCGACCAATAACTAAGATGAATTAAGAGTTCAGTGGAAATTTAGAATCCTTAAACATCAAATATTTACTCCGCCGAGTCCCGTGTTATACTGTCCATGCGTGCACAAGATGTCTGTTCATGACGCGTGCAGAAGAAGCTAAGTTTAGTGTGTGCAAATTTTCTTAGTCATTTATGCATCCGATTAAAGATGAGCATGAATGTGGCATGTTGGGTATTTCTTTAAAGGGTGAGTGAGAAATGGAAGAAGCACCTTTTGAGCTGCACCTCTCTATCATCCTTCCTTTGTCTATAATTTTAGAGGCTTGGCCTAATTTTATAGAAAATATGAAAACATATCCTCTTTTTTATATTATTGCATTATTTTTCAAAAACAAAATAATATAAGTGTCAAGTGTGATTTGCTCTGTTTGTTGAGTTCGCTGAAGTTCTGTGATTTGTAGTGCCGCTATCACAAAATGGTTATTTCATTCTATTCTGGAAGGAATTAATTAAAAACCTTAGGTAATCGTGAGGAAATTAAATTTCTTAAGGACACACAAATAACTTGTGGGTTCGAAATTATTTTTTTGTTTGTTTATTGAACTATTGTTTCTTTGCTTCTCTGATTTTCAGATTTGACCACATTTCTCTTGATATGAGTTAGGAGTGCATGAAGTTGATGAATTCGCTTACCAATGCAAAAAATGGAAAAGAAATGTAAGGTGAGGCATCATGTGCCTCTTGCGACTGTCTCGTGTCACGAGAAAGCTTGGTTGCAGGATATCATGTGCTTCAGGATATAACACGACGGCCTAGCATCGTGACTACCCTGATTTTTGAAAAATGAATTACTAGCCCCAGGCTGGAAACTCTTGCCCATCGCAAGCTAGAGCTGGATCTGGGCAGGCCATCTGCTCGTGCGATGTCCTCACATCTCCGACATGCATTGCCCATAGTTTCAGTGTTGACCTAAGAGATTTAGGTTTTGATGATTTACAAAGGAATACATGCATGAACCAGGTTCGTGAACACTATACACAAATTACGGTCTGAATTAAGGGAAAGACATGCACGTGTAAGGGATAATTATAAGTGGTTATTTCTGCTAATCCCTGAACGAAAAAATTACATGTTTAATAAGGAGTAGGACTACTTACTTGAAGATAACTCTATCCAAGATAAGGAAAGAGTTAGAAGTTGAAGTTGACTAAAACTCTTCCACCAAAAAGGGTATAGCATCAGGTTTCTAGTTAATCCTAATCCTACCAACTCTATATATATTGGTTGTGTTCTCTTCTACAGGTGACACCCATGTACTGAATTAAAAGGAGAATTAAGAGCAAAATAGCAAGTCATTTTGTGAGCAATTCCTATGAGATTCAAGAGTTTGATCCTGAAGCTACATGAACCAGATTAAAGATTCAGTTCCATTAAGAGTTTTATGTTTCTTTCTTTATTTCTAGTTCAAAGTGTAGTAGGCGTTTTGAATTGTACCTTTCAGGTTTCTTAGAAGCAAATTGTACTAGGTACCTGAATTGTGTCTTTCAAGTTAGACTTAACTTGAAGTAGTCGCAACGGTCTATGGCGTGTTGCTACAAGGGTTAGAGTTAATCATTAGGTTTGCAAGAGGTTGTAAACTTTAGTTTTATCTTTCAAGTTAGAGTAAATTTTGAAATAGTCGCAACAACCTGTAGTGTGTTGCTACAAGAGTTAGAGTTAATCCTTATGTTTGCAAGAGATTGTAAACTTTGTTGATGGTTCAGAGTTGTAGTGAAGTGGTTGGGGAAAATCCTAGTAGTAATAAGTCGTGGTTTTTCACCTTTTGAGCCAGTTGTTTTCCACGTAAAAATCCTTGTATTCTTTACTTTCTGCATTATTTATTCTGCAACTATAGTTTAATGAACGCATAGAAGAACCAGGTCCTTTAATAATCTAGTGCACGAAAAATTAGGCACCACACAAATCATCCCCTCCTCCCCTCTTGTTTGGTATTGAAGTATAAAACACCACTCGGGCAAACAAGAGAGATAACGAACGTAGAGCTTGCACGTTTTTTGAGGTTTAATGATCTATGATCTACCTAGCTCCTAATATCTTCTTCTGAAAATGATTGTGATATTCAGCTAATAGTTCATGTAGTTTGTGTATTTTCGCTTCATATCTTGTGCATATTTATTGCGGTTTAAACTATTGTTGGTATGTTTTGCGCTCATTACGTGCTTTATATATGTAGGATCAATTTTGGATAAAATCAACATAGAAAGGGAGTTTTCGACACAAATTGGAGTTAAAGGTATAAGAGAAAATAAGTTGGGAAGTGGACATCAGCATGTTTTGCCTGACGAGCTAGGGTGTGCATTCGATTTTAACCCTTATCGATAATTACTTAACGATTATCAATTTGTACATATGTTTATCGTTAGCGTTTCAATAAGGTTTCAATTTCGGTTTATCAATTTGGGCTTATCGATTCGGTTATCGATTACACCAATAAGAAAATTTGCGGGATCCCACGAAAAGTATATCGTTATAAACACGCCTATAACAAACTCAAATTTCATTCGCCACTCTTCTTCTATTTATACCTTTCAAAAACTCTCTCTCCCAATTAGAACAACTATTTTAAATTCCAAATACCCTGTACACTATCAATAATTAGAAGAAATCAATAATTAAGGAAGAATAGTACAACTGGAGAGAAGTGAAGCTTCAGCCGCTCATACCAGTGGTGCTACCGCCTGAATTGGAGAGAGAAACAGGAGAGAGGCGTTGTGGATGGGACATAGTCATCGCTATTGATCACGGTCCTAACAGCAAGCATGCTTTTGATTGGGCTGTCACTCATATTTGCCGTCTCGGTGATACCATTCATCTTGTCCACGCCGTCTCCAGTTAATTTGCTTTTCTTTTTCTTTTTCTTATTGGAACCAAAATAATGGATAGAGCAAATAATAGGGTTAGGGACTTAGGGTAAAGGAAAGGGTGTTATAGAATGAGGGTATATTTGTCTTTTTAGTATATCTTATCGGTTTATCGATAACCGAAGAAGACAAAATCGAAATCGATAACTCGATAAGGAAAATTTCGAAATCGAAATCGATAAACCGATAACAAATAATTGATTCGATTTATCGATAAATCGATTCGAATGCACACCCCTATGATGAGCAGGCCTAGCCTGCCAAGGTGTTGAATGATTGTGCAAGACAATAAAGGGAAGAACTGCTCAAAGAAGCCAAGAGGTGGACACCAAGGTCCTCGCTTTCGCGAGCGTCTAAGACGTGCGCTTCAACTTTTCCAATTCGAGTTGGGATTGGACTAAAATGTCTTATACACCTATAAATAAAGGCCAAATACATAAGTAGACCCTTAAACTTGACATATTTTTCATTTTGACACTTAAACTAAACTTTTTTCTTATGGAACACCTTAACTCAAGTCCAAGTGTATCTATTAGACACATTTTTGACATGTCAAGGTGTGTGTGGTTGTGTGCTACACTGTGAATTAGCGCGTGATGCCCTCTTTTTCTTATCAATCTTGTTTTCTCTTTCTTCCTCACTCTCTCTCTCTCCCCTACCAACCTCTACCTTCCGCCATTAATCTACCATGTTCTTTTTTTTTTTTTTTTGACAATATATATATATACCATCAGTGGCGGAGGCAGAATCTCCACGAAGGGGGTTCAAAAATTTTTTTTGTAGCTAGTGGGAATTGAACCCATGACCTTATGTAAATTTTGAACCCCCTTAACCACTAAACTACATTTTTGGATTGTGTTAAGGGGGTTCAAAACTTAATATATAGAGGTAAAAAACAGATTTTGCCTTATATATACAGTGTAATTTTTCGGCGAAAATCCGCCCCTGTATACCATGTTTTTAATACTTAAGGACACTGATATTGCCTAAGTTGGCAAGATCTACCATGTTCTTCGACTGAAACAATCCACTATATTCATCAATAACTTGATTTTGTGAAGAGCACAAACAAGTAATGAATTATCTTTTTTGCAACAACTTAAAAAGTTTGTTATCAAAAATTTTAGAACAAAGGATATCAAAATTTAGTTGAGCAGTATCAAGGCCACTAGTAATGAGCCATATATCACAAACATAAGAGTATAACATTCATCAATAACTTCTCTAAACCTTCCTCTAATCGCAAATCTCTGGTGTAAGTGTTGCCAATTTGCCACCACAAATAGTCAATTAAGGCACAAATGGTAAATCCATGTGTAAGCAAACTTTTAAAATAAATTGTGTAAGAAATATCTATTTAATTTCCATATATGTATAATACCCATGTGTTAAATATCCTCTAAATGGTAAATCCAAACTTTAGTTCTGTCATGTGGATTCGAAACTGTTGCATAAGCAGCGAAATTTGCAGGCAACATGAATATTGTGGAACATTTACTCCATTTCATGGGTCCAATTGAAAAAGTAGAAGAATGGGGAATGGGGAGAAAAGAGGAGGAACAGGAGGTGAAAAAGTGGAGGGCGTGGGTGGTGGCAAGAAGAAGGGGTGGGAATTAAAACCAAATTGTAAAAGAAAAAGTTTTTTCTTTAAATTCCACAAGTCACAAAATAATTCATCTAGTTTGCCATGTAAAAGTGTCTGATAATACGCGCAGACTCTTTACATAAGACTGAAAAAGGTGTGTCTAATTGACACATATTTTAGATAGTACAAGTGTTCAATAGAAACAAAGTTTAGTTCAAGTGTCTTAGTGAAAAAAAGGGTAAGTTTAAGGGTCCACTTATATATTTGACCATAAATAAATGATAAACACGATTTTTCTATAAATTTTAACATAGGAAGAGCAAGGAATAGTTGTGGAGCTTCAAGTTCATCTGTACTTCCATCGAAACTAGTCATTTTTTTTGGATGATTTATCGTTTGTCTATCATGTATGTGTGGAGCTAAACTTCATGTTCTAGGTTTTTTGATTCGTTCATTATTATTGTTATTTGGAAATTAATTTTGGTTTATTGATTATTGTATTAATTTATTTATTCAATCATGCACTTACTTATTTGATTACTTTATCACCAAATAAATAATATCTACAAATCTAGAGTTGAACTCGCGCGGAAGAGGAATTGTAAATTGCAAATTCCTGGGACTCGGAAATAATTTTATGGTAAGGATGGGGATATACCTAATAATCTTGCTTAGTCATTATACATGAATTATAAAAGACATTCTTATTAACTCTGATTGCATAGAAATATAGGCGTGAAAATAACTTAAATAGGTGAGTAGGATATCAGGAGATTCCTATGAGTAAACATAACCCGGTGATTAATAAACTAGAAAAATTAAGACAACCAAATTAATTGAGAATTCAACAGAAATGTTAAATAGACCATAACCCTAAATCGTCTTTATCACATTGATAACATAAGAATATGCTCATATTTTTCTAGAGTTCATTCTTTGTTTTCTTTCGTTTTAATTAGTTTACACTCAAACACTTTTGGTTTTAATTCTTGTTTAGATAATTGAGGTCGTTTAATCTAGTTAATAGTTGATATCAAGTTCTTGTGGAAACGATATTCTACTGATTACTTTATTACTTATCGACTAAGTACACTAGCATGTGCGTTTGACCACACCAAATTTTTGGCGTCGTTGCCAGTGACTTAAAATTTAACTATATTCCTAGATTAGATTCTTACTTTTTCTCTATTCAAGTTTTAAATTTTAGTTTAGTTTAATATTATTTTACTTTTCTTAACATGACATCTTGATATAAAAATGGGTGGAATGGTGATTATTTTTATTTTTATGATCCTTGTTCATATTGTGGAGGATCTCACTTATGGTAATATTGAAAATAATATTCTCAGGAGCGAGTTGTATACACCATCTCAATCCTGTAATATCTGTTGTGGACATTAGAATAATTATTCTAAGTGTTATTAATAATGCATGTGGTTTTGATGGAAGCAACACAGTCGAGCGTCAATCATTCGATCATATTCTGTTGATGATTCCAATATTGAGAAAGTACATTAGAGTCATGTGAAAAACTGGATAATATTATATGTGAAAATTCAAGTGTGTGTATACATGAGGATGTAAATAGTAATGCAATTCTGAAGTTGCGGCACACTGACCCTCATTCTAGTATTTCTTGATGTTGTGTTTGAGTGGTGAGATAGGAATCAACCTATTCGAGCCTTTGTAAAAGGCAACGTACGAGGAAAAAAGTGTTTACATTCTATTATTTTTTTGTCGTGCTAGAAAGACGGAACTATATACCTCAGTTGAAGGCCGAAAAGTACAAAATATGATATTGGTTGCTTGACCCATTTATATTTGTCCCTCCACCTAAAGCATAGACGAAAATTTAAAGCAAAATTAGGAGGTCCAATTCATGAGTTCGAGGTAAAGGCAAAAGTTATGTTAGATTGGTAGATCACTTATACACTCAGGGAGGGATGAATAATGTATTAATATCTTTCTTAACCTATTAAAATTTGGCTATAAATCCTAGCAGTTCACTTATACATGAACCTGATTCTAAACTTAGGTTCTTCAAATCCCTATAATAAATAAGTGCTAAAAATAACTAGGACATAAATATTTACGTAAGAAACCTCCTTACTTAAGGGAGTAAAAATCATGGCCAAATTTTAAGATTTTTCTCATAAAAACGTCACTAAAATAATAAGCAATTTGAGGTTACAAAATTGCTTACTCTTATAACCTCAGAGACTAAACCTTAGTCACTTAATAGCCCACAATCAACATGATTGTAGCTACAACATCCAAACTAAAACTCTTAGCCTAAAGCAAAAGATCTGACTGAGAATAACCTTAAACCGTACTTCTGAATAAACTAATAAATTTACAACACCTACTATAAAATCTAGACAAAACTAACAGAATTGAAATGGACTCAATTGCTTGGACTTAGATTCTTTAGTTTATCTTTTTTGCTCACATGAACTGCTTCTTGCTTGTGTTCTCTCAATACTTGTTTACCTTGAAAATATGAGTAATAATTAAATTTGTTAGCGATTTTAAAGATACGTGATTTAGTTCAATACTAATTAATAACCCAGAATATAACATATAAATTAAAGAAGTAAGCTGAATCAAACTAGTGTTTAAGCAAGTCTGGACCTCGAGCTATGATGGCCTCGAGGTAGGTCAATAAGAACAGTAAAATAAAGACAATGAAGTTAAGAGACAATTCTGATGAGTAGTGAGCAAGAAAGTGAGAGAGTATATTCTTTTGCCAATAATTGATGATGGTTACAAATGATTGAGGTCCCCTTTATATAGTAGGGGAACCCTAAATAAGGTCCATTTCCATTTACAGTAAAGAATCTTATTGGGACAACTGTCTAACTGCCTAGTATGGATTCGTACTAACTCGTACAAATCTATTCCGGAATTTACGCCATGATCTTGGAGATGTGGCAGGAATCTTGCTCTTTTTGTTACAAACCCATAATGCCATCATCTCGTGGTTGGTCATACTAGGTTTCGATGCTCGTCGCTTACTTCGATCTTTGAGCCTTGTAGTCTGTCATCGGGCTCGAGCTTGGTTCATCAGGCTTGAACTCGATCCATCCCGAACTCAGGCTTGATGTGATTCTTCAAGCCCGTGAAATCGGGCATACCTGATTTCGACCATATACAGATAGTCCCCATATTTCTTAGAGTAAGATGATAAGAAACGATTTGATCCTCGATCCTCAGATGCCTTGATCATGATGTCAATCTCGTGACGTCAGCGATTGAAGTGATTGAATGCTCGCGTCTGCATAGTTCCCAAGGCCATTAATTGAAGGCGACTGATGGTCGACCATTGGCTTCCCCAAACCGTTAAAGCGACTACTATAAATAGGTCAATTTTACAACTTTTACAATCTTTACTTCTCAAATCTTTCTCAAATCTCACTAGTTTCTCCATCTTTCCTGAGTTCATCATTTCTTAAACTTGTTCTTGCTACAGTATCAACTTCTTCTCTTCTTTTGAATTTCTCAACAATAATGGCCAAAACATCTAAAATTGTTCCTCAGAAAAAAGAATCATCTTCATCGCGTTCGACCTGTGGTAGAACAATGGTGCCACCTCGTATCGAGGAGTGCATTCTCGGTCCATGCGAGCTGTCTTCCGATTTCAAGATCAATAAGCCTGCATCGGTTCCAGGCCAATGCGAGCCCATGTATTGATACATCTGCTTGATAACCGAAGATGATCTTGAGCAGGTGAAAAAGGATTGTAACCGGGGGATAAGGATGTTGTGATTCCTCCCCCCGAAGAGGACATCACCACTCATGTGGAGGGATACTTAAGCGTGTACACTTATCCCTTCACACTAGGTCCCGTAGATCCAACACTAGGCCCCGTAGACCTAGTGATTATCAATTTCTGTCACCAATATTGGGTGACTCTTGGCCAGATCTATCCTTCTTTCTGGTGTATCGTCAATTTGATCAGGTATTTCTCGAGCAAGGTTGAGGGAGGCCTTTTACCCTCGACCACCTGATCAGGCAATATAGCCCTCGCCTTTATCGAGGCGGTCTGATAAAGCTCCAGCATTAATCTTCAAAGTCGCTATTCTCTAGCATCGATGAGGGAAAAGACCGAGGATGGATGAGCCGGTTTGTCCGAATCAAGACTTCCGATTTAATCCCTGTTGAAAGGATGCCATTCCCTGAGGAATGGAACATGAAACGTAAGTACAAACTTATCGATGATGATTGATATTCTGCTTTCCATATTCTTCCTCGATCTAACTCCCTTTTGATAACGCATCTGCCCCTTGGTTTCCTGGTGCAATCTCGGACCTCGCAGGTTTGGTCCAACAACTGGCCTCCACTTTCTTCATACGCGGAACACTATTGGCGTGATTTGACCAAGGGTCGGTGGAAAGCTAAAAACCATGGTGAGTTCTCTTGTTCATATGTCGATGTTTTCTTGTAAAATACTTACTTTCTCCCTACGCAGGCCTCAGAGATACTGTTACTATGAGGCCTCCCCCGCCCGGTGTGGAGGAAATCCCAAAACCAACCAAGGAGAAGAAAAGGAAAAGGGCTTCACCAGCAAGTTCCCTGAAGCCCAAGAAAAATAAGGCTCAAAGGCCTAGGGCCGATCCAACGGCCCTATCTGCAGAAGCGATCCATCACTTTCGGGATGACGAAGAAAAGGGAGAAGATGACGACTGCCTGTTGATATCTCAGAAGAGAGGAAGCACTGAGGCTTCAAAATCCGCTGAACCGATGATAGCCGATGCGGTTCACTCTCGCACTGAAGAAATCTCGGAGGGGAGCTCGAGCAGAGTCCCCAATCCATCGGGTGGTAAAGGTACATCTCGTCCTGGAGGACATTTGGTGGGTGAGCCCAAGGAGCCTAATTCTGAGGCCCTCCAAGAAGAAGATAATGTCCTAAGTGAATCACTTGGGATAATCAACATAGATGAATCACTAACTGGTCCCATGTTATCTGAAGGTCAGTTCCGAGATGCCCAGGCCATGAAGACTCCCTACGTGGGAAAAACCCACAAAGGGACTGATTATTTTTGAGAGTGTTTTTCAGGGGTCGAAGATTGTCCCGACCAAGATGCCTCATTTATTTTGATGAGGCTCAGCGTCTTCTTAAGCAAGTAAGTTTTTGCTTCCATAATTTTGCTCTTGATTTATTTTTATTTTTTTGAGTTTGATCTTTTTTCTTTGAGTGAAGGCATGATGCTCCACCGACAAGCATTCTCCAAGTCTCGTGCCGAGCTCACCCGATGTGAGGATGAAATCAAGAAGCTCGTGGAAGATAGGGACGACCTCAAACTCCTCTATGTTCAAAAAGAGAAGGAGATTAGGGGCCTTAGATCCGACTTGACGAAGGATCATCGAGAACAGACTAAGCTTATTGAGCAGGTATTGTAGCTTTTTGGAACTTTGTTATGTGTTTTTCTGACTTAGCGACTAACACTTTGATTTTGCAGGCCCAACAGAAGGGTGAGCTGGTGGAGAAACTTCGAGAAGAGCTCAAGGTGAAAGAGGCCGAGACCCTGGGGTGGAAGCAACACATGGATCGTCTCACCTTAGAGAAAGACTCGCTTCGAGACCAGCTAACTTTGATCAAATGCCAGCTCCAAAAGGTATAGAGGGAAAGCTTGGCCCGAAGCCGAAATATTGAGAAGGTCAAAGCTAAATCGACCGTCGAGCTTGCGAAGGCCAAATCTGAGGTAGAGGCGTTTGTGGTCTCTTATCGAGCTGACGTCTAGGTTGCTAACATTCGGGCACAGGAAATCTCCATTGTTGTTGAAGTCAAATTGTCATGTCCTCTCGATCACACTAGGCGACAATCCTGGAAAGAAACTCTCGAGGAAGTGCACGCTCGTGGCTTTGACCTCTCAGTTGATATTGAAAAGGCAAAAACTTTGGAGGACTAGGTTGACGCTTTACTCTCTAATGATTAAGATTCTGCCAGTGGTTCCAAGAGTGGAGGAGATGAGGATGAAGTCCCCGAGGAGGAGGTTCCCGAAGATGCGACTCTCAAAGATGCGGCTCCCGGGGATGCAGCTCCCGAGGATGCGGCTCCCAAAGTAGATTAGGCTCTTAGGATTTTGTTTTTTGTTTTTGTTTAAGGCCCCTTGTTTTGTGAATTTTTTTGATGTTATAACTTCAATGATCGAGTGAGCATTGGATCGGACTCAGTGCAGAACATACCCTTTGGTTTTTTGGTAATCAATGGGAAATCTTTGAACTTATAATGGAATACCTCTTAAGGTTTTTTGATGAATCCTTGAGTTGTGCTTAAGTCGATTTGATGCGAGCTTGGGATGATGGGACCCTTAGATCTAAGTTGAGTGAGAACAAGATCTCGAACTCTATATGTTTTGGCCCTTAGGTTTTTTTAGATCGGGCCACTATCGCCTCTAAAAGATGGGGATTATTTACCCTTTTCGACTTAGAAGACTTAGTAAAAATTTATTTATACCTTGGCATGCCTTTTTTACCCATTGGATTTTTTGAGGGTTCAGTGTCGATCGGAATCCTTTGTTTTTAGTGCCTTAGCACGAGTTTATATTTGAATAATTCGATACCTCTTAAGGTTTTTCGAGGGCTGATTTTATCGAAGCCCTTTGATTATTTTGCCGAGGGTAGCCTTTATTTAACCGGTTTTTTGACAATTTGAAGGCCTATTTTTATTGCAGAATTTAGATGTCTCTGAGCCGCGTTATGTTGGCCGTACCTTTAATATGGTTGTAGCCTTCGGGTGTGTCTCTTGGACTTGTTTTCCAATAACATTTCGAACTTGTTCGAAACGTCAATCCCCGAGTCTGATGGCCTTGGCCTTTACGTCGAGGGATTCCTCTTTGAGGCCTTATGAATTTAAGTTTAGATGTGTTGATTGTCGATGACAGTCCTAGAGTATTCGAGGTGTATTTGCATTTTGGCCCTTGAGTCGTTTCTTAGAGAATCACAAGTATGGAGTTCGTATAATAGATAATTTCTTTGAGACATAAAGTATTTTGATATAGAAAGGATGCTTCATTGAATAATTGATACATGCGTACATCTTTTTCCATTGGGGCTCGACTATTCTATATGGACACGGTTCATCTGACCGTCTGGCCCATTACAAAGTTTTTCTATCGCGGCCCTCTTTGGCATGAAATATTTTCCTCGAAAATATAACCTCCGATGGTGATGTCCCCCCAGTATTCAAGGTTGATTGAAAAGAAGCCTTGGATACTATTGAATTCCTTTAAGGTATCACATAGTTGTTGCCTCATTAAAAACCTCGCCAAAAAAACCATTTGGGATAAAACCCGATCTAAGGGAAAAAAGTGCAACGCGTGCTTTAAAACCTAAGGTCTTCATGTAGAAAGGTGCCCTTGACGTCTTCGATCGAACACCTGCAATGAGTTAGTTTAAATACAAATGGAGAAAAGTAGAAAGTCATACCTTAGCAGTAATATCGTTTGAGTAGTAATATATTCCAATTGTTTGGCAATTGTTCGCCTTCCATCGTACCAAGTTTGTAAGATCCTTTATCGATAACTCCGATGACTTGGTACGGTCCTTTCCAATTCGGGCCTAATTTCCCTTCATTCGGGTCTCGAGTATTGAGGCTGACTTTCCATAGAAGTAAGTCACCGACTCTGAAGTTTTGAAGGTTGGTCTTTCTATTATAATATCTCTCGATTCTTTGTTTCTACGCGACCATCCGAACAAGTGTAACTTCTCGTTTTTCATCTAATAGCTCGAGGCTAGTATTCATAGCCTCTTGATTCGACTCCTCCGATGCATGTCAAAATCTGGCATTGGATTCCTCGACCTCGACTGGAATCAAGGCCTTGGAGCCGTATACTAAGGAGAATGAGGTTGCCCCCGTGCTGGACTTCGATATTGTTCGATATGCCTAAAGAACCTCGGGTAGAACTTCTCCCCATTTTCGTTTTGCGTCGTTCAACCTTTTCTTTAAGTTTTGAATGATAGTTTTGTTTGTTGATTATGCCTATCCGTTCCTGCTATCGGGTGGTGCGGTGTTGACTAGATCCTTTTTATTTGTGTGCTTTGAGGAACTTCTTTACCTTGTTGCCGACGAACTGCTTCCCATTGTCACATACGATTTTGGCAGGTATCCCAAATCGACACACGATGTGGTCATAGATGAAGTCAATAACTTCTTTTTCTCTGACTTTCTCGAAGGCCTATGCTTCCACCCATTTAAAAAATTCATTTTGTTTATGACTGACTACTTTTCTAGAAAAATTCTACAAGCATATCGAATATTACATAGCATACCATTAGCAGTATGGTTAGAGATCAATATAGAAAGAAAATAAATATCTTCTAACCATAAATAAAACGCATTAAGAAAAAATATTCTCCAATATTTTCTCAACATTCCTATTCCCGCTAGGACATCAGTTGATTTTTTGGGAAATTTTTTATTTTAAAAGGGACATAACTTGTTATAGTATATGTTAGTGTGTATATATATAACACACACACTTCGTGCTACTTTAATTACATATATAGTATGTTATAGTACATGATACTGTATTCATTATTTGTATTATAACAGAGTTAATGAATTACATTCATTCATCACTAGTTTATAAGTCGATGAATCAATTATAACATATCAATTGATATAAGTCGAGACGTTTTGTTTCTAATCAATACTCTCTCTCTCTCTCTCTATATATATATATATATATATATATATGTGTGTGTGTGTGTGTGTGTATATATATAATATATATATAGCTTATATACTATATACTATACTATACTATATATATCGAATGAATGTGTGTGTATAGTGTATATATATATATAGTATATATATATATATATAGCTTATATACTATATACTACACTATACTATACTATATATATCAAGTGAATGTGTGTGTGTGTGTGTATATATATATATATATACATACATACATACATACATATATATGTCACACCTCCTTTTTACCTACATCCCCCCCGAATGGGGTATATAAGGGAGTTTTTTCCAACTTAAAGTGACAATCGAAACGGGATTATTTTTGAGAGTTCAGAGTCGCCACTTGAGATAATTTATGGTGTCCCAAGTCACCAGTTCAAATCCCAAATCGAGGAAATGATTTACTCTGTATTACAATCCGCGAATACAGAAATCCGGGTAAGAAATTCTGTTAACCCGGGAGAAGGTGTTAGGCATTCCCGAGTTCTGTGGTTCTAGCACGGTTGCTCAACTGTTATAATTGGCCTATTATCTGATTTTAACACATGATCAAACCTATGTGCATTTTTTAACTTATTAGCCGCTTTTATTTAATAATTTTTAGGAAGATTTCAACGTTATTTAAAACATGTCATGAACCACGTCACATAAATGCACCCGCGGTCCCCGACATATTTTATTTAACCTTGTTGGGATTTGGATTTGGGTCACATAAAATGCACACCCGAGCTTAAAGAAGTTAATTATAAAAATAACGCGCCTAAAGCAACTACGCATTTTTAACTTTGCGAGGGCCATGAAAATTTGCTAAATGGCGTGCCTCGATTTCTAAGGATAAAACAAAATTAATTACACGAGGGCCATACAATTGTCATTTTTGTTTACCAATCAATTGATATCAACCAGGAGCATTGAAATTGATTTAATACCATAAGCTTCTGATTTTAAAAGACCAAACACCAAAGATCTACTTAGCTTCCTAATTTTATTATGTCAACTTGATATAACATTATAACTCGATCTTAAACAACCCTGCTAAATTCAAATTCAACTTCCAACTAATTTTAAAACACAAATCTGAACCTTGGCTTCACGAGTGGTCATGTTGACAAAGCAGAATCATGGGTAAATCGATACACATATAAGTCCCTATTTAATAATTCAATGGATTCAAAGGGCTATCAAAGCTAAACAACATTGGTCTTCAGTATAAACTAAGCAAAGGTCTACACCCAAAGTATTACATTAAATCCTGTCACAAGGCCCTAACAGGTTCTTTTCCCAGCATTAAAAGAAAACTAAATAGATAGAGTCCACAGTCCATTTATCAATACAAATGCAAAATCATGTTGCATGCCACTCTCACACACACAATTTCAGAAAAAGAGAACCTAATTAACATCTATAGTTCAAAGTCTAATTACAGAATATGGAAACAGTAAAAGAAATAGGGGAAATCAGCTTCGAATACAGTTTTCATTTAACAGAACCTCACTCATATTACATGTTCAATAGTCGTTCCTCAATCATAAGCTAAAGAAGGTACCTAGAAATTGGAAAGAAAATAGAGGTGAATAATCAGCAAATAAACAGCAGGAATCAGCAGCAAAACAGCCAGCAAAACTAACACGACCCCAATTCCGGTCGTGATGGCGCCCAACACGATGCTAGGCAAGCCCGACCAATTACCACTCACAATCCTTTCTTATTAGAATTCATTACCAATTTTCAGAAATAGATACCAATTTAATATAAGTAGAGGTCTGAAATAAAAGATTGAAATATGTGGAAGGCCATAATGAAATCTCTACAAATGCCCAATGATCTGGTGTCACAAGTCTGAGCCTCTAATACAAGGTTTCAATAGCCTAATGCAGAAATATGTCTAAAATGCGGAATAGAAAAGAAAGATAGAGGGAGAAATCGGGTCTGCGGACGCCATGCAGCTACCTCGATAAATCTGATGAAAAACTGAACAGCATGAAAGCTCGCTCTACACCTCAGGGACACCTGTACCTGCACACACGGTGTAGGGAGTAATGTGAGTACTCCGACCCAGTGAGTAATAACAATAAATAATGGCTAACGGTATGAAATCACGTAAAGGCACTAAGCAGTTCTATATCAAAGCAGTAAAACCATTTAAAGAGGAAGTTGTAAAGAAAATTGAATGAAACTCTTTGAAACAGGTGAAAACAGGTAATTTGACAGGCATTAATCCAGTATAAATTTGCTCCTCGAGCATTTCTGTTCATTTACTTATTTCTTACCCTCAATACTCAATTCATATACTTCTCACAATAACTGAAATCGAAACATATATATATATATATATACCGTTGCAGCGTACAACCCGATCCGTATATCGCTGTGGCGCACAGCCCGATCCATAATAATAATAGTCAACTGCGCTCACTTGGGTGTGCAGACTCCGAAGGGGATCCTATAGCCCAAGCGCTATATTGCTGCGGCGTGCAACCCGATCCATATATATATATTTACATATTTGTCGCGGTGCGCAACCCGGTTCATATAAGTATTTGCTGCGGCGTGCAGCCTGATCCAATATCATATATAATATCCTCACTATTGGATCCTCAACCCCTCTCAGTCATTATAATCACAGCCTCTCGGGCACAATAATATACGGTAGGGATCTCAGCCCACATATTTCTCTCATTTATTGTTAACATTTCATAACCCGGTTCATATCATTTTTAAACAATTAGAAACATGACTGAGGATATAATTTTTAGCAAATAAGTGAGGAAAACCAGTCAAAAATCCCATAAGGGTTCTACAGGTCGGCACAAGGCCCCAAACATGGCAACTAGCCCAAGTCAGGATGGCAATGCATAAGTCTTAGTCACAATGTAGTGAAAATATCAATTGGGATGGACCAAGTCACAATCCCTAGTAGCAATGAACCTCACGCTCATCACGCAGCGTGTGTCTCAACTCAGTATATAACTACGTTGTGCAAAATCCGGGATTTCAAACCCTCAGGACATCATTTAAAATCATTACTCACCTTAAACTGGCCAAAGCTCTAGCTCGCTATGCCTTTTCCTCTCAAATTGGCCTCCTCGCGCGTCGAATCTGACCAAAATCACAATGAACATGTCACATTATGCTAAAGAAACAATACCCAATCGAAAACAATCAAAAAATATAAAAATTCTCGAAATTGGCAAAACCCGAGCCCCGGGCCTGTCACACCTCCTTTTTCACCTACACCCCGGGGAGGGTATAATAAAGGGAGTTTTTTCCAATTTAAGTGACAATCGAAACGGGATTATTTTAATTAAAATTCAGAGTCGCCACTTGGGATAATTAATGGTATCCCAAGTCACCGGTTCAAATCCCGAATCGAGGAAAAGATTGACTATGTATTACAGTCTGCGAACACAGAAATCCGGGTAAGGAATTCTGTTAACCCGGGAGAAGGTGTTAGGCATTCCCGAGTTCCGTGATTCTAGCATGGTCGCTCAACTGTTATAATTGGCCTATTATCTGATTTTAGTACATGTTTAAACCTATGTGCAAATTTTAACTTAAACCGCTTTTCTTTATTTAATTTTTTAAGAAAAATTCAACGTCATCTAAAACACGTCTTGAACCCTATCACATAAATTCACCCGCGGTCCGTGACGTATTTTATTCAACATTGTTGAGATTTAGATTTGGGTCACATAAATGCGCACCCGAGTTTAGGAAGATAAATTATTAAAATAATGAGCCTAAAGCAACTAGCACTTTCAAATTTGCGAAGGCCATGTAAAATTTAACTAATGGCACGCCTCGATTTCTAAAGGATTAAAATTAGTTATATGCGGGTTATGGATTATGAACAAAATATATTTTGGAAAACCATCTTCAATAGGAGAACTATTGTGGATACATCTGCGGTACATTACTACTAAAGTAAACATTTGCTCCAATATGTGCAGAAAACAAGCATATCAAAATTGTTTGACATAGGTTCAGGTGAATCCAAAATAGAAGAGATCAAAAGATATTAAATTCTTTATTGACAAAATATCGTGAGAATATTCATAGGATTTAATAATAAGAAACATGGTCATTTCACAAGTAGATATACGATACAGCACATCATTTAGGCATCTTTAAAGTTAACCGCTAATATAATAAATAAAGGCACTAATTTGACAACTACATACAACACATCGTTAAAACACATCTAAAGGACACAATGATATAAATAGCAATACTTTTCAACTTTAGCTAACAATTTCCGTAGCTTTTGTTGTTTACTTTCTAAATAATGAGTTTTAAATTCAAAGGGAAATCATGTACTTCTTCAGCAACCTTCAATTAAATCAAAAGGCCTTCAACTTAAACTCACGTTTCCAACTAACCAAAGATAATAAAATATTTTACGTCAAACAAATACAGGGATGCAAAATCGACAATAACCAAACTAGCAGAGAAGATCAACACTAATACAGTAGTATTATCGAAGTGCTAGAAAATAGGAGCTGACCTTATCTTCCAAAATCAAACAAAAACAACAGCGGCAAAGTCAAACAGGAACCGCAAGCAAAATCTAGACCTCGAACCGGAAACCTCAGAACTACGTTCTTCGACGACCTCGAAACTCGCCGGAACAGTTTTGGAAGTGGACTATTTGGGGCGTTTTATGAGGTGTCTTTCAGGTGGAGAAGATGATCTCTTATGGATCTTTCATGGTGGATGTTAAGCTCTAGATGTAGAATTTTTATGAGGAAGAAGACCCTCTTTTCGTTGGTTGTCCGTGTATATCCAGTGTATATTGAGAGTATCTCTAGTGTATATAGAATGTATACTGACTGTATATCGAGTGTATACCCCCTGTCTCCGTTAAGAAGAAGCCATCTTTTTTTTCCTCTCTATCTTTTTAACTTCCCCTCTTTCTCCAGCTCTCTAATCTCTAAATAGGCATCAAATTAGTGCATCTTCCATTACAAATTATACTTTTAACTTCTTTAATTATCCACTAGTTAGTGTTATTATTTAATTTTCATTAGTGTTAGTTTTACCCTACCAATATAGAAGCTTCCTAATTAGTTAGGTAAGACTTTTTTTTCATTTTTTTTAAATAAAACCTAAATTAATTTCTATCCCCAAATTATCTTAAACAATTAAATTAATTAACCCTAATAATTATTACAACTAATTAAAAACCAAATTAAAAGAAAATTCCCAAAATTTGAAAATTAAAGAGTAAAATGTAACATGACTATTTTTGTATGATCTTTTTCTATTTTTTCAACAACAACTTACTTAATTAATCTAAAAATGTAAAATAAAATCCAAAATGCAGATGCAATATATATATATATATATATATATATATTTCATAATCTGAAATACTACATAATGCATTTTAAAATAAGATAGAAATATTGCACAATACCAAAGCTAATCCTAATTAATTAAACTAAATATAAACTATTTTTGTGTTTTCGAAATTATATAAAGATAAAAATAAGGTACTATTTTTTAAAAATTGTTTTTTATGAAAAGTACATAAACAAAAAAAACTTGTTTGTAATTTTTATTTTTCTTGTAAGAAAATAAAATAAAAGAGTTAAAATGAGTTGAAATAGCTATATTATGCCTAAATTAAATATTTACAAGCTAAAATATGAAAAAATCTTGGGGAAGGTCAAAAACTACACGTCTACAGCTGCCCCTCTTTGACTGGAAACACGAAGAGTTTTCCGACAAAGAACGACTAGACATTTTTTGACCCGACCCTTATTCGGAGAGACTAAAACTAAAGGAAAGGGAGAGATTGTGACCGAGCCCGGGTATCTGAGCTGCCTACATATCCTTGGCTATAAAGGAATCAGGTCACGTGTAGTTCAGAAGTGAGTAAGGTGATGGAGTACACCGAGGTGAAGAGCCGATCGAGGTTCCGTTCCGTCGAGGTTCCGGTCCGCGGTCCTGCTATTCCATTAAAATCAAAAACATGAAAAGGACTAACTAAGACTATGAGCTACTAGTTACAAGATTTCTATCTATGAGTCTTCTGAAGCTTGATCTTGAGTCTTGGTTGGTGCTTCATGCGGACTCTGATCTGAATCTTGATGCTTGTTAGCTACAGGTGTTGGTTCAATCTTCTTCAGCTTTTTCATATCAGGACGGGATATGCAGAGCTCGTGACTTCAATTATGTCTTGAACAGACCACATCTTTTCTCCACTTCTGCACTTTGGATTCATTTTTTTTTCTCTTTTTTTTATTGTGACTAGCTTTTGTTGATCATTACTGTCTTCCTCTCGATTTCTGAACTTGAATTTATGCTGGGGATTTTTGTAGTAACCCTCCGCATTATTGACTTCTGACTTGATCTTGAAATGTATTGCTTTATTCTATAGGCGGGCTCCTGACTTCAACTTGAATGTGTACTCCTTTGTTCTACAGGCAGGCTCCTAACTTCATCAACTTCAAATATGACAACCTCCGTTCTAAAAGGCGGGCTCCTGACTTCTTCAACTTAAAATATAACAACCTCCGTTCTACAGGCGGGCTCCTGACTTCATCAACTTCAAATATAACAACCTCCATTCTAACAGGCGGGCCCCTGACTTCTTCAACTTAAAATATAACAACCTCCGTTCTACAGGCGGGCTCCTGACTTCTTTATCTTAAAATATAACAACCTTCGTTCTATAGGCGGGCTCCTGACTTCATCAACTTCAAATATAACAACCTCCATTCTAACAGGTGGGCTCCTGACTTCTTCAACTTAAAATATAACAAACCCCCGTTCTACAGGCGGGCTCCTGACTTCTTTATCTTAAAATATAACAACCTTCGTTCTACAGGCGGGCTCCTGACTTCAGCTACTTAAAATATAACAACCTCCGTTCTAACAGGCGGGCTCTTGACTTCTTCAACTTAAAATATAACAACCTCCGTTCTACAGGCGGGCTCTTCACTTCTTCAACTTAAAATATAACAACCTCCGTTCTACAGGCGGGCTCCTGACTTCATCTTAAAACTATAACAACCTCCATTATCCAGGCGGACTCCTGACTTCTTCAACTTATAATATAACAACCTCCGTTCTCCAGGCGGGCTCCTGACTTCATCTTAAAATTATAACAACCTCCATTCTAACAGGCGGGCTCCTGACTTCTTCAACTTAAAATATAACAACCTCCGTTCTACAGGCGGGCTCTTGACTTCATCTTAAAATTATAACAACCTCCGTTCTACAGGCGGGCTCTTGACTTTATCTTAAAATTATAACAACCTCCATTCTCCAGGCGGGATCCTGACTTCAGCTACTTAAAATATAACAACCTTCGTTCTAACAGGCGGGCTCCTGACTTCTTCAACTTAAAATATAACAACCTCCGTTCTAACAGGCGGGCTCCTGACTTCTTCAACTTAAAATATAACAATCTCCGTTCTACAGGCGGGCTCCTGACTTCATCTTAAAATTAGAACAACCTCCATTCTCCAGGCGGGCTCCTGACTTCTTCAACTTAAAATATAACAACCTCCGTTCTATAGGCGGGCTCCTGACTTCATCTTAAAATTTTAACAACCTCCATTCTCCAGGCGGGCTCCTGATTTCAGCTACTTAAAATATAACAACCTCCGTTCTAACAGGCGGGCTCCTGACTTCTTCAACTTAAAATATAACAACCTCCGTTCTACAGGCGGGCTCCTGACTTCTTCAACTTAAAATATAACAACCTTCGTTCTACAGGCGGGCTCCTGACTTCATCTTAAAATTATAACAACCTCCATTCTCCAGGCGGGCTCCTGACTTCTTCAACTTAAAATATAACAACCTCCGTTCTACAAGCGGGCTCCTGACTTCATCTTAAAATTATAACAACCTCCATTCTCCAGGCGGGCTCCTGACTTCTTCAGCAATTACTTCCCTCAAACTGGTGTTTTCACTTTTCTGAAACCTGTCGGGGATAACACTGTTGGGGAATTATCTTCCTTCTTTAAGACTAGTTAATTTCCTCCTTTTAACAATGGTGGGGATGATACTGATTCAAAGACCACTACCCTTAAAACTTGGGTTATCTTGCTTCTTCAAGGATTGCTTTCTTTAAAACTTGTATTGCCTTCTCCCGTAAATTGCTGGGGATTCCACTTCCTTCAAAACTTGTGTTATCTTCCATCTTCCCCAAGTGGGTATCTGATTTCATGAAAATTTTCGCAATGAGAGAAAATTTTCTGCCCCAGTTTGATAATCTTCTTTGTGGCCATGTCTCCCTGCTGTCAATAACATTTTCTTTCCCCTGCTTTAAATCAAAGAAAAATTTGTTAGTTTAAAACGTGATGAGTGGTCGTGCCACTCCTGCTGGGAATGGTTTTTCCCCTTTTCCCTTTCCCTGCTTTGCGTTTTATTACAAAACTTGCTGGGGATGATATTATTTACTGGGGATAATATTCCTGCTGGGGATGATTTTTCTTTTCTCTTCTTTCCCCGCTCTGTGTTGTCCGACCATCGCGGAACTTGGTGGATAATCTGTCGGAGTTGTTCCTGCATCTCGCAAATCTGCTGGGGATCTTTTTGGAATTTGATCCATAACTTTTCAACTTCCTAATTTTCTGTTTTTCTCCAACTTCCCCTGGAAATTTGGTCCTCTTGGAATCTAGACCCATTCATCATTTGGTCTTGCGACAAAATTCTTTTCGCTTTGTCGCCTTACCTTTGGCCTGTCCTATTCGCATTTTGCTTTGCACCGTTTTGGCAACTGGTAGTAAGCTCTAAAAAATCTTTCTCAAAACAAACTGTTGGAGGAAAAATTCTTAAAACAAAAGAAATGAAAAGTGATGATTTCAAAAGATGGAAAAAGAAGAAGTCTTTCTGAACGAATGCTGGGGAGAAGAAAAGGAAAAGGACTTATCTGAATGATATAACCGATCCCAATGATCATGTCGTGCATTCCGGATTAATCAACCCAGTCTATTTGTATCAATCAATCTTTTTGGTGGCCTCATTTCGCTGGAGGATATGCAGACGCCCAACTCTTTTTGCCAAATCAACACTTTTGCATTGCTTGATGCCTCGACGGATCCTTTCCGCCAATCTTATCTTGTCGCCTCATAGTGCCCTTCGAGGGGTTTTCACTAATAAGACTCTCTCATTTTTCTCAACTCCCGTCGCCTTCTGGTGCCTATGAAGGTTTTCACCATAAGACTCTTTCATTTTGTTTCTCTCAGCTTTCGTCGCCTTATGGTGCCTGTGAAGGTTTTCACCATAAGACTCTCTCATTTTATTTTCTCTTTCTCAGCTGGGGATTGGAGTGTTGCCGATAAGATTCTCTCTACTGGGGATTCCTTTGGCTATCAATTCCGTCGGCTCATAATCCTCTTTCAGTCGGGGATCAGTGTGTTATTCTCGGCTTTCATTTGCCTGCTTGGCATCTCTCGGATACTGATCGGGAGGTCTTTCTGGACATCAAATATGGGTTTTTGTGTGGGGCTAAAAGGAAAAGGATATCAAAAGATTCAAAATAACCTTAGTGGGTAAAACATTACAACTCTCGGAATCAAACCTTTTTCCACAATTTAAAACGTAACTTCTGCCCCAGTTTTCTTGTTTGGGGGATTTTTTGATTTTTGTTATACTATGACCGAGCCGTGAGGCGCCTACGTATCCTCTTTGAGGAATCAGGTCGAACGTAGTTCATTCGATTCCTTTGTATTTCTTTTTCTTGTGGCTTTTCTTTTTGTTTTGTTATTATTTTTTCTTCATTTTCTTTCTTTCTTTCTTTCTTTCTTTTTTCTTTTTTTTTCATTTTCATTAGTGACTCCAAGAGAGGGGTATGAAAAAATAAATAAGGCTCAAAGGGGGAAGCAAAGGTTAAAGCGTTTGGATAGAAGAAAGAATTGCCTCCGTCATTTCATTCTCCGATAAATGCCAAGTACAAACAGACAAACATCAATTGCAATAAAAGGAATTACACATAATATCTCTTGACTGCGTCAGAATTGATAGTCATGTCGATGCATCTTCCCTCGACATCTGTCAGACATAAGGCGCCGTTGGATAACACTCTGGTCACAATAAACGGCCCTTGCCAATTCGGGACGAACTTGCCCTTTGCTTCGGCCTGATGTGGCAAGATTCGTTTCAGCACCTGCTGTCCTACTTCAAATTTCCGGGGACGCACCTTCTTATTATATGCTCTTGCCATCCTCTTTTGATACAACTGGCTATGACATACTACTGCCAATCTTTTTTCATCAATCAAGCTCAACTGCTCCAATCGGGCTTTGACCCATTCTTCATCATCAATCCCAACCTCAGCGATAATCCAGAGGGACGGAATTTCTACTTCTGCCGGTATCACTGCTTCAGTTCCGTATACCAACAAATAAGGAGTTGCACCTACTGAAGTGCGGACAGTAGTGCGATATCCCAACAATGCAAATGGCAACTTTTCATGCCATTGCCTGGACCCTTCTACCATCTTCCTCAATATGTTCTTTATGTTCTTGTTGGCTTCCTCAACCGCGCCATTCGCCTTGGGACGATACGGGGTGGAATTACGGTGTGTAATCTTGAACTGTTGACATACTTCTTTCATCAAACTGCTGTTAAGATTAGCGCCATTATCCGTGATGATCACTTTGGGGATCCTAAATCTACAGATGATATGGGAATGAACGAAATCCACCACTGCCTTCTTGGTTACCGACTTGAAAGTTTTAGCCTCAACCCACTTGGTAGAATAATCGATGGTGACCAGAATGAACCTATGACTGTTGGAAGCTGCCGGCTTAATCGGTCCAATGACATCCATGCCCCATGCAACAAATGGCCATGGTGCTGACATTGTATGCAATTCTGTTGGCGGAGAATGAATCAAATCTCCGTGTATCTGACACTGATGGCATTTTCACACGAAATTGATACAATCACGCTCTATAGTGAGCCAATAATACCCTGCTCAAACAATCTTCATCGCCAATACATATCCACTCATATGTAGCCCACAAACTCCCGCATGTACCTCTGTCATTACTGTCGTGGCTTGACCAGCATCAATACATCTCAGCAATCCCAAATATGGTGTTCTTTTGTATAACACTCCTCCACTGAGGAAAAATCCATTTGCCAATCGCCGAATGGCTCTCTTTTGATCTCCGGTGGCCTGCTCTGGGTATATCCCCATCCTGAGGTATTCCTTGACATCATAAAACCATGGCTCGCCATCCATTTCTTCCTTTATCATGTTGCAATAAGCATGCTGATCACGAACCTGGATATGCAACGGGTCAACATAAATTTTGTCTGGGTGGTGCAACATCGATGCTAAAGTGGCCAAAGCATCGGCAACCTCATTGTGAACTTTTGGGATGTGTCTGAACTCCACTGATCGAAATCGCTTGCTCAGATCGTGCAAACATTGGCGATATGGTATAAGCTTCAAATCCCGTATTTCCCATTCACCTGGGATTTGATGCACCAGGAGGTCCGAGTCTCCCAAGACCAAGACGTCCTGGACAAACATGTCTGCAGCTAACCATAAGCCCAAAATGCATGCCTCATATTCAGCCATGTTATTGGTACAATAGAAACGTAGTTGTGCCGTAACAGGATAATGATGTCCTATTTCAGAAATAAGTACCGCTCCTATTCCAACTCCTTTCGCATTTGCGGCTCCATCAAAGAAGAGCTTCCAACCTGATTCCTAAGATAATTCCAACTCTTCTACATGCATCACTTCTTCATCAGGAAAATACGTCCTCAATGGCTCATATTCTTCATCAACAGGATTCTCAGCCAAGTGATTGGCCAATGCTTGGGCTTTCCTGGCCGTCCTCGTCACATAGATGATGTCGAACTCCGTGAGTAATATTTTCCATTTCGCTAACCTCCCTGTGGGCATAGGCTTCTGGAAAATATACTTCAGTGGATCCAGCATGAAATGAGATAAGTAGTATATGATGACAGATACTGTTTAAACTTCTGTGCCACCCAAGTTAGGGCGCAACACGTCTTCTCAAGTTGAGTATACTTAACCTCATAGACCTTAAACTTCTTACTGAGATAGTAGATGGATTGCTCCTTCCTTCCTGTGATATCATGTTGCCCCAGTACGCAACCAAATGAATTCTCCAGTACCGTTAGATAGAGAATCAACGGTCTTCCTGGTTCAGGTAGGACCAACACAGGTGGGTTTGATAGATACCCCTTGATTTGGTCGAAGGCTTCCTGACATTCTGCCATCCATTCTACCGCAACATCTTTCTTCAGTAGCCGAAAAATGGGTTCACAAGTCGCCGTGAGTTGAGCGATGAACCTGCTGATATAATTCAACCTTCCCAACAGACTTATTACTTCTGTTTTGTTCTTCGGCGGTGACAATTCCTGGATGGATTTGATTTTTTACGGGTCCAACTCAATGCCTCGCCGACTGACGATGAATCCCAACAACTTTCCAGATGGAACACCAAATGCACATTTGGTCGGGTTGAGCTTAATGTCGTTCCTTCGAAGTCTTTGGAAAAACTTCCTAAGGTCTGCCACGTGGTCTTCTTGACGCTTAGATTTTATGATCACATCATCTACGTACACCTCAATCTCTTTGTGTATCATGTCATGAAACACCGTAGTCATTACTCTCATGTACGTTGCCCCAGCGTTCTTCAAGCCAAAAGGCATTACCCGGTAGCAATAAGTCCCCCACGGCATAATGAATGCCATCTTTTACGCATCTTCTTCATCCATCAGAATCTGATAATACCCAGCATAGCAATCTACAAAAGACCCAATCTCACGTCCGGCACAGTTATCGATCAAGATATGGATGTTGAGTAATGGAAAGTTGTCCTTGGGGCTTTCCCTGTTCAAATTGCGGTAATCGACACACACTCTAATCTTCCCATCTTTCTTCGGCACTGGCACCACATTAGCCAACCAATCAGGATATCGAGTGACCCGAATAACCTTTGTCTGCAGCTGCTTGGTTACTTCTTTTTTAATCTTCACACTCATATCTGTCTTGAACTTCCTCAATTTCTGCTTGACGAGAGGGCACGCCGGGTCAGTGGGTAATTTGTGAACCACTAGATCGGTGCTTAAGCCCGGCATGTCATCGTACAACCACGCAAAAACATCTTTAAATTCAATGAGTGCTTTGATTAGTTCCTTCCTGATGTTCGGCTCAATGTGGATGCTTATTTTGGTTTCCTTGACATCGTCTGCATCCCCTAAATTGACAGCTTCAGTGTCGTTCAAATTGGGCTTGGGTTTCTCTTCGAACTGGCTTAATTCTCTGTTTATCTCTTCAAAGGCTTCATTCTCATTGTATTCCGATTCATCATCATAATCGACCTCTTGTACAATTAGTTCGAAATCAGATTGATTTTTTAGACTAGGTTGAAGATCCGTTGTGCATGCTATATTATTAGAACCAGTATAAAGAGAACTGTTCAGAAAGAGAAAAGAAGAAAACAGAATTAAAACAAAATAAAGAGAGAAAACTTTCACTTTATTAAAATGCGGGATAACAGAGCTTCACGCTTTTGTCGAATATAAAAATAAAACAAAACTGGATTACAACTCTGGAATAATCCAGAAAACAAGAAAGAAAATCCAGAGCCTACTACCAAGACTCCCTCCGGGTAGGAAGAGGCGTAGCTTCCCAATTGTTGATATTGGCCCTAGGCCCCACAAACTATATATCTGCCCTACTGGAACCTTCTCCAACTTCTATCACGTTGACGTCGGCGAATAGCCTTTCAAAACCCTGATTCAAATCTCCATCTAACCCAATCAGAGGTCCGAGAAATTTGGGGACTAACAACCTTCTGATACCTGCTCTGACAAAGGATCTGAAAAGACGTGGAACTGGCTTAGGAAGAACCCAAACTTTCTTCTTCAACTTTCGGGCCCGCCTTACATCTGCTGCCTAGGCTTGAATCCTAGCCCAAAAGTGTCCAGGTTCTTGGGCAAAGAAACTGGCTGGACCATACCTTGCAGATCAACCCCCAAACCTTTTCCTGGTACAAACCTGTTGTTTAGCATTTCCGAGGCTACCATGAAGGTTGCAGCTGCGATCCTTGGAAGTGGAAGGTCCTCGTCTTCAGAAATTTTATCCACTGAAACCGCGTCGAAAACCTGGTACACCCATGGACCTTTGTCGTCATCAGTTTCTATGAATGGCATAACGACATCACTCACAATGCCTGTACCGTCATCCCCGTGCACCACTATCTCCTGCCTGTCCCATTCAAATTTCACCATCTGGTGCAATATAGAAGGCACTGCTTTGGCGGCATGGATCCAGGGTCGCCCCAATAGAAGATTGTATGATACTGCCACATCTACCACTTGGAATTCCATGGTGAATTCTACTGGACCAATGGTCAATCCCAGTATGATATCACCCACCGTGTCGGTACCACCTACATCGAAACCTCGGACGCAGACGTTGTTCCTGTGAATCCGGTCATGATCAACTTTCAGCTTGTTCAGAGTAGTCAAAGTACAGATGTTGGCGCTTGATACATTATTAATCAATACTCGGGTGACCACCGAGTCTTCGCATTTCACGGTCAAGTATAGGGCTTTGTTGTGTTCTGTACCCTCTGCTGGCAATTCATCATCAGAAAATGTCACTCGGTTTACCTCAAAGATTTTGTGCACTATCCTCTCCAAGTGATTTACAGTGATTTTATCCGGAACATGGGCCTCGTTAAGGATTTTCATCAGTGCCTTGCAATGATCGCACTCTTCCCCATCACCACTACTGGCTTGACGTCTACCTTTTCCAACTGTACCACCTCTTCTCCACCTGTCGACTTTTCTTTTGGATTGGCACGGATCATCATCACCATCTGTGAGGGTTTCTTTAGCTCCCCTCCTTCATGTACAAGCTCGATCACATAGGCCTCGTTTAGGATTTTCATCAGTGCCTTGCAATGATCGCTGGAATAGATCAGCAGTGATAGTAACGAAATCTGCACTGGGGTCTTTCTTAACTGCTCCACAATGGAGTAGTCTTGTGCCTTCATTTTCTTCAAAAACTCCTCAGCCTCTTCCTCCGTCACTGGATTCTTTACCACCGCTGGGTTGGACCTTCTTAACTCTACGGGAGCAAAACACCTTCCCGAACGAGTTAAGCCCTGGGCCTCACATACTTCTTCCACAACCTCCTTCCCTTTGTACATTACCATCGCTTTACTGTAGCTCCATGGCACGACTTTCTCGCTGGTTATCGGCATCTGCATTACTAGCCTGATGACAACTGGCCCTATGCATGCTGGCTTGCTTGGTACCCCTCGCACCGTTACTTTGACCGGCTCTGGATTCTTTGCAACAACAGGAGAACTCTTCCCCATCACCACTACTGGCTTGATGTCTACCTTTTCCAACTGTACCACCTCTTCTCCACCTGTCGACTTTTCTTTTGGATTGGCACGGATCATCATCACCATCTGTGAGGGTTTCTTTAGCTCCCCTCCTTCGTGTACAAGCTCGATCATATGGGTTTCGTGGTGTGCTGGCAACGGGTTCTGATTGATGTTGGGTGCCTCCGGTGTCTGAACCTCGATCTTGTTGGTGTCAATAAGATCTTGCACTGCACGTTTCAACTTCCAGCACTTCTCGGTATCATGTCCGGGAGACCCCGAATAATACTCACAGCTTACCGAGTGGTCCATATTTTGGGGAAGGGGATTCGGCAATCTGGGCTCAACAGGACTCAACAAACCTTACGGCCTTAATTTGTGGAACAAAGCAGTATATGTTTCTCCCAACTTAGTGAATGTTCTTTGTCTCTGCACCCTTTCATTTCTGAAAGCTTGATTCCCCTGCAAACTTGGCCCTGCGGGATTCCTGTAGGCCCTTGGTGGTGGATATATATTTTGTGGAGGTGGATATGTATTCTGTGGAGGTGGATAGGTATTTTAGGGAGCCGGCGCGTGCCACTGTGGGCGAGCCGTAGGCTGGGTATATGTCTGGGCTTGATGGATGGAGAAATATAGTTCTTGTGGTGGGTAGTAGGGCTGTGAGGGGTAATTTGGAGTGTGTGGGTAATTTGGGTGATGGGGTCTGGCTTGGTAGCGGGGGAAAGGACCTCTCGATCTGGACCAATTACCTGCCTCTATTGTTGCAACCTCTTATCTTTTCTTCTTCCCCAGTGCACCTCCCGTGCCGCTCTAAATGGCCTGAGTTGTTGCTTTGATTGCCGAATAGCTCAGGATTTTGTTGGACTTAAGTTCTTTTTCAATCATACCGCCCATTTTAACCACCTCGTTGAAATATTTGCCAACTGACATCACCAAGTGACCAAAGTAAGTTAGCTCTAGAGTCTGCAGAAAGTAGTCCACCATTTCCCCCTCTCTCATCGGAGGATCAACTCTTGCTTCCTGTTCTCTCCACCGGAACCCAAATTCTCTAAAGCTCTCTCCCAGCTTCTTCTCAAGTTTCAGCAATGTGAGACGGTCAGGGACGATCTCAAGGTTGTACTGGAAGTGACCTGTGAATGCTTGTGCTAGATCGTCCCAGGTGTACCACCTGCTCGGATCCTATCTTGTGTACCATTCCAGTGCAGAACCACTTAGACTTTGACCAAAGTAAGCTATTAGCAGCTCACCTTTACCACCTGCTCCTCTCATCTTGCTGTAAAACCCTCGCAGATGTGCCATTGGATCACTGTGCCCCTCGTATAGATCAAACTTTGGCATCTTGAACCCTGCCGGTAATTGAACATCAGGGAAAGGACATAGATCTTTGTAAGATACACTGACCTGATTGCCTAATCCATGTATATTCCTGAAGGACTGCTCCAGGCTTTTAAATTTTCGAAGCACTTCGTCCTGCTTCGGGCCCTTAGCTGGCTTTTCAGTCTCCACCGGGATTTCAAAGTGAGGATTATAAGTATCTGGCTCGGGTGCTTTGAGGGTAGGTTCAGGGGGGGTAATATTGGTTATCGTGATCCTGAAACAACGGCCCACTGGATGATCTTTGTAACGTGGCTGGTGGGGGTGCCACGGAAACAGGAACATTTGGTGGGGGAAGGTTCTGATTGGGTGGTGGAACTTGGGGATCATAGGGATTTCTTCCCTGATAGTAGTGGTGACTTGGGAAGCTTGTTGAAGGGCCGGGTGAAGGGTATTCCGGCGTGTGTCTTGGTGGGAGAGTAGGAGTAACGGGTGGTTCGGGCCCCTTTTGTACCCTAGCCAGGGCTAGCTGCATTTCGTTCATCTCCAGTCTCATTTTTTCCATTTTTTCGATTGCCTCTTTCAGCATCTGACTTTCCGTCCTTTCCTCTTCAACAGTGTTTTCTGAGTTAGTCATGCTTTTCGGTATGGGCCCTTTGGATCTTGTTTGGTAATGATAATCTGCCAGAACGTTCTAACAAACTAACTGGTTTGAAATCTCTGGAAAACAACAAACTTGTTAGCGTTAGAGTTTAACACATATTGCAATTGCACGTTGGGGAATGCAATGTTCCTAGGCAGTTTAACCATTTCTAACATGTCTTTGCTCCGTATGCATCATCCCGACTTATTTTACTTGTGCCCTTTAGGTGTTTCTGAAACTTTCCTTTATTTGCTTTCTCTTTCTCTCTTTTTCTTTCTTTCTTTTCCTTTCTTTTATTCACTTTTTCTTTTAGCGGTGGTCGAATCTTATGTGGATTGCCTACGTATCATGTCCCCGCATGAATCAGACCGTGCGTAGTTCTACCACAAATAAAGACACCAATTTTTGGAAAATTTATTTCATTACTAAAACTTCTATTACAAACTACCCATTTGGAAAAGGAAAACAAAATACAGACTCCGAAGTACTAACATAATTTGATGCCAAAAGGAAACACACGGACAGACAACAGACTTTTGAAAATAGAAAAATACAGATTTGAACTAGGAGTACATTAACGCTTTGAATTTTGGTGCCCACGGGGCATCGTTCGGCCTTTCCGCGGGCTTTGGTGCAAGGCCCCTTTGCAAGCTTTTCAATTCTTCCATATTCGGTGGACGTAACCCATGACTGAAGCATAAAGGGTATCACGGGGTATTTCCTCACATGCTAGGAACCTCATGGTGACGTAATGCCCAATCTCCTCAATTCTACCCCTGATTCTATCCCTTTCCATGAACAGTTGCTCTATTCGTTGATTCTTTGCTCCCAGTACTTGAGCGTTGTCAGCGAGTTGATCTTGGAACCTCTCCATTTGTTCTTCTATTCGGGCCATTAAATCATAGCAGCGCTTCCTGTCCGTTCTGGCATCTCGAGCTTGTTTAAAGACCCGATCTTTGAGAGTAGAATTTGTTTCTCTTAATATTTCAATGCTCGCTTCATAATCCCTTCTCACTTGTCGTAAGTGCTTTGCTCGCGCTGTTGTACCTTTTGCCCATCTGGCCCGAATTCTTGCTATGCAGGCCTCTGATCTTGCCAAACCCGCTTGGCTTTCAATGACTTGGTTTCTCAACCCAGTTATTAGACCTTCGTCGGACCGGCTCCTTTGTTGGTTGTCGGCATCCATTCTGACTCGTTGGATTTAGGCTTTCAAGGACTTATTTGCTTGAGTCAATCTGTTCTTTTTTCTTGTGTCAGCATCGACTTGCACGCTATTTTCATATTTCAGATCCTCAATTTGTTGTTTCAGCTTGCCAATTTCAACCCGATAGCCTTCTTCTCTTGCCAGCCAGCCCCATTGTTCTTGCGAGTCTCGTGAATTGCTGGACATGGGCTCTTTTAGCAGGACTTTGATGAATCCGGAACCTTTTCCCAAACCATGCATCATACTTCGGGTCCACCTCGCCTTTGGCTAAATCTCGCACCATAGTTTTGGGCTCAAGGAATCTGCATTCATGCCACAATTTGCGAATTATATCTTCTGGGACTGTGGCATTCGGTCTTAGCTTGATGGTATGCTTGCTCAAATCTTTATCATGAGGGATAATCTGGAACCTTCCCAATTGACGCAATACCTGATGGGTAGCGTATGGTTGGATACTACGAACACCCATCAGAAGAACATAACATTCTTTGGCCGACATGTATATTGCTTCAGTAGCGGGAAACCACCCAAACGCTCATTCAATTTGGTATGCCGTTAGTGATCTCAGTCGTATAAACTAATCTCCAGTACCCTCGGGGAACGCAACACCCGTTACCCGCTTCTCAAACTTTTCAATGCAGTTTAAACCAGTCAGCCCGAAGTTCATATACCCCACTCGATGGCAGAGATGTTCCTGTATCCACAACTGAAGTAATAGATTGCAACCTTGGAAAAAACTTCCTCCCTCCTTACACACGGTCAATGCTCGGTATATTTCTGATAAGATCAAGGGAACTATAGTGCTGTCAGCCCTTTTTATTGCGACATCAACCAGGAGCGCAACATCCTTTTGATAAATCATTATTTTGCACAGTCCGACTGATATTTAACAAGTCCATAAATCGGTGAGGCGATACCGGCCTTGGTGACAACAGATACTGACTTCTCAGATTCCCCTTCATACCCGCATAACCTTCTACTTCCTCCATTGTGGGTGTAAGCTCAAAATCCGCAAAGCGAAATACATTTCGGGTCGAGTCCCAAAATAGTATCAAAGCCTCGATGACATCCGTCCTTGCCTTGACATTTAGTAGACTGATGAGACCCCCCAAGACTCTGACCACTATTTCTTTGCTGCTTTTTCCCAAATCATCCCACCACATATGGAGCTGGAGAGGGACCTCGCTAAATACGGTGAAGGGTTTGTTTTCACTTGTGCTCATCCTGCACATTTATTAAGGCGATTTAAACAAAAGCAAAAAATGATTTGACTTAAAAAATGATTTGACTATATATTCAGAAAGAAAGATCCGATTTTCTGAACACGGCCTTTCAGCGCTTCGGGGATGAAGCCTGTGAGGGTCAACCGATCAAAACTCTAAAGGATGATCAAAAGTGGCCGTTTATGCAAAGTCAGCCTTCCGGCATCCCTTTCGGGAACATTTGGCTATTTTTGACAAAACAACATCACTTGATTTATTTAAGACTCTTTTCTTGTTTTTTCAAAATAGTAACCCGACTTTGAGAACACGGCCTTACAGAGCCTCGGGGACGAGGATTCTAAGGCTGTGTGGGCTAATTGGTCAAAATTCAAAAACAAATGACTAAAAGTGGCCGCTTATGCAAAGTCAGCCCTCCGGCTTCCCTTTCAGGAACATTTGGCTATTTTTGACAACAACGGCGTCGCCCGACTTATAATAAAATTTTTGACATTTTCTAGGTATTTTTGGAAAAAGGGGAAGTTGGACCCGAAGAGGGTTGCCTACGTATCTCACATCCGGTGAGAATCAAACCGACGTAGTTCGGGCAAATAAAATAGACTATTTTTTTTTCTAGATAAACTATTTTAAAAACAAGACAAACTAAAAATAAAGACTTTTTTTTTTGCTTTTTGAATAAAACAAACTATTTAAAATAAAAACTTTTTTTTGCATTTTCTAAAAAAAAAAATTGGCAGAATTTCGACACTATTCGGGCATTGGTATTTTCAAAACTAGTGATTAACTCTCTTAACCCTCTACACTGCTATTTCTCTTCTTTTTTTTCATTTATTTTTCATTTTTCCCAATATTTAAAAGTCGGTCAGCATGTGAGTCCGAAGCATATAAATGCACATGTAGCAAGTAAGATGCATCATGATGGTCTTTTTTTATTTCAGGTACACCTGTCCTAGACAGACCCAACCCCTGTGTTGAGTCTCCAAAGTCAAATGCACATGATGCAAACAAACGTTTCTACTAGGGATCCGGCATGCGGTTTTATCATACTAGGTTTAAAACCTGAGTGTGTTGTTCTAAACCTGGCTTACCCGAGCGGACACCGAGGAGGAGGCAGCGTACCGGGAATACAGAAGCTTCACCGGCTTAGCAACTTATCCGAACCTCGTTCTAAAAAAATGGGATTGACACTAAACAGAAAAGAAGTCACACGAAGTGCACCCTTCTTCATGATTTAGAAGACTCAGAGAGAAGATGGGTTTCGTAACAATTTATATACAATTCACAGAATAACAAAGCGGTAAAAGCAACATTTAGCACATTAGATGAAAAAAATGTAATAAAATCAGATAATAAATAAAGCCAATATAACAATTATTCCAAGCTCAAATTTCTAACCCTAAACCAGTGGTTCTGGGTTAATGTCCCCACCAGAGTCGCCAGAACTGTCACACCTCCTTTTTCACCTACACCCCGGGGAGGGTATAATAAAGGGAGTTTTTTCCAATTTAAGTGACAATCGAAACGGGATTATTTTAATTAAAATTCAGAGTCACCACTTGGGATAATTAATGGTGTCCCAAGTCACCGGTTCAAATCCCGAATCGAGGAAAATATTGACTCTGTATTATAGTCTGCGAACACAGAAATCCGGGTAAGGAATTCTGTTAACCCGGGAGAAGGTGTTAGGCATTCCCGAGTTCCGTGATTCTAGCACGGTCGCTCAACTGTTATAATTGGCCTATTATCTGATTTTAGTACATGTTTAAACCTATGTGCAAATTTTAACTTAAACCGCTTTTCTTTATTTAATTTTTTAAGAAAAATTCAACGTCATCTAAAACACGTCTTGAACCCCGTCACATAAATGCACCCGCGGTCCGTGACGTATTTTATCCAACATTGTTGAGATTTAGATTTGGGTCACATAAATGCGCACCCGAGTTTAGGAAGATAAATTATTAAAATAACGCGCCTAAAGCAACTACGCACTTTCAAATTTGCGAGGTGCCATGGAAAATTCAACTAATGGCACGCCTCAATTCTAAAAGATTAAAATTAGTTATATGCGGGTTATGGATTATGAACAAAATATATTGTGGAAAACCATCTTCAATAGGAGAACTATTGTGGAATACATCTGATGGTGTTGTTGGCCATGCTACCACCCCCTATAAATGGGGCCTTCCGGTATTATCTTTTTATCCAAGTGCTTTCCAACATCTTTCCATCATTTTCTTCCCATTATCCTTCTCCATTGCTACCTACCATGTTGGGGTCCATGGCCTTTTGCCTGCGCTTTCCTTTGTTAAGCGAGACTATACTGTGTCGTCGCTATTGTTGTTGTTGTTGTTATGGTTGTCACTATTGTCGTCGTTGGCTCGAGATGATGAGATAAGGAGGCTAGTTTCTTCTGTCTTGGGAAGGTATTTGGACTATACACCTCTGCTCATGAGGGTGCTGGATTATACCCCGCTGCTCACCTTCATACCCCAGTTCGGTGTGGCACTTCACCCCTGACCGGTAGCTTGCACGGCTCAATGTCCCAAGAAATGGACTCAAAGTAGTTGTGCAAGTAAGGCCAACACTCACCAAGTCTCTTACCGGTCCGAGGTTCTCTTGGCCGACGAGGGTCCTCGTCCTTTGGCGGGCTATGGCATTTTTTCATTCCCTCCTGCTTCTCCACTTTCCTCCTCTTCATCTTCTCCATTGAAGACATGCTTTGGAAGACCGAGACGAGCCCCCGAGGCTATGGTGGTAGAAATATTGCCGCTTAGGACGCTTACCCAAGGGGATGACGCTTGAGAATTGATTAGACTCTAGGCTTCTCTTACATATGTACCATTTTTGCTTCTTTGTTTCTTTGTAAGGACCCCTTTGGGCTTTTGTAATCATATGTAAGGACCCCTTGTGGGCTGTCGTAATCAAATGTTTATGAATATAAAGATGTTTCCTCAACTTTGTCTTTGATGCTTGCTATATTCTTTTACATTTGTAGAGACTCTGAATGCATGACTCTACCGGTTGGTGCCAATATCGAGCCCAGATGTGAGTGTTTCTTCCTGATTTTTGATTGAGTAGTATGGCTTCTCATGGAGTCCTCCTCTATTCCTTGGATCGAGCCTGAATTGGGCTGATGAACTCGGGTCGTCGGGACATTTACTTCTAGTTGAATGAATGTAACACTTTGGGCCTTGAAACCGTGATTTATCACTTAGGATCCGTGGTAACCTTTGAGAAGAAATTTGCCTGGAGGCCCGTGGACAGGGACTGCCTTTGATCTTTCAAGGGCAGTCCCCGGGTGGAGGTTCTCTCAAATCCGGACCATCTGAAAACTTGTTTTGAACTTAGTGTAAATAGCCTTAAGGTGCTGTAGATAGATCCTGAAAGAGGGTTTGTCCGATCTCAGACGGTTCCCTGGCACCAAGCCCATACGGGTGGAGTTTAAATGCTTATTTCCTTGGAGCCTGATTCCCTTTTGATAAAGCACCCCCGAGGCCGAGCACCACCTCGGGTCTCATAATGATGCCATTAGCTTTCTGGAGCCTAACCTTCCCTTTAATGGAGGTCCTCGAGGTTGGGTACCACCTCGGTGCTGGCAAAGGCGTCATCGACTTTCTGGAGCCTAGCCTTGTCCTGATGGAGGTCATTGAAGTCAGGTACCACCTCGGGATTGGCGAAGGCATCATCAGCTTCCTGGAGCCTAGCCTCGTAATGATGGAGGTTATTGAGGTTAGGTACCACCTCGGGACTGGTGATATTGTCGGCTCCCTGGAGCTTAACTTCTGTTTGATGGGGGTCCTCAAGGTCGGGTACCACCTCGGGACTGGCGATGATGTCGTTGGCTCCTTAAAGCCTAACTTCTGTTTGATGGGGGTCCTCAAGGTCGGGTACCACCTCGGGACTGGCAATGATGTTGTTGGCCTTTCAGAGCCTAACTTCTTTTTGATGGAGTTCCTCGAGGTCGGGTACCACCTCGGGACTGGCAATGATGTTGTTGGACTTTCAGAGCCTAACTTCTTTTTGATGGAGATCCTTGAGGTCAGGTACCACCTCGGGACTAGCGATGGTGCTTTTAGCCGATTTTGAGGCAAGCGGATCGTCGCTGTTTTTTTCCATATACATACATGGATGTTTTTTTGCTTTATAGGGGATCCCTCCACTTTAATCAGTTGCCCTTCTTTTTCCGCGCTAGCCTTTTGTTACTCCAGCACTAATGCACTTGCACATATTCCTGCTTTAGTTCTCTAATTTCGTCATAGTCGTGGCTGCTATGTCGGGATCTGTCTGACAGGGAGAGGAGAGCTCTGCCTCAGGCATTCAGGACCAACGAGAGTATGCCTTGAAAGTTGCTTCTTCGATAGGAGAATAACATCTTGGGCTGGTGAGAAAAGACTACGGATGGGAGAAAAAGGTAATACCACAGATACTTCCTCCGGGTGAGGGCATCACGGATCGTGCCAATGGATTCTTGAATGTGAACACATATCTTTTCACATTGGGACCCCTCGATAGGGTTGTGCTCAACTTCTACCTAGAGTATCGGGTTACCTTGGCGCATATCCATCCGTTATTTTGGCAAACAGTGCTGATGATGAGATTTTTTGCGGAGAAGGTGGGGCTTGACTTTACTCTTAGTCATCTTATCAGGCTGTATCGGCTCTTCTACCATCGAGGTCTGCTGACCTTGTGATGCCGATCGACCACGCCCTTTGTTGTTGACGGTGAGGAAGACGGATATCGGGGGTGGGTTAGTCACTTCGTTCGGGCACGGACCACTGACATTATCCCCATAGAGCTCATGCCATTCCCTGAGGAATGGAACTATGCTCGTAAGTGGTGCATCTCATGCTTTCCCAGTTTTGTCTACGATGAAAGCCCGGTTTCATAATTGTGCCTCCTTTTCTTTCGCCGCAGCAGTTTCATGGGCGATAGGCGACGTTCCTGATTTGCCGGATTTGGTCCAAAAGCTGGTGACCCACTCGACCTGTGATGAGCGCAAGTGGCGAGCTATGTCCCGGGGCAAGTGGGAAGCAAAACATCATGGTAAGTGATGTGTTATACTTTCCCCTCCCTTCCTTTATGTGGAGAAGCATATTCTCTTTACACGTATTAATCTTATTGTCGTAGGCATTTGAAGAGCCTTTCGAGGCGAGGTCGCACTCCTTTAGAGAGGGGGAAGGGTTACCAACCCCCGTGCTAGAGAGTGACAACAATAAGCGAGAGGTGCTTTTTCATGGCAATGGCTCTCAAGGCAAGGCAAAATGGGACTAGGGCATCGGAGCGGAAGCATCGTCCAAACCTGTCGTGTCCGTGGTTCCTGGTTCTAGAAAAAGGGTTTCTACGTTGTTGTCGCCTTCTTTTTCCATCAATAGTACTTCGGGAGATGCTAGAAATCCGGGGTCATACGCACCGAGCAACCGCGCTTCGACTGGCGTTAACTCTTTCAGGGATGAAAGAACTGGATTGTTAGGTGTGCGCTCGACCTTCGAGGAAGCCCAGTGGCTTTACTTCGCAGTGAGTTTCGGCACAGTTCTTTTGAGATTCGCGCTTTCCCTTTCTTATTGGGTTTCCTTTTTGAAGGCATTTGACAAGCTTAAGTCCGGGCTGCTTCGTTGTGAAGCCAGGCTATGGAAAGCTCTGGATAAGGAGAGATCCCTTAGCTCCTTTGTGAGGAAAAGAAAGCCGAGTTGGCGCACTTGCAGTATGAGATAGGTCAGAGCTTGAACTACAAGAACCATCTGAAGGAGCAGGTAATTTTCTGTCCTGGGTGAGCGTGCATCCCACTTCCTGGTTCTTGAGGTTAATACTTAGTTTATTTTAGTTGCAGAAAAGGACGGAGGCCCTAGAGCACCTTCGAGATGAAGTTGGTCGGGCCAGGCGTGAATATGATGAGCTGAGAGCTCGGGCAGAGGCTCAGACTTTATAAGAGGACACTCTGGCTAAAGTTCCTGCTTTTGAAGCTCAACTCCGCTTAGCCTGTGACAATGCTTCGGTTCAGACAGACATGATTGCGAAGCTTGATTTTGAACTTTCAAAGGTCAGGGCTGAGATTATCGATGCTCGGGCAGAAGCTGCGATGAGCTGGACTAAGGCTAACCAGGAGATGGCGATCTATTCAAAGGACATTGTCGATGCTCAAGCTGAGCTGAGAAGGATCCACGACCGTGAAGGGAGTGTTGAAGAATATGCTCGCTGCAAATCTCGAAGAAAGACCCTCGAAGAGATCTATGCTAGGGGCTTCGCCCTCTCGTAGGAATTGGCACTAGCAAGAGTGGACGAGCGTGATACTCGATTGCTTTTTCCCGACGCCAAAGAAAGCGAAGATGAGGCCGGCAGGCCGTAGCCCCCAGGGGGCCATAGATTTTTCCATATTTATGTAGCATTTTTGAAGCATGTTTGCAGACGGAGATTGCGCTTTTCCGCACATGTGTATGAAAGAATACCTTGCAACTTTATTTCCTTTGTATCTCTTACTGTCTTGAATTTGGCCATTGGACTGGTCTTCGAGTTGGTAGGAATCTTTAGAGTCATGATATGGCCCTGGGGCTCGTTGGATTGGCCTGTAGGCTCTTACGCACTTTCGCTCTTAGGCATAATTAGGCCATCTGCTTTGGGTACAGTCCTTGAGTCAGGCATCGACTCGAGCTTATTTGGCCTTCGAAGGACCAAACATTAGGCTGGCGATAGTGGCTCTTACGCTTTTGGTCTATGCGACCTTTTAATGAGGGCTGGCGACAACGACTCCTACGTCGTGGGTCGATGCGACCTTCTAGTGTATGCGGGATGGCGATAATGGATCTTACGCTTTTGGTCGATGCGACCATTTAATGATGGCTGGCGACAATGGCTCTTACGACGTGGACCGATGCGACCTTCTAGTATATGTAGGTTGGCGACAATGGCTCTTACGCCTCGCTCTCAGGTATATTTAGTTAACTGTTTTGGGTCCGGTCTTCGAATCAGGTTACGACTTGAGATAATTTTGACCCTCAAGTTTTTATATTTCAAGTTGGCGACAGTGGCTCTTACACTTTAGGTCGATGCGACCTTTTGTGTGTATGGCCCTAAGGCTCATTAGGCTGGCGACAATGGCTCTTACAGGCTTGGTCGATGTGACCATTTATGTAGGCTTTATTTTCCTCTCGTTAAGGACTTTTGAAGTAATTTTTTTCTGAATCATCGTCGGTTCGAGAAGAACCTCAATTTCGAGTAACTTGCGGCGATGTTCAAGCACCTCAGGAGGTTTGGCTCAGAGGCTGAGTAGCTCGAAGTGTGTGATTTGGATCTGATATGGTCGAAGCTCTTTTTCCTATGCCGAGGTAGCATGTTTAATCGGTTTTTTTTTAAGTAGATTCGGAGGAATTTGAAGGCCTATGTGGGCTGGCGACAATGGCTCTTACGCATTGTAGCGACGGTCGGGCATCCCCGAATCGCGTTAGTTCGGCTGGTACAGCCATGTGACCGGAGTCACTTGTGTTTGGCCGGAGCCTTTGAGTCCGGAGTGAAGTAGTTTCGGCATCTATATCCAGGGTATGCCTTTTTAGGGGTCTTATAAGTTCGATATATAGCTGAAACTTTGGGATCGGGTCTACGCCTTTAGTGAGGTCTTACAAGCTTTACATGTCGTTGAGGTCTTATAGTTTTACATGTTGGTGAGGTCTTACAGTTTTTACATGCCGTTGAGGTCTTACGGTTTTATATGCCGTTGAGGTCTTACAGGTTTTACATGTCGTTGTGGTCTTATAGTTTTTACATGTCGTTAAGGTCTTATAGTTTTATATGTCGTTGAGGTCTTACCGTTTTGGATACTTGGTACAAGTATTGTTCATGACTTGTTTGAGGTCTTACAAATATGATCACTGCCTTATATAGGTCTTATGATACCGAGTATGCCTGCTCGGGGTCTTATGGCCTCGGGTTTTGATAAGTTGATGGAGGTGGCACTTGACGGTAGTCCCCGAGTCTTCGAGAGTTTCTTGACTCGGGAGCCATTTTTGCAAACTTTGCATTGCCTCGTCGAGGGCTTACGATTTTGGAGATCCCGACCCTAAGGTCGTGCATTTTTCTTTTGAGATTTTTGTAAGGCCCCGTGAAAATTTCTACTCAAAACCCGAAAGCTCGTAGTGCCAGGTTATAATATCCTCTAAAAAATTATCTCCAAAATCTTGGCAAAGAGACTATAATGTGTAATGGATATACTACATAGTAATCAGTCAGTTTTGTACTTGGCAGAGTCATATCTGATAAGATAATCCTAAGTCATGAATGTGTAAAGGGTAATGGAAGGAAAGGAGTGTCTCTCATGTGTATATTAAAGGTGGATATGCAAAATGTGTATGATTCAGTAGAATGGCTTTTTTTTTAAACTAAGAGCGGAGTACCTCCAATATTCCTACCATTTTGTGAACTAGGTGATGATATGTGTGAAAACTATTTTTTACTATATCATAATCAATGGTAAGTCCACCCCTCATTTCCTAGTTAATAAAGGATTAAGGCAAGGGGATCCCTATCCTTTTTTCTTCTCTCCCTAGCCATGGAATACCTTAACAGAATGCTAAAATGCATAATGTATGATTCGGATTTTAACTACCATCCTAAATGTACTAAGCTGAGAATCATACAGTTGGGATTTATAAATGACCTCTTATTATTTTCCAGAGGTGAGGTGATATTAGTGAAGCTACTTTATGAGAATTTCGGTAAATATTCAATGGCTTTGGGCTTATTCCAAAGGAAATTTTACCTCCTATATCAAAGGTATACACCATATTTATTACAAATTAAAATTATTTTAAAATATTATTTTCTATAGTTACCTTTTATATTTTATAGCAAAATAAGTATTTATGGTATATACTACTACTGAGGCATGATACGCTATTTATATTTTTTTCTTTCTCTTTCTTTTAATTAACACATGATTCTCTCACATAATTTTCTTCTCTCTCTCTCTCTCTCTATCTATATATCTCTTTCTTCTCTCTCTTCGAGCAAAATAGGTCGAATCATAGATACACAAAAGAGAAACAAATCATGAAAGAAAGCCTAAAATCTCAAATCAAAAATATGAAAGTAATCCTATAATCAAAAAAAGAAAGCGGAGTTACCTTGGACGACAGTGAGATTGAAGAAAAATAGGGATTCTTAGCGCGGTAAGTGTCACACCTCGACCCTGGGCCTAGACGTAACACGACACCCGGTACCTGACTACATGCGATCGCGCGAACCAACTGGCTGACTGAATCAACATGTGATATCATAACATACTGAATATGGAAGATAAACTAACACATGCTGATATACTGAAAGTCTGGATGATATAAATCAAAATGTGGAAATACTAATACAATTCTGAAACATATTTGTAGCCAACATAACTTAAAATGGAAAGCCTGCGACTCTATCTAACTATTACT